>NC_143012.1:117605281-118266848 GCF_055824585.1 Amblyomma mixtum | reverse complement strand
TAAAACGAAGTGTTCGAATCTAGCTTGTTTTGCTCTAAAACGACGTGCCACGTCGAGTTAAGCAAGAATACGTGCATTTCACGCAGTTCTGGAGATATTGCGTTTTCGAGTTCACACTCACGAACACTGGTAAAACGAAGTGTTCGAATCTAGCTTGTTTTGCTCTAAAACGACGTGCCACGTCGAGTTAAGCACGAATACGTGCATTTCGCGCAGTTCTGGAGATATTACGTTTTTGAGTTCACACTCCAGTGTTCGTGAGTGTGAACTCAAAAACGTACTGTCTCCAGATCTGCGTGAAATGCACGTATTCGTGCTTATCTCGACGTGCCACGTCGTTTTAGAGCAAAACAAGCTAGATTCGAACACTTCGTTATACCAGTGTTCGTGAGTGTGAACTCGAAAACGTAATATCTCCAGAACTGCGTGAAATGCACGTATTCGTGCTTAACTCGACGTGGCACGTCGTTTTAGAGCAAAACAAGCTAGATTCGAACACTTCGTTTTACCAGTGTTCGTGAGTGTGAAGTCGAAAACGTAATATCTCCAGAACTGCGTGAAATGCACGTATTCTTGTTAACTCGACGTGGCACGTCGTTTTAGAGTAAAACAAAATAGATTCGAACACTTCGTTTTACCAGTCTTCGTGAGTGTGAACTCAAAAACATAATATCTCCAAAACTGCGTGAAATGCACGTATTCGTGCTTAACTCGACGTGCCACGTCGTTTTAGAGCAAAACAAGCTAGATTCGAAAACTTCGTTTTACCAGTGTTCGTGTGTGAACTCAAAAACTTAATATCTCCAGAACTGCGTCAAATGCACGTATTCGTGCTTAACTCGACGTGGCACGTCGTTTTAGAGCAAAACAAACTAGATTCGAACAACTCGTTTTACCAGCGTTCGTGAGTGTGAACTCAAAAACGTAATGTCTCCAGAACTGCGTGAAATGCACGTATTCGTGCTTAACTCGACGTGGCGCGTCGTTTTAGAGCAAAACAAGCTAGATTCGAACACTTCGTTTTACCAGTGTTCGTGAGTGTGAACTCAAAAACGTAATATCTCCAGAACTGCGTGAAATGCACGTATTCGTGCTTAACTCGACGTGGCACGTCGTTTTAGAGCAAAACAAGCTAGATTCGAACACTTCGTTTTACCAGTGTTCGTGAGTGTGAACTAGAAAACGTAATATCTCCAGAACTGCGTGAAATGCACGTATTCGTGCTTAACTCGACGTGGCACGTCGTTTTAGAGCAAAACAAACTAGATTCGAACACTTCGTTTTACCAGTGTTCGTGAGTGTGAACTCGAAAACGTAAATTCTCCAGAACTGCGTGAAATGCACGTATTCGTGCTTAACTCGACGTGGCACGTCGTTTTAGAGCAAAACAAGCTAGATTCGAACACTTCGTTTTACCAGTGTTCGTGAGTGTGAACTCAAAAACGTAATATCTCCAGAACTGCGTGAAATGCACGTATTCGTGCTTAACTCGACGTGGCACGTCGTTTTAGAGCAAAACAAGCTAGATTCGAACACTTCGTTTTACCAGTGTTCGTGAGTGTGAACTCGAAAACGTAAATTCTCCAGAACTGCGTCAAATGCACGTATTCGTGCTTAACTCGACGTGGCGCGTCGTTTTAGAGCAAAACAAGCTAGATTCGAACACTTCGTTTTACCAGTGTTCGTGAGTGTGAACTCGAAAACGTAAAATCTCCAGAACTGCGTCAAATGCACGTATTCGTGCTTAACTCGACGTGGCACGTCGTTTTAGAGCAAAACAAGCTAGATTCGAACACTTCGTTTTACCAGTGTTCGTGAGTGTGAACTCAAAAACGTACTGTCTCCAGATCTGCGTGAAATGCACGTATTCGTGCTTAACTCGACTTGCCACGTCGTTTTCGAACAAAACAAGCTAGATTCGAACACTTCGTTTTACCAGTGTTCGTGAGTGTGAACTCAAAAACTTAATATCTCCAGAACTGCGTCAAATGCACGTATTCGTGCTTAACTCGACGTGGCACGTCGTTTTAGAGTAAAACAACATAGATTCGAACACTTCGTTTTACCAGTCTTCGTGAGTGTGAACTCAAAAACGTAATATCTCCAGAACTGCGTGAAATGCACGTATTCGTGCTTAACTCGACGTGGCACGTCGTTTTAGAGCAAAAGAAGCTAGATTCGAACACTTCGTTTTACCAGTGTTCGTGAGTGTGAACTCAAAAACGTACTGTCTCCAGATCTGCGTGAAATGCACGTATTCGTGCTTAACTCGACTTGCCACGTCGTTTTCGAACAAAACAAGCTAGATTCGAACACTTCGTTTTACCAGTGTTCGTGAGTGTGAACTCAAAAACTTAATATCTCCAGAACTGCGTCAAATGCACGTATTCGTGCTTAACTCGACGTGGCACGTCGTTTTAGAGCAAAACAAACTAGATTCGAACAATTCGTTTTACCAGCGTTCGTGAGTGAACTCAAAAACGTAATATCTCCAGAACTGCGCGAAATGCACGTATTCGTGCTTAACTCGACGTGGCACGTCGTTTTAGAGCAAAACAAGCTAGATTCGAACACTTCGTTTTACCAGTGTTCGTGAGTGTGAACTCAAAAACGTATTATCTCCAGAACTGCTTGAAATGCACGTATTCGTGCTTAACTCGACGTGGCACGTCGTTTTAGAGCAAAACAAGCTAGATTCGAACACTTCGTTTTACCAGTGTTCGTGAGTGTGAACTCGAAAACGTAAATTCTCCAGAACTGCGTCAAATGCACGTATTCGTGCTTAACTCGACGTGGCGCGTCGTTTTAGAGCAAAAGAAGCTAGATTCGAACACTTCGTTTTACCAGTGTTCGTGAGTGTGAACTCAAAAACGTAATATCTCCAGAACTGCGTGAAATGCATGTATTCGTGCTTAACTCGACGTGCCACGTCGTTTTAGAGCAAAACAAGCTAGATTCGAAAACTTCGTTTTACCAGTGTTCGTGTGTGAACTCAAAAACGTAATATCTCCAGAACTGCGTGAAATGCACGTATTCGTGCTTAACTCGACGTGGCACGTCGTTTTAGAGCAAAACAAACTAGATTCGAACAATTCGTTTTACCAGTGTTCGTGAATGTGAACTCAAAAACGTAATGTCTCCAGAACTGCGTGAAATGCACGTATTCGTGCTTAACTCGACGTGGCACGTCGTTTTAGAGCAAAACAAACTAGATTCGAACACTTCGTTTTACCAGTGTTCGTGAGTGTGAACTCGAAAACGTAAATTCTCCAGAACTGCGTCAAATGCACGTATTCGTGCTTAACTCGACGTGGCGCGTCGTTTTAGAGCAAAACAAGCTAGATTCGAACACTTCGTTTTACCAGTGTTCGTGTGTGTGAACTCAAAAAACGTAATATCTCCAGAACTGCGTGAAATCCACGTATTCGTGCTTAACTCGACGTGGCACGTCGCTTTAGAGCAAAACAAGCTAGTTTCGAACACTTCGTTTTACCAGTGTTCGTGAGTGTGAACTCGAAAACGCAATATCTCCAGAACTGCGTGAAATGCACGTATTCTTGCTTAACTCGACGTGGCACGTCGTTTTAGAGCAAAACAAGCTAGATTCGAACACTTCGTTTTACCAGTGTTCGTGAGTGTGAACTCAAAAACGTAATATCTCCAGAACTGCGTGAAATGCACGTATTCGTGCTTAACTCGACGTGGCACGTCGTTTTAGAGCAAAACAAGCTAGATTCGAACACTTCGTTTTACCAGTGTTCGTGAGTGTGAACTCAAAAACGTAATATCTCCAGAACTGCGTGAAATGCACGTATTCGTGCTTAACTCGACGTGGCACGTCGTTTTAGAGCAAAACAAGCTAGATTCGAACACTTCGTTTTACCAGTGTTCGTGAGTGTGAACTCGAAAACGTAAATTCTCCAGAACTGCGTCAAATGCACGTATTCGTGCTTAACTCGACTTGCCACGTCGTTTTCGAACAACACAAGCTAGATTCGAACACTTCGTTTTACCAGTGTTCGTGAGTGTGAACTCAAAAACTTAATATCTCCAGAACTGCGTCAAATGCACGTATTCGTGCTTAACTCGACGTGGCACGTCGTTTTAGAGCAAAACAAACTAGATTCGAACAATTCGTTTTACCAGCGTTCGTGAGTGTGAACTCAAAAACGTAATGTCTCCAGAACTGCGTGAAATGCACGTATTCGTGCTTAACTCGACGTGGCACGTCGTTTTAGAGCAAAACAAGCTAGATTCGAACACTTCGTTTTACCAGTGTTCGTGAGTGTGAACTCGAAAACGCAATATCTCCAGAACTGCGTGAAATGCACGTATTCTTGCTTAACTCGACGTGGCACGTCGTTTTAGAGCAAAACAAACTAGATTCGAACAATTCGTTTTACCAGTGTTCGTGAGTGTGAACTCAAAAACGTAATGTCTCCAGAACTGCGTGAAATGCACGTATTCGTGCTTAACTCGACGTGGCACGTCGTTTTAGAGCAAAACAAACTAGATTCGAACACTTCGTTTTACCAGTGTTCGTGAGTGTGAACTCGAAAACGTAAATTCTCCAGAACTGCGTCAAATGCACGTATTCGTGCTTAACTCGACGTGGCGCGTCGTTTTAGAGCAAAACAAGCTAGATTCGAACACTTCGTTTTACCAGTGTTCGTGTGTGTGAACTCAAAAACGTAATATCTCCAGAACTGCGTGAAATGCACGTATGCGTGCTTAACTCGACGTGGCACGTCGCTTTAGAGCAAAACAAGCTAGTTTCGAACACTTCGTTTTACCAGTGTTCGTGAGTGTGAACTCGAAAACGTAAAATCTCCAGAACTGCGTCAAATGCACGTATTCGTGCTTAACTCGACGTGGCGCGTCGTTTTAGAGCAAAACAAACTAGATTCGAACACTGTTTTACCAGTGTTCGTGAGTGTGAACTCAAAAACGTAATATCTCCAGAACTGCGTGAAATGCACGTATTCGTGCTTAACTCGACGTGGCACGTCGTTTTAGAGCAAAAGAAGCTAGATTCGAACACTTCGTTTTACCAGTGTTCGTGAGTGTGATCTCAAAAAAGTACTGTCTCCAGATCTGCGTGAAATGCACGTATTCGTGCTTAACTCGACGTGCCACGTCGTTTTAGAGCAAAACAAGCTAGATTCGAACACTTCGTTATACCAGTGTTCGTGAGTGTGAACTCGAAAACGTAATATCTCCAGAACTGCGTGAAATGCACGTATTCGTGCTTAACTCGACGTGGCACGTCGTTTTAGAGCAAAACAAGCTAGATTCGAACACTTCGTTTTACCAGTGTTCGTGAGTGTGAACTCAAAAACGTAATATCTCCAGAACTGCGTGAAATGCACGTATTCGTGCTTAACTCGACGTGCCACGTCGTTTTAGAGCAAAACAAGCTAGATTCGAAAACTTCGTTTTACCAGTGTTCGTGTGTGAACTCAAAAACGTAATATCTCCAGAACTGCGTGAAATGCACGTATTCGTGCTTAACTCGACGTGGCACGTCGTTTTAGAGCAAAACAAACTAGATTCGAACAATTCGTTTTACCAGTGTTCGTGAATGTGAACTCAAAAACGTAATGTCTCCAGAACTGCGTGAAATGCACGTATTCGTGCTTAACTCGACGTGGCACGTCGTTTTAGAGCAAAACAAACTAGATTCGAACACTTCGTTTTACCAGTGTTCGTGAGTGTGAACTCGAAAACGTAAATTCTCCAGAACTGCGTCAAATGCACGTATTCGTGCTTAACTCGACGTGGCGCGTCGTTTTAGAGCAAAACAAGCTAGATTCGAACACTTCGTTTTACCAGTGTTCGTGTGTGTGAACTCAAAAACGTAATATCTCCAGAACTGCGTGAAATCCACGTATTCGTGCTTAACTCGACGTGGCACGTCGCTTTAGAGCAAAACAAGCTAGTTTCGAACACTTCGTTTTACCAGTGTTCGTGAGTGTGAACTCGAAAACGCAATATCTCCAGAACTGCGTGAAATGCACGTATTCTTGCTTAACTCGACGTGGCACGTCGTTTTAGAGCAAAACAAGCTAGATTCGAACACTTCGTTTTACCAGTGTTCGTGAGTGTGAACTCAAAAACGTAATATCTCCAGAACTGCGTGAAATGCACGTATTCGTGCTTAACTCGACGTGGCACGTCGTTTTAGAGCAAAACAAGCTAGATTCGAACACTTCGTTTTACCAGTGTTCGTGAGTGTGAACTCAAAAACGTAATATCTCCAGAACTGCGTGAAATGCACGTATTCGTGCTTAACTCGACGTGGCACGTCGTTTTAGAGCAAAACAAGCTAGATTCGAACACTTCGTTTTACCAGTGTTCGTGAGTGTGAACTCGAAAACGTAAATTCTCCAGAACTGCGTCAAATGCACGTATTCGTGCTTAACTCGACTTGCCACGTCGTTTTCGAACAACACAAGCTAGATTCGAACACTTCGTTTTACCAGTGTTCGTGAGTGTGAACTCCGGAGTTTCGGAGTTTCGGAGTTTTGGAGTTTCAGAGTTTTCGAGGTTCAGGGTTGTGGAGTTTCTGAATTTTTGAATTTTGGAGTTTCGGAGTTTCGGAGTTTTGCAGTTTCGAATTTACAGAGTTTCGGATTTTCGGAGTTTTGGAGTTTCGGAGATTTGGAGTTTTGGCGTTTTGGAGATTCGCGGTCTTGGAGTTTCGGAATTTTGCAGTTTTGTAGTTTTGGAGTGTTGGAGTTTTGGAGTGTTGGAGTTTTGGAGTTTCGGAGTTTCGGAGTTTCGGAGTTTTGGAATTTCAGAGTTTCAGAGTTCTGGAGGTTCAGGGTTGTGGAGATTCGGAATCTTGGAGTTTCAGAATTTTGTAGTTTTGGAGTGTCAGAGTTTTGGAGTGTTGGAGTTTTGGAGCTTTAGAGTTTTGGAGTTTTTGAGTTTTTGAGTTTTGGATTTTGACACTTTTGGAGTTTTGGAGTTTTGGAGTTTCGGAGTTTCGGAGTTTGGAGTTTCAGAGTTTTGGAGGTTCAGGGTTGTGGAGTTTCGGAATTTTTGAGTATTGGAGTTTCGGAGTTTTGGAGAATTGCAGTTTTGGAGTTTTGGAGTTTCGGAGTTTTGGAGTTTCAGAGTTTTGGAGGTTCAGGGTTGTGGAGTTTCGGAATTTTTGAGTTTTGGAGTTTCGGAGTTTCGGAGTTTTGGAGTATTGCAGTTTTGGAATTTTGGAGTTTTGGAGTTTCGAATTTTCAGAGTTTGGGATTTTTGGAGTTTTGGAGTTTTGGAGATTTGGAGTTTTGGCATTTTGGAGATTCGGAATTTTGGAGTTTCGGAATTTTGTAGTTTTGTAGTTTTGGAGTGTCGGAGTTTTGGAGTGTTGGAGTTTTGGAGCTTTGGAGTTTTGGAGTTTTTGAGTTTTGGAGTTTTGGATTTTTGCACTTTTGGAGTTTTGGAGTTTTGGAGTTTCGGAGTTTCGGAGTTTCGGAGTATTGGAGTTTCAGAGTTTTGGAGGTTCAGGGTTGTGGAGTTTCGGAATTTTTGAGTTTTGGAGTTTCGGAGTTTCGGAGTTTTGGAGTATTGCAGTTTTGGAATTTTGGAGTTTTGGAGTTTCGGAGATTTGGAGTTTTGGCGTTTTGGAGATTCGGAATCTTGGAGTTTCGGAATTTTGTAGTTTTGTAGTTTTGGAGTGTCAGAGTTTTGGAGTGTTGGAGTTTTGGAGCTTTGGAGTTTTGGAGTTTTTGAGTTTTTGAGTTTTGGATTTTGACACTTTTGGAGTTTTGGAGTTTCGGAGTTTCGGAGTTTCAGAGTTTCGGAGTTTTGGAGTTTCAGAGTTTTGGAGGTTCAGGGTTGTGGAGTTTCGGAATTTTTGAGTATTGGAGTTTCGGAGTTTCGGAGTTTTGGAGAATTGCAGTTTTGGAGTTTTGGAGTTTCGAATTTTCAGAGTTTCGGATTTTTGGAGTTTTGGAGTTTCGGAGATTTGGAGTTTTGTGCGTTTTGGAGATTCGGAATCTTGGAGTTTCGGAATTTTGTAGTTTTGAGCCTTGGAGTTTTGGAGTATTTGAGTTTTGGAGTTTTGGATTTTTGCAAATTTGGAGTTTTGGAGTTTTGGAGTTTCGGAATTTTTGAGTTTTGGAGTTTCGGAGTTTCGGAGTTTTGGAGTTTCGGAGATTTGGAGTTTTGGCGTTTTGGAGATTAGGGTTCTTGGAGTTTCGGAATTTTGCAGTTTTGTAGTTTTGGAGTGTCGGAGTTTTGGAGTGTTGGAGTTTTGGAGTTTCGGAGTTTCGGAGTTTCGGAGTTTTGGAGTTTCAGAGTTTTAGAGTTCTGGAGGTTCAGGGTTGTTGAGTTTCGGAATTTTTGAGTTTTGGAGTTTCGGAGTTTTGGAGTTTTGCGGTTTTGGAGTTTTGGAGTTTCGAATTTTCAGTTTCGGATTTTTGGAGTTTTCGAGTTTTTGAGATTTGGAGTTTCGGCGTTTTGGAGATTCGGAGTCTTGGAGTGTCGGAATTTTGTAGTTTTATAGTTTTGGAGTGTGGGAGTTTTGGAGTGTTGGAGTTTTGGAGCTTTGGAGTTTTGGAGTTTTTGAGTTTTTTAGTTTTGGATTTTTGCACTTTTGGAGTTTTGGAGTTTTGGAGTTTCGGAGTTTCGGAGTTTTGGAGTTTCAGAGTTTTGGAGGTTCAGGGTTGTGGAGTTTCGGAATTTTTGAGTTTTGGAGTTTCGGAGTTTCGGAGTTTTGGAGTTTTGGAGTTTCGAATTTTCAGTTTCGGATTTTTGCAGTTTTGGAGTTTCGGAGATTTGGAGTTTTGGCGTTTTGGAGATTCGGAATCTTGGAGTTTCGGAATTTTGTAGTTTTGTAGTTTTGGATTGTCAGAGTTCTGGAGTGTTGGAGCTTTGGAGTTTTGGAGTTTATGAGTTTTTGAGTTTTGGATTTTTGCACTTTTGGAGTTTTGGAGTTTTGGAGTTTTGGAGTTTCAGAGTTTTCGAGGTTCAGGGTTGTGGAGTTTCTGAATTTTTGAATTTTGGAGTTTCGGAGTTTCGGAGTTTTGGAGTTTTGGAGTTTCGAATTTACAGAGTTTCGGATTTTCGGAGTTTTGGAGTTTCGGAGATTTGGAGTTTTGGCGTTTTGGAGATTCGCGGTCTTGGAGTTTCGGAATTTTGCAGTTTTGTAGTTTTGGAGTGTCGGAGTTTTGGAGTGTTGGAGTTTTGGAGTTTCGGAGTTTCGGAGTTTCGGAGTTTCGGAGTTTTGGAATTTCAGAGTTTCAGAGTTCTGGAGGTTCAGGGTTGTGGAGATTCGGAATCTTGGAGTTTCGGAATTTTGTAGTTTTGTAGTTTTGGAGTGTCAGAGTTTTGGAGTGTTGGAGTTTTGGAGCTTTAGAGTTTTGGAGTTTTTGAGTTTTTGAGTTTTGGATTTTGACACTTTTGGAGTTTTGGAGTTTTGGAGTTTCGGAGTTTCGGAGTTTCGGAGTTTGGAGTTTCAGAGTTTTGGAGGTTCAGGGTTGTGGAGTTTCGGAATTTTTGAGTATTGGAGTTTCGGAGTTTTGGAGAATTGCAGTTTTGGAGTTTTGGAGTTTCGGAGTATTGGAGTTTCAGAGTTTTGGAGGTTCAGGGTTGTGGAGTTTCGGAATTTTTGAGTTTTGGAGTTTCGGTGTTTCGGAGTTTTGGAGTATTGCAGTTTTGGAATTTTGGAGTTTCGAATTTTCAGAGTTTCGGATTTTTGGAGTTTTGGAGTTTCGGAGATTTGGAGTTTTGGCGTTTTGGAGATTCGGAATCTTGGAGTTTCGGAATTTTGTAGTTTTGTAGTTTTGGAGTGTCAGAGTTTTGGAGTGTTGGAGTTTTGGAGCTTTGGAGTTTTGGAGTTTTTGAGTTTTTGAGTTTTGGATTTTGACACTTTTGGAGTTTTGGAGTTTTGGAGTTTCGGAGTTTCGGAGTTTCGGAGTTTTGGAGTTTCAGAGTTTTGGAGGTTCAGGGTTGTGGAGTTTCGGAATTTTTGAGTATTGGAGTTTCGGAGTTTCGGAGTTTTGGAGAATTGCAGTTTTGGAGTTTTGGAGTTTCGAATTTTCAGTTTCGGATTTTTGGAGTTTTGGAGTTTCGGAGATTTGGAGTTTTGTGCGTTTTGGAGATTCGGAATCTTGGAGTTTCGGAATTTTGTAGTTTTGAGCCTTGGAGTTTTGGAGTATTTGAGTTTTGGAGTTTTGGATTTTTGCAAATTTGGAGTTTTGGAGTTTCGGAATTTTTGAGTTTTGGAGTTTCGGAGTTTCGGAGTTTTGGAGTTTCGGAGATTTGGAGTTTTGGCGTTTTGGAGATTAGGGTTCTTGGAGTTTCGGAATTTTGCAGTTTTGTAGTTTTGGAGTGTCGGAGTTTTGGAGTGTTGGAGTTTTGGAGTTTCGGAGTTTCGGAGTTTCGGAGTTTTGGAGTTTCAGAGTTTTAGAGTTCTGGAGGTTCAGGGTTGTTGAGTTTCGGAATTTTTGAGTTTTGGAGTTTCGGAGTTTCGGAGTTTTGGAGTTTTGCGGTTTTGGAGTTTTGGAGTTTCGAATTTTCAGTTTCGGATTTTTGGAGTTTTCGAGTTTTTGAGATTTGGAGTTTCGGCGTTTTGGAGATTCGGAGTCTTGGAGTGTCGGAATTTTGTAGTTTTATAGTTTTGGAGTGTGGGAGTTTTGGAGTGTTGGAGTTTTGGAGCTTTGGAGTTTTGGAGTTTTTGAGTTTTTTAGTTTTGGATTTTTGCACTTTTGGAGTTTTGGAGTTTTGGAGTTTCGGAGTTTCGGAGTTTTGGAGTTTCAGAGTTTTGGAGGTTCAGGGTTGTGGAGTTTCGGAATTTTTGAGTTTTGGAGTTTCGGAGTTTCGGAGTTTTGGAGTTTTGGAGTTTCGAATTTTCAGTTTCGGATTTTTGCAGTTTTGGAGTTTCGGAGATTTGGAGTTTTGGCGTTTTGGAGATTCGGAATCTTGGAGTTTCGGAATTTTGTAGTTTTGTAGTTTTGGATTGTCAGAGTTCTGGAGTGTTGGAGCTTTGGAGTTTTGGAGTTTATGAGTTTTTGAGTTTTGGATTTTTGCACTTTTGGAGTTTTGGAGTTTTGGAGTTTTGGAGTTTCAGAGTTTTCGAGGTTCAGGGTTGTGGAGTTTCTGAATTTTTGAATTTTGGAGTTTCGGAGTTTCGGAGTTTTGGAGTTTTGGAGTTTCGAATTTACAGAGTTTCGGATTTTCGGAGTTTTGGAGTTTCGGAGATTTGGAGTTTTGGCGTTTTGGAGATTCGCGGTCTTGGAGTTTCGGAATTTTGCAGTTTTGTAGTTTTGGAGTGTCGGAGTTTTGGAGTGTTGGAGTTTTGGAGTTTCGGAGTTTCGGAGTTTCGGAGTTTCGGAGTTTTGGAATTTCAGAGTTTCAGAGTTCTGGAGGTTCAGGGTTGTGGAGATTCGGAATCTTGGAGTTTCGGAATTTTGTAGTTTTGTAGTTTTGGAGTGTCAGAGTTTTGGAGTGTTGGAGTTTTGGAGCTTTAGAGTTTTGGAGTTTTTGAGTTTTTGAGTTTTGGATTTTGACACTTTTGGAGTTTTGGAGTTTTGGAGTTTCGGAGTTTCGGAGTTTCGGAGTTTGGAGTTTCAGAGTTTTGGAGGTTCAGGGTTGTGGAGTTTCGGAATTTTTGAGTATTGGAGTTTCGGAGTTTTGGAGAATTGCAGTTTTGGAGTTTTGGAGTTTCGGAGTATTGGAGTTTCAGAGTTTTGGAGGTTCAGGGTTGTGGAGTTTCGGAATTTTTGAGTTTTGGAGTTTCGGAGTTTCGGAGTTTTGGAGTATTGCAGTTTTGGAATTTTGGAGTTTCGAATTTTCAGAGTTTCGGATTTTTGGAGTTTTGGAGTTTCGGAGATTTGGAGTTTTGGCGTTTTGGAGATTCGGAATCTTGGAGTTTCGGAATTTTGTAGTTTTGTAGTTTTGGAGTGTCAGAGTTTTGGAGTGTTGGAGTTTTGGAGCTTTGGAGTTTTGGAGTTTTTGAGTTTTTGAGTTTTGGATTTTGACACTTTTGGAGTTTTGGAGTTTTGGAGTTTCGGAGTTTCGGAGTTTCGGAGTTTTGGAGTTTCAGAGTTTTGGAGGTTCAGGGTTGTGGAGTTTCGGAATTTTTGAGTATTGGAGTTTCGGAGTTTCGGAGTTTTGGAGAATTGCAGTTTTGGAGTTTTGGAGTTTCGAATTTTCAGTTTCGGATTTTTGGAGTTTTGGAGTTTCGGAGATTTGGAGTTTTGTGCGTTTTGGAGATTCGGAATCTTGGAGTTTCGGAATTTTGTAGTTTTGAGCCTTGGAGTTTTGGAGTTTTTGAGTTTTTGAGTTTTGGATTTTTGCAAATTTGGAGGTTTGGAGTTTTGGAGTTTCGGAATTTTTGAGTTTTGGAGTTTCGGAGTTTCGGAGTTTTGGAGTTTCGGAGATTTGGAGTTTTGGCGTTTTGGAGATTAGGGTTCTTGGAGTTTCGGAATTTTGCAGTTTTGTAGTTTTGGAGTGTCGGAGTTTTGGAGTGTTGGAGTTTTGGAGTTTCGGAGTTTTGGAGTTTTGGAGTTTCAGAGTTTTAGAGTTCTGTAGGTTCAGGGTTGTTGAGTTTCGGAATTTTTGAGTTTTGGAGTTTCGGAGTTTCGGAGTTTTGGAGTTTTGCGGTTTTGGAGTTTTGGAGTTTCGAATTTTCAGTTTCGGATTTTTGGAGTTTTCGAGTTTTTGAGATTTGGAGTTTCGGCGTTTTGGAGATTCGGAGTCTTGGAGTGTCGGAATTTTGTAGTTTTGTAGTTTTGGAGTGTGGGAGTTTTGGAGTGTTGGAGTTTTGGAGCTTTGGAGTTTTGGAGTTTTTGAGTTTTTTAGTTTTGGATTTTTGCACTTTTGGAGTTTTGGAGTTTTCGAGTTTCGGAGTTTCGGAGTTTTGGAGTTTCAGAGTTTTGGAGGTTCAGGGTTGTGGAGTTTCGGAATTTTTGAGTTTTGGAGTTTCGGAGTTTCGGAGTTTTGGAGTTTTGGAGTTTCGAATTTTCAGTTTCGGATTTTTGGAGTTTTGGAGTTTCGGAGATTTGGAGTTTTGGCGTTTGGAGATTCGGAATCTTGGAGTTTCGGAATTTTGTAGTTTTGTAGTTTTGGAGTGTCAGAGTTCTGGAGTGTTGGAGCTTTGGAGTTTTGGAGTTTATGAGTTTTTGAGTTTTGGATTTTTGCACTTTTGGAGTTTTGGAGTTTTGGAGTTTCGGAGTTTCGGAGTTTTGGAGTTTCAGAGTTTTGGAGTTTTGGAGTTTCAGAGTTTTGGAGGTTCAGGGTTGTGGAGTTTCGGAATTTTTGAGTATTGGAGTTCCGGAGTTTCGGAGTTTTGGAGAATTGCAGTTTTGGAATTTTTGTAGTTTTGAATTTTCAGAGTTTCGGAGTTTTGGAGTTTCAGACTTTTCGAGGTTCAGGGTTGTGGAATTTCGGAATTTTTGAGTTTTGGAGTTTCGGAGTTCCGGAGTTTCGGAGTTTTGGAGTTTTGCAGTTTCGGAGTTTTGGAGTTTTGGAGTTTCGGAGTTTTGGAGTTTCAGAGTTTTCGAGGTTCAGGGTTGTGGAGTTTCGGAATTTTTGAGTTTTGGAGTTTCGGAGTTTTGGAGTTTTAGTGTTTTGGAGTTTCGAATTTTCAGAGTTTCGGATTTTTGGAGTTTTGGAGTTCCGGAGATTTGGAGTTTCAGAGTTTTGGAGGTTCAGGGTTGTGGAGTTTCGGAATTTTTGAGTTTTGGAGTTTCGGAGTTTTGGAGTTTTGAGTTTCGGAGTTTCGGAGTTTCAGAGTTTTCGAGGTTCAGGGTTGTGGAGTTTCGGAATTTTTGAGTTTTGGAGTTTCGGAGTTTTGGAGAATTGCAGTTTTGGAGTTTTGGAGTTTCGGAGTTTTGGAGTTTCAGAGTTTTGGAGGTTCAGGGTTGTGGAGTTTCGGAATTTTTGAGTTTTGGAGTTTCGGAGTTTCGGAGTTTTGGAGTATTGCAGTTTTGGAATTTTGGAGTTTTGGAGTTTCGAATTTTCAGAGTTTGGGATTTTTGGAGTTTTGGAGTTTTGGAGATTTGGAGTTTTGGCATTTTGGAGATTCGGAATTTTGGAGTTTCGGAATTTTGTAGTTTTGTAGTTTTGGAGTGTCGGAGTTTTGGAGTGTTGGAGTTTTGGAGCTTTGGAGTTTTGGAGTTTTTGAGTTTTGGAGTTTTGGATTTTTGCACTTTTGGAGTTTTGGAGTTTTGGAGTTTTGGAGTTTCGGAGTTTCGGAGTTTCGGAGTATTGGAGTTTCAGAGTTTTGGAGGTTCAGGGTTGTGGAGTTTCGGAATTTTTGAGTTTTGGAGTTTCGGAGTTTCGGAGTTTTGGAGTATTGCAGTTTTGGAATTTTGGAGTTTTGGAGTTTCGAATTTTCAGAGTTTCGGATTTTTGGAGTTTTGGAGTTTCGGAGATTTGGAGTTTTGGCGTTTTGGAGATTCGGAATCTTGGAGTTTCGGAATTTTGTAGTTTTGTAGTTTTGCAGTGTCAGAGTTTTGGAGTGTTGGAGTTTTGGAGCTTTGGAGTTTTGGAGTTTTTGAGTTTTGGATTTTGACACTTTTGGAGTTTTGGAGAATTGCAGTTTCGGAGTTTCGGAGTTTCGGAGTTTTGGAATTTCAGAGTTTCAGAGTTCTGGAGGTTCAGGGTTGTGGAGATTCGGAATCTTGGAGTTTCGGAATTTTGTAGTTTTGTAGTTTTGGAGTGTCAGAGTTTTGGAGTGTTGGAGTTTTGGAGCTTTAGAGTTTTGGAGTTTTTGAGTTTTTGAGTTTTGGATTTTGACACTTTTGGAGTTTTGGAGTTTTGGAGTTTCGGAGTTTCGGAGTTTTGGAGTTTTGGAGTTTCGAATTTACAGAGTTTCGGATTTTCGGAGATTTGGAGTTTCGGAGATTTGGAGTTTTGGCGTTTTGGAGATTCGGGGTCTTGGAGTTTCGGAATTTTGCAGTTTTGTAGTTTTGGAGTGTTGGAGTTTTGGAGTTTCGGAGTTTCGGAGTTTCGGAGTTTTGGAGTTTCAGAGTTTCAGAGTTCTGGAGGTTCAGGGTTGTGGAGTTTCGGAATTTTTGAGTTTTGGAGTTTCAGTTTCGGAGTTTTGGAGTTTTGGAGTTTCGAATTTTCAGTTTCGGATTTTTGTAGTTTTGTAGTTTTGGAGTGTCGGAGTTTTGGAGTGTTGGAGTTTTGGAGCTTCGGAGTTTTGGAGTTTTTGAGTTTTTTAGTTTTGAATTTTTGCACTTTTGGAGTTTTGGAGTTTCGGAGTTTCGGAGTTTTGGAGTTTCAGAGTTTTGGAGGTTCAGGGTTGTGGAGTTTCGGAATTTTTGAGTTTTGGAGTTTCGTAGTTTCGGAGTTTTGGAGAATTGCAGTTTTGGAGTTTTGGGGTTTTGGAGTTTCGAATTTTCAGAGTTTCGGATTTTTGGAGTTTTGGAGTTTCGGAGTTTCGGACTTTTGGAGTTTCAGAGTTTTCGAGGTTCAGGGTTGTGGAGTTTCGGAATTTTTGAGTTTTGGAGTTTCGGAGTTTTGGAGTTTTGGAGTTTCGAATTTTCAGTTTCGGATTTTTGGAGTTTTGGAGTTCCGCAGATTTGGAGTTTCAGAGTTTTGGAGGTTCAGGGTTGTGGAGTTTCGGAATTTTTGAGTTTTAGAGTTTCGGAGTTTTGGAGTTTTGAGTTTCGGAGTTTCGGAGTTTCAGAGTTTTCGAGGTTCAGGGTTGTGGAGTTTCGGAATTTTTGAGTTTTGGAGTTTCGGAGTTTTGGAGTTTTGGAGTTTTGGAGTTTCAGAGTATTGGAGGTACAGGGTTGTGGAGTTTCGGAATTTTTGAGTTTTGGAGTTTCGGAGTTTCGGAGTTTTGGAGTATTGCAGTTTTGGAATTTTGGAGTTTTGGAGTTTCGAATTTTCAGAGTTTGGGATTTTTGGAGTTTTGGAGTTTTGGAGATTTGGAGTTTTGGCATTTTGGAGATTCGGAATTTTGGAGTTTCGGAATTTTGTAGTTTTGTAGTTTTGGAGTGTCGGAGTTTTGGAGTGTTGGAGTTTTGGAGCTTTGGAGTTTTGGAGTTTTTGAGTTTTGGAGTTTTGGATTTTTGCACTTTTGGAGTTTTGGAGTTTTGGAGTTTTGGAGTTTCGGAGTTTCGGAGTTTCGGAGTATTCGAATTTCAGAGTTTTGGAGGATCAGGGTTGTGGAGTTTCGGAATTTTTGAGTTTTGGAGTTTCGGAGTTTCGGAGTTTTGGAGTATTGCAGTTTTGGAATTTTGGAGTTTTGGAGTTTCGAATTTTCAGAGTTTCGGATTTTTGGAGTTTTGGAGTTTCGGAGATTTGGAGTTTTGGCGTTTTGGAGATTCGGAATCTTGGAGTTTCGGAATTTTGTAGTTTTGTAGTTTTGGAGTGTCAGAGTTTTGGAGTGTTGGAGTTTTGGAGCTTTGGAGTTTTGGAGTTTTTGAGTTTTTGAGTTTTGGATTTTGACACTTTTGGAGTTTTGGAGTTTTGGAGTTTCGGAGTTTCGGAGTTTCGGGGTTTCAGAATTTTGGAGTTTCAGAGTTTTGGAGGTTCAGGGTTGTGGAGTTTCGGAATTTTTGAGTATTGGAGTTTCGGAGTTTCGGAGTTTTGGAGAATTGCAGTTTTGGAGTTTTGGAGTTTCGAATTTTCAGAGTTTCGGATTTTTGGAGTTTTGGAGTTTCGGAGATTTGGAGTTTTGTGCGTTTCGGAGATTCGGAATATTGGAGTTTCGGAATTTTGTAGTTTTGTAGTTTTCGAGTGTCGGAGTTTTGGAGCCTTGGAGTTTTGGAGTTTTTGAGTTTTGGAGTTTTGGATTTTTGCAAATTTGGAGTTTTGGAGTTTTGGAGTTTCGGAGTTTTGGAGTCTCAGAGTTTTGGAGGTTCAGGGTTGTGGAGTTTCGGAATTTTTGAGTTTTGGAGTTTCGGAGTTTCAGAGTTTTGGAGTTTCGGAGATTTGGAGTTTTGGCGTTTTGGAGATTCGGGGTCTTGGAGTTTCGGAATTTTGCAGTTTTGTAGTTTTGGAGTGTCGGAGTTTTGGAGTGTTGGAGTTTTGGAGTTTCGGAGTTTCGGAGTTTTGGAGTTTCAGACTTTTCGAGGTTCAGGGTTGTGGAATTTCGGAATTTTTGAGTTTTGGAGTTTCGGAGTTCCGGAGTTTCGGAGTTTTGGAGTTTTGCAGTTTCGGAGTTTTGGAGTTTTGGAGTTTCGGAGTTTTGGAGTTTCAGAGTTTTCGAGGTTCAGGGTTGTGGAGTTTCGGAATTTTTGAGTTTTGGAGTTTCGGAGTTTTGGAGTTTTGGTGTTTTGGAGTTTCGAATTTTCAGAGTTTCGGATTTTTGGAGTTTTGGAGTTCCGGAGTTTCGGAGTTTTGGAGTTTCGGAGATTTGGAGTTTTGGCGTTTTGGAGATTCGGGTTCTTGGAGTTTCGGAATTTTGCAGTTTTGTAGTTTTGGAGTGTCGGAGTTTTGGAGTTTTGGAGTTTCAGAGTTTTGGAGGTTCATGGTTGTGGAGTTTCGGAATTTTTGAGTTTTGGAGTTTCGGAGTTTCGGAGTTTTGGAGTATTGCAGTTTTGGAATTTTGGAGTTTTGGAGTTTCGAATTTTCAGAGTTTCGGATTTTTGGAGTTTTGGAGTTTCAGAGAATTGGAGTTTTGGCGTTTTCGAGATTCGGAATCTTGGAGTTTCGGAATTTTGTAGTTTTGTAGTTTTGGAGTGTCGGAGTTTTGGAGTGTTGGAGTTTTGGAGCTTTGGAGCTTTGGAGTTTTGGAGTTTTTGAGTTTTTGAGTTTTGGATTTTTGCACTTTTTGAAATTTGGAGTTTTGGAGTTTTGGAGTTTCGGAGTTTCGGAGTTTTGGAGTTTCAGAGTTTTGGAGGTTCAGGGTTGTGGAGTTTCGGAATTTTTGAGTTTTGGAGTTTCGGAGTTTTGGAGCATTGCAGTTTTGGAGTTCTGGAGTTTTGGAGTTTGGAATTTTCAGAGTTTCGGATTTTTGGAGTTTTGGAGTTTCGGAGATTTGGAGTTTTGGCCTTTTGGAGATTCGGGGTCTTGGAGTTTCGGAATTTTGTAGTTTTGCAGTTCTGGAGTGTCGGAGGTTTGGAGTGTTGGAGTTTTGGAGTTTTGGAGTTTTGGAGTTTCGGAGTTTTGGAGTTTCAGAGTTTTGGAGGTTCAGGGTTGTGGAATTTCGGAATTTTTGAGTTTTGGAGTTTCGGAGTTTTGGAGTATTGCAGTTTTGGAATTTTGGAGTTTTGGAGTTTCGAATTTTCAGAGTTTCGGATTTTTGTAGTTTTGGAGTTTCGGAGATTTGGAGTTTTGGCGTTTTGGAGATTCGGAATCTTGGAGTTTCGGAATTTTGTAGTTTTGTAGTTTTGGAGTGTCAGAGTTTTGGAGTGTTGGAGTTTTGGAGCTTTGGAGTTTTGGAGTTTTTGAGTTTTGGAGTTTTGGATTTTTGCACTTTTGGAGTTTTGGAGTTTCAGTTTTGGAGGTTCAGGGTTGTGGAGTTTCGGAATTTTTGAGTTTTGGAGTTTCGGAGTTTCGGAGTTTTGGAGAATTGCAGTTTTGGAGTTTTGGGGTTTTGGAGTTTCGAATTTTCAGAGTTTCAGATTTTTGGAGTTTTGGAGTTTCGGAGTTTCGGAGTTTTGGAGTTTCAGAGTTTTCGAGGTTCAGGGTTGTGGAGTTTCGGAATTTTTGAGTTTTGGAGTTTCGGAGTTTCGGAGTTTTGGAGTTTTGGAGTTTTGGAGTTTCGAATTTTCAGAGTTTCGGATTTTTGGAGTTTTGGAGTTTCGGAGATTTGGAGTTTTGGCGTTTTGGAGATTCGGAATCTTGGAGTTTCGGAATTTTGTAGTTTTGTAGTTTTGGAGTGTCAGAGTTCTGGAGTGTTGGAGCTTTGGAGTTTTGGAGTTTTTGAGTTTTGGAGTTTTGGATTTTTGCACTTTTGGAGTTTTGGAGTTTTGGAGTTTTGGAATTTCAGAGTTTCGGAGTTTCGGAGTATTGGAGTTTCAGAGTTTTGGAGGTTCAGGGTTGTGGAGTTTCGGAATTTTTGAGTTTTGGAGTTTCGGAGTTTCGGAGTTTTGGAGTATTGCAGTTTTGGAATTTTGGAGTTTTGGAGTTTCGGAGATTTGGAGTTTCGGCGTTTTGGAGATTCGGAGTCTTGGAGTGTCGGAATTTTGTAGTTTTGTAGTTTTGGAGTGTGGGAGTTTTGGAGTGTTGGAGTTTTGGAGCTTTGGAGTTTTGGAGTTTTTGAGTTTTTTAGTTTTGGATTTTTGCACTTTTGGAGTTTTGGAGTTTTGGAGTTTCGGAGTTTCGGAGTTTTGGAGTTTCAGAGTTTTGGAGGTTCAGGGTTGTGGAGTTTCGGAGTTTTTGAGTTTTGGAGTTTCGGAGTTTCGGAGTTTTGGAGAATTGCAGTTTTGGAGTTTTGGGGTTTTGGAGTTTCGAATTTTCAGAGTTTCGGATTTTTGGAGTTTTGGAGTTTCGGAGTTTCGGAGTTTTGGAGTTTCAGAGTTTTCGAGGTTCAGGGTTGTGGAGTTTCGGAATTTTTGAGTTTTGGAGTTTCGGAGTTTCGGAGTTTTGGAGTTTTGGAGTTTCGAATTTTCAGTTTCGGATTTTTGGAGTTTTGGAGTATTGGAGATTTGGAGTTTTGGCGTTTTGGAGATTCGGAATCTTGGAGTTTCGGAATTTTGTAGTTTTGTAGTTTTGGAGTGTCAGAGTTCTGGAGTGTTGGAGCTTTGGAGTTTTGGAGTTTATGAGTTTTTGAGTTTTGGATTTTTGCACTTTTGGAGTTTTGGAGTTTTGGAGTTTTGGAGTTTCGGAGTTTCGGAGTTTTGGAGTTTCAGAGTTTTGGAGGTTCAGGGTTGTGGAGTTTCGGAATTTTTGAGTATTGGAGTTCCGGAGTTTCGGAGTTTTGGAGAATTGCAGTTTTGGAATTTTTGTAGTTTTGAATTTTCAGTTTCGGAGTTTTGGAGTTTCAGACTTTTCGAGGTTCAGGGTTGTGGAATTTCGGAATTTTTGAGTTTTGGAGTTTCGGAGTTCCGGAGTTTCGGAGTTTTGGAGTTTTGCAGTTTCGGAGTTTTGGAGTTTTGGAGTTTCGGAGTTTTGGAGTTTCAGAGTTTTCGAGGTTCAGGGTTGTGGAGTTTCGGAATTTTTGAGTTTTGGAGTTTCGGAGTTTTGGAGTTTTAGTGTTTTGGAGTTTCGAATTTTCAGAGTTTCGGATTTTTGGAGTTTTGGAGTTCCGGAGATTTGGAGTTTCAGAGTTTTGGAGGTTCAGGGTTGTGGAGTTTCGGAATTTTTGAGTTTTGGAGTTTCGGAGTTTTGGAGTTTTGAGTTTCGGAGTTTCAGAGTATTGGAGGTTCAGGGTTGTGGAGTTTCGGAATTTTTGAGTTTTGGAGTTTCGGAGTTTCGGAGTTTTGGAGTATTGCAGATTTGGAATTTTGGAGTTTTGGAGTTTCGAATTTTCAGAGTTTCGGATTTTTGGAGTTTTGGAGTTTCGGAGATTTGGAGTTTTGTGCGTTTTGGAGATTCGGAATATTGGAGTTTCGGAATTTTGTAGTTTTGTAGTTTTCGAGTGTCGGAGTTTTGGAGTGTTGGAGTTTTGGAGCCTTGGAGTTTTGGAGTTTTTGAGTTTTGGAGTTTTGGATTTTTGCAAATTTGGAGTTTTGGAGTTTTGGAGTTTCGGAGTTTTGGAGTCTCAGAGTTTTGGAGGTTCAGGGTTGTGGAGTTTCGGAATTTTTGAGTTTTGGAGTTTTGGAGTTTCAGAGTTTTGGAGTTTCGGAGATTTGGAGGTTTGGCGTTTTGGAGATTCGGGGTCTTGGAGTTTCGGAATTTTGCAGTTTTGTAGTTTTGGAGTGTCGGAGTTTTGGAGTGTTGGAGTTTTGGAGTTTCGGAGTTTCGGAGTTTTGGAGTTTCAGACTTTTCGAGGTTCAGGGTTGTGGAGTTTCGGAATTTTTGAGTTTTGGAGTTTCGGAGTTTTGGAGTTTTGGTGTTTTGGAGTTTCGATTTTTCAGAGTTTCGGATTTTTGGAGTTTTGGAGTTCCGGAGATTTGGAGTTTCAGAGTTTTGGAGGTTCAGGGTTGTGGAGTTTCGGAATTTTTGAGTTTTGGAGTTTTGGAGTTTCGGAGTTTCGGAGTTTTGGAGTTTCGGAGATTTGGAGTTTTGGCGTTTTGGAGATTCGGGTTCTTGGAGTTTCGGAATTTTGCAGTTTTGTAGTTTTGGAGTGTCGGAGTTTTGGAGTTTTGGAGTTTCAGAGTTTTGGAGGTTCAGGGTTGTGGAGTTTCGGAATTTTTGAGTTTTGGAGTTTCGGAGTTTCGGAGTTTTGGAGTATTGCAGTTTTGGAATTTTGGAGTTTTGGAGTTTCGAATTTTCAGTTTCGGATTTTTGGAGTTTTGGAGTTTCAGAGAATTGGAGTTTTGGCGTTTTCGAGATTCGGAATCTTGGAGTTTCGGAATTTTGTAGTTTTGTAGTTTTGGAGTGTCGGAGTTTTGGAGTGTTGGAGTTTTGGAGCTTTGGAGCTTTGGAGTTTTGGAGTTTTTGAGTTTTTGAGTTTTGGATTTTTGCACTTTTTGAAATTTGGAGTTTTGGAGTTTTGGAGTTTCGGAGTTTCGGAGTTTTGGAGTTTCAGAGTTTTGGAGGTTCAGGGTTGTGGAGTTTCGGAATTTTTGAGTTTTGGAGTTTCGGAGTTTTGGAGCATTGCAGTTTTGGAGTTCTGGAGTTTTGGAGTTTGGAATTTTCACAGTTTCGGATTTTTGGAGTTTTGGAGTTTCGGAGATTTGGAGTTTTGGCCTTTTGGAGATTCGGGGTCTTGGAGTTTCGGAATTTTGTAGTTTTGCAGTTCTGGAGTGTCGGAGGTTTGGAGTGTTGGAGTTTTGGAGTTTTGGAGTTTTGGAGTTTCGGAGTTTTGGAGTTTCAGAGTTTTGGAGGTTCAGGGTTGTGGAATTTCGGAATTTTTGAGTTTTGGAGTTTCGGAGTTTTGGAGTATTGCAGTTTTGGAATTTTGGAGTTTTGGAGTTTCGAATTTTCAGAGTTTCGGATTTTTGTAGTTTTGGAGTTTCGGAGATTTGGAGTTTTGGCGTTTTGGAGATTCGGAATCTTGGAGTTTCGGAATTTTGTAGTTTTGTAGTTTTGTAGTGTCAGAGTTTTGGAGTGTTGGAGTTTTGGAGCTTTGGAGTTTTGGAGTTTTTGAGTTTTGGAGTTTTGGATTTTTGCACTTTTGGAGTTTTGGAGTTTCAGAGTTTTGGAGGTTCAGGGTTGTGGAGTTTCGGAATTTTTGAGTTTTGGAGTTTCGGAGTTTTGGAGTTTTGGAGTTTCGAATTTTCAGAGTTTCGGATTTTTGGAGTTTTGGAGTTTCGGAGATTTGGAGTTTTGGCGTTTTGGAGATTCGGAATCTTGGAGTTTCGGAATTTTGTAGTTTTGTAGTTTTGGAGTGTCAGAGTTCTGGAGTGTTGGAGCTTTGGAGTTTTGGAGTTTTTGAGTTTTGGAGTTTTGGATTTTTGCACTTTTGGAGTTTTGGAGTTTTGGAGTTTTGGAGTTTCAGAGTTTCGGAGTTTCGGAGTTTTGGAGTTTCAGAGTTTTGGAGGTTCAGGGTTGTGGAGTTTCGGAATTTTTGAGTTTTGGAGTTTCGGAGTTTCGGAGTTTTGGAGTATTGCAGTTTTGGAATTTTGGAGTTTTGGAGTTTCGGAGATTTCGAGTTTCGGCGTTTTGGAGATTCGGAGTCTTGGAGTGTCGGAATTTTGTAGTTTTGTAGTTTTGGAGTGTGGGAGTTTTGGAGTGTTGGAGTTTTGGAGCTTTGGAGTTCTGGAGTTTTTAAGTTTTTTAGTTTTGGATTTTTGCACTTTTGGAGTTTTGGAGTTTTGGAGTTTCGGAGTTTCGGAGTTTTGGAGTTTCAGAGTTTTGGAGGTTCAGGGTTGTGGAGTTTCGGAATTTTTGAGTTTTGGAGTTTCGGAGTTTCGGAGTTTTGGAGAATTGCAGTTTTGGAGTTTTGGGGTTTTGGAGTTTCGAATTTTCAGAGTTTCGGATTTTTGGAGTTTTGGAGTTTCGGAGTTTCGGAGTTTTGGAGTTTCAGAGTTCGAGGTTCAGGGTTGTGGAGTTTCGGAATTTTTTAGTTTTGGAGTTTCGGAGTTTCGGAGTTTTGGAGTTTTGGATTTTCGAATTTTCAGTTTCGGATTTTTGGAGTTTTGGAGTTTCGGAGATTTGGAGTTTTGGCGTTTTGGAGATTCGGAATCTTGGAGTTTCGGAATTTTGTAGTTTTGTAGTTTTGGAGTGTCAGAGTTCTGGAGTGTTGGAGCTTTGGAGTTTTGGAGTTTATGAGTTTTTGAGTTTTGGATTTTTGCACTTTTGGAGTTTTGGAGTTTTGGAGCTTTGGAGTTTCGGAGTTTCGGAGTTTTGGAGTTTCAGAGTTTTGGAGGTTCAGGGTTGTGGAGTTTCGGAATTTTTGAGTATTGGAGTTCCGGAGTTTCGGAGTTTTGGAGAATTGCAGTTTTGGAATTTTTGTAGTTTTGAATTTTCAGTTTCGGAGTTTTGGAGTTTCAGACTTTTCGAGGTTCAGGGTTGTGGAATTTCGGAATTTTTGAGTTTTGGAGTTTCGGAGTTCCGGAGTTTCGGAGTTTTGGAGTTTTGCAGTTTCGGAGTTTTGGAGTTTTGGAGTTTCGGAGTTTTGGAGTTTCAGAGTTTTCGAGGTTCAGGGTTGTGGAGTTTCGGAATTTTTGAGTTTTGGAGTTTTGGAGTTTTAGTGTTTTGGGGTTTCGAATTTTCAGAGTTTCGGATTTTTGGAGTTTTGGAGTTTCGGAGTTTCGGAGTTTTGGAGTTTCAGAGTTTTCGAGGTTCAGGGTTGTGGAGTTTCGGAATTTTTGAGTTTTGGAGTTTCGGAGTTTCGGAGTTTTGGAGTTTTGGAGTTTTGGAGTTTCGAATTTTCAGAGTTTCGGATTTTTGGAGTTTTGGAGTTTCGGAGATTTGGAGTTTTGGCGTTTTGGAGATTCGGAATCTTGGAGTTTCGGAATTTTGTAGTTTTGTAGTTTTGGAGTGTCAGAGTTCTGGAGTGTTGGAGCTTTGGAGTTTTGGAGTTTTTGAGTTTTGGAGTTTTGGATTTTTGCACTTTTGGAGTTTTGGAGTTTTGGAGTTTTGGAATTTCAGAGTTTCGGAGTTTCGGAGTATTGGAGTTTCAGAGTTTTGGAGGTTCAGGGTTGTGGAGTTTCGGAATTTTTGAGTTTTGGAGTTTCGGAGTTTCGGAGTTTTGGAGTATTGCAGTTTTGGAATTTTGGAGTTTTGGAGTTTCGGAGATTTGGAGTTTCGGCGTTTTGCAGATTCGGAGTCTTGGAGTGTCGGAATTTTGTAGTTTTGTAGTTTTGGAGTGTGGGAGTTTTGGAGTGTTGGAGTTTTGTAGCTTTGGAGTTTTGGAGTTTTTGAGTTTTTTAGTTTTGGATTTTTGCACTTTTGGAGTTTTGGAGTTTTGGAGTTTCGGAGTTTCGGAGTTTTGGAGTTTCAGAGTTTTGGAGGTTCAGGGTTGTGGAGTTTCGGAGTTTTTGAGTTTTGGAGTTTCGGAGTTTCGGAGTTTTGGAGAATTGCAGTTTTGGAGTTTTGGGGTTTTGGAGTTTCGAATTTTCAGAGTTTCGGATTTTTGGAGTTTTGGAGTTTCGGAGTTTCGGAGTTTTGGAGTTTTGGAGTTTCGAATTTTCAGTTTCGGATTTTTGGAGTTTTGGAGTATTGGAGATTTGGAGTTTTGGCGTTTTGGAGATTCGGAATCTTGGAGTTTCGGAATTTTGTAGTTTTGTAGTTTTGGAGTGTCAGAGTTCTGGAGTGTTGGAGCTTTGGAGTTTTGGAGTTTATGAGTTTTTGAGTTTTGGATTTTTGCACTTTTGGAGTTTTGGAGTTTTGGAGTTTTGGAGTTTCGGAGTTTCGGAGTTTTGGAGTTTCAGAGTTTTGGAGGTTCAGGGTTGTGGAGTTTCGGAATTTTTGAGTATTGGAGTTTCGGAGTTCCGGAGTTTCGGAGTTTTGGAGTTTTGCAGTTTCGGAGTTTTGGAGTTTTGGAGTTTCGGAGTTTTGGAGTTTCAGAGTTTTCGAGGTTCAGGGTTGTGGAGTTTCGGAATTTTTGAGTTTTGGAGTTTCGGAGTTTTGGAGTTTTAGTGTTTTGGAGTTTCGAATTTTCAGAGTTTCGGATTTTTGGAGTTTTGGAGTTCCGGAGATTTGGAGTTTCAGAGTTTTGGAGGTTCAGGGTTGTGGAGTTTCGGAATTTTTGAGTTTTGGAGTTTCGGAGTTTTGGAGTTTTGAGTTTCGGAGTTTCAGAGTATTGGAGGTTCAGGGTTGTGGAGTTTCGGAATTTTTGAGTTTTGGAGTTTCGGAGTTTCGGAGTTTTGGAGTATTGCAGATTTGGAATTTTGGAGTTTTGGAGTTTCGAATTTTCAGAGTTTCGGATTTTTGGAGTTTTGGAGTTTCGGAGATTTGGAGTTTTGTGCGTTTTGGAGATTCGGAATATTGGAGTTTCGGAATTTTGTAGTTTTGTAGTTTTCGAGTGTCGGAGTTTTGGAGTGTTGGAGTTTTGGAGTGTTGGAGTTTTGGAGCCTTGGAGTTTTGGAGTTTTTGAGTTTTGGAGTTTTGGATTTTTGCAAATTTGGAGTTTTGGAGTTTTGGAGTTTCGGAGTTTTGGAGTCTCAGAGTTTTGGAGGTTCAGGGTTGTGGAGTTTCGGAATTTTTGAGTTTTGGAGTTTCGGAGTTTCAGAGTTTTGGAGTTTCGGAGATTTGGAGGTTGGCGTTTTGGAGATTCGGGGTCTTGGAGTTTCGGAATTTTGCAGTTTTGTAGTTTTGGAGTGTCGGAGTTTTGGAGTGTTGGAGTTTTGGAGTTTCGGAGTTTCGGAGTTTTGGAGTTTCAGACTTTTCGAGGTTCAGGGTTGTGGAGTTTCGGAATTTTTGAGTTTTGGAGTTTCGGAGTTTTGGAGTTTTGGTGTTTTGGAGTTTCGAATTTTCAGAGTTTCGGATTTTTGGAGTTTTGGAGTTCCGGAGATTTGGAGTTTCAGAGTTTTGGAGGTTCAGGGTTGTGGAGTTTCGGAATTTTTGAGTTTTGGAGTTTTGGAGTTTCGGAGTTTCGGAGTTTCGGAGTTTTGGAGTTTCGGAGATTTGGAGTTTTGGCGTTTTGGAGATTCGGGTTCTTGGAGTTTCGGAATTTTGCAGTTTTGTAGTTTTGGAGTGTCGGAGTTTTGGAGTTTTGGAGTTTCAGAGTTTTGGAGGTTCAGGGTTGTGGAGTTTCGGAATTTTTGAGTTTTGGAGTTTCGGAGTTTCGGAGTTTTGGAGTATTGCAGTTTTGGAATTTTGGAGTTTTGGAGTTTCGAATTTTCAGTTTCGGATTTTTGGAGTTTTGGAGTTTCAGAGAATTGGAGTTTTGGCGTTTTCGAGATTCGGAATCTTGGAGTTTCGGAATTTTGTAGTTTTGTAGTTTTGGAGTGTCGGAGTTTTGGAGTGTTGGAGTTTTGGAGCTTTGGAGCTTTGGAGTTTTGGAGTTTTTGAGTTTTTGAGTTTTGGATTTTTGCACTTTTTGAAATTTGGAGTTTTGGAGTTTTGGAGTTTCGGAGTTTTGGAGTTTCAGAGTTTTGGAGGTTCAGGGTTGTGGAGTTTCGGAATTTTTGAGTTTTGGAGTTTCGGAGTTTTGGAGCATTGCAGTTTTGGAGTTCTGGAGTTTTGGAGTTTGGAATTTTCAGAGTTTCGGATTTTTGGAGTTTTGGAGTTTCGGAGATTTGGAGTTTTGGCCTTTTGGAGATTCGGGGTCTTGGAGTTTCGGAATTTTGTAGTTTTGCAGTTCTGGAGTGTCGGAGGTTTGGAGTGTTGGAGTTTTGGAGTTTTGGAGTTTTGGAGTTTCGGAGTTTTGGAGTTTCAGAGTTTTGGAGGTTCAGGGTTGTGGAATTTCGGAATTTTTGAGTTTTGGATTTTCGGAGTTTTGGAGTATTGCAGTTTTGGAATTTTGGAGTTTTGGAGTTTCGAATTTTCAGAGTTTCGGATTTTTGTAGTTTTGGAGTTTCGGAGATTTGGAGTTTTGGCGTTTTGGAGATTCGGTATCTTGGAGTTTCGGAATATTGTAGTTTTGTAGTTTTGGAGTGTCAGAGTTTTGGAGTGTTGGAGTTTTGGAGCTTTGGAGTTTTGGAGTTTTGGAGTTTTGGAGTTTTGGATTTTTGCACTTTTGGAGTTTTGGAGTTTCAGAGTTTTGGAGGTTCAGGGTTGTGGAGTTTCGGAATTTTTGAGTTTTGGAGTTTCGGAGTTTTGGAGTTTTGGAGTTTTGGAGTTTCGAATTTTCAGAGTTTCGGATTTTTGGAGTTTTGGAGTTTCGGAGATTTGGAGTTTTGGCGTTTTGGAGATTCGGAATCTTGGAGTTTCGGAATTTTGTAGTTTTGTAGTTTTGGAGTGTCAGAGTCCTGGAGTGTTGGAGCTTTGGAGTTTTGGAGTTTTTGAGTTTTGGAGTTTTGGATTTTTGCACTTTTGGAGTTTTGGAGTTTTGGAGTTTCAGAGTTTCGGAGTTTCGGAGTTTTGGAGTTTCAGAGTTTTGGAGGTTCAGGGTTGTGGAGTTTCGGAATTTTTGAGTTTTGGAGTTTCGGAGTTTCGGAGTTTTGGAGTATTGCAGTTTTGGAATTTTGGAGTTTTGGAGTTTCGGAGATTTCGAGTTTCGGCGTTTTGGAGATTCGGAGTCTTGGAGTGTCGGAATTTTGTAGTTTTGTAGTTTTGGAGTGTGGGAGTTTTGGAGTGTTGGAGTTTTGGAGCTTTGGAGTTTTGGAGTTTTTAAGTTTTTTAGTTTTGGATTTTTGCACTTTTGGAGTTTTGGAGTTTTGGAGTTTCGGAGTTTCGGAGTTTTGGAGTTTCAGAGTTTTGGAGGTTCAGGGTTGTGGAGTTTCGGAATTTTTGAGTTTTGGAGTTTCGGAGTTTCGGAGTTTTGGAGAATTGCAGTTTTGGAGTTTTGGGGTTTTGGAGTTTCGAATTTTCAGAGTTTCGGATTTTTGGAGTTTTGGAGTTTCGGAGTTTCGGAGTTTTGGAGTTTCAGAGTTTTCGAGGTTCAGGGTTGTGGAGTTTCGGAATTTTTGAGTTTTGGAGTTTCGGAGTTTCGGAGTTTTGGAGTTTTGGATTTTCGAATTTTCAGTTTCGGATTTTTGGAGTTTTGGAGTTTCGGAGATTTGGAGTTTTGGCGTTTTGGAGATTCGGAATCTTGGAGTTTCGGAATTTTGTAGTTTTGTAGTTTTGGAGTGTCAGAGTTCTGGAGTGTTGGAGCTTTGGAGTTTTGGAGTTTATGAGTTTTTGAGTTTTGGATTTTTGCACTTTTGGAGTTTTGGAGTTTTGGAGTTTTGGAGTTTCGGAGTTTCGGAGTTTTGGAGTTTCAGAGTTTTGGAGGTTCAGGGTTGTGGAGTTTCGGAATTTTTGAGTATTGGAGTTCCGGAGTTTCGGAGTTTTGGAGAATTGCAGTTTTGGAATTTTTGTAGTTTTGAATTTTCAGTTTCGGAGTTTTGGAGTTTTAGACTTTTCGAGGTTCAGGGTTGTGGAATTTCGGAATTTTTGAGTTTTGGAGTTTCGGAGTTCCGGAGTTTCGGAGTTTTGGAGTTTTGCAGTTTCGGAGTTTTGGAGTTTTGGAGTTTCGGAGTTTTGGAGTTTCAGAGTTTTCGAGGTTCAGGGTTGTGGAGTTTCGGAATTTTTGAGTTTTGGAGTTTCGGAGTTTTGGAGTTTTAGTGTTTTGGGGTTTCGAATTTTCAGAGTTTCGGATTTTTGGAGTTTTGGAGTTCCGGAGATTTGGAGTTTCAGAGTTTTGGAGGTTCAGGGTTGTGGAGTTTCGGAATTTTTGAGTTTTGGAGTTTCGGAGTTTTGGAGTTTTGAGTTTCGGAGTTTCGGAGTTTCAGAGTTTTCGAGGTTCAGGGTTGTGGAGTTTCGGAATTTTGTAGTTTTGTAGTTTTGGAGTGTCGGAGTTTTGGAGCTTTGGAGTTTTGGAGTTTTTGAGTTTTGGAGTTTTGGATTTTTGCACTTTTGGAGTTTTGGAGTTTTGGAGTTTCGGAGTTTCGGAGTTTCGGAGTATTCGAATTTCAGAGTTTTGGAGGATCAGGGTTGTGGAGTTTCGGAATTTTTGAGTTTTGGAGTTTCGGAGTTTTGGAGTTTTGGAGTTTTGGAGTTTCGAATTTTCAGAGTTTGGGATTTTTGGAGTTTTGGAGTTTTGGAGATTTGGAGTTTTGGCATTTTGGATATTCGGAATTTTGGAGTTTCGGAATTTTGTAGTTTTGGAGTTTTGGAGTTTAGGAGTTTCGGAGTTTCGGAGTTTTGGAGTTTCAAAGTTTTGGAGATTCAGGGTTGTGGAGTGTCGGAATTTTTGAGTTTTGGAGTTTCGGAGTTTCGGAGTTTCGGAGTATTCGAATTTCAGAGTTTTGGAGGATCAGGGTTGTGGAGTTTCGGAATTTTTGAGTTTTGGAGTTTCGGAGTTTCGGAGTTTTGGAGTATTGCAGTTTTGGAACTTTGGAGTTTTGGAGCTTTGGAGTTTTGGAGTTTTTGAGTTTTTGAGTTTTGGATTTTGACACTTTTGGAGTTTTGGAGTTTTGGAGTTTCGGAGTTTCGGAGTTTCGGAGTTTCAGAGTTTTGGAGTTTCAGAGTTTTGGAGGTTCAGGGTTGTGGAGTTTCGGAATTTTTGAGTATTGGAGTTTCGGAGTTTCGGAGTTTTGGAGAATTGCAGTTTTGGAGTTTTGGAGTTTCGAATTTTCAGAGTTTCGGATTTTTGGAGTTTTGGAGTTTCGGAGATTTGGAGTTTTGTGCGTTTTGGAGATTCGGAATATTGGAGTTTCGGAATTTTGTAGTTTTGTAGTTTTCGAGTGTCGGAGTTTTGGAGTGTTGGAGTTTTGGAGCCTTGGAGTTTTGGAGTTTTTGAGTTTTGGAGTTTTGGATTTTTGCAAATTTGGAGTTTTGGAGTTTCGGAGTTTTGGAGTCTCAGAGTTTTGGAGGTTCAGGGTTGTGGAGTTTCGGAATTTTTGAGTTTTGGAGTTTCGGAGTTCCGGAGTTTCGGAGTTTTGGAGTTTTGCAGTTTCGGAGTTTTGGAGTTTTGGAGTTTCGGAGTTTCAGAGTTTTCGAGGTTCAGGGTTGTGGAGTTTCGGAATTTTTGAGTTTTGGAGTTTCGGAGTTTTGGAGTTTTGGTGTTTTGGAGTTTCGAATTTTCAGAGTTTCGGATTTTTGGAGTTTTGGAGTTCCGGAGATTTGGAGTTTCAGAGTTTTGGAGGTTCAGGGTTGTGGAGTTTCGGAATTTTTGAGTTTTGGAGTTTCGGAGTTTTGGAGTTTTGGAGTTTCGGAGTTTCGGAGTTTCAGAGTTTTAGAGGTTCAGGGTTGTGGAGTTTCGGAATTTTTGAGTTTTGGAGTTTCGGAGTTTCGGAGTTTTGGAGTTTTGGAGTTTCAGAGTTTTGGAGGTTCAGGGTTGTGGAGTTTCGGAATTTTTGAGTTTTGGAGTTTCGGAGTTTCGGAGTTTTGGAGCATTGCAGTTTTGGAATTTTGGAGTTTTGGAGTTTCGAATTTTCAGAGTTTCGGATTTTTGGAGTTTTGGAGTTTCAGAGAATTGGAGTTTTGGCGTTTTCGAGATTCGGAATCTTGGAGTTTCGGAATTTTGTAGTTTTGTAGTTTTGGAGTGTCAGAGTTCTGGAGTGTTGGAGCTTTGGAGTTTTGGAGTTTTTGAGTTTTTGAGTTTTGGATTTTTGCACTTTTGGAGTTTTGGAGTTTTGGAGTTTTGGAGTTTCAGAGTTTCGGAGTTTCGGAGTTTTGGAGTTTCAGAGTTTTGGAGGTTCAGGGTTGTGGAGTTTCGGAATTTTTGAGTTTTGGAGTTTCGGAGTTTTGGAGTATTGCAGTTTTGGAATTTTGGAGTTTTGGAGTTTCGGAGATTTGGAGTTTCGGCGTTTTGGAGATTCGGAGTCTTGGAGTTTCGGAATTTTGTAGTTTTGTAGTTTTGGAGTGTCGGAGTTTTGGAGTGTTGGAGTTTTGGAGCTTTGGAGCTTTGGAGTTTTGGAGTTTTTGAGTTTTTGAGTTTTGGATTTTTGCACTTTTTGAAATTTGGAGTTTTGGAGTTTTGGAGTTTCGGAGTTTCGGAGTTTTGGAGTTTCAGAGTTTTGGAGGTTCAGGGTTGTGGAGTTTCGGAATTTTTGAGTTTTGGAGTTTCGGAGTTTTGGAGCATTGCAGTTTTGGAGTTCTGGAGTTTTGGAGTTTGGAATTTTCAGAGTTTCGGATTTTTGGAGTTTTGGAGTTTCGGAGATTTGGAGTTTTGGCCTTTTGGAGATTCGGGGTCTTGGAGTTTCGGAATTTTGTAGTTTTGCAGTTCTGGAGTGTCGGAGGTTTGGAGTGTTGGAGTTTTGGAGTTTTGGAGTTTTGGAGTTTCGGAGTTTTGGAGTTTCAGAGTTTTGGAGGTTCAGGGTTGTGGAATTTCGGAATTTTTGAGTTTTGGAGTTTCGGAGTTTTGGAGTATTGCAGTTTTGGAATTTTGGAGTTTTGGAGTTTCGAATTTTCAGAGTTTCGGATTTTTGTAGTTTTGGAGTTTCGGAGATTTGGAGTTTTGGCGTTTTGGAGATTCGGAATCTTGGAGTTTCGGAATTTTGTAGTTTTGTAGTTTTGGAGTGTCAGAGTTTTGGAGTGTTGGAGTTTTGGAGCTTTGGAGTTTTGGAGTTTTTGAGTTTTGGAGTTTTGGATTTTTGCACTTTTGGAGTTTTGGAGTTTCAGTTTTGGAGGTTCAGGGTTGTGGAGTTTCGGAATTTTTGAGTTTTGGAGTTTCGGAGTTTCGGAGTTTTGGAGAATTGCAGTTTTGGAGTTTTGGGGTTTTGGAGTTTCGAATTTTCAGAGTTTCAGATTTTTGGAGTTTTGGAGTTTCGGAGTTTCGGAGTTTTGGAGTTTCAGAGTTTTCGAGGTTCAGGGTTGTGGAGTTTCGGAATTTTTGAGTTTTGGAGTTTCGGAGTTTCGGAGTTTTGGAGTTTTGGAGTTTTGGAGTTTCGAATTTTCAGAGTTTCGGATTTTTGGAGTTTTGGAGTTTCGGAGATTTGGAGTTTTGGCGTTTTGGAGATTCGGAATCTTGGAGTTTCGGAATTTTGTAGTTTTGTAGTTTTGGAGTGTCAGAGTTCTGGAGTGTTGGAGCTTTGGAGTTTTGGAGTTTTTGAGTTTTGGAGTTTTGGATTTTTGCACTTTTGGAGTTTTGGAGTTTTGGAGTTTTGGAATTTCAGAGTTTCAGAGTTTCGGAGTATTGGAGTTTCAGAGTTTTGGAGGTTCAGGGTTGTGGAGTTTCGGAATTTTTGAGTTTTGGAGTTTCGGAGTTTCGGAGTTTTGGAGTATTGCAGTTTTGGAATTTTGGAGTTTTGGAGTTTCGGAGATTTGGAGTTTCGGCGTTTTGGAGATTCGGAGTCTTGGAGTGTCGGAATTTTGTAGTTTTGTAGTTTTGGAGTGTGGGAGTTTTGGAGTGTTGGAGTTTTGGAGCTTTGGAGTTTTGGAGTTTTTGAGTTTTTTAGTTTTGGATTTTTGCACTTTTGGAGTTTTGGAGTTTTGGAGTTTCGGAGTTTCGGAGTTTTGGAGTTTCAGAGTTTTGGAGGTTCAGGGTTGTGGAGTTTCGGAGTTTTTGAGTTTTGGAGTTTCGGAGTTTCGGAGTTTTGGAGAATTGCAGTTTTGGAGTTTTGGGGTTTTGGAGTTTCGAATTTTCAGAGTTTCGGATTTTTGGAGTTTTGGAGTTTCGGAGTTTCGGAGTTTTGGAGTTTCAGAGTTTTCGAGGTTCAGGGTTGTGGAGTTTCGGAATTTTTGAGTTTTGGAGTTTCGGAGTTTCGGAGTTTTGGAGTTTTGGAGTTTCGAATTTTCAGTTTCGGATTTTTGGAGTTTTGGAGTATTGGAGATTTGGAGTTTTGGCGTTTTGGAGATTCGGAATCTTGGAGTTTCGGAATTTTGTAGTTTTGTAGTTTTGGAGTGTCAGAGTTCTGGAGTGTTGGAGCTTTGGAGTTTTGGAGTTTATGAGTTTTTGAGTTTTGGATTTTTGCACTTTTGGAGTTTTGGAGTTTTGGAGTTTTGGAGTTTCGGAGTTTCGGAGTTTTGGAGTTTCAGAGTTTTGGAGGTTCAGGGTTGTGGAGTTTCGGAATTTTTGAGTATTGGAGTTCCGGAGTTTCGGAGTTTTGGAGAATTGCAGTTTTGGAATTTTTGTAGTTTTGAATTTTCAGTTTCGGAGTTTTGGAGTTTCAGACTTTTCGAGGTTCAGGGTTGTGGAATTTCGGAATTTTTGAGTTTTGGAGTTTCGGAGTTCCGGAGTTTCGGAGTTTTGGAGTTTTGCAGTTTCGGAGTTTTGGAGTTTTGGAGTTTCGGAGTTTTGGAGTTTCAGAGTTTTCGAGGTTCAGGGTTGTGGAGTTTCGGAATTTTTGAGTTTTGGAGTTTCGGAGTTTTGGAGTTTTAGTGTTTTGGAGTTTCGAATTTTCAGAGTTTCGGATTTTTGGAGTTTTGGAGTTCCGGAGATTTGGAGTTTCAGAGTTTTGGAGGTTCAGGGTTGTGGAGTTTCGGAATTTTTGAGTTTTGGAGTTTCGGAGTTTTGGAGTTTTGAGTTTCGGAGTTTCAGAGTATTGGAGGTTCAGGGTTGTGGAGTTTCGGAATTTTTGAGTTTTGGAGTTTCGGAGTTTCGGAGTTTTGGAGTATTGCAGATTTGGAATTTTGGAGTTTTGGAGTTTCGAATTTTCAGAGTTTCGGATTTTTGGAGTTTTGGAGTTTCGGAGATTTGGAGTTTTGTGCGTTTTGGAGATTCGGAATATTGGAGTTTCGGAATTTTGTAGTTTTGTAGTTTTCGAGTGTCGGAGTTTTGGAGTGTTGGAGTTTTGGAGCCTTGGAGTTTTGGAGTTTTTGAGTTTTGGAGTTTTGGATTTTTGCAAATTTGGAGTTTTGGAGTTTTGGAGTTTCGGAGTTTTGGAGTCTCAGAGTTTTGGAGGTTCAGGGTTGTGGAGTTTCGGAATTTTTGAGTTTTGGAGTTTTGGAGTTTCAGAGTTTTGGAGTTTCGGAGATTTGGAGGTTTGGCGTTTTGGAGATTCGGGGTCTTGGAGTTTCGGAATTTTGCAGTTTTGTAGTTTTGGAGTGTCGGAGTTTTGGAGTGTTGGAGTTTTGGAGTTTCGGAGTTTCGGAGTTTTGGAGTTTCAGACTTTTCGAGGTTCAGGGTTGTGGAGTTTCGGAATTTTTGAGTTTTGGAGTTTCGGAGTTTTGGAGTTTTGGTGTTTTGGAGTTTCGATTTTTCAGAGTTTCGGATTTTTGGAGTTTTGGAGTTCCGGAGATTTGGAGTTTCAGAGTTTTGGAGGTTCAGGGTTGTGGAGTTTCTGAATTTTTGAGTTTTGGAGTTTTGGAGTTTCGGAGTTTCGGAGTTTTGGAGTTTCGGAGATTTGGAGTTTTGGCGTTTTGGAGATTCGGGTTCTTGGAGTTTCGGAATTTTGCAGTTTTGTAGTTTTGGAGTGTCGGAGTTTTGGAGTTTTGGAGTTTCAGAGTTTTGGAGGTTCAGGGTTGTGGAGTTTCGGAATTTTTGAGTTTTGGAGTTTCGGAGTTTCGGAGTTTTGGAGTATTGCAGTTTTGGAATTTTGGAGTTTTGGAGTTTCGAATTTTCAGTTTCGGATTTTTGGAGTTTTGGAGTTTCAGAGAATTGGAGTTTTGGCGTTTTCGAGATTCGGAATCTTGGAGTTTCGGAATTTTGTAGTTTTGTAGTTTTGGAGTGTCGGAGTTTTGGAGTGTTGGAGTTTTGGAGCTTTGGAGCTTTGGAGTTTTGGAGTTTTTGAGTTTTTGAGTTTTGGATTTTTGCACTTTTTGAAATTTGGAGTTTTGGAGTTTTGGAGTTTCGGAGTTTCGGAGTTTTGGAGTTTCAGAGTTTTGGAGGTTCAGGGTTGTGGAGTTTCGGAATTTTTGAGTTTTGGAGTTTCGGAGTTTTGGAGCATTGCAGTTTTGGAGTTCTGGAGTTTTGGAGTTTGGAATTTTCACAGTTTCGGATTTTTGGAGTTTTGGAGTTTCGGAGATTTGGAGTTTTGGCCTTTTGGAGATTCGGGGTCTTGGAGTTTCGGAATTTTGTAGTTTTGCAGTTCTGGAGTGTCGGAGGTTTGGAGTGTTGGAGTTTTGGAGTTTTGGAGTTTTGGAGTTTCGGAGTTTTGGAGTTTCAGAGTTTTGGAGGTTCAGGGTTGTGGAATTTCGGAATTTTTGAGTTTTGGAGTTTCGGAGTTTTGGAGTATTGCAGTTTTGGAATTTTGGAGTTTTGGAGTTTCGAATTTTCAGAGTTTCGGATTTTTGTAGTTTTGGAGTTTCGGAGATTTGGAGTTTTGGCGTTTTGGAGATTCGGAATCTTGGAGTTTCGGAATTTTGTAGTTTTGTAGTTTTGGAGTGTCAGAGTTTTGGAGTGTTGGAGTTTTGGAGCTTTGGAGTTTTGGAGTTTTTGAGTTTTGGAGTTTTGGATTTTTGCACTTTTGGAGTTTTGGAGTTTCAGAGTTTTGGAGGTTCAGGGTTGTGGAGTTTCGGAATTTTTGAGTTTTGGAGTTTCGGAGTTTTGGAGTTTTGGAGTTTTGGAGTTTCGAATTTTCAGAGTTTCGGATTTTTGGAGTTTTGGAGTTTCGGAGATTTGGAGTTTTGGCGTTTTGGAGGTTCGGAATCTTGGAGTTTCGGAATTTTGTAGTTTTGTAGTTTTGGAGTGTCAGAGTTTTGGAGTGTTGGAGTTTTGGAGCTTTGGAGTTTTGGAGTTTTTGAGTTTTGGAGTTTTGGATTTTTGCACTTTTGGAGTTTCGGAGTTTCAGAGTTTTCGAGGTTCAGGGTTGTGGAGTTTCGGAATTTTTGAGTTTTGGAGTTTCGGAGTTTTGGAGTTTTGGTGTTTTGGAGTTTCGAATTTTCAGAGTTTCGGATTTTTGGAGTTTTGGAGTTCCGGAGATTTGGAGTTTCAGAGTTTTGGAGGTTCAGGGTTGTGGAGTTTCGGAATTTTTGAGTTTTGGAGTTTCGGAGTTTTGGAGTTTTGGAGTTTCGGAGTTTCGGAGTTTCAGAGTTTTAGAGGTTCAGGGTTGTGGAGTTTCGGAATTTTTGAGTTTTGGAGTTTCGGAGTTTCGGAGTTTTGGAGTTTTGGAGTTTCAGAGTTTTGGAGGTTCAGGGTTGTGGAGTTTCGGAATTTTTGAGTTTTGGAGTTTCGGAGTTTCGGAGTTTTGGAGCATTGCAGTTTTGGAATTTTGGAGTTTTGGAGTTTCGAATTTTCAGAGTTTCGGATTTTTGGAGTTTTGGAGTTTCAGAGAATTGGAGTTTTGGCGTTTTCGAGATTCGGAATCTTGGAGTTTCGGAATTTTGTAGTTTTGTAGTTTTGGAGTGTCAGAGTTCTGGAGTGTTGGAGCTTTGGAGTTTTGGAGTTTTTGAGCTTTTGAGTTTTGGATTTTTGCACTTTTGGAGTTTTGGAGTTTTGGAGTTTTGGAGTTTCAGAGTTTCGGAGTTTCGGAGTTTTGGAGTTTCAGAGTTTTGGAGGTTCAGGGTTGTGGAGTTTCGGAATTTTTGAGTTTTGGAGTTTCGGAGTTTTGGAGTATTGCAGTTTTGGAATTTTGGAGTTTTGGAGTTTCGGAGATTTGGAGTTTCGGCGTTTTGGAGATTCGGAGTCTTGGAGTTTCGGAATTTTGTAGTTTTGTAGTTTTGGAGTGTCGGAGTTTTGGAGTGTTGGAGTTTTGGAGCTTTGGAGCTTTGGAGTTTTGGAGTTTTTGAGTTTTTGAGTTTTGGATTTTTGCACTTTTTGAAATTTGGAGTTTTGGAGTTTTGGAGTTTCGGAGTTTCGGAGTTTTGGAGTTTCAGAGTTTTGGAGGTTCAGGGTTGTGGAGTTTCGGAATTTTTGAGTTTTGGAGTTTCGGAGTTTTGGAGCATTGCAGTTTTGGAGTTCTGGAGTTTTGGAGTTTGGAATTTTCAGAGTTTCGGATTTTTGGAGTTTTGGAGTTTCGGAGATTTGGAGTTTTGGCCTTTTGGAGATTCGGGGTCTTGGAGTTTCGGAATTTTGTAGTTTTGCAGTTCTGGAGTGTCGGAGGTTTGGAGTGTTGGAGTTTTGGAGTTTTGGAGTTTTGGAGTTTCGGAGTTTTGGAGTTTCAGAGTTTTGGAGGTTCAGGGTTGTGGAATTTCGGAATTTTTGAGTTTTGGAGTTTCGGAGTTTTGGAGTATTGCAGTTTTGGAATTTTGGAGTTTTGGAGTTTCGAATTTTCAGAGTTTCGGATTTTTGTAGTTTTGGAGTTTCGGAGATTTGGAGTTTTGGCGTTTTGGAGATTCGGAATCTTGGAGTTTCGGAATTTTGTAGTTTTGTAGTTTTGGAGTGTCAGAGTTTTGGAGTGTTGGAGTTTTGGAGCTTTGGAGTTTTGGAGTTTTTGAGTTTTGGAGTTTTGGATTTTTGCACTTTTGGAGTTTTGGAGTTTCAGTTTTGGAGGTTCAGGGTTGTGGAGTTTCGGAATTTTTGAGTTTTGGAGTTTCGGAGTTTCGGAGTTTTGGAGAATTGCAGTTTTGGAGTTTTGGGGTTTTGGAGTTTCGAATTTTCAGAGTTTCAGATTTTTGGAGTTTTGGAGTTTCGGAGTTTCGGAGTTTTGGAGTTTCAGAGTTTTCGAGGTTCAGGGTTGTGGAGTTTCGGAATTTTTGAGTTTTGGAGTTTCGGAGTTTCGGAGTTTTGGAGTTTTGGAGTTTTGGAGTTTCGAATTTTCAGAGTTTCGGATTTTTGGAGTTTTGGAGTTTCGGAGATTTGGAGTTTTGGCGTTTTGGAGATTCGGAATCTTGGAGTTTCGGAATTTTGTAGTTTTGTAGTTTTGGAGTGTCAGAGTTCTGGAGTGTTGGAGCTTTGGAGTTTTGGAGTTTTTGAGTTTTGGAGTTTTGGATTTTTGCACTTTTGGAGTTTTGGAGTTTTGGAGTTTTGGAATTTCAGAGTTTCGGAGTTTCGGAGTATTGGAGTTTCAGAGTTTTGGAGGTTCAGGGTTGTGGAGTTTCGGAATTTTTGAGTTTTGGAGTTTCGGAGTTTCGGAGTTTTGGAGTATTGCAGTTTTGGAATTTTGGAGTTTTGGAGTTTCGGAGATTTGGAGTTTCGGCGTTTTGGAGATTCGGAGTCTTGGAGTGTCGGAATTTTGTAGTTTTGTAGTTTTGGAGTGTGGGAGTTTTGGAGTGTTGGAGTTTTGGAGCTTTGGAGTTTTGGAGTTTTTGAGTTTTTTAGTTTTGGATTTTTGCACTTTTGGAGTTTTGGAGTTTTGGAGTTTCGGAGTTTCGGAGTTTTGGAGTTTCAGAGTTTTGGAGGTTCAGGGTTGTGGAGTTTCGGAGTTTTTGAGTTTTGGAGTTTCGGAGTTTCGGAGTTTTGGAGAATTGCAGTTTTGGAGTTTTGGGGTTTTGGAGTTTCGAATTTTCAGAGTTTCGGATTTTTGGAGTTTTGGAGTTTCGGAGTTTCGGAGTTTTGGAGTTTCAGAGTTTTCGAGGTTCAGGGTTGTGGAGTTTCGGAATTTTTGAGTTTTGGAGTTTCGGAGTTTCGGAGTTTTGGAGTTTTGGAGTTTCGAATTTTCAGTTTCGGATTTTTGGAGTTTTGGAGTATTGGAGATTTGGAGTTTTGGCGTTTTGGAGATTCGGAATCTTGGAGTTTCGGAATTTTGTAGTTTTGTAGTTTTGGAGTGTCAGAGTTCTGGAGTGTTGGAGCTTTGGAGTTTTGGAGTTTATGAGTTTTTGAGTTTTGGATTTTTGCACTTTTGGAGTTTTGGAGTTTTGGAGTTTTGGAGTTTCGGAGTTTCGGAGTTTTGGAGTTTCAGAGTTTTGGAGGTTCAGGGTTGTGGAGTTTCGGAATTTTTGAGTATTGGAGTTCCGGAGTTTCGGAGTTTTGGAGAATTGCAGTTTTGGAATTTTTGTAGTTTTGAATTTTCAGTTTCGGAGTTTTGGAGTTTCAGACTTTTCGAGGTTCAGGGTTGTGGAATTTCGGAATTTTTGAGTTTTGGAGTTTCGGAGTTCCGGAGTTTCGGAGTTTTGGAGTTTTGCAGTTTCGGAGTTTTGGAGTTTTGGAGTTTCGGAGTTTTGGAGTTTCAGAGTTTTCGAGGTTCAGGGTTGTGGAGTTTCGGAATTTTTGAGTTTTGGAGTTTCGGAGTTTTGGAGTTTTAGTGTTTTGGAGTTTCGAATTTTCAGAGTTTCGGATTTTTGGAGTTTTGGAGTTCCGGAGATTTGGAGTTTCAGAGTTTTGGAGGTTCAGGGTTGTGGAGTTTCGGAATTTTTGAGTTTTGGAGTTTCGGAGTTTTGGAGTTTTGAGTTTCGGAGTTTCAGAGTATTGGAGGTTCAGGGTTGTGGAGTTTCGGAATTTTTGAGTTTTGGAGTTTCGGAGTTTCGGAGTTTTGGAGTATTGCAGATTTGGAATTTTGGAGTTTTGGAGTTTCGAATTTTCAGAGTTTCGGATTTTTGGAGTTTTGGAGTTTCGGAGATTTGGAGTTTTGTGCGTTTTGGAGATTCGGAATATTGGAGTTTCGGAATTTTGTAGTTTTGTAGTTTTCGAGTGTCGGAGTTTTGGAGTGTTGGAGTTTTGGAGCCTTGGAGTTTTGGAGTTTTTGAGTTTTGGAGTTTTGGATTTTTGCAAATTTGGAGTTTTGGAGTTTTGGAGTTTCGGAGTTTTGGAGTCTCAGAGTTTTGGAGGTTCAGGGTTGTGGAGTTTCGGAATTTTTGAGTTTTGGAGTTTTGGAGTTTCAGAGTTTTGGAGTTTCGGAGATTTGGAGGTTTGGCGTTTTGGAGATTCGGGGTCTTGGAGTTTCGGAATTTTGCAGTTTTGTAGTTTTGGAGTGTCGGAGTTTTGGAGTGTTGGAGTTTTGGAGTTTCGGAGTTTCGGAGTTTTGGAGTTTCAGACTTTTCGAGGTTCAGGGTTGTGGAGTTTCGGAATTTTTGAGTTTTGGAGTTTCGGAGTTTTGGAGTTTTGGTGTTTTGGAGTTTCGATTTTTCAGAGTTTCGGATTTTTGGAGTTTTGGAGTTCCGGAGATTTGGAGTTTCAGAGTTTTGGAGGTTCAGGGTTGTGGAGTTTCGGAATTTTTGAGTTTTGGAGTTTTGGAGTTTCGGAGTTTCGGAGTTTTGGAGTTTCGGAGATTTGGAGTTTTGGCGTTTTGGAGATTCGGGTTCTTGGAGTTTCGGAATTTTGCAGTTTTGTAGTTTTGGAGTGTCGGAGTTTTGGAGTTTTGGAGTTTCAGAGTTTTGGAGGTTCAGGGTTGTGGAGTTTCGGAATTTTTGAGTTTTGGAGTTTCGGAGTTTCGGAGTTTTGGAGTATTGCAGTTTTGGAATTTTGGAGTTTTGGAGTTTCGAATTTTCAGTTTCGGATTTTTGGAGTTTTGGAGTTTCAGAGAATTGGAGTTTTGGCGTTTTCGAGATTCGGAATCTTGGAGTTTCGGAATTTTGTAGTTTTGTAGTTTTGGAGTGTCGGAGTTTTGGAGTGTTGGAGTTTTGGAGCTTTGGAGCTTTGGAGTTTTGGAGTTTTTGAGTTTTTGAGTTTTGGATTTTTGCACTTTTTGAAATTTGGAGTTTTGGAGTTTTGGAGTTTCGGAGTTTCGGAGTTTTGGAGTTTCAGAGTTTTGGAGGTTCAGGGTTGTGGAGTTTCGGAATTTTTGAGTTTTGGAGTTTCGGAGTTTTGGAGCATTGCAGTTTTGGAGTTCTGGAGTTTTGGAGTTTGGAATTTTCACAGTTTCGGATTTTTGGAGTTTTGGAGTTTCGGAGATTTGGAGTTTTGGCCTTTTGGAGATTCGGGGTCTTGGAGTTTCGGAATTTTGTAGTTTTGCAGTTCTGGAGTGTCGGAGGTTTGGAGTGTTGGAGTTTTGGAGTTTTGGAGTTTTGGAGTTTCGGAGTTTTGGAGTTTCAGAGTTTTGGAGGTTCAGGGTTGTGGAATTTCGGAATTTTTGAGTTTTGGAGTTTCGGAGTTTTGGAGTATTGCAGTTTTGGAATTTTGGAGTTTTGGAGTTTCGAATTTTCAGAGTTTCGGATTTTTGTAGTTTTGGAGTTTCGGAGATTTGGAGTTTTGGCGTTTTGGAGATTCGGAATCTTGGAGTTTCGGAATTTTGTAGTTTTGTAGTTTTGGAGTGTCAGAGTTTTGGAGTGTTGGAGTTTTGGAGCTTTGGAGTTTTGGAGTTTTTGAGTTTTGGAGTTTTGGATTTTTGCACTTTTGGAGTTTTGGAGTTTCAGAGTTTTGGAGGTTCAGGGTTGTGGAGTTTCGGAATTTTTGAGTTTTGGAGTTTCGGAGTTTTGGAGTTTTGGAGTTTTGGAGTTTCGAATTTTCAGAGTTTCGGATTTTTGGAGTTTTGGAGTTTCGGAGATTTGGAGTTTTGGCGTTTTGGAGATTCGGAATCTTGGAGTTTCGGAATTTTGTAGTTTTGTAGTTTTGGAGTGTCAGAGTTCTGGAGTGTTGGAGCTTTGGAGTTTTGGAGTTTTTGAGTTTTGGAGTTTTGGATTTTTGCACTTTTGGAGTTTTGGAGTGTGGGAGTTTTGGAGTGTTGGAGTTTTGGAGCTTTGGAGTTTTGGAGTTTTTAAGTTTTTTAGTTTTGGATTTTTGCACTTTTGGAGTTTTGGAGTTTTGGAGTTTCGGAGTTTCGGAGTTTTGGAGTTTCAGAGTTTTGGAGGTTCAGGGTTGTGGAGTTTCGGAATTTTTGAGTTTTGGAGTTTCGGAGTTTCGGAGTTTTGGAGAATTGCAGTTTTGGAGTTTTGGGGTTTTGGAGTTTCGAATTTTCAGAGTTTCGGATTTTTGGAGTTTTGGAGTTTCGGAGTTTCGGAGTTTTGGAGTTTCAGAGTTCGAGGTTCAGGGTTGTGGAGTTTCGGAATTTTTTAGTTTTGGAGTTTCGGAGTTTCGGAGTTTTGGAGTTTTGGATTTTCGAATTTTCAGTTTCGGATTTTTGGAGTTTTGGAGTTTCGGAGATTTGGAGTTTTGGCGTTTTGGAGATTCGGAATCTTGGAGTTTCGGAATTTTGTAGTTTTGTAGTTTTGGAGTGTCAGAGTTCTGGAGTGTTGGAGCTTTGGAGTTTTGGAGTTTATGAGTTTTTGAGTTTTGGATTTTTGCACTTTTGGAGTTTTGGAGTTTTGGAGCTTTGGAGTTTCGGAGTTTCGGAGTTTTGGAGTTTCAGAGTTTTGGAGGTTCAGGGTTGTGGAGTTTCGGAATTTTTGAGTATTGGAGTTCCGGAGTTTCGGAGTTTTGGAGAATTGCAGTTTTGGAATTTTTGTAGTTTTGAATTTTCAGTTTCGGAGTTTTGGAGTTTCAGACTTTTCGAGGTTCAGGGTTGTGGAATTTCGGAATTTTTGAGTTTTGGAGTTTCGGAGTTCCGGAGTTTCGGAGTTTTGGAGTTTTGCAGTTTCGGAGTTTTGGAGTTTTGGAGTTTCGGAGTTTTGGAGTTTCAGAGTTTTCGAGGTTCAGGGTTGTGGAGTTTCGGAATTTTTGAGTTTTGGAGTTTTGGAGTTTTAGTGTTTTGGGGTTTCGAATTTTCAGAGTTTCGGATTTTTGGAGTTTTGGAGTTTCGGAGTTTCGGAGTTTTGGAGTTTCAGAGTTTTCGAGGTTCAGGGTTGTGGAGTTTCGGAATTTTTGAGTTTTGGAGTTTCGGAGTTTCGGAGTTTTGGAGTTTTGGAGTTTTGGAGTTTCGAATTTTCAGAGTTTCGGATTTTTGGAGTTTTGGAGTTTCGGAGATTTGGAGTTTTGGCGTTTTGGAGATTCGGAATCTTGGAGTTTCGGAATTTTGTAGTTTTGTAGTTTTGGAGTGTCAGAGTTCTGGAGTGTTGGAGCTTTGGAGTTTTGGAGTTTTTGAGTTTTGGAGTTTTGGATTTTTGCACTTTTGGAGTTTTGGAGTTTTGGAGTTTTGGAATTTCAGAGTTTCGGAGTTTCGGAGTATTGGAGTTTCAGAGTTTTGGAGGTTCAGGGTTGTGGAGTTTCGGAATTTTTGAGTTTTGGAGTTTCGGAGTTTCGGAGTTTTGGAGTATTGCAGTTTTGGAATTTTGGAGTTTTGGAGTTTCGGAGATTTGGAGTTTCGGCGTTTTGCAGATTCGGAGTCTTGGAGTGTCGGAATTTTGTAGTTTTGTAGTTTTGGAGTGTGGGAGTTTTGGAGTGTTGGAGTTTTGGAGCTTTGGAGTTTTGGAGTTTTTGAGTTTTTTATTTTTGGATTTTTGCACTTTTGGAGTTTTGGAGTTTTGGAGTTTCGGAGTTTCGGAGTTTTGGAGTTTCAGAGTTTTGGAGGTTCAGGGTTGTGGAGTTTCGGAGTTTTTGAGTTTTGGAGTTTCGGAGTTTCGGAGTTTTGGAGAATTGCAGTTTTGGAGTTTTGGGGTTTTGGAGTTTCGAATTTTCAGAGTTTCGGATTTTTGGAGTTTTGGAGTTTCGGAGTTTCGGAGTTTTGGAGTTTTGGAGTTTCGAATTTTCAGTTTCGGATTTTTGGAGTTTTGGAGTATTGGAGATTTGGAGTTTTGGCGTTTTGGAGATTCGGAATCTTGGAGTTTCGGAATTTTGTAGTTTTGTAGTTTTGGAGTGTCAGAGTTCTGGAGTGTTGGAGCTTTGGAGTTTTGGAGTTTATGAGTTTTTGAGTTTTGGATTTTTGCACTTTTGGAGTTTTGGAGTTTTGGAGTTTTGGAGTTTCGGAGTTTCGGAGTTTTGGAGTTTCAGAGTTTTGGAGGTTCAGGGTTGTGGAGTTTCGGAATTTTTGAGTTTTGGAGTTTCGGAGTTTCGGAGTTTTGGAGTATTGCAGTTTTGGAATTTTGGAGTTTTGGAGTTTCGGAGATTTGGAGTTTTGGCGTTTTGGAGATTCGGAATCTTGGAGTTTCGGAATTTTGTAGTTTTGTAGTTTTGGAGTGTCAGAGTTTTGGAGTGTTGGAGTTTTGGAGCTTTGGAGTTTTGGAGTTTTTGAGTTTTTGAGTTTTGGATTTTGACACTTTTGGAGTTTTGGAGTTTCGGAGTTTCGGAGTTTCAGAGTTTCGGAGTTTTGGAGTTTCAGAGTTTTGGAGGTTCAGGGTTGTGGAGTTTCGGAATTTTTGAGTATTGGAGTTTCGGAGTTTCGGAGTTTTGGAGAATTGCAGTTTTGGAGTTTTGGAGTTTCGAATTTTCAGAGTTTCGGATTTTTGGAGTTTTGGAGTTTCGGAGATTTGGAGTTTTGTGCGTTTTGGAGATTCGGAATCTTGGAGTTTCGGAATTTTGTAGTTTTGAGCCTTGGAGTTTTGGAGTATTTGAGTTTTGGAGTTTTGGATTTTTGCAAATTTGGAGTTTTGGAGTTTTGGAGTTTCGGAATTTTTGAGTTTTGGAGTTTCGGAGTTTCGGAGTTTTGGAGTTTCGGAGATTTGGAGTTTTGGCGTTTTGGAGATTAGGGTTCTTGGAGTTTCGGAATTTTGCAGTTTTGTAGTTTTGGAGTGTCGGAGTTTTGGAGTGTTGGAGTTTTGGAGTTTCGGAGTTTCGGAGTTTCGGAGTTTTGGAGTTTCAGAGTTTTAGAGTTCTGGAGGTTCAGGGTTGTTGAGTTTCGGAATTTTTGAGTTTTGGAGTTTCGGAGTTTCGGAGTTTTGGAGTTTTGCGGTTTTGGAGTTTCGAATTTTCAGTTTCGGATTTTTGGAGTTTTCGAGTTTTTGAGATTTGGAGTTTCGGCGTTTTGGAGATTCGGAGTCTTGGAGTGTCGGAATTTTGTAGTTTTATAGTTTTGGAGTGTGGGAGTTTTGGAGTGTTGGAGTTTTGGAGCTTTGGAGTTTTGGAGTTTTTGAGTTTTTTAGTTTTGGATTTTTGCACTTTTGGAGTTTTGGAGTTTTGGAGTTTCGGAGTTTCGGAGTTTTGGAGTTTCAGAGTTTTGGAGGTTCAGGGTTGTGGAGTTTCGGAATTTTTGAGTTTTGGAGTTTCGGAGTTTCGGAGTTTTGGAGTTTTGGAGTTTCGAATTTTCAGTTTCGGATTTTTGCAGTTTTGGAGTTTCGGAGATTTGGAGTTTTGGCGTTTTGGAGATTCGGAATCTTGGAGTTTCGGAATTTTGTAGTTTTGTAGTTTTGGATTGTCAGAGTTCTGGAGTGTTGGAGCTTTGGAGTTTTGGAGTTTATGAGTTTTTGAGTTTTGGATTTTTGCACTTTTGGAGTTTTGGAGTTTTGGAGTTTTGGAGTTTCAGAGTTTTCGAGGTTCAGGGTTGTGGAGTTTCTGAATTTTTGAATTTTGGAGTTTCGGAGTTTCGGAGTTTTGGAGTTTTGGAGTTTCGAATTTACAGAGTTTCGGATTTTCGGAGTTTTGGAGTTTCGGAGATTTGGAGTTTTGGCGTTTTGGAGATTCGCGGTCTTGGAGTTTCGGAATTTTGCAGTTTTGTAGTTTTGGAGTGTCGGAGTTTTGGAGTGTTGGAGTTTTGGAGTTTCGGAGTTTCGGAGTTTCGGAGTTTCGGAGTTTTGGAATTTCAGAGTTTCAGAGTTCTGGAGGTTCAGGGTTGTGGAGATTCGGAATCTTGGAGTTTCGGAATTTTGTAGTTTTGTAGTTTTGGAGTGTCAGAGTTTTGGAGTGTTGGAGTTTTGGAGCTTTAGAGTTTTGGAGTTTTTGAGTTTTTGAGTTTTGGATTTTGACACTTTTGGAGTTTTGGAGTTTTGGAGTTTCGGAGTTTCGGAGTTTCGGAGTTTGGAGTTTCAGAGTTTTGGAGGTTCAGGGTTGTGGAGTTTCGGAATTTTTGAGTATTGGAGTTTCGGAGTTTTGGAGAATTGCAGTTTTGGAGTTTTGGAGTTTCGGAGTATTGGAGTTTCAGAGTTTTGGAGGTTCAGGGTTGTGGAGTTTCGGAATTTTTGAGTTTTGGAGTTTCGGAGTTTCGGAGTTTTGGAGTATTGCAGTTTTGGAATTTTGGAGTTTCGAATTTTCAGAGTTTCGGATTTTTGGAGTTTTGGAGTTTCGGAGATTTGGAGTTTTGGCGTTTTGGAGATTCGGAATCTTGGAGTTTCGGAATTTTGTAGTTTTGTAGTTTTGGAGTGTCAGAGTTTTGGAGTGTTGGAGTTTTGGAGCTTTGGAGTTTTGGAGTTTTTGAGTTTTTGAGTTTTGGATTTTGACACTTTTGGAGTTTTGGAGTTTTGGAGTTTCGGAGTTTCGGAGTTTCGGAGTTTTGGAGTTTCAGAGTTTTGGAGGTTCAGGGTTGTGGAGTTTCGGAATTTTTGAGTATTGGAGTTTCGGAGTTTCGGAGTTTTGGAGAATTGCAGTTTTGGAGTTTTGGAGTTTCGAATTTTCAGTTTCGGATTTTTGGAGTTTTGGAGTTTCGGAGATTTGGAGTTTTGTGCGTTTTGGAGATTCGGAATCTTGGAGTTTCGGAATTTTGTAGTTTTGAGCCTTGGAGTTTTGGAGTATTTGAGTTTTGGAGTTTTGGATTTTTGCAAATTTGGAGTTTTGGAGTTTTGGAGTTTCGGAATTTTTGAGTTTTGGAGTTTCGGAGTTTCGGAGTTTTGGAGTTTCGGAGATTTGGAGTTTTGGCGTTTTGGAGATTAGGGTTCTTGGAGTTTCGGAATTTTGCAGTTTTGTAGTTTTGGAGTGTCGGAGTTTTGGAGTGTTGGAGTTTTGGAGTTTCGGAGTTTCGGAGTTTCGGAGTTTTGGAGTTTCAGAGTTTTAGAGTTCTGGAGGTTCAGGGTTGTTGAGTTTCGGAATTTTTGAGTTTTGGAGTTTCGGAGTTTCGGAGTTTTGGAGTTTTGCGGTTTTGGAGTTTTGGAGTTTCGAATTTTCAGTTTCGGATTTTTGGAGTTTTCGAGTTTTTGAGATTTGGAGTTTCGGCGTTTTGGAGATTCGGAGTCTTGGAGTGTCGGAATTTTGTAGTTTTATAGTTTTGGAGTGTGGGAGTTTTGGAGTGTTGGAGTTTTGGAGCTTTGGAGTTTTGGAGTTTTTGAGTTTTTTAGTTTTGGATTTTTGCACTTTTGGAGTTTTGGAGTTTTGGAGTTTCGGAGTTTCGGAGTTTTGGAGTTTCAGAGTTTTGGAGGTTCAGGGTTGTGGAGTTTCGGAATTTTTGAGTTTTGGAGTTTCGGAGTTTCGGAGTTTTGGAGTTTTGGAGTTTCGAATTTTCAGTTTCGGATTTTTGCAGTTTTGGAGTTTCGGAGATTTGGAGTTTTGGCGTTTTGGAGATTCGGAATCTTGGAGTTTCGGAATTTTGTAGTTTTGTAGTTTTGGATTGTCAGAGTTCTGGAGTGTTGGAGCTTTGGAGTTTTGGAGTTTATGAGTTTTTGAGTTTTGGATTTTTGCACTTTTGGAGTTTTGGAGTTTTGGAGTTTTGGAGTTTCAGAGTTTTCGAGGTTCAGGGTTGTGGAGTTTCTGAATTTTTGAATTTTGGAGTTTCGGAGTTTCGGAGTTTTGGAGTTTTGGAGTTTCGAATTTACAGAGTTTCGGATTTTCGGAGTTTTGGAGTTTCGGAGATTTGGAGTTTTGGCGTTTTGGAGATTCGCGGTCTTGGAGTTTCGGAATTTTGCAGTTTTGTAGTTTTGGAGTGTCGGAGTTTTGGAGTGTTGGAGTTTTGGAGTTTCGGAGTTTCGGAGTTTCGGAGTTTCGGAGTTTTGGAATTTCAGAGTTTCAGAGTTCTGGAGGTTCAGGGTTGTGGAGATTCGGAATCTTGGAGTTTCGGAATTTTGTAGTTTTGTAGTTTTGGAGTGTCAGAGTTTTGGAGTGTTGGAGTTTTGGAGCTTTAGAGTTTTGGAGTTTTTGAGTTTTTGAGTTTTGGATTTTGACACTTTTGGAGTTTTGGAGTTTTGGAGTTTCGGAGTTTCGGAGTTTCGGAGTTTGGAGTTTCAGAGTTTTGGAGGTTCAGGGTTGTGGAGTTTCGGAATTTTTGAGTATTGGAGTTTCGGAGTTTTGGAGAATTGCAGTTTTGGAGTTTTGGAGTTTCGGAGTATTGGAGTTTCAGAGTTTTGGAGGTTCAGGGTTGTGGAGTTTCGGAATTTTTGAGTTTTGGAGTTTCGGAGTTTCGGAGTTTTGGAGTATTGCAGTTTTGGAATTTTGGAGTTTCGAATTTTCAGAGTTTCGGATTTTTGGAGTTTTGGAGTTTCGGAGATTTGGAGTTTTGGCGTTTTGGAGATTCGGAATCTTGGAGTTTCGGAATTTTGTAGTTTTGTAGTTTTGGAGTGTCAGAGTTTTGGAGTGTTGGAGTTTTGGAGCTTTGGAGTTTTGGAGTTTTTGAGTTTTTGAGTTTTGGATTTTGACACTTTTGGAGTTTTGGAGTTTTGGAGTTTCGGAGTTTCGGAGTTTCGGAGTTTTGGAGTTTCAGAGTTTTGGAGGTTCAGGGTTGTGGAGTTTCGGAATTTTTGAGTATTGGAGTTTCGGAGTTTCGGAGTTTTGGAGAATTGCAGTTTTGGAGTTTTGGAGTTTCGAATTTTCAGTTTCGGATTTTTGGAGTTTTGGAGTTTCGGAGATTTGGAGTTTTGTGCGTTTTGGAGATTCGGAATCTTGGAGTTTCGGAATTTTGTAGTTTTGAGCCTTGGAGTTTTGGAGTTTTTGAGTTTTTGAGTTTTGGATTTTTGCAAATTTGGAGGTTTGGAGTTTTGGAGTTTCGGAATTTTTGAGTTTTGGAGTTTCGGAGTTTCGGAGTTTTGGAGTTTCGGAGATTTGGAGTTTTGGCGTTTTGGAGATTAGGGTTCTTGGAGTTTCGGAATTTTGCAGTTTTGTAGTTTTGGAGTGTCGGAGTTTTGGAGTGTTGGAGTTTTGGAGTTTCGGAGTTTTGGAGTTTTGGAGTTTCAGAGTTTTAGAGTTCTGTAGGTTCAGGGTTGTTGAGTTTGGGAATTTTTGAGTTTTGGAGTTTCGGAGTTTCGGAGTTTTGGAGTTTTGCGGTTTTGGAGTTTTGGAGTTTCGAATTTTCAGTTTCGGATTTTTGGAGTTTTCGAGTTTTTGAGATTTGGAGTTTCGGCGTTTTGGAGATTCGGAGTCTTGGAGTGTCGGAATTTTGTAGTTTTGTAGTTTTGGAGTGTGGGAGTTTTGGAGTGTTGGAGTTTTGGAGCTTTGGAGTTTTGGAGTTTTTGAGTTTTTTAGTTTTGGATTTTTGCACTTTTGGAGTTTTGGAGTTTTCGAGTTTCGGAGTTTCGGAGTTTTGGAGTTTCAGAGTTTTGGAGGTTCAGGGTTGTGGAGTTTCGGAATTTTTGAGTTTTGGAGTTTCGGAGTTTCGGAGTTTTGGAGTTTTGGAGTTTCGAATTTTCAGTTTCGGATTTTTGGAGTTTTGGAGTTTCGGAGATTTGGAGTTTTGGCGTTTGGAGATTCGGAATCTTGGAGTTTCGGAATTTTGTAGTTTTGTAGTTTTGGAGTGTCAGAGTTCTGGAGTGTTGGAGCTTTGGAGTTTTGGAGTTTATGAGTTTTTGAGTTTTGGATTTTTGCACTTTTGGAGTTTTGGAGTTTTGGAGTTTCGGAGTTTCGGAGTTTTGGAGTTTCAGAGTTTTGGAGTTTTGGAGTTTCAGAGTTTTGGAGGTTCAGGGTTGTGGAGTTTCGGAATTTTTGAGTATTGGAGTTCCGGAGTTTCGGAGTTTTGGAGAATTGCAGTTTTGGAATTTTTGTAGTTTTGAATTTTCAGAGTTTCGGAGTTTTGGAGTTTCAGACTTTTCGAGGTTCAGGGTTGTGGAATTTCGGAATTTTTGAGTTTTGGAGTTTCGGAGTTCCGGAGTTTCGGAGTTTTGGAGTTTTGCAGTTTCGGAGTTTTGGAGTTTTGGAGTTTCGGAGTTTTGGAGTTTCAGAGTTTTCGAGGTTCAGGGTTGTGGAGTTTCGGAATTTTTGAGTTTTGGAGTTTCGGAGTTTTGGAGTTTTAGTGTTTTGGAGTTTCGAATTTTCAGAGTTTCGGATTTTTGGAGTTTTGGAGTTCCGGAGATTTGGAGTTTCAGAGTTTTGGAGGTTCAGGGTTGTGGAGTTTCGGAATTTTTGAGTTTTGGAGTTTCGGAGTTTTGGAGTTTTGAGTTTCGGAGTTTCGGAGTTTCAGAGTTTTCGAGGTTCAGGGTTGTGGAGTTTCGGAATTTTTGAGTTTTGGAGTTTCGGAGTTTTGGAGAATTGCAGTTTTGGAGTTTTGGAGTTTCGGAGTTTTGGAGTTTCAGAGTTTTGGAGGTTCAGGGTTGTGGAGTTTCGGAATTTTTGAGTTTTGGAGTTTCGGAGTTTCGGAGTTTTGGAGTATTGCAGTTTTGGAATTTTGGAGTTTTGGAGTTTCGAATTTTCAGAGTTTGGGATTTTTGGAGTTTTGGAGTTTTGGAGATTTGGAGTTTTGGCATTTTGGAGATTCGGAATTTTGGAGTTTCGGAATTTTGTAGTTTTGTAGTTTTGGAGTGTCGGAGTTTTGGAGTGTTGGAGTTTTGGAGCTTTGGAGTTTTGGAGTTTTTGAGTTTTGGAGTTTTGGATTTTTGCACTTTTGGAGTTTTGGAGTTTTGGAGTTTTGGAGTTTCGGAGTTTCGGAGTTTCGGAGTATTGGAGTTTCAGAGTTTTGGAGGTTCAGGGTTGTGGAGTTTCGGAATTTTTGAGTTTTGGAGTTTCGGAGTTTCGGAGTTTTGGAGTATTGCAGTTTTGGAATTTTGGAGTTTTGGAGTTTCGAATTTTCAGAGTTTCGGATTTTTGGAGTTTTGGAGTTTCGGAGATTTGGAGTTTTGGCGTTTTGGAGATTCGGAATCTTGGAGTTTCGGAATTTTGTAGTTTTGTAGTTTTGCAGTGTCAGAGTTTTGGAGTGTTGGAGTTTTGGAGCTTTGGAGTTTTGGAGTTTTTGAGTTTTGGATTTTGACACTTTTGGAGTTTTGGAGAATTGCAGTTTCGGAGTTTCGGAGTTTCGGAGTTTTGGAATTTCAGAGTTTCAGAGTTCTGGAGGTTCAGGGTTGTGGAGATTCGGAATCTTGGAGTTTCGGAATTTTGTAGTTTTGTAGTTTTGGAGTGTCAGAGTTTTGGAGTGTTGGAGTTTTGGAGCTTTAGAGTTTTGGAGTTTTTGAGTTTTTGAGTTTTGGATTTTGACACTTTTGGAGTTTTGGAGTTTTGGAGTTTCGGAGTTTCGGAGTTTTGGAGTTTTGGAGTTTCGAATTTACAGAGTTTCGGATTTTCGGAGATTTGGAGTTTCGGAGATTTGGAGTTTTGGCGTTTTGGAGATTCGGGGTCTTGGAGTTTCGGAATTTTGCAGTTTTGTAGTTTTGGAGTGTTGGAGTTTTGGAGTTTCGGAGTTTCGGAGTTTCGGAGTTTTGGAGTTTCAGAGTTTCAGAGTTCTGGAGGTTCAGGGTTGTGGAGTTTCGGAATTTTTGAGTTTTGGAGTTTCAGTTTCGGAGTTTTGGAGTTTTGGAGTTTCGAATTTTCAGTTTCGGATTTTTGTAGTTTTGTAGTTTTGGAGTGTCGGAGTTTTGGAGTGTTGGAGTTTTGGAGCTTCGGAGTTTTGGAGTTTTTGAGTTTTTTAGTTTTGAATTTTTGCACTTTTGGAGTTTTGGAGTTTCGGAGTTTCGGAGTTTTGGAGTTTCAGAGTTTTGGAGGTTCAGGGTTGTGGAGTTTCGGAATTTTTGAGTTTTGGAGTTTCGTAGTTTCGGAGTTTTGGAGAATTGCAGTTTTGGAGTTTTGGGGTTTTGGAGTTTCGAATTTTCAGAGTTTCGGATTTTTGGAGTTTTGGAGTTTCGGAGTTTCGGACTTTTGGAGTTTCAGAGTTTTCGAGGTTCAGGGTTGTGGAGTTTCGGAATTTTTGAGTTTTGGAGTTTCGGAGTTTTGGAGTTTTGGAGTTTCGAATTTTCAGTTTCGGATTTTTGGAGTTTTGGAGTTCCGCAGATTTGGAGTTTCAGAGTTTTGGAGGTTCAGGGTTGTGGAGTTTCGGAATTTTTGAGTTTTAGAGTTTCGGAGTTTTGGAGTTTTGAGTTTCGGAGTTTCGGAGTTTCAGAGTTTTCGAGGTTCAGGGTTGTGGAGTTTCGGAATTTTTGAGTTTTGGAGTTTCGGAGTTTTGGAGTTTTGGAGTTTTGGAGTTTCAGAGTATTGGAGGTACAGGGTTGTGGAGTTTCGGAATTTTTGAGTTTTGGAGTTTCGGAGTTTCGGAGTTTTGGAGTATTGCAGTTTTGGAATTTTGGAGTTTTGGAGTTTCGAATTTTCAGTTGGGGATTTTTGGAGTTTTGGAGTTTTGGAGATTTGGAGTTTTGGCATTTTGGAGATTCGGAATTTTGGAGTTTCGGAATTTTGTAGTTTTGTAGTTTTGGAGTGTCGGAGTTTTGGAGTGTTGGAGTTTTGGAGCTTTGGAGTTTTGGAGTTTTTGAGTTTTGGAGTTTTGGATTTTTGCACTTTTGGAGTTTTGGAGTTTTGGAGTTTTGGAGTTTCGGAGTTTCGGAGTATTCGAATTTCAGAGTTTTGGAGGATCAGGGTTGTGGAGTTTCGGAATTTTTGAGTTTTGGAGTTTCGGAGTTTCGGAGTTTTGGAGTATTGCAGTTTTGGAATTTTGGAGTTTTGGAGTTTCGAATTTTCAGAGTTTCGGATTTTTGGAGTTTTGGAGTTTCGGAGATTTGGAGTTTTGGCGTTTTGGAGATTCGGAATCTTGGAGTTTCGGAATTTTGTAGTTTTGTAGTTTTGGAGTGTCAGAGTTTTGGAGTGTTGGAGTTTTGGAGCTTTGGAGTTTTGGAGTTTTTGAGTTTTTGAGTTTTGGATTTTGACACTTTTGGAGTTTTGGAGTTTTGGAGTTTCGGAGTTTCGGAGTTTCGGGGTTTCAGAATTTTGGAGTTTCAGAGTTTTGGAGGTTCAGGGTTGTGGAGTTTCGGAATTTTTGAGTATTGGAGTTTCGGAGTTTCGGAGTTTTGGAGAATTGCAGTTTTGGAGTTTTGGAGTTTCGAATTTTCAGAGTTTCGGATTTTTGGAGTTTTGGAGTTTCGGAGATTTGGAGTTTTGTGCGTTTCGGAGATTCGGAATATTGGAGTTTCGGAATTTTGTAGTTTTGTAGTTTTCGAGTGTCGGAGTTTTGGAGCCTTGGAGTTTTGGAGTTTTTGAGTTTTGGAGTTTTGGATTTTTGCAAATTTGGAGTTTTGGAGTTTTGGAGTTTCGGAGTTTTGGAGTCTCAGAGTTTTGGAGGTTCAGGGTTGTGGAGTTTCGGAATTTTTGAGTTTTGGAGTTTCGGAGTTTCAGAGTTTTGGAGTTTCGGAGATTTGGAGTTTTGGCGTTTTGGAGATTCGGGGTCTTGGAGTTTCGGAATTTTGCAGTTTTGTAGTTTTGGAGTGTCGGAGTTTTGGAGTGTTGGAGTTTTGGAGTTTCGGAGTTTCGGAGTTTTGGAGTTTCAGACTTTTCGAGGTTCAGGGTTGTGGAATTTCGGAATTTTTGAGTTTTGGAGTTTCGGAGTTCCGGAGTTTCGGAGTTTTGGAGTTTTGCAGTTTCGGAGTTTTGGAGTTTTGGAGTTTCGGAGTTTTGGAGTTTCAGAGTTTTCGAGGTTCAGGGTTGTGGAGTTTCGGAATTTTTGAGTTTTGGAGTTTCGGAGTTTTGGAGTTTTGGTGTTTTGGAGTTTCGAATTTTCAGAGTTTCGGATTTTTGGAGTTTTGGAGTTCCGGAGTTTCGGAGTTTTGGAGTTTCGGAGATTTGGAGTTTTGGCGTTTTGGAGATTCGGGTTCTTGGAGTTTCGGAATTTTGCAGTTTTGTAGTTTTGGAGTGTCGGAGTTTTGGAGTTTTGGAGTTTCAGAGTTTTGGAGGTTCATGGTTGTGGAGTTTCGGAATTTTTGAGTTTTGGAGTTTCGGAGTTTCGGAGTTTTGGAGTATTGCAGTTTTGGAATTTTGGAGTTTTGGAGTTTCGAATTTTCAGAGTTTCGGATTTTTGGAGTTTTGGAGTTTCAGAGAATTGGAGTTTTGGCGTTTTCGAGATTCGGAATCTTGGAGTTTCGGAATTTTGTAGTTTTGTAGTTTTGGAGTGTCGGAGTTTTGGAGTGTTGGAGTTTTGGAGCTTTGGAGCTTTGGAGTTTTGGAGTTTTTGAGTTTTTGAGTTTTGGATTTTTGCACTTTTTGAAATTTGGAGTTTTGGAGTTTTGGAGTTTCGGAGTTTCGGAGTTTTGGAGTTTCAGAGTTTTGGAGGTTCAGGGTTGTGGAGTTTCGGAATTTTTGAGTTTTGGAGTTTCGGAGTTTTGGAGCATTGCAGTTTTGGAGTTCTGGAGTTTTGGAGTTTGGAATTTTCAGAGTTTCGGATTTTTGGAGTTTTGGAGTTTCGGAGATTTGGAGTTTTGGCCTTTTGGAGATTCGGGGTCTTGGAGTTTCGGAATTTTGTAGTTTTGCAGTTCTGGAGTGTCGGAGGTTTGGAGTGTTGGAGTTTTGGAGTTTTGGAGTTTTGGAGTTTCGGAGTTTTGGAGTTTCAGAGTTTTGGAGGTTCAGGGTTGTGGAATTTCGGAATTTTTGAGTTTTGGAGTTTCGGAGTTTTGGAGTATTGCAGTTTTGGAATTTTGGAGTTTTGGAGTTTCGAATTTTCAGAGTTTCGGATTTTTGTAGTTTTGGAGTTTCGGAGATTTGGAGTTTTGGCGTTTTGGAGATTCGGAATCTTGGAGTTTCGGAATTTTGTAGTTTTGTAGTTTTGGAGTGTCAGAGTTTTGGAGTGTTGGAGTTTTGGAGCTTTGGAGTTTTGGAGTTTTTGAGTTTTGGAGTTTTGGATTTTTGCACTTTTGGAGTTTTGGAGTTTCAGTTTTGGAGGTTCAGGGTTGTGGAGTTTCGGAATTTTTGAGTTTTGGAGTTTCGGAGTTTCGGAGTTTTGGAGAATTGCAGTTTTGGAGTTTTGGGGTTTTGGAGTTTCGAATTTTCAGAGTTTCAGATTTTTGGAGTTTTGGAGTTTCGGAGTTTCGGAGTTTTGGAGTTTCAGAGTTTTCGAGGTTCAGGGTTGTGGAGTTTCGGAATTTTTGAGTTTTGGAGTTTCGGAGTTTCGGAGTTTTGGAGTTTTGGAGTTTTGGAGTTTCGAATTTTCAGAGTTTCGGATTTTTGGAGTTTTGGAGTTTCGGAGATTTGGAGTTTTGGCGTTTTGGAGATTCGGAATCTTGGAGTTTCGGAATTTTGTAGTTTTGTAGTTTTGGAGTGTCAGAGTTCTGGAGTGTTGGAGCTTTGGAGTTTTGGAGTTTTTGAGTTTTGGAGTTTTGGATTTTTGCACTTTTGGAGTTTTGGAGTTTTGGAGTTTTGGAATTTCAGAGTTTCGGAGTTTCGGAGTATTGGAGTTTCAGAGTTTTGGAGGTTCAGGGTTGTGGAGTTTCGGAATTTTTGAGTTTTGGAGTTTCGGAGTTTCGGAGTTTTGGAGAATTGCAGTTTTGGAGTTTTGGGGTTTTGGAGTTTCGAATTTTCAGAGTTTCGGATTTTTGGAGTTTTGGAGTTTCGGAGTTTCGGAGTTTTGGAGTTTCAGAGTTCGAGGTTCAGGGTTGTGGAGTTTCGGAATTTTTTAGTTTTGGAGTTTCGGAGTTTCGGAGTTTTGGAGTTTTGGATTTTCGAATTTTCAGTTTCGGATTTTTGGAGTTTTGGAGTTTCGGAGATTTGGAGTTTTGGCGTTTTGGAGATTCGGAATCTTGGAGTTTCGGAATTTTGTAGTTTTGTAGTTTTGGAGTGTCAGAGTTCTGGAGTGTTGGAGCTTTGGAGTTTTGGAGTTTATGAGTTTTTGAGTTTTGGATTTTTGCACTTTTGGAGTTTTGGAGTTTTGGAGCTTTGGAGTTTCGGAGTTTCGGAGTTTTGGAGTTTCAGAGTTTTGGAGGTTCAGGGTTGTGGAGTTTCGGAATTTTTGAGTATTGGAGTTCCGGAGTTTCGGAGTTTTGGAGAATTGCAGTTTTGGAATTTTTGTAGTTTTGAATTTTCAGTTTCGGAGTTTTGGAGTTTCAGACTTTTCGAGGTTCAGGGTTGTGGAATTTCGGAATTTTTGAGTTTTGGAGTTTCGGAGTTCCGGAGTTTCGGAGTTTTGGAGTTTTGCAGTTTCGGAGTTTTGGAGTTTTGGAGTTTCGGAGTTTTGGAGTTTCAGAGTTTTCGAGGTTCAGGGTTGTGGAGTTTCGGAATTTTTGAGTTTTGGAGTTTTGGAGTTTTAGTGTTTTGGGGTTTCGAATTTTCAGAGTTTCGGATTTTTGGAGTTTTGGAGTTTCGGAGTTTCGGAGTTTTGGAGTTTCAGAGTTTTCGAGGTTCAGGGTTGTGGAGTTTCGGAATTTTTGAGTTTTGGAGTTTCGGAGTTTCGGAGTTTTGGAGTTTTGGAGTTTTGGAGTTTCGAATTTTCAGAGTTTCGGATTTTTGGAGTTTTGGAGTTTCGGAGATTTGGAGTTTTGGCGTTTTGGAGATTCGGAATCTTGGAGTTTCGGAATTTTGTAGTTTTGTAGTTTTGGAGTGTCAGAGTTCTGGAGTGTTGGAGCTTTGGAGTTTTGGAGTTTTTGAGTTTTGGAGTTTTGGATTTTTGCACTTTTGGAGTTTTGGAGTTTTGGAGTTTTGGAATTTCAGAGTTTCGGAGTTTCGGAGTATTGGAGTTTCAGAGTTTTGGAGGTTCAGGGTTGTGGAGTTTCGGAATTTTTGAGTTTTGGAGTTTCGGAGTTTCGGAGTTTTGGAGTATTGCAGTTTTGGAATTTTGGAGTTTTGGAGTTTCGGAGATTTGGAGTTTCGGCGTTTTGCAGATTCGGAGTCTTGGAGTGTCGGAATTTTGTAGTTTTGTAGTTTTGGAGTGTGGGAGTTTTGGAGTGTTGGAGTTTTGGAGCTTTGGAGTTTTGGAGTTTTTGAGTTTTTTATTTTTGGATTTTTGCACTTTTGGAGTTTTGGAGTTTTGGAGTTTCGGAGTTTCGGAGTTTTGGAGTTTCAGAGTTTTGGAGGTTCAGGGTTGTGGAGTTTCGGAGTTTTTGAGTTTTGGAGTTTCGGAGTTTCGGAGTTTTGGAGAATTGCAGTTTTGGAGTTTTGGGGTTTTGGAGTTTCGAATTTTCAGAGTTTCGGATTTTTGGAGTTTTGGAGTTTCGGAGTTTCGGAGTTTTGGAGTTTTGGAGTTTCGAATTTTCAGTTTCGGATTTTTGGAGTTTTGGAGTATTGGAGATTTGGAGTTTTGGCGTTTTGGAGATTCGGAATCTTGGAGTTTCGGAATTTTGTAGTTTTGTAGTTTTGGAGTGTCAGAGTTCTGGAGTGTTGGAGCTTTGGAGTTTTGGAGTTTATGAGTTTTTGAGTTTTGGATTTTTGCACTTTTGGAGTTTTGGAGTTTTGGAGTTTTGGAGTTTCGGAGTTTCGGAGTTTTGGAGTTTCAGAGTTTTGGAGGTTCAGGGTTGTGGAGTTTCGGAATTTTTGAGTTTTGGAGTTTCGGAGTTTCGGAGTTTTGGAGTATTGCAGTTTTGGAATTTTGGAGTTTTGGAGTTTCGGAGATTTGGAGTTTTGGCGTTTTGGAGATTCGGAATCTTGGAGTTTCGGAATTTTGTAGTTTTGTAGTTTTGGAGTGTCAGAGTTTTGGAGTGTTGGAGTTTTGGAGCTTTGGAGTTTTGGAGTTTTTGAGTTTTTGAGTTTTGGATTTTGACACTTTTGGAGTTTTGGAGTTTCGGAGTTTCGGAGTTTCAGAGTTTCGGAGTTTTGGAGTTTCAGAGTTTTGGAGGTTCAGGGTTGTGGAGTTTCGGAATTTTTGAGTATTGGAGTTTCGGAGTTTCGGAGTTTTGGAGAATTGCAGTTTTGGAGTTTTGGAGTTTCGAATTTTCAGAGTTTCGGATTTTTGGAGTTTTGGAGTTTCGGAGATTTGGAGTTTTGTGCGTTTTGGAGATTCGGAATCTTGGAGTTTCGGAATTTTGTAGTTTTGAGCCTTGGAGTTTTGGAGTATTTGAGTTTTGGAGTTTTGGATTTTTGCAAATTTGGAGTTTTGGAGTTTTGGAGTTTCGGAATTTTTGAGTTTTGGAGTTTCGGAGTTTCGGAGTTTTGGAGTTTCGGAGATTTGGAGTTTTGGCGTTTTGGAGATTAGGGTTCTTGGAGTTTCGGAATTTTGCAGTTTTGTAGTTTTGGAGTGTCGGAGTTTTGGAGTGTTGGAGTTTTGGAGTTTCGGAGTTTCGGAGTTTCGGAGTTTTGGAGTTTCAGAGTTTTAGAGTTCTGGAGGTTCAGGGTTGTTGAGTTTCGGAATTTTTGAGTTTTGGAGTTTCGGAGTTTCGGAGTTTTGGAGTTTTGCGGTTTTGGAGTTTCGAATTTTCAGTTTCGGATTTTTGGAGTTTTCGAGTTTTTGAGATTTGGAGTTTCGGCGTTTTGGAGATTCGGAGTCTTGGAGTGTCGGAATTTTGTAGTTTTATAGTTTTGGAGTGTGGGAGTTTTGGAGTGTTGGAGTTTTGGAGCTTTGGAGTTTTGGAGTTTTTGAGTTTTTTAGTTTTGGATTTTTGCACTTTTGGAGTTTTGGAGTTTTGGAGTTTCGGAGTTTCGGAGTTTTGGAGTTTCAGAGTTTTGGAGGTTCAGGGTTGTGGAGTTTCGGAATTTTTGAGTTTTGGAGTTTCGGAGTTTCGGAGTTTTGGAGTTTTGGAGTTTCGAATTTTCAGTTTCGGATTTTTGCAGTTTTGGAGTTTCGGAGATTTGGAGTTTTGGCGTTTTGGAGATTCGGAATCTTGGAGTTTCGGAATTTTGTAGTTTTGTAGTTTTGGATTGTCAGAGTTCTGGAGTGTTGGAGCTTTGGAGTTTTGGAGTTTATGAGTTTTTGAGTTTTGGATTTTTGCACTTTTGGAGTTTTGGAGTTTTGGAGTTTTGGAGTTTCAGAGTTTTCGAGGTTCAGGGTTGTGGAGTTTCTGAATTTTTGAATTTTGGAGTTTCGGAGTTTCGGAGTTTTGGAGTTTTGGAGTTTCGAATTTACAGAGTTTCGGATTTTCGGAGTTTTGGAGTTTCGGAGATTTGGAGTTTTGGCGTTTTGGAGATTCGCGGTCTTGGAGTTTCGGAATTTTGCAGTTTTGTAGTTTTGGAGTGTCGGAGTTTTGGAGTGTTGGAGTTTTGGAGTTTCGGAGTTTCGGAGTTTCGGAGTTTCGGAGTTTTGGAATTTCAGAGTTTCAGAGTTCTGGAGGTTCAGGGTTGTGGAGATTCGGAATCTTGGAGTTTCGGAATTTTGTAGTTTTGTAGTTTTGGAGTGTCAGAGTTTTGGAGTGTTGGAGTTTTGGAGCTTTAGAGTTTTGGAGTTTTTGAGTTTTTGAGTTTTGGATTTTGACACTTTTGGAGTTTTGGAGTTTTGGAGTTTCGGAGTTTCGGAGTTTCGGAGTTTGGAGTTTCAGAGTTTTGGAGGTTCAGGGTTGTGGAGTTTCGGAATTTTTGAGTATTGGAGTTTCGGAGTTTTGGAGAATTGCAGTTTTGGAGTTTTGGAGTTTCGGAGTATTGGAGTTTCAGAGTTTTGGAGGTTCAGGGTTGTGGAGTTTCGGAATTTTTGAGTTTTGGAGTTTCGGAGTTTCGGAGTTTTGGAGTATTGCAGTTTTGGAATTTTGGAGTTTCGAATTTTCAGAGTTTCGGATTTTTGGAGTTTTGGAGTTTCGGAGATTTGGAGTTTTGGCGTTTTGGAGATTCGGAATCTTGGAGTTTCGGAATTTTGTAGTTTTGTAGTTTTGGAGTGTCAGAGTTTTGGAGTGTTGGAGTTTTGGAGCTTTGGAGTTTTGGAGTTTTTGAGTTTTTGAGTTTTGGATTTTGACACTTTTGGAGTTTTGGAGTTTTGGAGTTTCGGAGTTTCGGAGTTTCGGAGTTTTGGAGTTTCAGAGTTTTGGAGGTTCAGGGTTGTGGAGTTTCGGAATTTTTGAGTATTGGAGTTTCGGAGTTTCGGAGTTTTGGAGAATTGCAGTTTTGGAGTTTTGGAGTTTCGAATTTTCAGTTTCGGATTTTTGGAGTTTTGGAGTTTCGGAGATTTGGAGTTTTGTGCGTTTTGGAGATTCGGAATCTTGGAGTTTCGGAATTTTGTAGTTTTGAGCCTTGGAGTTTTGGAGTATTTGAGTTTTGGAGTTTTGGATTTTTGCAAATTTGGAGTTTTGGAGTTTTGGAGTTTCGGAATTTTTGAGTTTTGGAGTTTCGGAGTTTCGGAGTTTTGGAGTTTCGGAGATTTGGAGTTTTGGCGTTTTGGAGATTAGGGTTCTTGGAGTTTCGGAATTTTGCAGTTTTGTAGTTTTGGAGTGTCGGAGTTTTGGAGTGTTGGAGTTTTGGAGTTTCGGAGTTTCGGAGTTTCGGAGTTTTGGAGTTTCAGAGTTTTAGAGTTCTGGAGGTTCAGGGTTGTTGAGTTTCGGAATTTTTGAGTTTTGGAGTTTCGGAGTTTCGGAGTTTTGGAGTTTTGCGGTTTTGGAGTTTTGGAGTTTCGAATTTTCAGTTTCGGATTTTTGGAGTTTTCGAGTTTTTGAGATTTGGAGTTTCGGCGTTTTGGAGATTCGGAGTCTTGGAGTGTCGGAATTTTGTAGTTTTATAGTTTTGGAGTGTGGGAGTTTTGGAGTGTTGGAGTTTTGGAGCTTTGGAGTTTTGGAGTTTTTGAGTTTTTTAGTTTTGGATTTTTGCACTTTTGGAGTTTTGGAGTTTTGGAGTTTCGGAGTTTCGGAGTTTTGGAGTTTCAGAGTTTTGGAGGTTCAGGGTTGTGGAGTTTCGGAATTTTTGAGTTTTGGAGTTTCGGAGTTTCGGAGTTTTGGAGTTTTGGAGTTTCGAATTTTCAGTTTCGGATTTTTGCAGTTTTGGAGTTTCGGAGATTTGGAGTTTTGGCGTTTTGGAGATTCGGAATCTTGGAGTTTCGGAATTTTGTAGTTTTGTAGTTTTGGATTGTCAGAGTTCTGGAGTGTTGGAGCTTTGGAGTTTTGGAGTTTATGAGTTTTTGAGTTTTGGATTTTTGCACTTTTGGAGTTTTGGAGTTTTGGAGTTTTGGAGTTTCAGAGTTTTCGAGGTTCAGGGTTGTGGAGTTTCTGAATTTTTGAATTTTGGAGTTTCGGAGTTTCGGAGTTTTGGAGTTTTGGAGTTTCGAATTTACAGAGTTTCGGATTTTCGGAGTTTTGGAGTTTCGGAGATTTGGAGTTTTGGCGTTTTGGAGATTCGCGGTCTTGGAGTTTCGGAATTTTGCAGTTTTGTAGTTTTGGAGTGTCGGAGTTTTGGAGTGTTGGAGTTTTGGAGTTTCGGAGTTTCGGAGTTTCGGAGTTTCGGAGTTTTGGAATTTCAGAGTTTCAGAGTTCTGGAGGTTCAGGGTTGTGGAGATTCGGAATCTTGGAGTTTCGGAATTTTGTAGTTTTGTAGTTTTGGAGTGTCAGAGTTTTGGAGTGTTGGAGTTTTGGAGCTTTAGAGTTTTGGAGTTTTTGAGTTTTTGAGTTTTGGATTTTGACACTTTTGGAGTTTTGGAGTTTTGGAGTTTCGGAGTTTCGGAGTTTCGGAGTTTGGAGTTTCAGAGTTTTGGAGGTTCAGGGTTGTGGAGTTTCGGAATTTTTGAGTATTGGAGTTTCGGAGTTTTGGAGAATTGCAGTTTTGGAGTTTTGGAGTTTCGGAGTATTGGAGTTTCAGAGTTTTGGAGGTTCAGGGTTGTGGAGTTTCGGAATTTTTGAGTTTTGGAGTTTCGGAGTTTCGGAGTTTTGGAGTATTGCAGTTTTGGAATTTTGGAGTTTCGAATTTTCAGAGTTTCGGATTTTTGGAGTTTTGGAGTTTCGGAGATTTGGAGTTTTGGCGTTTTGGAGATTCGGAATCTTGGAGTTTCGGAATTTTGTAGTTTTGTAGTTTTGGAGTGTCAGAGTTTTGGAGTGTTGGAGTTTTGGAGCTTTGGAGTTTTGGAGTTTTTGAGTTTTTGAGTTTTGGATTTTGACACTTTTGGAGTTTTGGAGTTTTGGAGTTTCGGAGTTTCGGAGTTTCGGAGTTTTGGAGTTTCAGAGTTTTGGAGGTTCAGGGTTGTGGAGTTTCGGAATTTTTGAGTATTGGAGTTTCGGAGTTTCGGAGTTTTGGAGAATTGCAGTTTTGGAGTTTTGGAGTTTCGAATTTTCAGTTTCGGATTTTTGGAGTTTTGGAGTTTCGGAGATTTGGAGTTTTGTGCGTTTTGGAGATTCGGAATCTTGGAGTTTCGGAATTTTGTAGTTTTGAGCCTTGGAGTTTTGGAGTTTTTGAGTTTTTGAGTTTTGGATTTTTGCAAATTTGGAGGTTTGGAGTTTTGGAGTTTCGGAATTTTTGAGTTTTGGAGTTTCGGAGTTTCGGAGTTTTGGAGTTTCGGAGATTTGGAGTTTTGGCGTTTTGGAGATTAGGGTTCTTGGAGTTTCGGAATTTTGCAGTTTTGTAGTTTTGGAGTGTCGGAGTTTTGGAGTGTTGGAGTTTTGGAGTTTCGGAGTTTTGGAGTTTTGGAGTTTCAGAGTTTTAGAGTTCTGTAGGTTCAGGGTTGTTGAGTTTGGGAATTTTTGAGTTTTGGAGTTTCGGAGTTTCGGAGTTTTGGAGTTTTGCGGTTTTGGAGTTTTGGAGTTTCGAATTTTCAGTTTCGGATTTTTGGAGTTTTCGAGTTTTTGAGATTTGGAGTTTCGGCGTTTTGGAGATTCGGAGTCTTGGAGTGTCGGAATTTTGTAGTTTTGTAGTTTTGGAGTGTGGGAGTTTTGGAGTGTTGGAGTTTTGGAGCTTTGGAGTTTTGGAGTTTTTGAGTTTTTTAGTTTTGGATTTTTGCACTTTTGGAGTTTTGGAGTTTTCGAGTTTCGGAGTTTCGGAGTTTTGGAGTTTCAGAGTTTTGGAGGTTCAGGGTTGTGGAGTTTCGGAATTTTTGAGTTTTGGAGTTTCGGAGTTTCGGAGTTTTGGAGTTTTGGAGTTTCGAATTTTCAGTTTCGGATTTTTGGAGTTTTGGAGTTTCGGAGATTTGGAGTTTTGGCGTTTGGAGATTCGGAATCTTGGAGTTTCGGAATTTTGTAGTTTTGTAGTTTTGGAGTGTCAGAGTTCTGGAGTGTTGGAGCTTTGGAGTTTTGGAGTTTATGAGTTTTTGAGTTTTGGATTTTTGCACTTTTGGAGTTTTGGAGTTTTGGAGTTTCGGAGTTTCGGAGTTTTGGAGTTTCAGAGTTTTGGAGTTTTGGAGTTTCAGAGTTTTGGAGGTTCAGGGTTGTGGAGTTTCGGAATTTTTGAGTATTGGAGTTCCGGAGTTTCGGAGTTTTGGAGAATTGCAGTTTTGGAATTTTTGTAGTTTTGAATTTTCAGAGTTTCGGAGTTTTGGAGTTTCAGACTTTTCGAGGTTCAGGGTTGTGGAATTTCGGAATTTTTGAGTTTTGGAGTTTCGGAGTTCCGGAGTTTCGGAGTTTTGGAGTTTTGCAGTTTCGGAGTTTTGGAGTTTTGGAGTTTCGGAGTTTTGGAGTTTCAGAGTTTTCGAGGTTCAGGGTTGTGGAGTTTCGGAATTTTTGAGTTTTGGAGTTTCGGAGTTTTGGAGTTTTAGTGTTTTGGAGTTTCGAATTTTCAGAGTTTCGGATTTTTGGAGTTTTGGAGTTCCGGAGATTTGGAGTTTCAGAGTTTTGGAGGTTCAGGGTTGTGGAGTTTCGGAATTTTTGAGTTTTGGAGTTTCGGAGTTTTGGAGTTTTGAGTTTCGGAGTTTCGGAGTTTCAGAGTTTTCGAGGTTCAGGGTTGTGGAGTTTCGGAATTTTTGAGTTTTGGAGTTTCGGAGTTTTGGAGAATTGCAGTTTTGGAGTTTTGGAGTTTCGGAGTTTTGGAGTTTCAGAGTTTTGGAGGTTCAGGGTTGTGGAGTTTCGGAATTTTTGAGTTTTGGAGTTTCGGAGTTTCGGAGTTTTGGAGTATTGCAGTTTTGGAATTTTGGAGTTTTGGAGTTTCGAATTTTCAGAGTTTGGGATTTTTGGAGTTTTGGAGTTTTGGAGATTTGGAGTTTTGGCATTTTGGAGATTCGGAATTTTGGAGTTTCGGAATTTTGTAGTTTTGTAGTTTTGGAGTGTCGGAGTTTTGGAGTGTTGGAGTTTTGGAGCTTTGGAGTTTTGGAGTTTTTGAGTTTTGGAGTTTTGGATTTTTGCACTTTTGGAGTTTTGGAGTTTTGGAGTTTTGGAGTTTCGGAGTTTCGGAGTTTCGGAGTATTGGAGTTTCAGAGTTTTGGAGGTTCAGGGTTGTGGAGTTTCGGAATTTTTGAGTTTTGGAGTTTCGGAGTTTCGGAGTTTTGGAGTATTGCAGTTTTGGAATTTTGGAGTTTTGGAGTTTCGAATTTTCAGAGTTTCGGATTTTTGGAGTTTTGGAGTTTCGGAGATTTGGAGTTTTGGCGTTTTGGAGATTCGGAATCTTGGAGTTTCGGAATTTTGTAGTTTTGTAGTTTTGCAGTGTCAGAGTTTTGGAGTGTTGGAGTTTTGGAGCTTTGGAGTTTTGGAGTTTTTGAGTTTTGGATTTTGACACTTTTGGAGTTTTGGAGAATTGCAGTTTCGGAGTTTCGGAGTTTCGGAGTTTTGGAATTTCAGAGTTTCAGAGTTCTGGAGGTTCAGGGTTGTGGAGATTCGGAATCTTGGAGTTTCGGAATTTTGTAGTTTTGTAGTTTTGGAGTGTCAGAGTTTTGGAGTGTTGGAGTTTTGGAGCTTTAGAGTTTTGGAGTTTTTGAGTTTTTGAGTTTTGGATTTTGACACTTTTGGAGTTTTGGAGTTTTGGAGTTTCGGAGTTTCGGAGTTTTGGAGTTTTGGAGTTTCGAATTTACAGAGTTTCGGATTTTCGGAGATTTGGAGTTTCGGAGATTTGGAGTTTTGGCGTTTTGGAGATTCGGGGTCTTGGAGTTTCGGAATTTTGCAGTTTTGTAGTTTTGGAGTGTTGGAGTTTTGGAGTTTCGGAGTTTCGGAGTTTCGGAGTTTTGGAGTTTCAGAGTTTCAGAGTTCTGGAGGTTCAGGGTTGTGGAGTTTCGGAATTTTTGAGTTTTGGAGTTTCAGTTTCGGAGTTTTGGAGTTTTGGAGTTTCGAATTTTCAGTTTCGGATTTTTGTAGTTTTGTAGTTTTGGAGTGTCGGAGTTTTGGAGTGTTGGAGTTTTGGAGCTTGGGAGTTTTGGAGTTTTTGAGTTTTTTAGTTTTGAATTTTTGCACTTTTGGAGTTTTGGAGTTTCGGAGTTTCGGAGTTTTGGAGTTTCAGAGTTTTGGAGGTTCAGGGTTGTGGAGTTTCGGAATTTTTGAGTTTTGGAGTTTCGTAGTTTCGGAGTTTTGGAGAATTGCAGTTTTGGAGTTTTGGGGTTTTGGAGTTTCGAATTTTCAGAGTTTCGGATTTTTGGAGTTTTGGAGTTTCGGAGTTTCGGACTTTTGGAGTTTCAGAGTTTTCGAGGTTCAGGGTTGTGGAGTTTCGGAATTTTTGAGTTTTGGAGTTTCGGAGTTTTGGAGTTTTGGAGTTTCGAATTTTCAGTTTCGGATTTTTGGAGTTTTGGAGTTCCGCAGATTTGGAGTTTCAGAGTTTTGGAGGTTCAGGGTTGTGGAGTTTCGGAATTTTTGAGTTTTAGAGTTTCGGAGTTTTGGAGTTTTGAGTTTCGGAGTTTCGGAGTTTCAGAGTTTTCGAGGTTCAGGGTTGTGGAGTTTCGGAATTTTTGAGTTTTGGAGTTTCGGAGTTTTGGAGTTTTGGAGTTTTGGAGTTTCAGAGTATTGGAGGTACAGGGTTGTGGAGTTTCGGAATTTTTGAGTTTTGGAGTTTCGGAGTTTCGGAGTTTTGGAGTATTGCAGTTTTGGAATTTTGGAGTTTTGGAGTTTCGAATTTTCAGTTGGGGATTTTTGGAGTTTTGGAGTTTTGGAGATTTGGAGTTTTGGCATTTTGGAGATTCGGAATTTTGGAGTTTCGGAATTTTGTAGTTTTGTAGTTTTGGAGTGTCGGAGTTTTGGAGTGTTGGAGTTTTGGAGCTTTGGAGTTTTGGAGTTTTTGAGTTTTGGAGTTTTGGATTTTTGCACTTTTGGAGTTTTGGAGTTTTGGAGTTTTGGAGTTTCGGAGTTTCGGAGTATTCGAATTTCAGAGTTTTGGAGGATCAGGGTTGTGGAGTTTCGGAATTTTTGAGTTTTGGAGTTTCGGAGTTTCGGAGTTTTGGAGTATTGCAGTTTTGGAATTTTGGAGTTTTGGAGTTTCGAATTTTCAGAGTTTCGGATTTTTGGAGTTTTGGAGTTTCGGAGATTTGGAGTTTTGGCGTTTTGGAGATTCGGAATCTTGGAGTTTCGGAATTTTGTAGTTTTGTAGTTTTGGAGTGTCAGAGTTTTGGAGTGTTGGAGTTTTGGAGCTTTGGAGTTTTGGAGTTTTTGAGTTTTTGAGTTTTGGATTTTGACACTTTTGGAGTTTTGGAGTTTTGGAGTTTCGGAGTTTCGGAGTTTCGGGGTTTCAGAATTTTGGAGTTTCAGAGTTTTGGAGGTTCAGGGTTGTGGAGTTTCGGAATTTTTGAGTATTGGAGTTTCGGAGTTTCGGAGTTTTGGAGAATTGCAGTTTTGGAGTTTTGGAGTTTCGAATTTTCAGAGTTTCGGATTTTTGGAGTTTTGGAGTTTCGGAGATTTGGAGTTTTGTGCGTTTCGGAGATTCGGAATATTGGAGTTTCGGAATTTTGTAGTTTTGTAGTTTTCGAGTGTCGGAGTTTTGGAGCCTTGGAGTTTTGGAGTTTTTGAGTTTTGGAGTTTTGGATTTTTGCAAATTTGGAGTTTTGGAGTTTTGGAGTTTCGGAGTTTTGGAGTCTCAGAGTTTTGGAGGTTCAGGGTTGTGGAGTTTCGGAATTTTTGAGTTTTGGAGTTTCGGAGTTTCAGAGTTTTGGAGTTTCGGAGATTTGGAGTTTTGGCGTTTTGGAGATTCGGGGTCTTGGAGTTTCGGAATTTTGCAGTTTTGTAGTTTTGGAGTGTCGGAGTTTTGGAGTGTTGGAGTTTTGGAGTTTCGGAGTTTCGGAGTTTTGGAGTTTCAGACTTTTCGAGGTTCAGGGTTGTGGAATTTCGGAATTTTTGAGTTTTGGAGTTTCGGAGTTCCGGAGTTTCGGAGTTTTGGAGTTTTGCAGTTTCGGAGTTTTGGAGTTTTGGAGTTTCGGAGTTTTGGAGTTTCAGAGTTTTCGAGGTTCAGGGTTGTGGAGTTTCGGAATTTTTGAGTTTTGGAGTTTCGGAGTTTTGGAGTTTTGGTGTTTTGGAGTTTCGAATTTTCAGAGTTTCGGATTTTTGGAGTTTTGGAGTTCCGGAGTTTCGGAGTTTTGGAGTTTCGGAGATTTGGAGTTTTGGCGTTTTGGAGATTCGGGTTCTTGGAGTTTCGGAATTTTGCAGTTTTGTAGTTTTGGAGTGTCGGAGTTTTGGAGTTTTGGAGTTTCAGAGTTTTGGAGGTTCATGGTTGTGGAGTTTCGGAATTTTTGAGTTTTGGAGTTTCGGAGTTTCGGAGTTTTGGAGTATTGCAGTTTTGGAATTTTGGAGTTTTGGAGTTTCGAATTTTCAGAGTTTCGGATTTTTGGAGTTTTGGAGTTTCAGAGAATTGGAGTTTTGGCGTTTTCGAGATTCGGAATCTTGGAGTTTCGGAATTTTGTAGTTTTGTAGTTTTGGAGTGTCGGAGTTTTGGAGTGTTGGAGTTTTGGAGCTTTGGAGCTTTGGAGTTTTGGAGTTTTTGAGTTTTTGAGTTTTGGATTTTTGCACTTTTTGAAATTTGGAGTTTTGGAGTTTTGGAGTTTCGGAGTTTCGGAGTTTTGGAGTTTCAGAGTTTTGGAGGTTCAGGGTTGTGGAGTTTCGGAATTTTTGAGTTTTGGAGTTTCGGAGTTTTGGAGCATTGCAGTTTTGGAGTTCTGGAGTTTTGGAGTTTGGAATTTTCAGAGTTTCGGATTTTTGGAGTTTTGGAGTTTCGGAGATTTGGAGTTTTGGCCTTTTGGAGATTCGGGGTCTTGGAGTTTCGGAATTTTGTAGTTTTGCAGTTCTGGAGTGTCGGAGGTTTGGAGTGTTGGAGTTTTGGAGTTTTGGAGTTTTGGAGTTTCGGAGTTTTGGAGTTTCAGAGTTTTGGAGGTTCAGGGTTGTGGAATTTCGGAATTTTTGAGTTTTGGAGTTTCGGAGTTTTGGAGTATTGCAGTTTTGGAATTTTGGAGTTTTGGAGTTTCGAATTTTCAGAGTTTCGGATTTTTGTAGTTTTGGAGTTTCGGAGATTTGGAGTTTTGGCGTTTTGGAGATTCGGAATCTTGGAGTTTCGGAATTTTGTAGTTTTGTAGTTTTGGAGTGTCAGAGTTTTGGAGTGTTGGAGTTTTGGAGCTTTGGAGTTTTGGAGTTTTTGAGTTTTGGAGTTTTGGATTTTTGCACTTTTGGAGTTTTGGAGTTTCAGTTTTGGAGGTTCAGGGTTGTGGAGTTTCGGAATTTTTGAGTTTTGGAGTTTCGGAGTTTCGGAGTTTTGGAGAATTGCAGTTTTGGAGTTTTGGGGTTTTGGAGTTTCGAATTTTCAGAGTTTCAGATTTTTGGAGTTTTGGAGTTTCGGAGTTTCGGAGTTTTGGAGTTTCAGAGTTTTCGAGGTTCAGGGTTGTGGAGTTTCGGAATTTTTGAGTTTTGGAGTTTCGGAGTTTCGGAGTTTTGGAGTTTTGGAGTTTTGGAGTTTCGAATTTTCAGAGTTTCGGATTTTTGGAGTTTTGGAGTTTCGGAGATTTGGAGTTTTGGCGTTTTGGAGATTCGGAATCTTGGAGTTTCGGAATTTTGTAGTTTTGTAGTTTTGGAGTGTCAGAGTTCTGGAGTGTTGGAGCTTTGGAGTTTTGGAGTTTTTGAGTTTTGGAGTTTTGGATTTTTGCACTTTTGGAGTTTTGGAGTTTTGGAGTTTTGGAATTTCAGAGTTTCGGAGTTTCGGAGTATTGGAGTTTCAGAGTTTTGGAGGTTCAGGGTTGTGGAGTTTCGGAATTTTTGAGTTTTGGAGTTTCGGAGTTTCGGAGTTTTGGAGTATTGCAGTTTTGGAATTTTGGAGTTTTGGAGTTTCGGAGATTTGGAGTTTCGGCGTTTTGGAGATTCGGAGTCTTGGAGTGTCGGAATTTTGTAGTTTTGTAGTTTTGGAGTGTGGGAGTTTTGGAGTGTTGGAGTTTTGGAGCTTTGGAGTTTTGGAGTTTTTGAGTTTTTTAGTTTTGGATTTTTGCACTTTTGGAGTTTTGGAGTTTTGGAGTTTCGGAGTTTCGGAGTTTTGGAGTTTCAGAGTTTTGGAGGTTCAGGGTTGTGGAGTTTCGGAGTTTTTGAGTTTTGGAGTTTCGGAGTTTCGGAGTTTTGGAGAATTGCAGTTTTGGAGTTTTGGGGTTTTGGAGTTTCGAATTTTCAGAGTTTCGGATTTTTGGAGTTTTGGAGTTTCGGAGTTTCGGAGTTTTGGAGTTTCAGAGTTTTCGAGGTTCAGGGTTGTGGAGTTTCGGAATTTTTGAGTTTTGGAGTTTCGGAGTTTCGGAGTTTTGGAGTTTTGGAGTTTCGAATTTTCAGTTTCGGATTTTTGGAGTTTTGGAGTATTGGAGATTTGGAGTTTTGGCGTTTTGGAGATTCGGAATCTTGGAGTTTCGGAATTTTGTAGTTTTGTAGTTTTGGAGTGTCAGAGTTCTGGAGTGTTGGAGCTTTGGAGTTTTGGAGTTTATGAGTTTTTGAGTTTTGGATTTTTGCACTTTTGGAGTTTTGGAGTTTTGGAGTTTTGGAGTTTCGGAGTTTCGGAGTTTTGGAGTTTCAGAGTTTTGGAGGTTCAGGGTTGTGGAGTTTCGGAATTTTTGAGTATTGGAGTTCCGGAGTTTCGGAGTTTTGGAGAATTGCAGTTTTGGAATTTTTGTAGTTTTGAATTTTCAGTTTCGGAGTTTTGGAGTTTCAGACTTTTCGAGGTTCAGGGTTGTGGAATTTCGGAATTTTTGAGTTTTGGAGTTTCGGAGTTCCGGAGTTTCGGAGTTTTGGAGTTTTGCAGTTTCGGAGTTTTGGAGTTTTGGAGTTTCGGAGTTTTGGAGTTTCAGAGTTTTCGAGGTTCAGGGTTGTGGAGTTTCGGAATTTTTGAGTTTTGGAGTTTCGGAGTTTTGGAGTTTTAGTGTTTTGGAGTTTCGAATTTTCAGAGTTTCGGATTTTTGGAGTTTTGGAGTTCCGGAGATTTGGAGTTTCAGAGTTTTGGAGGTTCAGGGTTGTGGAGTTTCGGAATTTTTGAGTTTTGGAGTTTCGGAGTTTTGGAGTTTTGAGTTTCGGAGTTTTGGAGGTTCAGGGTTGTGGAGTTTCGGAATTTTTGAGTGTTGGAGTTTTGGAGCCTTGGAGTTTTGGAGTTTTTGAGTTTTGGAGTTTTGGATTTTTGCAAATTTGGAGTTTTGGAGTTTTGGAGTTTCGGAGTTTTGGAGTCTCAGAGTTTTGGAGGTTCAGGGTTGTGGAGTTTCGGAATTTTTGAGTTTTGGAGTTTTGGAGTTTCGGAGTTTCGGAGTTTTGGAGTTTCGGAGATTTGGAGTTTTGGCGTTTTGGAGATTCGGGTTCTTGGAGTTTCGGAATTTTGCAGTTTTGTAGTTTTGGAGTGTCGGAGTTTTGGAGTTTTGGAGTTTCAGAGTTTTGGAGGTTCAGGGTTGTGGAGTTTCGGAATTTTTGAGTTTTGGAGTTTCGGAGTTTCGGAGTTTTGGAGTATTGCAGATTTGGAATTTTGGAGTTTTGGAGTTTCGAATTTTCAGAGTTTCGGATTTTTGGAGTTTTGGAGTTTCGGAGATTTGGAGTTTTGTGCGTTTTGGAGATTCGGAATATTGGAGTTTCGGAATTTTGTAGTTTTGTAGTTTTCGAGTGTCGGAGTTTTGGAGTGTTGGAGTTTTGGAGCCTTGGAGTTTTGGAGTTTTTGAGTTTTGGAGTTTTGGATTTTTGCAAATTTGGAGTTTTGGAGTTTTGGAGTTTCGGAGTTTTGGAGTCTCAGAGTTTTGGAGGTTCAGGGTTGTGGAGTTTCGGAATTTTTGAGTTTTGGAGTTTTGGAGTTTCAGAGTTTTGGAGTTTCGGAGATTTGGAGGTTTGGCGTTTTGGAGATTCGGGGTCTTGGAGTTTCGGAATTTTGCAGTTTTGTAGTTTTGGAGTGTCGGAGTTTTGGAGTGTTGGAGTTTTGGAGTTTCGGAGTTTCGGAGTTTTGGAGTTTCAGACTTTTCGAGGTTCAGGGTTGTGGAGTTTCGGAATTTTTGAGTTTTGGAGTTTCGGAGTTTTGGAGTTTTGGTGTTTTGGAGTTTCGATTTTTCAGAGTTTCGGATTTTTGGAGTTTTGGAGTTCCGGAGATTTGGAGTTTCAGAGTTTTGGAGGTTCAGGGTTGTGGAGTTTCGGAATTTTTGAGTTTTGGAGTTTTGGAGTTTCGGAGTTTCGGAGTTTTGGAGTTTCGGAGATTTGGAGTTTTGGCGTTTTGGAGATTCGGGTTCTTGGAGTTTCGGAATTTTGCAGTTTTGTAGTTTTGGAGTGTCGGAGTTTTGGAGTTTTGGAGTTTCAGAGTTTTGGAGGTTCAGGGTTGTGGAGTTTCGGAATTTTTGAGTTTTGGAGTTTCGGAGTTTCGGAGTTTTGGAGTATTGCAGTTTTGGAATTTTGGAGTTTTGGAGTTTCGAATTTTCAGTTTCGGATTTTTGGAGTTTTGGAGTTTCAGAGAATTGGAGTTTTGGCGTTTTCGAGATTCGGAATCTTGGAGTTTCGGAATTTTGTAGTTTTGTAGTTTTGGAGTGTCGGAGTTTTGGAGTGTTGGAGTTTTGGAGATTTGGAGCTTTGGAGTTTTGGAGTTTTTGAGTTTTTGAGTTTTGGATTTTTGCACTTTTTGAAATTTGGAGTTTTGGAGTTTTGGAGTTTCGGAGTTTCGGAGTTTTGGAGTTTCAGAGTTTTGGAGGTTCAGGGTTGTGGAGTTTCGGAATTTTTGAGTTTTGGAGTTTCGGAGTTTTGGAGCATTGCAGTTTTGGAGTTCTGGAGTTTTGGAGTTTGGAATTTTCACAGTTTCGGATTTTTGGAGTTTTGGAGTTTCGGAGATTTGGAGTTTTGGCCTTTTGGAGATTCGGGGTCTTGGAGTTTCGGAATTTTGTAGTTTTGCAGTTCTGGAGTGTCGGAGGTTTGGAGTGTTGGAGTTTTGGAGTTTTGGAGTTTTGGAGTTTCGGAGTTTTGGAGTTTCAGAGTTTTGGAGGTTCAGGGTTGTGGAATTTCGGAATTTTTGAGTTTTGGAGTTTCGGAGTTTTGGAGTATTGCAGTTTTGGAATTTTGGAGTTTTGGAGTTTCGAATTTTCAGAGTTTCGGATTTTTGTAGTTTTGGAGTTTCGGAGATTTGGAGTTTTGGCGTTTTGGAGATTCGGAATCTTGGAGTTTCGGAATTTTGTAGTTTTGTAGTTTTGGAGTGTCAGAGTTTTGGAGTGTTGGAGTTTTGGAGCTTTGGAGTTTTGGAGTTTTTGAGTTTTGGAGTTTTGGATTTTTGCACTTTTGGAGTTTTGGAGTTTCAGAGTTTTGGAGGTTCAGGGTTGTGGAGTTTCGGAATTTTTGAGTTTTGGAGTTTCGGAGTTTTGGAGTTTTGGAGTTTCGAATTTTCAGAGTTTCGGATTTTTGGAGTTTTGGAGTTTCGGAGATTTGGAGTTTTGGCGTTTTGGAGATTCGGAATCTTGGAGTTTCGGAATTTTGTAGTTTTGTAGTTTTGGAGTGTCAGAGTTCTGGAGTGTTGGAGCTTTGGAGTTTTGGAGTTTTTGAGTTTTGGAGTTTTGGATTTTTGCACTTTTGGAGTTTTGGAGTTTTGGAGTTTTGGAGTTTCAGAGTTTCGGAGTTTCGGAGTTTTGGAGTTTCAGAGTTTTGGCGGTTCAGGGTTGTGGAGTTTCGGAATTTTTGAGTTTTGGAGTTTCGGAGTTTCGGAGTTTTGGAGTATTGCAGTTTTGGAATTTTGGAGTTTTGGAGTTTCGGAGATTTCGAGTTTCGGCGTTTTGGAGATTCGGAGTCTTGGAGTGTCGGAATTTTGTAGTTTTGTAGTTTTGGAGTGTGGGAGTTTTGGAGTGTTGGAGTTTTGGAGCTTTGGAGTTTTGGAGTTTTTAAGTTTTTTAGTTTTGGATTTTTGCACTTTTGGAGTTTTGGAGTTTTGGAGTTTCGGAGTTTCGGAGTTTTGGAGTTTCAGAGTTTTGGAGGTTCAGGGTTGTGGAGTTTCGGAATTTTTGAGTTTTGGAGTTTCGGAGTTTCGGAGTTTTGGAGAATTGCAGTTTTGGAGTTTTGGGGTTTTGGAGTTTCGAATTTTCAGAGTTTCGGATTTTTGGAGTTTTGGAGTTTCGGAGTTTCGGAGTTTTGGAGTTTCAGAGTTCGAGGTTCAGGGTTGTGGAGTTTCGGAATTTTTTAGTTTTGGAGTTTCGGAGTTTCGGAGTTTTGGAGTTTTGGATTTTCGAATTTTCAGTTTCGGATTTTTGGAGTTTTGGAGTTTCGGAGATTTGGAGTTTTGGCGTTTTGGAGATTCGGAATCTTGGAGTTTCGGAATTTTGTAGTTTTGTAGTTTTGGAGTGTCAGAGTTCTGGAGTGTTGGAGCTTTGGAGTTTTGGAGTTTATGAGTTTTTGAGTTTTGGATTTTTGCACTTTTGGAGTTTTGGAGTTTTGGAGCTTTGGAGTTTCGGAGTTTCGGAGTTTTGGAGTTTCAGAGTTTTGGAGGTTCAGGGTTGTGGAGTTTCGGAATTTTTGAGTATTGGAGTTCCGGAGTTTCGGAGTTTTGGAGAATTGCAGTTTTGGAATTTTTGTAGTTTTGAATTTTCAGTTTCGGAGTTTTGGAGTTTCAGACTTTTCGAGGTTCAGGGTTGTGGAATTTCGGAATTTTTGAGTTTTGGAGTTTCGGAGTTCCGGAGTTTCGGAGTTTTGGAGTTTTGCAGTTTCGGAGTTTTGGAGTTTTGGAGTTTCGGAGTTTTGGAGTTTCAGAGTTTTCGAGGTTCAGGGTTGTGGAGTTTCGGAATTTTTGAGTTTTGGAGTTTTGGAGTTTTAGTGTTTTGGGGTTTCGAATTTTCAGAGTTTCGGATTTTTGGAGTTTTGGAGTTTCGGAGTTTCGGAGTTTTGGAGTTTCAGAGTTTTCGAGGTTCAGGGTTGTGGAGTTTCGGAATTTTTGAGTTTTGGAGTTTCGGAGTTTCGGAGTTTTGGAGTTTTGGAGTTTTGGAGTTTCGAATTTTCAGAGTTTCGGATTTTTGGAGTTTTGGAGTTTCGGAGATTTGGAGTTTTGGCGTTTTGGAGATTCGGAATCTTGGAGTTTCGGAATTTTGTAGTTTTGTAGTTTTGGAGTGTCAGAGTTCTGGAGTGTTGGAGCTTTGGAGTTTTGGAGTTTTTGAGTTTTGGAGTTTTGGATTTTTGCACTTTTGGAGTTTTGGAGTTTTGGAGTTTTGGAATTTCAGAGTTTCGGAGTTTCGGAGTATTGGAGTTTCAGAGTTTTGGAGGTTCAGGGTTGTGGAGTTTCGGAATTTTTGAGTTTTGGAGTTTCGGAGTTTCGGAGTTTTGGAGTATTGCAGTTTTGGAATTTTGGAGTTTTGGAGTTTCGGAGATTTGGAGTTTCGGCGTTTTGCAGATTCGGAGTCTTGGAGTGTCGGAATTTTGTAGTTTTGTAGTTTTGGAGTGTGGGAGTTTTGGAGTGTTGGAGTTTTGGAGCTTTGGAGTTTTGGAGTTTTTGAGTTTTTTAGTTTTGGATTTTTGCACTTTTGGAGTTTTGGAGTTTTGGAGTTTCGGAGTTTCGGAGTTTTGGAGTTTCAGAGTTTTGGAGGTTCAGGGTTGTGGAGTTTCGGAGTTTTTGAGTTTTGGAGTTTCGGAGTTTCGGAGTTTTGGAGAATTGCAGTTTTGGAGTTTTGGGGTTTTGGAGTTTCGAATTTTCAGAGTTTCGGATTTTTGGAGTTTTGGAGTTTCGGAGTTTCGGAGTTTTGGAGTTTTGGAGTTTCGAATTTTCAGTTTCGGATTTTTGGAGTTTTGGAGTATTGGAGATTTGGAGTTTTGGCGTTTTGGAGATTCGGAATCTTGGAGTTTCGGAATTTTGTAGTTTTGTAGTTTTGGAGTGTCAGAGTTCTGGAGTGTTGGAGCTTTGGAGTTTTGGAGTTTATGAGTTTTTGAGTTTTGGATTTTTGCACTTTTGGAGTTTTGGAGTTTTGGAGTTTTGGAGTTTCGGAGTTTCGGAGTTTTGGAGTTTCAGAGTTTTGGAGGTTCAGGGTTGTGGAGTTTCGGAATTTTTGAGTATTGGAGTTCCGGAGTTTCGGAGTTTTGGAGAATTGCAGTTTTGGAATTTTTGTAGTTTTGAATTTTCAGTTTCGGAGTTTTGGAGTTTCAGACTTTTCGAGGTTCAGGGTTGTAGAATTTCGGAATTTTTGAGTTTTGGAGTTTCGGAGTTCCGGTTTTTTCGGTGTTTTGGAGTTTTGCAGTTTCGGAGTTTTGGAGTTTTGGAGTTTCGGAGTTTTGGAGTTTCAGAGTTTTCGAGGTTCAGGGTTGTGGAGTTTCGGAATTTTTGAGTTTTGGAGTTTCGGAGTTTTGGAGTTTTAGTGTTTTGGAGTTTCGAATTTTCAGAGTTTCGGATTTTTGGAGTTTTGGAGTTCCGGAGATTTGGAGTTTCAGAGTTTTGGAGGTTCAGGGTTGTGGAGTTTCGGAATTTTTGAGTTTTGGAGTTTCGGAGTTTTGGAGTTTTGAGTTTTGGAGTTTCAGAGTTTTGGAGGTTCAGGGTTGTGGAGTTTCGGAATTTTTGAGTTTTGGAGTTTCGGAGTTTCGGAGTTTTGGAGAATTGCAGTTTTGGAGTTTTGGGGTTTTGGAGTTTCGAATTTTCAGAGTTTCGGATTTTTGGAGTTTTGGAGTTTCGGAGTTTCGGAGTTTTGGAGTTTCAGAGTTCGAGGTTCAGGGTTGTGGAGTTTCGGAATTTTTTAGTTTTGGAGTTTCGGAGTTTCGGAGTTTTGGAGTTTTGGATTTTCGAATTTTCAGTTTCGGATTTTTGGAGTTTTGGAGTTTCGGAGATTTGGAGTTTTGGCGTTTTGGAGATTCGGAATCTTGGAGTTTCGGAATTTTGTAGTTTTGTAGTTTTGGAGTGTCAGAGTTCTGGAGTGTTGGAGCTTTGGAGTTTTGGAGTTTATGAGTTTTTGAGTTTTGGATTTTTGCACTTTTGGAGTTTTGGAGTTTTGGAGCTTTGGAGTTTCGGAGTTTCGGAGTTTTGGAGTTTCAGAGTTTTGGAGGTTCAGGGTTGTGGAGTTTCGGAATTTTTGAGTATTGGAGTTCCGGAGTTTCGGAGTTTTGGAGAATTGCAGTTTTGGAATTTTTGTAGTTTTGAATTTTCAGTTTCGGAGTTTTGGAGTTTCAGACTTTTCGAGGTTCAGGGTTGTGGAATTTCGGAATTTTTGAGTTTTGGAGTTTCGGAGTTCCGGAGTTTCGGAGTTTTGGAGTTTTGCAGTTTCGGAGTTTTGGAGTTTTGGAGTTTCGGAGTTTTGGAGTTTCAGAGTTTTCGAGGTTCAGGGTTGTGGAGTTTCGGAATTTTTGAGTTTTGGAGTTTTGGAGTTTTAGTGTTTTGGGGTTTCGAATTTTCAGAGTTTCGGATTTTTGGAGTTTTGGAGTTTCGGAGTTTCGGAGTTTTGGAGTTTCAGAGTTTTCGAGGTTCAGGGTTGTGGAGTTTCGGAATTTTTGAGTTTTGGAGTTTCGGAGTTTCGGAGTTTTGGAGTTTTGGAGTTTTGGAGTTTCGAATTTTCAGAGTTTCGGATTTTTGGAGTTTTGGAGTTTCGGAGATTTGGAGTTTTGGCGTTTTGGAGATTCGGAATCTTGGAGTTTCGGAATTTTGTAGTTTTGTAGTTTTGGAGTGTCAGAGTTCTGGAGTGTTGGAGCTTTGGAGTTTTGGAGTTTTTGAGTTTTGGAGTTTTGGATTTTTGCACTTTTGGAGTTTTGGAGTTTTGGAGTTTTGGAATTTCAGAGTTTCGGAGTTTCGGAGTATTGGAGTTTCAGAGTTTTGGAGGTTCAGGGTTGTGGAGTTTCGGAATTTTTGAGTTTTGGAGTTTCGGAGTTTCGGAGTTTTGGAGTATTGCAGTTTTGGAATTTTGGAGTTTTGGAGTTTCGGAGATTTGGAGTTTCGGCGTTTTGCAGATTCGGAGTCTTGGAGTGTCGGAATTTTGTAGTTTTGTAGTTTTGGAGTGTGGGAGTTTTGGAGTGTTGGAGTTTTGGAGCTTTGGAGTTTTGGAGTTTTTGAGTTTTTTAGTTTTGGATTTTTGCACTTTTGGAGTTTTGGAGTTTTGGAGTTTCGGAGTTTCGGAGTTTTGGAGTTTCAGAGTTTTGGAGGTTCAGGGTTGTGGAGTTTCGGAGTTTTTGAGTTTTGGAGTTTCGGAGTTTCGGAGTTTTGGAGAATTGCAGTTTTGGAGTTTTGGGGTTTTGGAGTTTCGAATTTTCAGAGTTTCGGATTTTTGGAGTTTTGGAGTTTCGGAGTTTCGGAGTTTTGGAGTTTTGGAGTTTCGAATTTTCAGTTTCGGATTTTTGGAGTTTTGGAGTATTGGAGATTTGGAGTTTTGGCGTTTTGGAGATTCGGAATCTTGGAGTTTCGGAATTTTGTAGTTTTGTAGTTTTGGAGTGTCAGAGTTCTGGAGTGTTGGAGCTTTGGAGTTTTGGAGTTTATGAGTTTTTGAGTTTTGGATTTTTGCACTTTTGGAGTTTTGGAGTTTTGGAGTTTTGGAGTTTCGGAGTTTCGGAGTTTTGGAGTTTCAGAGTTTTGGAGGTTCAGGGTTGTGGAGTTTCGGAATTTTTGAGTATTGGAGTTCCGGAGTTTCGGAGTTTTGGAGAATTGCAGTTTTGGAATTTTTGTAGTTTTGAATTTTCAGTTTCGGAGTTTTGGAGTTTCAGACTTTTCGAGGTTCAGGGTTGTAGAATTTCGGAATTTTTGAGTTTTGGAGTTTCGGAGTTCCGGTTTTTTCGGTGTTTTGGAGTTTTGCAGTTTCGGAGTTTTGGAGTTTTGGAGTTTCGGAGTTTTGGAGTTTCAGAGTTTTCGAGGTTCAGGGTTGTGGAGTTTCGGAATTTTTGAGTTTTGGAGTTTCGGAGTTTTGGAGTTTTAGTGTTTTGGAGTTTCGAATTTTCAGAGTTTCGGATTTTTGGAGTTTTGGAGTTCCGGAGATTTGGAGTTTCAGAGTTTTGGAGGTTCAGGGTTGTGGAGTTTCGGAATTTTTGAGTTTTGGAGTTTCGGAGTTTTGGAGTTTTGAGTTTCGGAGTTTCAGAGTATTGGAGGTTCAGGGTTGTGGAGTTTCGGAATTTTTGAGTTTTGGAGTTTCGGAGTTTCGGAGTTTTGGAGTATTGCAGATTTGGAATTTTGGAGTTTTGGAGTTTCGAATTTTCAGAGTTTCGGATTTTTGGAGTTTTGGAGTTTCGGAGATTTGGAGTTTTGTGCGTTTTGGAGATTCGGAATATTGGAGTTTCGGAATTTTGTAGTTTTGTAGTTTTCGAGTGTCGGAGTTTTGGAGTGTTGGAGTTTTGGAGTGTTGGAGTTTTGGAGCCTTGGAGTTTTGGAGTTTTTGAGTTTTGGAGTTTTGGATTTTTGCAAATTTGGAGTTTTGGAGTTTTGGAGTTTCGGAGTTTTGGAGTCTCAGAGTTTTGGAGGTTCAGGGTTGTGGAGTTTCGGAATTTTTGAGTTTTGGAGTTTCGGAGTTTCAGAGTTTTGGAGTTTCGGAGATTTGGAGGTTGGCGTTTTGGAGATTCGGGGTCTTGGAGTTTCGGAATTTTGCAGTTTTGTAGTTTTGGAGTGTCGGAGTTTTGGAGTGTTGGAGTTTTGGAGTTTCGGAGTTTCGGAGTTTTGGAGTTTCAGACTTTTCGAGGTTCAGGGTTGTGGAGTTTCGGAATTTTTGAGTTTTGGAGTTTCGGAGTTTTGGAGTTTTGGTGTTTTGGAGTTTCGAATTTTCAGAGTTTCGGATTTTTGGAGTTTTGGAGTTCCGGAGATTTGGAGTTTCAGAGTTTTGGAGGTTCAGGGTTGTGGAGTTTCGGAATTTTTGAGTTTTGGAGTTTTGGAGTTTCGGAGTTTCGGAGTTTCGGAGTTTTGGAGTTTCGGAGATTTGGAGTTTTGGCGTTTTGGAGATTCGGGTTCTTGGAGTTTCGGAATTTTGCAGTTTTGTAGTTTTGGAGTGTCGGAGTTTTGGAGTTTTGGAGTTTCAGAGTTTTGGAGGTTCAGGGTTGTGGAGTTTCGGAATTTTTGAGTTTTGGAGTTTCGGAGTTTCGGAGTTTTGGAGTATTGCAGTTTTGGAATTTTGGAGTTTTGGAGTTTCGAATTTTCAGTTTCGGATTTTTGGAGTTTTGGAGTTTCAGAGAATTGGAGTTTTGGCGTTTTCGAGATTCGGAATCTTGGAGTTTCGGAATTTTGTAGTTTTGTAGTTTTGGAGTGTCGGAGTTTTGGAGTGTTGGAGTTTTGGAGCTTTGGAGCTTTGGAGTTTTGGAGTTTTTGAGTTTTTGAGTTTTGGATTTTTGCACTTTTTGAAATTTGGAGTTTTGGAGTTTTGGAGTTTCGGAGTTTTGGAGTTTCAGAGTTTTGGAGGTTCAGGGTTGTGGAGTTTCGGAATTTTTGAGTTTTGGAGTTTCGGAGTTTTGGAGCATTGCAGTTTTGGAGTTCTGGAGTTTTGGAGTTTGGAATTTTCAGAGTTTCGGATTTTTGGAGTTTTGGAGTTTCGGAGATTTGGAGTTTTGGCCTTTTGGAGATTCGGGGTCTTGGAGTTTCGGAATTTTGTAGTTTTGCAGTTCTGGAGTGTCGGAGGTTTGGAGTGTTGGAGTTTTGGAGTTTTGGAGTTTTGGAGTTTCGGAGTTTTGGAGTTTCAGAGTTTTGGAGGTTCAGGGTTGTGGAATTTCGGAATTTTTGAGTTTTGGATTTTCGGAGTTTTGGAGTATTGCAGTTTTGGAATTTTGGAGTTTTGGAGTTTCGAATTTTCAGAGTTTCGGATTTTTGTAGTTTTGGAGTTTCGGAGATTTGGAGTTTTGGCGTTTTGGAGATTCGGTATCTTGGAGTTTCGGAATTTTGTAGTTTTGTAGTTTTGGAGTGTCAGAGTTTTGGAGTGTTGGAGTTTTGGAGCTTTGGAGTTTTGGAGTTTTGGAGTTTTGGAGTTTTGGATTTTTGCACTTTTGGAGTTTTGGAGTTTCAGAGTTTTGGAGGTTCAGGGTTGTGGAGTTTCGGAATTTTTGAGTTTTGGAGTTTCGGAGTTTTGGAGTTTTGGAGTTTTGGAGTTTCGAATTTTCAGAGTTTCGGATTTTTGGAGTTTTGGAGTTTCGGAGATTTGGAGTTTTGGCGTTTTGGAGATTCGGAATCTTGGAGTTTCGGAATTTTGTAGTTTTGTAGTTTTGGAGTGTCAGAGTTCTGGAGTGTTGGAGCTTTGGAGTTTTGGAGTTTTTGAGTTTTGGAGTTTTGGATTTTTGCACTTTTGGAGTTTTGGAGTTTTGGAGTTTCAGAGTTTCGGAGTTTCGGAGTTTTGGAGTTTCAGAGTTTTGGAGGTTCAGGGTTGTGGAGTTTCGGAATTTTTGAGTTTTGGAGTTTCGGAGTTTCGGAGTTTTGGAGTATTGCAGTTTTGGAATTTTGGAGTTTTGGAGTTTCGGAGATTTCGAGTTTCGGCGTTTTGGAGATTCGGAGTCTTGGAGTGTCGGAATTTTGTAGTTTTGTAGTTTTGGAGTGTGGGAGTTTTGGAGTGTTGGAGTTTTGGAGCTTTGGAGTTTTGGAGTTTTTAAGTTTTTTAGTTTTGGATTTTTGCACTTTTGGAGTTTTGGAGTTTTGGAGTTTCGGAGTTTCGGAGTTTTGGAGTTTCAGAGTTTTGGAGGTTCAGGGTTGTGGAGTTTCGGAATTTTTGAGTTTTGGAGTTTCGGAGTTTCGGAGTTTTGGAGAATTGCAGTTTTGGAGTTTTGGGGTTTTGGAGTTTCGAATTTTCAGAGTTTCGGATTTTTGGAGTTTTGGAGTTTCGGAGTTTCGGAGTTTTGGAGTTTCAGAGTTTTCGAGGTTCAGGGTTGTGGAGTTTCGGAATTTTTGAGTTTTGGAGTTTCGGAGTTTCGGAGTTTTGGAGTTTTGGATTTTCGAATTTTCAGTTTCGGATTTTTGGAGTTTTGGAGTTTCGGAGATTTGGAGTTTTGGCGTTTTGGAGATTCGGAATCTTGGAGTTTCGGAATTTTGTAGTTTTGTAGTTTTGGAGTGTCAGAGTTCTGGAGTGTTGGAGCTTTGGAGTTTTGGAGTTTATGAGTTTTTGAGTTTTGGATTTTTGCACTTTTGGAGTTTTGGAGTTTTGGAGTTTTGGAGTTTCGGAGTTTCGGAGTTTTGGAGTTTCAGAGTTTTGGAGGTTCAGGGTTGTGGAGTTTCGGAATTTTTGAGTATTGGAGTTCCGGAGTTTCGGAGTTTTGGAGAATTGCAGTTTTGGAATTTTTGTAGTTTTGAATTTTCAGTTTCGGAGTTTTGGAGTTTTAGACTTTTCGAGGTTCAGGGTTGTGGAATTTCGGAATTTTTGAGTTTTGGAGTTTCGGAGTTCCGGAGTTTCGGAGTTTTGGAGTTTTGCAGTTTCGGAGTTTTGGAGTTTTGGAGTTTCGGAGTTTTGGAGTTTCAGAGTTTTCGAGGTTCAGGGTTGTGGAGTTTCGGAATTTTTGAGTTTTGGAGTTTCGGAGTTTTGGAGTTTTAGTGTTTTGGGGTTTCGAATTTTCAGAGTTTCGGATTTTTGGAGTTTTGGAGTTCCGGAGATTTGGAGTTTCAGAGTTTTGGAGGTTCAGGGTTGTGGAGTTTCGGAATTTTTGAGTTTTGGAGTTTCGGAGTTTTGGAGTTTTGAGTTTCGGAGTTTCGGAGTTTCAGAGTTTTCGAGGTTCAGGGTTGTGGAGTTTCGGAATTTTGTAGTTTTGTAGTTTTGGAGTGTCGGAGTTTTGGAGCTTTGGAGTTTTGGAGTTTTTGAGTTTTGGAGTTTTGGATTTTTGCACTTTTGGAGTTTTGGAGTTTTGGAGTTTCGGAGTTTCGGAGTTTCGGAGTATTCGAATTTCAGAGTTTTGGAGGATCAGGGTTGTGGAGTTTCGGAATTTTTGAGTTTTGGAGTTTCGGAGTTTTGGAGTTTTGGAGTTTTGGAGTTTCGAATTTTCAGAGTTTGGGATTTTTGGAGTTTTGGAGTTTTGGAGATTTGGAGTTTTGGCATTTTGGATATTCGGAATTTTGGAGTTTCGGAATTTTGTAGTTTTGGAGTTTTGGAGTTTAGGAGTTTCGGAGTTTCGGAGTTTTGGAGTTTCAAAGTTTTGGAGATTCAGGGTTGTGGAGTGTCGGAATTTTTGAGTTTTGGAGTTTCGGAGTTTCGGAGTTTCGGAGTATTCGAATTTTAGAGTTTTGGAGGATCAGGGTTGTGGAGTTTCGGAATTTTTGAGTTTTGGAGTTTCGGAGTTTCGGAGTTTTGGAGTATTGCAGTTTTGGAACTTTGGAGTTTTGGAGCTTTGGAGTTTTGGAGTTTTTGAGTTTTTGAGTTTTGGATTTTGACACTTTTGGAGTTTTGGAGTTTTGGAGTTTCGGAGTTTCGGAGTTTCGGAGTTTCAGAGTTTTGGAGTTTCAGAGTTTTGGAGGTTCAGGGTTGTGGAGTTTCGGAATTTTTGAGTATTGGAGTTTCGGAGTTTCGGAGTTTTGGAGAATTGCAGTTTTGGAGTTTTGGAGTTTCGAATTTTCAGAGTTTCGGATTTTTGGAGTTTTGGAGTTTCGGAGATTTGGAGTTTTGTGCGTTTTGGAGATTCGGAATATTGGAGTTTCGGAATTTTGTAGTTTTGTAGTTTTCGAGTGTCGGAGTTTTGGAGTGTTGGAGTTTTGGAGCCTTGGAGTTTTGGAGTTTTTGAGTTTTGGAGTTTTGGATTTTTGCAAATTTGGAGTTTTGGAGTTTCGGAGTTTTGGAGTCTCAGAGTTTTGGAGGTTCAGGGTTGTGGAGTTTCGGAATTTTTGAGTTTTGGAGTTTCGGAGTTCCGGAGTTTCGGAGTTTTGGAGTTTTGCAGTTTCGGAGTTTTGGAGTTTTGGAGTTTCGGAGTTTCAGAGTTTTCGAGGTTCAGGGTTGTGGAGTTTCGGAATTTTTGAGTTTTGGAGTTTCGGAGTTTTGGAGTTTTGGTGTTTTGGAGTTTCGAATTTTCAGAGTTTCGGATTTTTGGAGTTTTGGAGTTCCGGAGATTTGGAGTTTCAGAGTTTTGGAGGTTCAGGGTTGTGGAGTTTCGGAATTTTTGAGTTTTGGAGTTTCGGAGTTTTGGAGTTTTGGAGTTTCGGAGTTTCGGAGTTTCAGAGTTTTAGAGGTTCAGGGTTGTGGAGTTTCGGAATTTTTGAGTTTTGGAGTTTCGGAGTTTCGGAGTTTTGGAGTTTTGGAGTTTCAGAGTTTTGGAGGTTCAGGGTTGTGGAGTTTCGGAATTTTTGAGTTTTGGAGTTTCGGAGTTTCGGAGTTTTGGAGCATTGCAGTTTTGGAATTTTGGAGTTTTGGAGTTTCGAATTTTCAGAGTTTCGGATTTTTGGAGTTTTGGAGTTTCAGAGAATTGGAGTTTTGGCGTTTTCGAGATTCGGAATCTTGGAGTTTCGGAATTTTGTAGTTTTGTAGTTTTGGAGTGTCAGAGTTCTGGAGTGTTGGAGCTTTGGAGTTTTGGAGTTTTTGAGTTTTTGAGTTTTGGATTTTTGCACTTTTGGAGTTTTGGAGTTTTGGAGTTTTGGAGTTTCAGAGTTTCGGAGTTTCGGAGTTTTGGAGTTTCAGAGTTTTGGAGGTTCAGGGTTGTGGAGTTTCGGAATTTTTGAGTTTTGGAGTTTCGGAGTTTTGGAGTATTGCAGTTTTGGAATTTTGGAGTTTTGGAGTTTCGGAGATTTGGAGTTTCGGCGTTTTGGAGATTCGGAGTCTTGGAGTTTCGGAATTTTGTAGTTTTGTAGTTTTGGAGTGTCGGAGTTTTGGAGTGTTGGAGTTTTGGAGCTTTGGAGCTTTGGAGTTTTGGAGTTTTTGAGTTTTTGAGTTTTGGATTTTTGCACTTTTTGAAATTTGGAGTTTTGGAGTTTTGGAGTTTCGGAGTTTCGGAGTTTTGGAGTTTCAGAGTTTTGGAGGTTCAGGGTTGTGGAGTTTCGGAATTTTTGAGTTTTGGAGTTTCGGAGTTTTGGAGCATTGCAGTTTTGGAGTTCTGGAGTTTTGGAGTTTGGAATTTTCAGAGTTTCGGATTTTTGGAGTTTTGGAGTTTCGGAGATTTGGAGTTTTGGCCTTTTGGAGATTCGGGGTCTTGGAGTTTCGGAATTTTGTAGTTTTGCAGTTCTGGAGTGTCGGAGGTTTGGAGTGTTGGAGTTTTGGAGTTTTGGAGTTTTGGAGTTTCGGAGTTTTGGAGTTTCAGAGTTTTGGAGGTTCAGGGTTGTGGAATTTCGGAATTTTTGAGTTTTGGAGTTTCGGAGTTTTGGAGTATTGCAGTTTTGGAATTTTGGAGTTTTGGAGTTTCGAATTTTCAGAGTTTCGGATTTTTGTAGTTTTGGAGTTTCGGAGATTTGGAGTTTTGGCGTTTTGGAGATTCGGAATCTTGGAGTTTCGGAATTTTGTAGTTTTGTAGTTTTGGAGTGTCAGAGTTTTGGAGTGTTGGAGTTTTGGAGCTTTGGAGTTTTGGAGTTTTTGAGTTTTGGAGTTTTGGATTTTTGCACTTTTGGAGTTTTGGAGTTTCAGTTTTGGAGGTTCAGGGTTGTGGAGTTTCGGAATTTTTGAGTTTTGGAGTTTCGGAGTTTCGGAGTTTTGGAGAATTGCAGTTTTGGAGTTTTGGGGTTTTGGAGTTTCGAATTTTCAGAGTTTCAGATTTTTGGAGTTTTGGAGTTTCGGAGTTTCGGAGTTTTGGAGTTTCAGAGTTTTCGAGGTTCAGGGTTGTGGAGTTTCGGAATTTTTGAGTTTTGGAGTTTCGGAGTTTCGGAGTTTTGGAGTTTTGGAGTTTTGGAGTTTCGAATTTTCAGAGTTTCGGATTTTTGGAGTTTTGGAGTTTCGGAGATTTGGAGTTTTGGCGTTTTGGAGATTCGGAATCTTGGAGTTTCGGAATTTTGTAGTTTTGTAGTTTTGGAGTGTCAGAGTTCTGGAGTGTTGGAGCTTTGGAGTTTTGGAGTTTTTGAGTTTTGGAGTTTTGGATTTTTGCACTTTTGGAGTTTTGGAGTTTTGGAGTTTTGGAATTTCAGAGTTTCGGAGTTTCGGAGTATTGGAGTTTCAGAGTTTTGGAGGTTCAGGGTTGTGGAGTTTCGGAATTTTTGAGTTTTGGAGTTTCGGAGTTTCGGAGTTTTGGAGTATTGCAGTTTTGGAATTTTGGAGTTTTGGAGTTTCGGAGATTTGGAGTTTCGGCGTTTTGGAGATTCGGAGTCTTGGAGTGTCGGAATTTTGTAGTTTTGTAGTTTTGGAGTGTGGGAGTTTTGGAGTGTTGGAGTTTTGGAGCTTTGGAGTTTTGGAGTTTTTGAGTTTTTTAGTTTTGGATTTTTGCACTTTTGGAGTTTTGGAGTTTTGGAGTTTCGGAGTTTCGGAGTTTTGGAGTTTCAGAGTTTTGGAGGTTCAGGGTTGTGGAGTTTCGGAGTTTTTGAGTTTTGGAGTTTCGGAGTTTCGGAGTTTTGGAGAATTGCAGTTTTGGAGTTTTGGGGTTTTGGAGTTTCGAATTTTCAGAGTTTCGGATTTTTGGAGTTTTGGAGTTTCGGAGTTTCGGAGTTTTGGAGTTTCAGAGTTTTCGAGGTTCAGGGTTGTGGAGTTTCGGAATTTTTGAGTTTTGGAGTTTCGGAGTTTCGGAGTTTTGGAGTTTTGGAGTTTCGAATTTTCAGTTTCGGATTTTTGGAGTTTTGGAGTATTGGAGATTTGGAGTTTTGGCGTTTTGGAGATTCGGAATCTTGGAGTTTCGGAATTTTGTAGTTTTGTAGTTTTGGAGTGTCAGAGTTCTGGAGTGTTGGAGCTTTGGAGTTTTGGAGTTTATGAGTTTTTGAGTTTTGGATTTTTGCACTTTTGGAGTTTTGGAGTTTTGGAGTTTTGGAGTTTCGGAGTTTCGGAGTTTTGGAGTTTCAGAGTTTTGGAGGTTCAGGGTTGTGGAGTTTCGGAATTTTTGAGTATTGGAGTTCCGGAGTTTCGGAGTTTTGGAGAATTGCAGTTTTGGAATTTTTGTAGTTTTGAATTTTCAGTTTCGGAGTTTTGGAGTTTCAGACTTTTCGAGGTTCAGGGTTGTGGAATTTCGGAATTTTTGAGTTTTGGAGTTTCGGAGTTCCGGAGTTTCGGAGTTTTGGAGTTTTGCAGTTTCGGAGTTTTGGAGTTTTGGAGTTTCGGAGTTTTGGAGTTTCAGAGTTTTCGAGGTTCAGGGTTGTGGAGTTTCGGAATTTTTGAGTTTTGGAGTTTCGGAGTTTTGGAGTTTTAGTGTTTTGGAGTTTCGAATTTTCAGAGTTTCGGATTTTTGGAGTTTTGGAGTTCCGGAGATTTGGAGTTTCAGAGTTTTGGAGGTTCAGGGTTGTGGAGTTTCGGAATTTTTGAGTTTTGGAGTTTCGGAGTTTTGGAGTTTTGAGTTTCGGAGTTTCAGAGTATTGGAGGTTCAGGGTTGTGGAGTTTCGGAATTTTTGAGTTTTGGAGTTTCGGAGTTTCGGAGTTTTGGAGTATTGCAGATTTGGAATTTTGGAGTTTTGGAGTTTCGAATTTTCAGAGTTTCGGATTTTTGGAGTTTTGGAGTTTCGGAGATTTGGAGTTTTGTGCGTTTTGGAGATTCGGAATATTGGAGTTTCGGAATTTTGTAGTTTTGTAGTTTTCGAGTGTCGGAGTTTTGGAGTGTTGGAGTTTTGGAGCCTTGGAGTTTTGGAGTTTTTGAGTTTTGGAGTTTTGGATTTTTGCAAATTTGGAGTTTTGGAGTTTTGGAGTTTCGGAGTTTTGGAGTCTCAGAGTTTTGGAGGTTCAGGGTTGTGGAGTTTCGGAATTTTTGAGTTTTGGAGTTTTGGAGTTTCAGAGTTTTGGAGTTTCGGAGATTTGGAGGTTTGGCGTTTTGGAGATTCGGGGTCTTGGAGTTTCGGAATTTTGCAGTTTTGTAGTTTTGGAGTGTCGGAGTTTTGGAGTGTTGGAGTTTTGGAGTTTCGGAGTTTCGGAGTTTTGGAGTTTCAGACTTTTCGAGGTTCAGGGTTGTGGAGTTTCGGAATTTTTGAGTTTTGGAGTTTCGGAGTTTTGGAGTTTTGGTGTTTTGGAGTTTCGATTTTTCAGAGTTTCGGATTTTTGGAGTTTTGGAGTTCCGGAGATTTGGAGTTTCAGAGTTTTGGAGGTTCAGGGTTGTGGAGTTTCGGAATTTTTGAGTTTTGGAGTTTTGGAGTTTCGGAGTTTCGGAGTTTTGGAGTTTCGGAGATTTGGAGTTTTGGCGTTTTGGAGATTCGGGTTCTTGGAGTTTCGGAATTTTGCAGTTTTGTAGTTTTGGAGTGTCGGAGTTTTGGAGTTTTGGAGTTTCAGAGTTTTGGAGGTTCAGGGTTGTGGAGTTTCGGAATTTTTGAGTTTTGGAGTTTCGGAGTTTCGGAGTTTTGGAGTATTGCAGTTTTGGAATTTTGGAGTTTTGGAGTTTCGAATTTTCAGTTTCGGATTTTTGGAGTTTTGGAGTTTCAGAGAATTGGAGTTTTGGCGTTTTCGAGATTCGGAATCTTGGAGTTTCGGAATTTTGTAGTTTTGTAGTTTTGGAGTGTCGGAGTTTTGGAGTGTTGGAGTTTTGGAGCTTTGGAGTTTTGGAGTTTTTGAGTTTTTGAGTTTTGGATTTTTGCACTTTTTGAAATTTGGAGTTTTGGAGTTTTGGAGTTTCGGAGTTTCGGAGTTTTGGAGTTTCAGAGTTTTGGAGGTTCAGGGTTGTGGAGTTTCGGAATTTTTGAGTTTTGGAGTTTCGGAGTTTTGGAGCATTGCAGTTTTGGAGTTCTGGAGTTTTGGAGTTTGGAATTTTCACAGTTTCGGATTTTTGGAGTTTTGGAGTTTCGGAGATTTGGAGTTTTGGCCTTTTGGAGATTCGGGGTCTTGGAGTTTCGGAATTTTGTAGTTTTGCAGTTCTGGAGTGTCGGAGGTTTGGAGTGTTGGAGTTTTGGAGTTTTGGAGTTTTGGAGTTTCGGAGTTTTGGAGTTTCAGAGTTTTGGAGGTTCAGGGTTGTGGAATTTCGGAATTTTTGAGTTTTGGAGTTTCGGAGTTTTGGAGTATTGCAGTTTTGGAATTTTGGAGTTTTGGAGTTTCGAATTTTCAGAGTTTCGGATTTTTGTAGTTTTGGAGTTTCGGAGATTTGGAGTTTTGGCGTTTTGGAGATTCGGAATCTTGGAGTTTCGGAATTTTGTAGTTTTGTAGTTTTGGAGTGTCAGAGTTTTGGAGTGTTGGAGTTTTGGAGCTTTGGAGTTTTGGAGTTTTTGAGTTTTGGAGTTTTGGATTTTTGCACTTTTGGAGTTTTGGAGTTTCAGAGTTTTGGAGGTTCAGGGTTGTGGAGTTTCGGAATTTTTGAGTTTTGGAGTTTCGGAGTTTTGGAGTTTTGGAGTTTTGGAGTTTCGAATTTTCAGAGTTTCGGATTTTTGGAGTTTTGGAGTTTCGGAGATTTGGAGTTTTGGCGTTTTGGAGATTCGGAATCTTGGAGTTTCGGAATTTTGTAGTTTTGTAGTTTTGGAGTGTCAGAGTTCTGGAGTGTTGGAGCTTTGGAGTTTTGGAGTTTTTGAGTTTTGGAGTTTTGGATTTTTGCACTTTTGGAGTTTTGGAGTGTGGGAGTTTTGGAGTGTTGGAGTTTTGGAGCTTTGGAGTTTTGGAGTTTTTAAGTTTTTTAGTTTTGGATTTTTGCACTTTTGGAGTTTTGGAGTTTTGGAGTTTCGGAGTTTCGGAGTTTTGGAGTTTCAGAGTTTTGGAGGTTCAGGGTTGTGGAGTTTCGGAATTTTTGAGTTTTGGAGTTTCGGAGTTTCGGAGTTTTGGAGAATTGCAGTTTTGGAGTTTTGGGGTTTTGGAGTTTCGAATTTTCAGAGTTTCGGATTTTTGGAGTTTTGGAGTTTCGGAGTTTCGGAGTTTTGGAGTTTCAGAGTTCGAGGTTCAGGGTTGTGGAGTTTCGGAATTTTTTAGTTTTGGAGTTTCGGAGTTTCGGAGTTTTGGAGTTTTGGATTTTCGAATTTTCAGTTTCGGATTTTTGGAGTTTTGGAGTTTCGGAGATTTGGAGTTTTGGCGTTTTGGAGATTCGGAATCTTGGAGTTTCGGAATTTTGTAGTTTTGTAGTTTTGGAGTGTCAGAGTTCTGGAGTGTTGGAGCTTTGGAGTTTTGGAGTTTATGAGTTTTTGAGTTTTGGATTTTTGCACTTTTGGAGTTTTGGAGTTTTGGAGCTTTGGAGTTTCGGAGTTTCGGAGTTTTGGAGTTTCAGAGTTTTGGAGGTTCAGGGTTGTGGAGTTTCGGAATTTTTGAGTATTGGAGTTCCGGAGTTTCGGAGTTTTGGAGAATTGCAGTTTTGGAATTTTTGTAGTTTTGAATTTTCAGTTTCGGAGTTTTGGAGTTTCAGACTTTTCGAGGTTCAGGGTTGTGGAATTTCGGAATTTTTGAGTTTTGGAGTTTCGGAGTTCCGGAGTTTCGGAGTTTTGGAGTTTTGCAGTTTCGGAGTTTTGGAGTTTTGGAGTTTCGGAGTTTTGGAGTTTCAGAGTTTTCGAGGTTCAGGGTTGTGGAGTTTCGGAATTTTTGAGTTTTGGAGTTTTGGAGTTTTAGTGTTTTGGGGTTTCGAATTTTCAGAGTTTCGGATTTTTGGAGTTTTGGAGTTTCGGAGTTTCGGAGTTTTGGAGTTTCAGAGTTTTCGAGGTTCAGGGTTGTGGAGTTTCGGAATTTTTGAGTTTTGGAGTTTCGGAGTTTCGGAGTTTTGGAGTTTTGGAGTTTTGGAGTTTCGAATTTTCAGAGTTTCGGATTTTTGGAGTTTTGGAGTTTCGGAGATTTGGAGTTTTGGCGTTTTGGAGATTCGGAATCTTGGAGTTTCGGAATTTTGTAGTTTTGTAGTTTTGGAGTGTCAGAGTTCTGGAGTGTTGGAGCTTTGGAGTTTTGGAGTTTTTGAGTTTTGGAGTTTTGGATTTTTGCACTTTTGGAGTTTTGGAGTTTTGGAGTTTTGGAATTTCAGAGTTTCGGAGTTTCGGAGTATTGGAGTTTCAGAGTTTTGGAGGTTCAGGGTTGTGGAGTTTCGGAATTTTTGAGTTTTGGAGTTTCGGAGTTTCGGAGTTTTGGAGTATTGCAGTTTTGGAATTTTGGAGTTTTGGAGTTTCGGAGATTTGGAGTTTCGGCGTTTTGCAGATTCGGAGTCTTGGAGTGTCGGAATTTTGTAGTTTTGTAGTTTTGGAGTGTGGGAGTTTTGGAGTGTTGGAGTTTTGGAGCTTTGGAGTTTTGGAGTTTTTGAGTTTTTTAGTTTTGGATTTTTGCACTTTTGGAGTTTTGGAGTTTTGGAGTTTCGGAGTTTCGGAGTTTTGGAGTTTCAGAGTTTTGGAGGTTCAGGGTTGTGGAGTTTCGGAGTTTTTGAGTTTTGGAGTTTCGGAGTTTCGGAGTTTTGGAGAATTGCAGTTTTGGAGTTTTGGGGTTTTGGAGTTTCGAATTTTCAGAGTTTCGGATTTTTGGAGTTTTGGAGTTTCGGAGTTTCGGAGTTTTGGAGTTTCAGAGTTTTCGAGGTTCAGGGTTGTGGAGTTTCGGAATTTTTGAGTTTCGGAGTTTCGGAGTTTTGGAGTTTTGGAGTTTCGAATTTTCAGTTTCGGATTTTTGGAGTTTTGGAGTATTGGAGATTTGGAGTTTTGGCGTTTTGGAGATTCGGAATCTTGGAGTTTCGGAATTTTGTAGTTTTGTAGTTTTGGAGTGTCAGAGTTCTGGAGTGTTGGAGCTTTGGAGTTTTGGAGTTTATGAGTTTTTGAGTTTTGGATTTTTGCACTTTTGGAGTTTTGGAGTTTTGGAGTTTCGGAGTTTCGGAGTTTTGGAGTTTCAGAGTTTTGGAGGTTCAGGGTTGTGGAATTTCGGAATTTTTGAGTTTTGGAGTTTCGGAGTTCCGGAGTTTCGGAGTTTTGGAGTTTTGTAGTTTCGGAGTTTTGGAGTTTTGGAGTTTCGGAGTTTTGGAGTTTCAGAGTTTTCGAGGTTCAGGGTTGTGGAGTTTCGGAATTTTTGAGTTTTGGAGTTTCGGAGTTTTGGAGTTTTAGTGTTTTGGAGTTTCGAATTTTCAGAGTTTCGGATTTTTGGAGTTTTGGAGTTCCGGAGATTTGGAGTTTCAGAGTTTTGGAGGTTCAGGGTTGTGGAGTTTCGGAATTTTTGAGTTTTGGAGTTTCGGAGTTTCGGAGTTTTGGAGTATTGCAGTTTTGGAATTTTGGAGTTTTGGAGTTTCGAATTTTCAGAGTTTGGGATTTTTGGTGTTTTGGAGTTTTGGAGATTTGGAGTTTTGGCATTTTGGAGATTCGGAATTTTGGAGTTTCGGAATTTTGTAGTTTTGTAGTTTTGGAGTGTCGGAGTTTTGGAGTGTTGGAGTTTTGGAGCTTTGGAGTTTTTGAGTTTTTGAGTTTTGGATTTTTGCACTTTTGGAGTTTTGGAGTTTTGGAGTTTCGGAGTTTCGGAGTATTCGAGTTTCAGAGTTTTGGAGGTTCAGGGTTGTGGAGTTTCGGAATTTTTGAGTTTTGGAGTTTCGGAGTTTCGGAGTTTTGGAATATTGCAGTTTTGAAATTTTGGAGTTTTGGAGTTTCGAATTTTCAGAGTTTCGGATTTTTGGAGTTTTGGAGTTTCGGAGATTTGGAGTTTTGGCGTTTTGGAGATTCGGAATCTTGGAGTTTCGGAATTTTGTAGTTTTGTAGTTTTGGTGTGTCAGAGTTTTGGAGTGTTGGAGTTTTGGAGCTTTGGAGTTTTGGAGTTTTTGAGTTTTTGAGTTTTGGATTTTGACACTTTTGGAGTTTTGGAGTTTCGGAGTTTCGGAGTTTTGTAGTTTCAGAGTTTTGGAGGTTCAGGGTTGTGGAGTTTCGGAATTTTTGAGTATTGGAGTTTCGGAGTTTCGGAGTTTTGGAGAATTGCAGTTTTGGAGTTTTGGAGTTTCGAATTTTCAGAGTTTCGGATTTTTGGAGTTTTGGAGTTTCGGAGATTTGGAGTTTTGTGCGTTTTGGAGATTCGGAATCTTGGAGTTTCGGAATTTTGTAGTTTTGTAGTTTTCGAGTGTCGGAGTTTTGGAGTGTTGGAGTTTTGGAGCCTTGGAGTTTTGGAGTTTTTGAGTTTTGGAGTTTTGGATTTTTGCAAATTTGGAGTTTTGGAGTTTTGGAGTTTCGGAGTTTTGGAGTCTCAGAGTTTTGGAGGTTCAGGGTTGTGGAGTTTCGGAATTTTTGAGTTTTGGAGTTTCGGAGTTTCAGAGTTTTGGAGTTTCGGAGATTTGGAGTTTTGGCGTTTTGGAGATTCGGGGTCTTGGAGTTTCGGAATTTTGCAGTTTTGTAGTTTTGGAGTGTCGGAGTTTTGGAGTGTTGGAGTTTTGGAGTTTCGGAGTTTCGGAGTTTTGGAGTTTCAGACTTTTCGAGGTTCAGGGTTGTGGAATTTCGGAATTTTTGAGTTTTGGAGTTTCGGAGTTTTGGAGTTTTGCAGTTTCGGAGTTTTGGAGTTTTGGAGTTTCGGAGTTTTGGAGTTTCAGAGTTTTCGAGGTTCAGGGTTGTGGAGTTTCGGAATTTTTGAGTTTTGGAGTTTCGGAATTTTTGAGTTTTGGAGTTTCGGAGTTCCGGAGTTTCGGAGTTTTGGAGTTTTGCAGTTTCGGAGTTTTGGAGTTTTGGAGTTTTGGAGTTTCGGAGTTTTGGAGATTTGGTGTTTTGGAGTTTCGAATTTTCAGAGTTTCGGATTTTTGGAGTTTTGGAGTTCCGGAGATTTGGAGTTTCAGAGTTTTGGAGGTTCAGGGTTGGGGAGTTTCGGAATTTTTGAGTTTTGGAGTTTCGGAGTTTCGGATTTTTGGAGTTTCGGAGTTTCGGAGTTTTGGAGTTTCAGAGTTTTGGAGGTTCAGGGTTGTGGAGTTTCGGAATTTTTGAGTTTTGGAGTTTCGGAGTTTCGGAGTTTCGGAGTTTTGGAGTTTTGGAGTTTCGAATTTACAGAGTTTCGGATTTTCGGAGTTTTGGAGTTTCGGAGATTTGGAGTTTTGGCGTTTTGGAGATTCGGGGGCTTGGAGTTTCGGAATTTTGCAGTTTTGTAGTTTTGGAGTGTCGGAGTTTTGGAGTTTCGGAGTTTTGGAGTTTCGGAGTTTCAGAGTTTCGGAGTTTTGGAGTTTCAGAGTTTCAGAGTTCTGGAGGTTCAGGGTTGTGGAGTTTCGGAATTTTTGAGTTTTGGAGTTTCGAATTTTCAGTTTCGGATTTTTGGAGTTTTGGAGTTTTCGAGATTTGGAGTTTCGGCGTTTTGGAGAATTGCAGTTTTGGAGTTTTGGGGTTTTGGAGTTTCGAATTTTCAGAGTTTCGGATTTTTGGAGTTTTGGAGTTTCGGAGTTTCGTAGTTTCGGAGTTTTGGAGAATTGCAGTTTTGGAGTTTTGGGGTTTTGGAGTTTTGGAGTTTCAGAGTTTTCGAGGTTCAGGGTTGTGGAGTTTCGGAATTTTTGAGTTTTGGAGTTTCAGAGTTTCGGAGTTTTGGAGTTTTGGAGTTTCGAATTTTCAGTTTCGGATTTTTGGAGTTTTGGAGTTTCGGAGATTTGGAGTTTTGGCGTTTTCGAGATTCGGAATCTTGGAGTTTCGGAATTTTGTAGTTTTGTAGTTTTGGAGTGTCAGAGTTCTGGAGTGTTGGAGCTTTGGAGTTTTGGAGTTTATGAGTTTTTGAGTTTTGGATTTTTGCACTTTTGGAGTTTTGGAGTTTTGGAGTTTCGGAGTTTCGGAGTTTTGGAGTTTCAGAGTTTTGGAGGTTCAGGGTTGTGGAGTTTCGGAATTTTTGAGTATTGGAGTTCCGGAGTTTCGGAGTTTTGGAGAATTGCAGTTTTGGAATTTTTGTACTTTTGAATTTTCAGTTTCGGATTTTTGGAGTTTTGGAGTTTCGGAGTTTCGGAGTTTTGGAGTTTCAGACTTTTCGAGGTTCAGGGTTGTGGAATTTCGGAATTTTTGAGTTTTGGAGTTTCGGAGTTCCGGAGTTTCGGAGTTTTGGAGTTTTGCAGTTTCGGAGTTTTGGAGTTTTGGAGTTTCGGAGTTTTGGAGATTTGGTGTTTTGGAGTTTCGAATTTTCAGAGTTTCGGATTTTTGGAGTTTTGGAGTTCCGGAGATTTGGAGTTTCAGAGTTTTGGAGGTTCAGGGTTGGGGAGTTTCGGAATTTTTGAGTTTTGGAGTTTCGGAGTTTTGGAGTTTTGGAGTTTCGGAGTTTTGGAGATTTGGTGTTTTGGAGTTTCGAATTTTCAGAGTTTCGGATTTTTGGAGTTTCGGAGTTTCGGAGTTTTGGAGTTTCAGAGTTTTGGAGGTTCAGGGTTGTGGAGTTTCGGATTTTTGGAGTTTTGGAGTTTCGGAGATTTGGAGTTTTGGCGTTTTGGAGATTCGGAATCTTGGAGTTTCGGAATTTTGTAGTTTTGTAGTTTTGGAGTGTCAGAGTTTTGGAGTGTTGGAGTTTTGGAGCTTTGGAGTTTTGGAGTTTTTTGAGTTTTTGAGTTTTGGATTTTGACACTTTTGGAGTTTTGGAGTTTCGGAGTTTCGGAGTTTTGGAGTTTCAGAGTTTTGTAGGTTCAGGGTTGTGGAGTTTCGGAATTTTTGAGTTTTGGAGTTTCGGAGTTTTGGAGTTTTGGAGTTTTGGAGTTTCGGAGTTTTGGAGTTTCAGAGTTTTCGAGGTTCAGGGTTGTGGAGTTTCGGAATTTTTGAGTTTTGGAGTTTTGGAGTTTCGGAGTTCTGGAGTTTCGGAGTTTCGGAGTTTTGGAGTTTTGCAGTTTCGGAGTTTTGGAGTTTTGGAGTTTCGGAGTTTCGGAGTTTTGGAGTTTCAGAGTTTTCGAGGTTCAGGGTTGTGGAGTTTCTTAATTTTTGAATTTTTTAGTTTCGGAGTTTCGGAGTTTTGGAGTTTTGGAGTTTCGAATTTACAGAGTTTCGGATTTTCGGAGTTTTGGAGTTTCGGAGATTTGGAGTTTTGGCGTTTTGGAGATTCGGGGTCTTGGAGTTTCGGAATTTTGCAGTTTTGTAGTTTTGGAGTGTCGGAGTTTTGGAGTGTTGGAGTTTTGGAGTTTCGGAGTTTCGGAGTTTCAGAGTTTCAGAGTTCTGGAGGTTCAGGGTTGTGGAGTTTCGGAATTTTTGAGTTTTGGAGTTTCGGAGTTTCGGAGTTTTGGAGTTTTGCGGTTTTCGAGTTTCGGAGTTTCGAATTTTCAGTCTCGGATTTTTGGAGTTTTGGAGTTTTCAAGATTTGGAGTTTCGGCGTTTTGGAGATTCGGAGTCTTGGAGTGTCGGAATTTTGTAGTTTTGTAGTTTTGGAGTGTCGGAGTTTTGGAGTGTTGGAGTTTTGGAGCTTTGGAGTTTTGGAGTTTTTGAGTTTTTTAGTTTTGGATTTTTGCACTTTTGGAGTTTTGGAGTTTCGGAGTTTTGGAGTTTCAGAGTTTTGGAGGTTCAGGGTTGTGGAGTTTCGGAATTTTTGAGTTTTGGAGTTTCGTAGTTTCGGAGTTTTGGAGAATTGCAGTTTTGGAGTTTTGGGGTTTTGAAGTTTCGAATTTTCAGAGTTTCGGATTTTTGGAGTTTCGGAGTTTCGGAGTTTTGGAGTTTCAGAGTTTTCGAGGTTCAGGGTTGTGGAGTTTCGGAATTTTTGAGTTTTGGAGTTTCAGAGTTTCGTAGTTTTGGAGTTTCGAATTTTCAGTTTCGGATTTTTGGAGTTTTGGAGTTTCGGAGATTTGGAGTTTTGGCGTTTTGGAGATTCGGAATCTTGGAGTTTCGGAATTTTGTAGTTTTGTAGTTTTGGAGTGTCAGAGTTCTGGAGTGTTGGAGCTTTGGAGTTTTGGAGTTTATGAGTTTTTGAGTTTTGGATTTTTGCACTTTTGGAGTTTTGGAGTTTTGGAGTTTTGGAGTTTCGGAGTTTCGGAGTTTCGGAGTTTTGGAGTTTCAGAGTTTTGGAGGTTCAGGGTTGAGGAGTTTCGGAATTTCTGAGTATTGGAGTTCCGGAGTTTCGGAGTTTTGGAGAATTGCAGTTTTGGAATTTTTGTAGTTTTGAATTTTCAGTTTCGGATTTTTGGAGTTTTGGAGTTTCGGAGTTTCGGAGTTTTGGAGTTTCAGACTTTTCGAGGTTCAGGGTTGTGGAATTTCGGAATTTTTGAGTTTTGGAGTTTCGGAGTTCCGGAGGTTCGGAGTTTTGGAGTTTTGCAGTTTCGGAATTTTTGAGTTTTGGAGTTTCGGAGTTTTGGAGATTTGGTGTTTTGGAGTTTCGAATTTTCAGAGTTTCGGATTTTTGGAGTTTTGGAGTTCCGGAGATTTATAGTTTCAGAGTTTTGGAGGTTCAGGGTTGGGGAGTTTCGGAATTTTTGAGTTTTGGAGTTTCGGAGTTTTGGAGTTTTGGAGTTTCGGAGTTTCGGAGTTTTGGAGTTTCAGAGTTTTCGAGGTTCAGGGTTGTGGAGTTTCTTAATTTTTGAATTTTTTAGTTTCGGAGTTTCGGAGTTTTGGAGTTTTGGAGTTTCGAATTTACAGAGTTTCGGATTTTCGGAGTTTTGGAGTTTCGGAGATTTGGAGTTTTGGCGTTTTGGAGATTCGGGGTCTTGGAGTTTCGGAATTTTGCAGTTTTGTAGTTTTGGAGTGTCGGAGTTTTGGAGTGTTGGAGTTTTGGAGTTTCGGAGTTTCGGAGTTTCAGAGTTTCAGAGTTCTGGAGGTTCAGGGTTGTGGAGTTTCGGAATTTTTGAGTATTGGAGTTTCGGAGTTTCGGAGTTTTGGAGTTTTGCGGTTTTCGAGTTTCGGAGTTTCGAATTTTCAGTCTCGGATTTTTGGAGTTTTGGAGTTTTCAAGATTTGGAGTTTCGGCGTTTTGGAGATTCGGAGTCTTGGAGTGTCGGAATTTTGTAGTTTTGTAGTTTTGGAGTGTCGGAGTTTTGGAGTGTTGGAGTTTTGGAGCTTTGGAGTTTTGGAGTTTTTGAGTTTTTTAGTTTTGGATTTTTGCACTTTTGGAGTTTTGGAGTTTCGGAGTTTTGGAGTTTCAGAGTTTTGGAGGTTCAGGGTTGTGGAGTTTCGGAATTTTTGAGTTTTGGAGTTTCGTAGTTTCGGAGTTTTGGAGAATTGCAGTTTTGGAGTTTTGGGGTTTTGGAGTTTCGAATTTTCAGAGTTTCGGATTTTTGGAGTTTCGGAGTTTCGGAGTTTTGGAGTTTCAGAGTTTTCGAGGTTCAGGGTTGTGGAGTTTCGGAATTTTTGAGTTTTGGAGTTTCAGAGTTTCGTAGTTTTGGAGTTTCGAATTTTCAGTTTCGGATTTTTGGAGTTTTGGAGTTTCGGAGATTTGGAGTTTTGGCGTTTTGGAGATTCGGAATCTTGGAGTTTCGGAATTTTGTAGTTTTGTAGTTTTGGAGTGTCAGAGTTCTGGAGTGTTGGAGCTTTGGAGTTTTGGAGTTTATGAGTTTTTGAGTTTTGGATTTTTGCACTTTTGGAGTTTTGGAGTTTTGGAGTTTTGGAGTTTCGGAGTTTCGGAGTTTCGGAGTTTTGGAGTTTCAGAGTTTTGGAGGTTCAGGGTTGTGGAGTTTCGGAATTTCTGAGTATTGGAGTTCCGGAGTTTCGGAGTTTTGGAGAATTGCAGTTTTGGAATTTTTGTAGTTTTGAATTTTCAGTTTCGGATTTTTGGAGTTTTGGAGTTTCGGAGTTTCGGAGTTTTGGAGTTTCAGACTTTTCGAGGTTCAGGGTTGTGGAATTTCGGAATTTTTGAGTTTTGGAGTTTCGGAGTTCCGGAGGTTCGGAGTTTTGGAGTTTTGCAGTTTCGGAATTTTTGAGTTTTGGAGTTTCGGAGTTTTGGAGATTTGGTGTTTTGGAGTTTCGAATTTTCAGAGTTTCGGATTTTTGGAGTTTTGGAGTTCCGGAGATTTATAGTTTCAGAGTTTTGGAGGTTCAGGGTTGGGGAGTTTCGGAATTTTTGAGTTTTGGAGTTTCGGAGTTTTGGAGTTTTGGAGTTTCGGAGTTTCGGAGTTTCAGAGTTTTCGAGGTTCAGGGTTGTGGAGTTTCGGAATTTTTGAGTTTTGGAGTTTCGGAGTTTCGGAGTTTTGGAGTTTCAGAGTTTTGGAGGTTCAGGGTTGTGGAGTTTCGGAATTTTTGAGTTTTGGAGTTTCGGAGTTTCGGAGTTTCGGAGTTTGGGAGTCTTGCAGTTTTGGAATTTCGGAGTTTTGGAGTTTCGAATTTTCAGAGTTTTGGATTTTTGCACTTTTGGAGTTTCGGAGTTTTGGAGTTTCGGAGTTTTGGAGTTTCGGAGTTGTGGAGTTTCGGAGTTTCGGAGTTTCAGAGTTTGCGAGGTTCAGGGTTGTGGAGTTTCGGATTTTTGGAGTTTTGGAGTTTCGGAGATTTGGAGTTTTGGCGTTTTGGAGATTCGGAATCTTGGAGTTTCGGAATTTTGTAGTTTTGTAGTTTTGGAGTGTCAGAGTTTTGGAGTGTTGGAGTTTTGGAGCTTTGGAGTTTTGGAGTTTTTTGAGTTTTTGAGTTTTGGATTTTGACACTTTTGGAGTTTTGGAGTTTCGGAGTTTCGGAGTTTTGGAGTTTCAGAGTTTTGTAGGTTCAGGGTTGTGGAGTTTCGGAATTTTTGAGTTTTGGAGTTTCGGAGTTTTGGAGTTTTGGAGTTTTGGAGTTTTGGAGTTTCGGAGTTTTGGAGTTTCAGAGTTTTCGAGGTTCAGGGTTGTGGAGTTTCGGAATTTTTGAGTTTTGGAGTTTTGGAGTTTCGGAGTTCTGGAGTTTCGGAGTTTCGGAGTTTTGGAGTTTTGCAGTTTCGGAGTTTTGGAGTTTCGGAGTTTCGGAGTTTTGGAGTTTCAGAGTTTTCGAGGTTCAGGGTTGTGGAGTTTCTTAATTTTTGAATTTTTTAGTTTCGGAGTTTCGGAGTTTTGGAGTTTTGGAGTTTCGAATTTACAGAGTTTCGGATTTTCGGAGTTTTGGAGTTTCGGAGATTTGGAGTTTTGGCGTTTTGGAGATTCGGGGTCTTGGAGTTTCGGAATTTTGCAGTTTTGTAGTTTTGGAGTGTCGGAGTTTTGGAGTGTTGGAGTTTTGGAGTTTCGGAGTTTCGGAGTTTCAGAGTTTCAGAGTTCTGGAGGTTCAGGGTTGTGGAGTTTCGGAATTTTTGAGTTTTGGAGTTTCGGAGTTTCGGAGTTTTGGAGTTTTGCGGTTTTCGAGTTTCGGAGTTTCGAATTTTCAGTCTCGGATTTTTGGAGTTTTGGAGTTTTCAAGATTTGGAGTTTCGGCGTTTTGGAGATTCGGAGTCTTGGAGTGTCGGAATTTTGTAGTTTTGTAGTTTTGGAGTGTCGGAGTTTTGGAGTGTTGGAGTTTTGGAGCTTTGGAGTTTTGGAGTTTTTGAGTTTTTTAGTTTTGGATTTTTGCACTTTTGGAGTTTTGGAGTTTCGGAGTTTTGGAGTTTCAGAGTTTTGGAGGTTCAGGGTTGTGGAGTTTCGGAATTTTTGAGTTTTGGAGTTTCGTAGTTTCGGAGTTTTGGAGAATTGCAGTTTTGGAGTTTTGGGGTTTTGAAGTTTCGAATTTTCAGAGTTTCGGATTTTTGGAGTTTCGGAGTTTCGGAGTTTTGGAGTTTCAGAGTTTTCGAGGTTCAGGGTTGTGGAGTTTCGGAATTTTTGAGTTTTGGAGTTTCAGAGTTTCGTAGTTTTGGAGTTTCGAATTTTCAGTTTCGGATTTTTGGAGTTTTGGAGTTTCGGAGATTTGGAGTTTTGGCGTTTTGGAGATTCGGAATCTTGGAGTTTCGGAATTTTGTAGTTTTGTAGTTTTGGAGTGTCAGAGTTCTGGAGTGTTGGAGCTTTGGAGTTTTGGAGTTTATGTGTTTTTGAGTTTTGGATTTTTGCACTTTTGGAGTTTTGGAGTTTTGGAGTTTTGGAGTTTCGGAGTTTCGGAGTTTCGGAGTTTTGGAGTTTCAGAGTTTTGGAGGTTCAGGGTTGTGGAGTTTCGGAATTTCTGAGTATTGGAGTTCCGGAGTTTCGGAGTTTTGGAGAATTGCAGTTTTGGAATTTTTGTAGTTTTGAATTTTCAGTTTCGGATTTTTGGAGTTTTGGAGTTTCGGAGTTTCGGAGTTTTGGAGTTTCAGACTTTTCGAGGTTCAGGGTTGTGGAATTTCGGAATTTTTGAGTTTTGGAGTTTCGGAGTTCCGGAGGTTCGGAGTTTTGGAGTTTTGCAGTTTCGGAATTTTTGAGTTTTGGAGTTTCGGAGTTTTGGAGATTTGGTGTTTTGGAGTTTCGAATTTTCAGAGTTTCGGATTTTTGGAGTTTTGGAGTTCCGGAGATTTATAGTTTCAGAGTTTTGGAGGTTCAGGGTTGGGGAGTTTCGGAATTTTTGAGTTTTGGAGTTTCGGAGTTTTGGAGTTTTGGAGTTTCGGAGTTTCGGAGTTTTGGAGTTTCAGAGTTTTCGAGGTTCAGGGTTGTGGAGTTTCTTAATTTTTGAATTTTTTAGTTTCGGAGTTTCGGAGTTTTGGAGTTTTGGAGTTTCGAATTTACAGAGTTTCGGATTTTCGGAGTTTTGGAGTTTCGGAGATTTGGAGTTTTGGCGTTTTGGAGATTCGGGGTCTTGGAGTTTCGGAATTTTGCAGTTTTGTAGTTTTGGAGTGTCGGAGTTTTGGAGTGTTGGAGTTTTGGAGTTTCGGAGTTTCGGAGTTTCAGAGTTTCAGAGTTCTGGAGGTTCAGGGTTGTGGAGTTTCGGAATTTTTGAGTTTTGGAGTTTCGGAGTTTCGGAGTTTTGGAGTTTTGCGGTTTTCGAGTTTCGGAGTTTCGAATTTTCAGTCTCGGATTTTTGGAGTTTTGGAGTTTTCAAGATTTGGAGTTTCGGCGTTTTGGAGATTCGGAGTCTTGGAGTGTCGGAATTTTGTAGTTTTGTAGTTTTGGAGTGTCGGAGTTTTGGAGTGTTGGAGTTTTGGAGCTTTGGAGTTTTGGAGTTTTTGAGTTTTTTAGTTTTGGATTTTTGCACTTTTGGAGTTTTGGAGTTTCGGAGTTTTGGAGTTTCAGAGTTTTGGAGGTTCAGGGTTGTGGAGTTTCGGAATTTTTGAGTTTTGGAGTTTCGTAGTTTCGGAGTTTTGGAGAATTGCAGTTTTGGAGTTTTGGGGTTTTGGAGTTTCGAATTTTCAGAGTTTCGGATTTTTGGAGTTTCGGAGTTTCGGAGTTTTGGAGTTTCAGAGTTTTCGAGGTTCAGGGTTGTGGAGTTTCGGAATTTTTGAGTTTTGGAGTTTCAGAGTTTCGTAGTTTTGGAGTTTCGAATTTTCAGTTTCGGATTTTTGGAGTTTTGGAGTTTCGGAGATTTGGAGTTTTGGCGTTTTGGAGATTCGGAATCTTGGAGTTTCGGAATTTTGTAGTTTTGTAGTTTTGGAGTGTCAGAGTTCTGGAGTGTTGGAGCTTTGGAGTTTTGGAGTTTATGAGTTTTTGAGTTTTGGATTTTTGCACTTTTGGAGTTTTGGAGTTTTGGAGTTTTGGAGTTTCGGAGTTTCGGAGTTTCGGAGTTTTGGAGTTTCAGAGTTTTGGAGGTTCAGGGTTGTGGAGTTTCGGAATTTCTGAGTATTGGAGTTCCGGAGTTTCGGAGTTTTGGAGAATTGCAGTTTTGGAATTTTTGTAGTTTTGAATTTTCAGTTTCGGATTTTTGGAGTTTTGGAGTTTCGGAGTTTCGGAGTTTTGGAGTTTCAGACTTTTCGAGGTTCAGGGTTGTGGAATTTCGGAATTTTTGAGTTTTGGAGTTTCGGAGTTCCGGAGGTTCGGAGTTTTGGAGTTTTGCAGTTTCGGAATTTTTGAGTTTTGGAGTTTCGGAGTTTTGGAGATTTGGTGTTTTGGAGTTTCGAATTTTCAGAGTTTCGGATTTTTGGAGTTTTGGAGTTCCGGAGATTTATAGTTTCAGAGTTTTGGAGGTTCAGGGTTGGGGAGTTTCGGAATTTTTGAGTTTTGGAGTTTCGGAGTTTTGGAGTTTTGGAGTTTCGGAGTTTCGGAGTTTCAGAGTTTTCGAGGTTCAGGGTTGTGGAGTTTCGGAATTTTTGAGTTTTGGAGTTTCGGAGTTTCGGAGTTTTGGAGTTTCAGAGTTTTGGAGGTTCAGGGTTGTGGAGTTTCGGAATTTTTGAGTTTTGGAGTTTCGGAGTTTCGGAGTTTCGGAGTTTGGGAGTCTTGCAGTTTTGGAATTTCGGAGTTTTGGAGTTTCGAATTTTCAGAGTTTTGGATTTTTGCACTTTTGGAGTTTCGGAGTTTTGGAGTTTCGGAGTTTTGGAGTTTCGGAGTTGTGGAGTTTCGGAGTTTCGGAGTTTCAGAGTTTGCGAGGTTCAGGGTTGTGGAGTTTCTGATTTTTTGAATTTTGGAGTTTCGGAGTTTCGGAGTTTTGGAGTTTTGGAGTTTCGAATTTACAGAGTTTCGGATTTTCGGAGTTTCGGAGATTTGGAGTTTTGGCGTTTTGGAGATTCGGGGTCTTGGAGTTTCGGAATTTTGCAGTTTTGTAGTTTTGGAGTGTCGGAGTTTTGGAGTGTTGGAGTTTTGGAGTTTCGGAGTTTCGGAGTTTTGGAGTTTCAGAGTTTCAGAGTTCTGGAGGTTCAGGGTTGTGGAGTTTCGGAATTTTTGAGTTTTGGAGTTTCAGAGTTTCGGAGTTTTGGAGTTTTGCGGTTTTGGAGTTTTGGAGTTTCGAATTTTCAGTTTCGGATTTTTGGAGTTTTGGAGTTTTCGAGATTTGGAGTTTCGGCGTTTTGGAGATTCGGAGTCTTGGAGTATCGGAATTTTGTAGTTTTGTAGTTTTGGAGTGTCGGAGTTTTGGAGTGTTGGAGTTTTGGAGCTTTGGAGTTTTGGAGTTTTTGAGTTTTTAGTTTTGAATTTTTGCACTTTTGGAGTTTTGGAGTTTTGGAGTTTCGGAGTTTCGGAGTTTTGGAGTTTCAGAGTTTTGGAGGTTCAGGGTTGTGGAGTTTCGGAATTTTTGAGTTTTGGAGTTTCGTAGTTTCGGAGTTTTGGAGAATTGCAGCTTTGGAGTTTTGGAGTTTCGGAGTTCCGGAGTTTCGGAGTTTTGGAGTTTTGGAGTTTTGCAGTTTCGGAGTTTTGGAGTTTTGGAGTTTCGGAGTTTTGGAGTTTCAGAGTTTTCGAGGTTCAGGGTTGTGGAGTTTCGGAATTTTTGAGTTTTGGAGTTTCGGAGTTTTGGAGATTTGGTGTTTTGGAGTTTCGAATTTTCAGAGTTTCGGATTTTTGGAGTTTTGGAGTTCCGGAGATTTATAGTTTCAGAGTTTTGGAGGTTCAGGGTTGGGGAGTTTCGGAATTTTTGAGTTTTGGAGTTTCGGAGTTTTGGAGTTTTGGAGTTTCGGAGTTTCGGAGTTTCAGAGTTTTCGAGGTTCAGGGTTGTGGAGTTTCGGAATTTTTGAGTTTTGGAGTTTCGGAGTTTCGGAGTTTTGGAGTTTCAGAGTTTTGGAGGTTCAGGGTTGTGGAGTTTCGGAATTTTTGAGTTTTGGAGTTTCGGAGTTTCGGAGTTTCGGAGTTTGGGAGTCTTGCAGTTTTGGAATTTCGGAGTTTTGGAGTTTCGAATTTTCAGAGTTTTGGATTTTTGCACTTTTGGAGTTTCGGAGTTTTGGAGTTTCGGAGTTTTGGAGTTTCGGAGTTGTGGAGTTTCGGAGTTTCGGAGTTTCAGAGTTTGCGAGGTTCAGGGTTGTGGAGTTTCTGATTTTTTGAATTTTGGAGTTTCGGAGTTTCGGAGTTTTGGAGTTTTGGAGTTTCGAATTTACAGAGTTTCGGATTTTCGGAGTTTCGGAGATTTGGAGTTTTGGCGTTTTGGAGATTCGGGGTCTTGGAGTTTCGGAATTTTGCAGTTTTGTAGTTTTGGAGTGTCGGAGTTTTGGAGTGTTGGAGTTTTGGAGTTTCGGAGTTTCGGAGTTTTGGAGTTTCAGAGTTTCAGAGTTCTGGAGGTTCAGGGTTGTGGAGTTTCGGAATTTTTGAGTTTTGGAGTTTCAGAATTTCGGAGTTTTGGAGTTTTGCGGTTTTGGAGTTTTGGAGTTTCGAATTTTCAGTTTCGGATTTTTGGAGTTTTGGAGTTTTCGAGATTTGGAGTTTCGGCGTTTTGGAGATTCGGAGTCTTGGAGTATCGGAATTTTGTAGTTTTGTAGTTTTGGAGTGTCGGAGTTTTGGAGTGTTGGAGTTTTGGAGCTTTGGAGTTTTGGAGTTTTTGAGTTTTTAGTTTTGAATTTTTGCACTTTTGGAGTTTTGGAGTTTTGGAGTTTCGGAGTTTCGGAGTTTTGGAGTTTCAGAGTTTTGGAGGTTCAGGGTTGTGGAGTTTCGGAATTTTTGAGTTTTGGAGTTTCGTAGTTTCGGAGTTTTGGAGAATTGCAGCTTTGGAGTTTTGGAGTTTCGGAGTTCCGGAGTTTCGGAGTTTTGGAGTTTTGGAGTTTTGCAGTTTCGGAGTTTTGGAGTTTTGGAGTTTCGGAGTTTTGGAGTTTCAGAGTTTTCGAGGTTCAGGGTTGTGGAGTTTCGGAATTTTTGAGTTTTGGAGTTTCGGAGTTTTGGAGATTTGGTGTTTTGGAGTTTCGAATTTTCAGAGTTTCGGATTTTTGGAGTTTTGGAGTTCCGGAGATTTATAGTTTCAGAGTTTTGGAGGTTCAGGGTTGGGGAGTTTCGGAATTTTTGAGTTTTGGAGTTTCGGAGTTTTGGAGTTTTGGAGTTTCGGAGTTTCGGAGTTTCAGAGTTTTCGAGGTTCAGGGTTGTGGAGTTTCGGAATTTTTGAGTTTTGGAGTTTCGGAGTTTCGGAGTTTTGGAGAATTGCAGTTTTGGAATTTTTGTAGTTTTGAATTTTCAGAGTTTCGGATTTTTGGAGTTTTGGAGTTTCGGAGTTTCGGAGTTTTGGAGTTTCAGACATTTCGAGGTTCAGGGTTGTGGAATTTCGGAATTTTTGAGTTTTGGAGTTTCGGAGTTCCGGAGTTTCGGAGTTTTGGAGTTTTGGAGTTTTGCAGTTTCGGAGTTTCGGAGTTTTGGAGTTTCAGAGTTTTCGAGGTTCAGGGTTGTGGAGTTTCGGAATTTTTGAGTTTTGGAGTTTCGGAGTTTTGGAGATTTGGTGTTTTGGAGTTTCGAATTTTCAGAGTTTCGGATTTTTGGAGTTTTGGAGTTCCGGAGATTTATAGTTTCAGAGTTTTGGAGGTTCAGGGTTGGGGAGTTTCGGAATTTTTGAGTTTTGGAGTTTCGGAGTTTTGGAGTTTTGGAGTTTCGGAGTTTCGGAGTTTCAGAGTTTTCGAGGTTCAGGGTTGTGGAGTTTCGGAATTTTTGAGTTTTGGAGTTTCGGAGTTTCGGAGTTTTGAGTATTGCAGTTTTGGAATTTCGGAGTTTTGGAGTTTCGAATTTTCAGAGTTTTGGATTTTTGCACTTTTGGAGTTTCGGAGTTTTGGAGTTTCGGAGTTTTGGAGTTTCGGAGTTTTGGAGTTTCGGAGTTGTGGAGTTTCGGAATTTTTAAGTTTTGGAGTTTTGGAGTTTCGGAGTTCCGGAGTTTCAGAGTTTCGGAGTTTTGGAGTTTTGCAGTTTCGGAGTTTTGGAGTTTTGGAGTTTCGGAGTTTCGGAGTTTTGGAGTTTCAGAGTTTTCGAGGTTCAGGGTTGTGGAGTTTCTGAATTTTTGAATTTTGGAGTTTCGGAGTTTCGGAGTTTTGGAGTTTTGGAGTTTCGAATTTACAGAGTTTCGGATTTTCGGAGTTTTGGAGTTTCGGAGATTTGGAGTTTTGGCGTTTTGGAGATTCGGGGTCTTGGAATTTCGGAATTTTGCAGTTTTGTAGTTTTGGAGTGTCGGAGTTTTGGAGTGTTGGAGTTTTGGAGTTTCGGAGTTTCGGAGTTTCGGAGTTTCGGAGTTTTGGAGTTTCAGACTTTTCGAGGTTCAGGGTTGTGGAATTTCGGAATTTTTGAGTTTTGGAGTTTCGGAGTTCCGGAGTTTCGGAGTTTTGGAGTTTTGCAGTTTCGGAGTTTTGGAGTTTTGGAGTTTCAGAGTTTTGGAGATTTGGTGTTTTGCAGTTTCGAATTTTCAGAGTTTCGGATTTTTGGAGTTTTGGAGTTTTTGAGTTTTTTAGTTTTGAATTTTTGCACTTTTGGAGTTTTGGAGTTTCGGAGTTTCGGAGTTTTCGAGTTTCAGAGTTTTGGAGGTTCAGGGTTGTGGAGTTTCGGAATTTTTGAGTTTTGGAGTTTCGTAGTTTCGGAGTTTTGGAGAATTGCAGTTTTGGAGTTTTGGGGTTTTGGAGTTTCGAATTTTCAGTTTCGGATTTTTGGAGTTTTGGAGTTTCGGAGTTTCGGAGTTTTGGAGTTTCAGAGTTTTCGAGGTTCAGGGTTGTGGAGTTTCGGAATTTTTGAGTTTTGGAGTTTCAGAGTTTCGGAGTTCTGGAGTTTTGGAGTTTTGGAGTTTCGAATTTTCAGTTTCGGATTTTTGGAGTTTTGGAGATTTGGAGTTTTGGCGTTTTGGAGATTCGGAATCTTGGAGTTTCGGAATTTTGTAGTTTTGTAGTTTTGGAGTGTCAGAGTTCTGGAGTGTTGGAGCTTTGGAGTTTTGGAGTTTATGAGTTTTTGAGTTTTGGATTTTTGCACTTTTGGAGTTTTGGAGTTTTGGAGTTTTGGAGTTTCAGAGTTTTGGAGGTTCAGGGTTGTGGAGTTTCGGAATTTTTGAGTATTGGAGTTCCGGAGTTTCGGAGTTTTGGAGAATTGCAGTTTTGGAATTTTTGTAGTATTGAATTTTCAGAGTTTCGGATTTTTGGAGTTTTGGAGTTTCGGAGTTTCGGAGTTTTGGAGTTTCAGACTTTTCGAGGTTCAGGGTTGTGGAATTTCGGAATTTTTGAGTTTTGGAGTTTCGGAGTTCTGGAGTTTCGGAGTTTTGGAGTTTTGCAGTTTCGGAGTTTTGGAGTTTTGGAGTTTTGGAGTTTCGGAGTTTTGGAGTTTCAGAGTTTTCGAGGTTCAGGGTTGTGGAGTTTCGGAATTTTTGAGTTTTGGAGTTTCGGAGTTTTGGAGATTTGGTGTTTTGGAGTTTCGAATTTTCAGAGTTTCGGATTTTTGGAGTTTTGGAGTTCCGGAGATTTATAGTTTCAGAGTTTTGGAGGTTCAGGGTTGGGGAGTTTCGGAATTTTTGAGTTTTGGTGTTTCGGAGTTTTGGAGTTTTGGAGTTTCGGAGTTTCGGAGTTTCAGAGTTTTCGAGGTTCAGGGTTGTGGAGTTTCGGAATTTTTGAGTTTTGGAGTTTCGGAGTTTCGGAGTTTTGAGTATTGCAGTTTTGGAATTTCGGAGTTTTGGAGTTTCGAATTTTCAGAGTTTTGGATTTTTGCACTTTTGGAGTTTCGGAGTTTTGGAGTTTCGGAGTTTTGGAGTTTCGGAGTTGTGGAGTTTCGGAATTTTTAAGTTTTGGAGTTTTGGAGTTTCGGAGTTCCGGAGTTTCGGAGTTTCGGAGTTTTGGAGTTTTGCAGTTTCGGAGTTTTGGAGTTTTGGAGTTTCGGAGTTTCGGAGTTTTGGAGTTTCAGAGTTTTCGAGGTTCAGGGTTGTGGAGTTTCTGAATTTTTGAATTTTGGAGTTTCGGAGTTTCGGAGTTTTGGAGTTTTGGAGTTTCGAATTTACAGAGTTTCGGATTTTCGGAGTTTTGGAGTTTCGGAGATTTGGAGTTTTGGCGTTTTGGAGATTCGGGGTCTTGGAGTTTCGGAATTTTGCAGTTTTGTAGTTTTGGAGTGTCGGAGTTTTGGAGTGTTGGAGTTTTGGAGTTTCGGAGTTTCGGAGTTTCGGAGTTTTGGAGTTTCAGAGTTTCAGAGTTCTGGAGGTTCAGGGTTGTGGAGCTTCGGAATTTTTGAGTTTTGGAGTTTCAGAGTTTCGGAGTTTTGGAGTTTTGCGGTTTTGGAGTTTTGGAGTTTCGAATTTTCAGTTTCGGATTTTTGGAATTTTTGAGTTTTCGAGATTTGGAGTTTCGGCGTTTTGGAGATTCGGAGTCTTGGAGTGTCGGAATTTTGTAGTTTTGTAGTTTTGGAGTGTCGGAGTTTTGGAGTGTTGGAGTTTTGGAGCTTTGGAGTTTTGGAGTTTTTGAGTTTTTTAGTTTTGAATTTTTGCACTTTTGGAGTTTTGGAGTTTTGGAGTTTCGGAGTTTCGGAGTTTTGGAGTTTCAGAGTTTTGGAGGTTCAGGGTTGTGGAGTTTCGGAATTTTTGAGTTTTGGAGTTTCGTAGTTTCGGAGTTTTGGAGAATTGCAGTTTTGGAGTTTTGGGGTTTTGGAGTTTCGAATTTTCAGAGTTTCGGATTTTTGGAGTTTCGGAGTTTCGGAGTTTTGGAGTTTCAGAGTTTTCGAGGTTCAGGGTTGTGGAGTTTCGGAATTTTTGAGTTTTGGAGTTTCAGAGTTTCGGAGTTCTGGAGTTTTGGAGTTTCGAATTTTCAGTTACGGATTTTTGGAGTTTTGGAGTTTCGGAGATTTGGAGTTTTGGCGTTTTGGAGATTCGGAATCTTGGAGTTTCGGAATTTTGTAGTTTTGTAGTTTTGGAGTGTCAGAGTTCTGGAGTGTTGGAGCTTTGGAGTTTTGGAGTTTAGGAGTTTTTGAGTTTTGGATTTTTGCACTTTTGGAGTTTTGGAGTTTTGGAGTTTCGGAGTTTCGGAGTTTCGGAGTTTTGGAGTTTCAAAGTTTTGGAGGTTCAGTGTTGTGGAGTTTCGGAATTTTTGAGTATTGGAGTTCCGGAGTTTCGGAGTTTTGGAGAATTGCAGTTTTGGCATTTTTGTAGTTTTGAATTTTCAGTTTCGGATTTTTGGAGTTTTGGAGTTTCGGAGTTTCGGAGTTTTGGAGTTTCAGACTTTTCGAGGTTCAGGGTTGTGGAATTTCGGAATTTTTGAGTTTTGGAGTTTCGGAGTTCCGGAGTTTCGGAGTTTTGGAGTTTTGCAGTTTCGGAGTTTTGGAGTTTTGGAGTTTCGGAGTTTTGGAGATTTGGTGTTTTGGAGTTTCGAATTTTCAGAGTTTCGGATTTTTGGAGTTTTGGAGTTCCGGAGATTTGGAGTTTCAGAGTTTTGGAGGTTCAGGGTTGGGGAGTTTCGGAATTTTTGAGTTTTGGAGTTTCGGAGTTTTGGAGTTTTGGAGTTTCGGAGTTTTGGAGATTTGGTGTTTTGGAGTTTCGAATTTTCAGAGTTTCGGATTTTTGGAGTTTCGGAGTTTCGGAGTTTTGGAGTTTCAGAGTTTTGGAGGTTCAGGGTTGTGGAGTTTCGGAATTTTTGAGTTTTGGAGTTTCGGAGTTTCGGAGTTTTGGAGTATTGGAGTTTTGGAATTTTGGAGTTTTGGAGTTTCGAATTTTCAGAGTTTCGGATTTTTGGAGTTTTGGAGTTTCGGAGATTTGGAGTTTTGGCGCTTTGGAGATTCGGAATCTTGGAGTTTCGGAATTTTGTAGTTTTGTAGTTTTGGAGTGTCAGAGTTTTGGAGTGTTGGAGTTTTGGAGCTTTGGAGTTTTGGAGTTTTTTGAGTTTTTGAGTTTTGGATTTTGACACTTTTGGAGTTTTGGAGTTTTGGAGTTTCGGAGTTTCGGAGTTTTGGAGTTTCAGAGTTTTGGAGGTTCAGGGTTGTGGAGTTTCGGAATTTTTGAGTTTTGGAGTTTCGGAGTTTTGGAGTTTTGGAGTTTTGGAGTTTCGGAGTTTTGGAGTTTCAGAGTTTTCGAGGTTCAGGGTTGTGGAGTTTCGGAATTTTTGAGTTTTTGAGTTTTGGAGTTTCGGAGTTCCGGAGTTTCGGAGTTTCGGAGTTTTGGAGTTTTGCAGTTTCGGAGTTTTGGAGTTTTGGAGTTTCGGAGTTTCGGAGTTTTGGAGTTTCAGAGTTTTCGAGGTTCAGGGTTGTGGAGTTTCTGAATTTTTGAATTTTGGAGTTTCGGAGTTTCGGAGTTTTGGAGTTTTGGAGTTTCGAATTTACAGAGTTTCGGATTTTCGGAGTTTTGGAGTTTCGGAGATTTGGAGTTTTGGCGTTTTGGAGATTCGGGGTCTTGGAGTTTCGGAATTTTGCAGTTTTGTAGTTTTGGAGTGTCGGAGTTTTGGAGTGTTGGAGTTTTGGAGTTTCGGAGTTTCGGAGTTTCGGAGTTTTGGAGTTTCAGAGTTTCAGAGTTCTGGAGGTTCAGGGTTGTGGAGTTTCGGAATATTTGAGTTTTGGAGTTTCGGAGTTTCGGAGTTTTGGAGTTTTGCGGTTTTCGAGTTTCGGAGTTTCGAATTTTCAGTTTCGGATTTTTGGAGTTTTGGAGTTTTCGAGATTTGGAGTTTCGGCGTTTTGGAGATTCGGAGTCTTGGAGTGTCGGAATTTTGTAGTTTTGTAGTTTTGGAGTGTCGGAGTTTTGGAGTGTTGGAGTTTTGGAGCTTTGGAGTTTTGGAGTTTTTGAGTTTTTTAGTTTTGGATTTTTGCACTTTTGGAGTTTTGGAGTTTTGGAGTTTCGGAGTTTCGGAGTTTTGGAGTTTCAGAGTTTTGGAGGTTCAGGGTTGTGGAGTTTCGGAATTTTTGAGTTTTAGAGTTTCGGAGTTTCGGAGTTTTGGAGAATTGCAGTTTTGGAGTTTTGGGGTTTTGGAGTTTCGAATTTTCAGAGTTTCGGATTTTTGGAGTTTTGGAGTTTCGGAGTTTCGTAGTTTCGGAGTTTTGGAGAATTGCAGTTTTGGAGTTTTGGGGTTTTGGAGTTTCGAATTTTCAGAGTTTCGGATTTTTGGAGTTTCGGAGTTTCGGAGTTTTGGAGTTTCAGAGTTTTCGAGGTTCAGGGTTGTGGAGTTTCGGAATTTTTGAGTTTTGGAGTTTCAGAGTTTCGGAGTTTTGGAGTTTTGGAGTTTCGAATTTTCAGTTTCGGATTTTTGGAGTTTTGGAGTTTCGGAGATTTGGAGTTTTGGCGTTTTCGAGATTCGGAATCTTGGAGTTTCGGAATTTTGTAGTTTTGTAGTTTTGGAGTGTCAGAGTTCTGGAGTGTTGGAGCTTTGGAGTTTTGGAGTTTATGAGTTTTTGAGTTTTGGATTTTTGCACTTTTGGAGTTTTGGAGTTTTGGAGTTTCGGAGTTTCGGAGTTTTGGAGTTTCAGAGTTTTGGAGGTTCAGGGTTGTGGAGTTTCGGAATTTTTGAGTATTGGAGTTCCGGAGTTTCGGAGTTTTGGAGAATTGCAGTTTTGGAATTTTTGTACTTTTGAATTTTCAGTTTCGGATTTTTGGAGTTTTGGAGTTTCGGAGTTTCGGAGTTTTGGAGTTTCAGACTTTTCGAGGTTCAGGGATGTGGAATTTCGGAATTTTTGAGTTTTGGAGTTTCGGAGTTCCGGAGTTTCGGAGTTTTGGAGTTTTGCAGTTTCGGAGTTTTGGAGTTTTGGAGTTTCGGAGTTTTGGAGATTTGGTGTTTTGGAGTTTCGAATTTTCAGAGTTTCGGATTTTTGGAGTTTTGGAGTTCTGGAGATTTGGAGTTTCAGAGTTTTGGAGGTTCAGGGTTGGGGAGTTTCGGAATTTTTGAGTTTTGGAGTTTCGGAGATTTGGAGTTTTGGCGCTTTGGAGATTCGGAATCTTGGAGTTTCGGAATTTTGTAGTTTTGTAGTTTTGGAGTGTCAGAGTTTTGGAGTGTTGGAGTTTTGGAGCTTTGGAGTTTTGGAGTTTTTTGAGTTTTTGAGTTTTGGATTTTGACACTTTTGGAGTTTTGGAGTTTCGGAGTTTCGGAGTTTTGGAGTTTCAGAGTTTTGGAGGTTCAGGGTTGTGGAGTTTCGGAATTTTTGAGTTTTGGAGTTTCGGAGTTTTGGAGTTTCAGAGTTTTCGAGGTTCAGGGTTGTGGAGTTTCGGAATTTTTGAGTTTTGGAGTTTTGGAGTTTCGGAGTTTTGGAGTTTTGGAGTTTCGGAGTTTCGGAGTTTTGGAGTTTCAGAGTTTTCGAGGTTCAGGGTTGTGGAGTTTTTGAATTTTTAAATTTTGGAGTTTCGGAGTTTTGGAGTTTTGGAGTTTCGAATTTACAGAGTTTCGGATTTTCGGAGTTTTGGAGTTTCGGAGATTTGGAGTTTTGGCGTTTTGGAGATTCGGGGTCTTGGAGTTTCGGAATTTTGCAGTTTTGTAGTTTTGGAGTGTCGGAGTTTTGGAGTGTTGGAGTTTTGGAGTTTCGGAGTTTCGGAGTTTCGGAGTTTCAGAGTTTCAGAGTTCTGGAGGTTCAGGGTTGTGGAGTTTCGGAATTTTTGAGTTTTGGAGTTTCGGAGTTTCGGAGTTTTGGAGTTTTGCGGTTTTCGAGTTTCGGAGTTTCGAATTTTCAGTCTCGGATTTTTGGAGTTTTGGAGTTTTCGAGATTTGGAGTTTCGGCGTTTTGGAGATTCGGAGTCTTGGAGTGTCGGAATTTTGTAGTTTTGTAGTTTTGGAGTGTCGGAGTTTTGGAGTGTTGGAGTTTTGGAGCTTTGGAGTTTTGGAGTTTTTGAGTTTTTTAGTTTTGGATTTTTGCACTTTTGGAGTTTTGGAGTTTTGGAGTTTCGGAGTTTCGGAGTTTTGGAGTTTCAGAGTTTTGGAGGTTCAGGGTTGTGGAGTTTCGGAATTTTTGAGTTTTGGACTTTCGGAGTTTCGGAGTTTTGGAGAATTGCAGTTTTGGAGTTTTGGGGTTTTGGAGTTTCGAATTTTCAGTTTCGGATTTTTGGAGTTTTGGAGTTTCGGAGTTTCGTAGTTTCGGAGTTTTGGAGAATTGCAGTTTTGGAGTTTTGGGGTTTTGGAGTTTCGAATTTTCAGAGTTTCGGATTTTTGGAGTTTCGGAGTTTCGGAGTTTTGGAGTTTCAGAGTTTTCCAGGTTCAGGGTTGTGGAGTTTCGGAATTTTTGAGTTTTGGAGTTCCAGAGTTTCGGAGTTTTGGAGTTTTGGAGTTTCGAATTTTCAGTTTCGGATTTTTGGAGTTTTGGAGTTTCGGAGATTTGGAGTTTTGGCGTTTTCGAGATTCGGAATCTTGGAGTTTCGGAATTTTGTAGTTTTGTAGTTTTGGAGTGTCAGAGTTCTGGAGTGTTGGAGCTTTGGAGTTTTGGAGTTTATGAGTTTTTGAGTTTTGGATTTTTGCACTTTTGGAGTTTTGGAGTTTTGGAGTTTCGGAGTTTCGGAGTTTTGGAGTTTTGCGGTTTTCGAGTTTCGGAGTTTCGAATTTTCATTTTCAGATTTTTGGAGTTTTGGAGTTTTCGAGATTTGGAGTTTCGGCGTTTTGGAGATTCGGAGTCTTGGAGTGTCGGAATTTTGTAGTTTTGTAGTTTTGGAGTGTCGGAGTTTTGGAGTGTTGGAGTTTTGGAGCTTTGGAGTTTTGGAGTTTTTGAGTTTTTTAGTTTTGGATTTTTGCACTTTTGGAGTTTTGGAGTTTTGGAGTTTCGGAGTTTCGGAGTTTTGGAGTTTCAGAGTTTTGGAGGTTCAGGGTTGTGGAGTTTCGGAATTTTTGAGTTTTGGAGTTTCGGAGTTTCGGAGTTTTGGAGAATTGCAGTTTTGGAGTTTTGGGGTTTTGGAGTTTCGAATTTTCAGAGTTTCGGATTTTTGGAGTTTTGGAGTTTCGGAGTTTCGGAGTTTTGGAGTTTCAGAGTTTTCGAGGTTCAGGGTTGTGGAGTTTCGGAATTTTTGAGTTTTGGAGTTTCGGAGTTTCGGAGTTTTGGAGTTTCGAATTTTCAGTTTCGGATTTTTGGAGTTTTGGAGTTTCGGAGATTTGGAATTTTGGCGTTTTGGAGATTCGGAATCTTGGAGTTTTGGAATTTTGTAGTTTTGTAGTTTTGGAGTGTCAGAGTTCTGGAGTGTTGGAGCTTTGGAGTTTTGGAGTTTTGGAGTTTCGGAGTTTCGGAGTTTTGGAGTTTCAGAGTTTTGGAGGTTCAGGGTTGTGGAGTTTCGGAATTTTGTAGTTTTGTAGTTTTGGAGTGTCAGAGTTCTGGAGTGTTGGAGCTTTGCAGTTTTGGAGTGTCGGAGGTTTGGAGTGTTGGAGTTTTGGAGTTTTGGAGTTTTGGAGTTTTGGAGTTTCGGAGTTTCGGAGTTTCGGAGTTTTGGAGTTTCAGAGTTTTGGAGGTTCAGGGTTGTGGAGTTTCGGAATTTTTGAGTATTGGAGTTTCGGAGTTTTGGAGAATTGCAGTTTTGAGTTTTGGAGTTTCGAATTTTCAGAGTTTCGGATTTTTGGAGTTTTGGAGTTTCGGAGTTTTGGAGTTTCAGAGTTTTCGAGGTTCAGGGTTGTGGAGTTTCGGAATTTTTGAGTTTTGGAGTTTCGGAGTTTCGGAGTTTCGGAGTTTTGGAGTTTTGGAGTTTCGGAGATTTGGAGTTTTGGCGTTTTGGAGATTCGGAATCTTGGAGTTTCGGAATTTTGTAGTTTTGTAGTTTTCGAGTGTCGGAGTTTTGGAGTGTTGGAGTTTTGGAGCTTTGGAGTTTTGGAGTTTTTGAGTTTTGGAGTTTTGGATTTTTGCACTTTTGGAGTTTTGGAGTTTCAGAGTTTTGGAGGTTCAGGGTTGTGGAGTTTCGGAATTTTTGAGTTTTGGAGTTTCGGAGTTTCGGAGTATTGGAGAATTGCAGTTTTGGAGTTTTGGGGTTTTGGAGATTCGAATTTTCAGAGTTTCGGATTTTTGGAGTTTTGGAGTTTCGGAGTTTCGGAGTTTTGGAGTTTCAGAGTTTTCGAGGTTCAGGGTTGTGGAGTTTCGGAATTTTTGAGTTTTGGAGTTTCGGAGTTTTGGAGTTTTAGTGTTTTGGAGTTTCGAATTTTCAGAGTTTCGGATTTTTGGAGTTTTGGAGTTCCGGAGATTTGGAGTTTCAGAGTTTTGGAGGTTCAGGGTTGTGGAGTTTCGGAATTTTTGAGTTTTGGAGTTTCGGAGTTTCGGAGTTTTGGAGTATTGCAGTTTTGGAATTTTGGAGTTTTGGAGTTTCGAATTTTCAGAGTTTGGGATTTTTGGTGTTTTGGAGTTTTGGAGATTTGGAGTTTTGGCATTTTGGAGATTCGGAATTTTGGAGTTTCGGAATTTTGTAGTTTTGTAGTTTTGGAGTGTCGGAGTTTTGGAGTGTTGGAGTTTTGGAGCTTTGGAGTTTTGGAGTTTTTGAGTTTTGGATTTTTGCACTTTTGGAGTTTTGGAGTTTTGGAGTTTCGGAGTTTCGGAGTATTCGAGTTTCAGAGTTTTGGAGGTTCAGGGTTGTGGAGTTTCGGAATTTTTGAGTTTTGGAGTTTCGGAGTTTCGGAGTTTTGGAATATTGCAGTTTTGGAATTTTGGAGTTTTGGAGTTTCGAATTTTCAGAGTTTCGGATTTTTGGAGTTTTGGAGTTTCGGAGATTTGGAGTTTTGGCGTTTTGGAGATTCGGAATCTTGGAGTTTCGGAATTTTGTAGTTTTGTAGTTTTGGTGTGTCAGAGTTTTGGAGTGTTGGAGTTTTGGAGCTTTGGAGTTTTGGAGTTTTTGAGTTTTTGAGTTTTGGATTTTGACACTTTTGGAGTTTTGGAGTTTTGGAGTTTCGGAGTTTCGGAGTTTTGTAGTTTCAGAGTTTTGGAGGTTCAGGGTTGTGGAGTTTCGGAATTTTTGAGTATTGGAGTTTCGCAGTTTCGGAGTTTTGGAGAATTGCAGTTTTGGAGTTTCGAATTTTCAGAGTTTCGGATTTTTGGAGTTTTGGAGTTTCGGAGATTTGGAGTTTTGTGCGTTTTGGAGATTCGGAATCTTGGAGTTTCGGAATTTTGTAGTTTTGTAGTTTTCGAGTGTCGGAGGTTTGGAGTGTTGGAGTTTTGGAGCCTTGGAGTTTTGGAGTTTTTGAGTTTTGGAGTTTTGGATTTTTGCAAATTTGGAGTTTTGGAGTTTTGGAGTTTCGGAGTTTTGGAGTCTCAGAGTTTTGGAGGTTCAGGGTTGTGGAGTTTCGGAATTTTTGAGTTTTGGAGTTTCGGAGTTTCAGAGTTTTGGAGTTTCGGAGATTTGGAGTTTTGGCGTTTTGGAGATTCGGGGTCTTGGAGTTTCGGAATTTTGCAGTTTTGTAGTTTTGGAGTGTCGGAGTTTTGGAGTGTTGGAGTTTTGGAGTTTCGGAGTTCCGGAGTTTTGGAGTTTCAGACTTTTCGAGGTTCAGGGTTGTGGAATTTCGGAATTTTTGAGTTTTGGAGTTTCGGAGTTTCGGAGTTTTGGAGTTTTGCAGTTTCGGAGTTTTGGAGTTTTGGAGTTTTGGAGTTTCGGAGTTTTGGAGTTTCAGAGTTTTCGAGGTTCAGGGTTGTGGAGTTTCGGAATTTTTCAGTTTTGGAGTTTTGGAGTTTTGGTGTTTTGGAGTTTCGAATTTTCAGAGTTTCGGATTTTTGGAGTTTTGGAGTTCCGGAGATTTGGAGTTTCAGAGTTTTGGAGGTTCAGGGTTGTGGAGTTTCGGAATTTTTGAGTTTTGGAGTTTCGGAGTTTTGGAGTTTTGGAGTTTCAGACTTTTCGAGGTTCAGGGTTGTGGAATTTCGGAATTTTTGAGTTTTGGAGTTTCGGAGTTCCGGAGTTTCGGAGTTTTGGAGTTTTGCAGTTTCGGAGTTTTGGAGTTTTGGAGTTTTGGAGTTTCGGAGTTTTGGAGATTTGGTGTTTTGGAGTTTCGAATTTTCAGAGTTTCGGATTTTTGGAGTTTTGGAGTTCCGGAGATTTGGAGTTTCAGAGTTTTGGAGGTTCAGGGTTGGGGAGTTTCGGAATTTTTGAGTTTTGGAGTTTCGGAGTTTTGGAGTTTTGGAGTTTCGGAGTTTTGGAGATTTGGTGTTTTGGAGTTTCGAATTTTCAGAGTTTCGGATTTTTCGAGTTTCGGAGTTTCGGAGTTTTGGAGTTTCAGAGTTTTGGAGGTTCAGGGTTGTGGAGTTTCGGAATTTTTGAGTTTTGGAGTTTCGGAGTTTCGGAGTTTTGGAGTTTTGGAGTTTCGAATTTACAGAGTTTCGGATTTTCGGAGTTTTGGAGTTTCGGAGATTTGGAGTTTTGGCGTTTTGGAGATTCGGGGGCTTGGAGTTTCGGAATTTTGCAGTTTTGTAGTTTTGGAGTGTCGGAGTTTTGGAGTTTCGGAGTTTTGGAGTTTCGGAGTTTCAGAGTTTCGGAGTTTTGGAGTTTCAGAGTTTCAGAGTTCTGGAGGTTCAGGGTTGTGGAGTTTCGGAATTTTTGAGTTTTGGAGTTTCGAATTTTCAGTTTCGGATTTTTGGAGTTTTGGAGTTTTCGAGATTTGGAGTTTCGGCGTTTTGGAGATTCGGAGTCTTGGAGTGTCGGAATTTTGTAGTTTTGTAGTTTTGGAGTGTCGGAGTTTTGGAGTGTTGGAGTTTCGGAGTTTCGGAGTTTTGGAGTTTCAGAGTTTTGGAGGTTCAGGGTTGTGGAGTTTCGGAATTTTTGAGTTTTGGAGTTTCGGAGTTTCGGAGTTTTGGAGAATTGCAGTTTTGGAGTTTTGGGGTTTTGGAGTTTCGAATTTTCAGAGTTTCGGATTTTTGGAGTTTTGGAGTTTCGGAGTTTCGTAGTTTCGGAGTTTTGGAGAATTGCAGTTTTGGAGTTTTGGGGTTTTGGAGTTTCGAATTTTCAGAGTTTCGGATTTTTGGAGTTTCGGAGTTTCGGAGTTTTGGAGTTTCAGAGTTTTCGAGGTTCAGGGTTGTGGAGTTTCGGAATTTTTGAGTTTTGGAGTTTCAGAGTTTCGGAGTTTTGGAGTTTTGGAGTTTCGAATTTTCAGTTTCGGATTTTTGGAGTTTTGGAGTTTCGGAGATTTGGAGTTTTGGCGTTTTCGAGATTCGGAATCTTGGAGTTTCGGAATTTTGTAGTTTTGTAGTTTTGGAGTGTCAGAGTTCTGGAGTGTTGGAGCTTTGGAGTTTTGGAGTTTATGAGTTTTTGAGTTTTGGATTTTTGCACTTTTGGAGTTTTGGAGTTTTGGAGTTTCGGAGTTTCGGAGTTTTGGAGTTTCAGAGTTTTGGAGGTTCAGGGTTGTGGAGTTTCGGAATTTTTGAGTATTGGAGTTCCGGAGTTTCGGAGTTTTGGAGAATTGCAGTTTTGGAATTTTTGTACTTTTGAATTTTCAGTTTCGGATTTTTGGAGTTTTGGAGTTTCGGAGTTTCGGAGTTTTGGAGTTTCAGACTTTTCGAGGTTCAGGGTTGTGGAATTTCGGAATTTTTGAGTTTTGGAGTTTCGGAGTTCCGGAGTTTCGGAGTTTTGGAGTTTTGCAGTTTCGGAGTTTTGGAGTTTTGGAGTTTCGGAGTTTTGGAGATTTGGTGTTTTGGAGTTTCGAATTTTCAGAGTTTCGGATTTTTGGAGTTTTGGAGTTCCGGAGATTTGGAGTTTCAGAGTTTTGGAGGTTCAGGGTTGGGGAGTTTCGGAATTTTTGAGTTTTGGAGTTTCGGAGTTTTGGAGTTTTGGAGTTTCGGAGTTTTGGAGATTTGGTGTTTTGGAGTTTCGAATTTTCAGAGTTTCGGATTTTTGGAGTTTCGGAGTTTCGGAGTTTTGGAGTTTCAGAGTTTTGGAGGTTCAGGGTTGTGGAGTTTCGGATTTTTGGAGTTTTGGAGTTTCGGAGATTTGGAGTTTTGGCGTTTTGGAGATTCGGAACCTTGGAGTTTCGGAATTTTGTAGTTTTGTAGTTTTGGAGTGTCAGAGTTTTGGAGTGTTGGAGTTTTGGAGCTTTGGAGTTTTGGAGTTTTTTGAGTTTTTGAGTTTTGGATTTTGACACTTTTGGAGTTTTGGAGTTTCGGAGTTTCGGAGTTTTGGAGTTTCAGAGTTTTGTAGGTTCAGGGTTGTGGAGTTTCGGAATTTTTGAGTTTTGGAGTTTCGGAGTTTTGGAGTTTTGGAGTTTTGGAGTTTCGGAGTTTTGGAGTTTCAGAGTTTTCGAGGTTCAGGGTTGTGGAGTTTCGGAATTTTTGAGTTTTGGAGTTTTGGAGTTTCGGAGTTCCGGAGTTTCGGAGTTTCGGAGTTTTGGAGTTTTGCAGTTTCGGAGTTTTGGAGTTTTGGAGTTTCGGAGTTTCGGAGTTTTGGAGTTTTAGAGTTTTCGAGGTTCAGGGTTGTGGAGTTTCTTAATTTTTGAATTTTTTAGTTTCGGAGTTTCGGAGTTTTGGAGTTTTGGAGTTTCGGAGATTTGGAGTTTTGGCGTTTTGGAGATTCGGGGTCTTGGAGTTTCGGAATTTTTCAGTTTTGTAGTTTTGGAGTGTCGGAGTTTTGGAGTGTTGGAGTTTTGGAGTTTCGGAGTTTCGGAGTTTCAGAGTTTCAGAGTTCTGGAGGTTCAGGGTTGTGGAGTTTCGGAATTTTTGAGTTTTGGAGTTTCGGAGTTTCGGAGTTTTGGAGTTTTGCGGTTTTCGAGTTTCGGAGTTTCGAATTTTCAGTCTCGGATTTTTGGAGTTTTGGAGTTTTCAAGATTTGGAGTTTCGGCGTTTTGGAGATTCGGAGTCTTGGAGTGTCGGAATTTTGTAGTTTTGTAGTTTTGGAGTGTCGGAGTTTTGGAGTGTTGGAGTTTTGGAGCTTTGGAGTTTTGGAGTTTTTGAGTTTTTTAGTTTTGGATTTTTGCACTTTTGGAGTTTTGGAGTTTCGGAGTTTTGGAGTTTCAGAGTTTTGGAGGTTCAGGGTTGTGGAGTTTCGGAATTTTTGAGTTTTGGAGTTTCGTAGTTTCGGAGTTTTGGAGAATTGCAGTTTTGGAGTTTTGGGGTTTTGGAGTTTCGAATTTTCAGAGTTTCGGATTTTTGGAGTTTCGGAGTTTCGGAGTTTTGGAGTTTCAGAGTTTTCGAGGTTCAGGGTTGTGGAGTTTCGGAATTTTTGAGTTTTGGAGTTTCAGAGTTTCGGAGTTTTGGAGTTTTGGAGTTTCGAATTTTCAGTTTCGGATTTTTGGAGTTTTGGAGTTTCGGAGATTTGGAGTTTTGGCGTTTTGGAGATTCGGAATCTTGGAGTTTCGGAATTTTGTAGTTTTGTAGTTTTGGAGTGTCAGAGTTCTGGAGTGTTGGAGCTTTGGAGTTTTGGAGTTTATGAGTTTTTGAGTTTTGGATTTTTGCACTTTTGGAGTTTTGGAGTTTTGGAGTTTCGGAGTTTCGGAGTTTCGGAGTTTTGGAGTTTCAGAGTTTTGGAGGTTCAGGGTTGTGGAGTTTCGGAATTTCTGAGTATTGGAGTTCCGGAGTTTCGGAGTTTTGGAGAATTGCAGTTTTGGAATTTTTGTAGTTTTGAATTTTCAGTTTCGGATTTTTGGAGTTTTGGAGTTTCGGAGTTTCGGAGTTTTGGAGTTTCAGACTTTTCGAGGTTCAGGGTTGTGGAATTTCGGAATTTTTGAGTTTTGGAGTTTCGGAGTTCCGGAGGTTCGGAGTTTTGGAGTTTTGCAGTTTCGGAATTTTTGAGTTTTGGAGTTTCGGAGTTTTGGAGATTTGGTGTTTTGGAGTTTCGAATTTTCAGAGTTTCGGATTTTTGGAGTTTTGGAGTTCCGGAGATTTATAGTTTCAGAGTTTTGGAGGTTCAGGGTTGGGGAGTTTCGGAATTTTTGAGTTTTGGAGTTTCGGAGTTTTGGAGTTTTGGAGTTTCGGAGTTTCGGAGTTTCAGAGTTTTCGAGGTTCAGGGTTGTGGAGTTTCGGAATTTTTGAGTTTTGGAGTTTCGGAGTTTCGGAGTTTTGGAGTTTCAGAGTTTTGGAGGTTCAGGGTTGTGGAGTTTCGGAATTTTTGAGTTTTGGAGTTTCGGAGTTTCGGAGTTTCGGAGTTTGGGAGTATTGCAGTTTTGGAATATTGCAGTTTTGGAATTTTGGAGTTTTGGAGTTTCGGAGATTTGGAGTTTTGGCGTTTTCGAGATTCGGAATCTTGGAGTTTCGGAATTTTGTAGTTTTGTAGTTTTGGAGTGTCAGAGTTCTGGAGTGTTGGAGCTTTGGAGTTTTGGAGTTTATGAGTTTTTGAGTTTTGGATTTTTGCACTTTTGGAGTTTTGGAGTTTTGGAGTTTCGGAGTTTCGGAGTTTTGGAGTTTTGCGGTTTTCGAGTTTCGGAGTTTCGAATTTTCATTTTCAGATTTTTGGAGTTTTGGAGTTTTCGAGATTTGGAGTTTCGGCGTTTTGGAGATTCGGAGTCTTGGAGTGTCGGAATTTTGTAGTTTTGTAGTTTTGGAGTGTCGGAGTTTTGGAGTGTTGGAGTTTTGGAGCTTTGGAGTTTTGGAGTTTTTGAGTTTTTTAGTTTTGGATTTTTGCACTTTTGGAGTTTTGGAGTTTTGGAGTTTCGGAGTTTCGGAGTTTTGGAGTTTCAGAGTTTTGGAGGTTCAGGGTTGTGGAGTTTCGGAATTTTTGAGTTTTGGAGTTTCGGAGTTTCGGAGTTTTGGAGAATTGCAGTTTTGGAGTTTTGGGGTTTTGGAGTTTCGAATTTTCAGAGTTTCGGATTTTTGGAGTTTTGGAGTTTCGGAGTTTCGGAGTTTTGGAGTTTCAGAGTTTTCGAGGTTCAGGGTTGTGGAGTTTCGGAATTTTTGAGTTTTGGAGTTTCGGAGTTTCGGAGTTTTGGAGTTTCGAATTTTCAGTTTCGGATTTTTGGAGTTTTGGAGTTTCGGAGATTTGGAATTTTGGCGTTTTGGAGATTCGGAATCTTGGAGTTTTGGAATTTTGTAGTTTTGTAGTTTTGGAGTGTCAGAGTTCTGGAGTGTTGGAGCTTTGGAGTTTTGGAGTTTTGGAGTTTCGGAGTTTCGGAGTTTTGGAGTTTCAGAGTTTTGGAGGTTCAGGGTTGTGGAGTTTCGGAATTTTGTAGTTTTGTAGTTTTGGAGTGTCAGAGTTCTGGAGTGTTGGAGCTTTGCAGTTTTGGAGTGTCGGAGGTTTGGAGTGTTGGAGTTTTGGAGTTTTGGAGTTTTGGAGTTTTGGAGTTTCGGAGTTTCGGAGTTTCGGAGTTTTGGAGTTTCAGAGTTTTGGAGGTTCAGGGTTGTGGAATTTCGGAATTTTTGAGTTTTGGAGTTTCGGAGTTTTGGAGTTTTGGAGTTTTGGAGTTTTTGAGTTTTTGAGATTTGGATTTTTGCACTTTTGGAGTTTTGGAGTTTCGGAGTTTTGGAGTTTCAGAGTTTTGGAGGTTCAGGGTTGTGGAGTTTCGGAATTTTTGAGTATTGGAGTTTCGGAGTTTTGGAGAATTGCAGTTTTGAGTTTTGGAGTTTCGAATTTTCAGAGTTTCGGATTTTTGGAGTTTTCGAGTTTCGGAGTTTTGGAGTTTCAGAGTTTTCGAGGTTCAGGGTTGTGGAGTTTCGGAATTTTTGAGTTTTGGAGTTTCGGAGTTTCGGAGTTTCGGAGTTTTGGAGTTTTGGAGTTTCGGAGATTTGGAGTTTTGGCGTTTTGGAGATTCGGAATCTTGGAGTTTCGGAATTTTGTAGTTTTGTAGTTTTCGAGTGTCGGAGTTTTGGAGTGTTGGAGTTTTGGAGCTTTGGAGTTTTGGAGTTTTTGAGTTTTGGAGTTTTGGATTTTTGCACTTTTGGAGTTTTGGAGTTTCAGAGTTTTGGAGGTTCAGGGTTGTGGAGTTTCGGAATTTTTGAGTTTTGGAGTTTCGGAGTTTCGGAGTATTGGAGAATTGCAGTTTTGGAGTTTTGGGGTTTTGGAGATTCGAATTTTCAGAGTTTCGGATTTTTGGAGTTTTGGAGTTTCGGAGTTTCGGAGTTTTGGAGTTTCAGAGTTTTCGAGGTTCAGGGTTGTGGAGTTTCGGAATTTTTGAGTTTTGGAGTTTCGGAGTTTTGGAGTTTTAGTGTTTTGGAGTTTCGAATTTTCAGAGTTTCGGATTTTTGGAGTTTTGGAGTTCCGGAGATTTGGAGTTTCAGAGTTTTGGAGGTTCAGGGTTGTGGAGTTTCGGAATTTTTGAGTTTTGGAGTTTCGGAGTTTCGGAGTTTTGGAGTATTGCAGTTTTGGAATTTTGGAGTTTTGGAGTTTCGAATTTTCAGAGTTTGGGATTTTTGGTGTTTTGGAGTTTTGGAGATTTGGAGTTTTGGCATTTTGGAGATTCGGAATTTTGGAGTTTCGGAATTTTGTAGTTTTGTAGTTTTGGAGTGTCGGAGTTTTGGAGTGTTGGAGTTTTGGAGCTTTGGAGTTTTGGAGTTTTTGAGTTTTGGATTTTTGCACTTTTGGAGTTTTGGAGTTTTGGAGTTTCGGAGTTTCGGAGTATTCGAGTTTCAGAGTTTTGGAGGTTCAGGGTTGTGGAGTTTCGGAATTTTTGAGTTTTGGAGTTTCGGAGTTTCGGAGTTTTGGAATATTGCAGTTTTGGAATTTTGGAGTTTTGGAGTTTCGAATTTTCAGAGTTTCGGATTTTTGGAGTTTTGGAGTTTCGGAGATTTGGAGTTTTGGCGTTTTGGAGATTCGGAATCTTGGAGTTTCGGAATTTTGTAGTTTTGTAGTTTTGGTGTGTCAGAGTTTTGGAGTGTTGGAGTTTTGGAGCTTTGGAGTTTTGGAGTTTTTGAGTTTTTGAGTTTTGGATTTTGACACTTTTGGAGTTTTGGAGTTTTGGAGTTTCGGAGTTTCGGAGTTTTGTAGTTTCAGAGTTTTGGAGGTTCAGGGTTGTGGAGTTTCGGAATTTTTGAGTATTGGAGTTTCGCAGTTTCGGAGTTTTGGAGAATTGCAGTTTTGGAGTTTCGAATTTTCAGAGTTTCGGATTTTTGGAGTTTTGGAGTTTCGGAGATTTGGAGTTTTGTGCGTTTTGGAGATTCGGAATCTTGGAGTTTCGGAATTTTGTAGTTTTGTAGTTTTCGAGTGTCGGAGGTTTGGAGTGTTGGAGTTTTGGAGCCTTGGAGTTTTGGAGTTTTTGAGTTTTGGAGTTTTGGATTTTTGCAAATTTGGAGTTTTGGAGTTTTGGAGTTTCGGAGTTTTGGAGTCTCAGAGTTTTGGAGGTTCAGGGTTGTGGAGTTTCGGAATTTTTGAGTTTTGGAGTTTCGGAGTTTCAGAGTTTTGGAGTTTCGGAGATTTGGAGTTTTGGCGTTTTGGAGATTCGGGGTCTTGGAGTTTCGGAATTTTGCAGTTTTGTAGTTTTGGAGTGTCGGAGTTTTGGAGTGTTGGAGTTTTGGAGTTTCGGAGTTCCGGAGTTTTGGAGTTTCAGACTTTTCGAGGTTCAGGGTTGTGGAATTTCGGAATTTTTGAGTTTTGGAGTTTCGGAGTTTCGGAGTTTTGGAGTTTTGCAGTTTCGGAGTTTTGGAGTTTTGGAGTTTCGGAGTTTTGGAGTTTCAGAGTTTTCGAGGTTCAGGGTTGTGGAGTTTCGGAATTTTTCAGTTTTGGAGTTTTGGAGTTTTGGTGTTTTGGAGTTTCGAATTTTCAGAGTTTCGGATTTTTGGAGTTTTGGAGTTCCGGAGATTTGGAGTTTCAGAGTTTTGGAGGTTCAGGGTTGTGGAGTTTCGGAATTTTTGAGTTTTGGAGTTTCGGAGTTTTGGAGTTTTGGAGTTTCAGACTTTTCGAGGTTCAGGGTTGTGGAATTTCGGAATTTTTGAGTTTTGGAGTTTCGGAGTTCCGGAGTTTCGGAGTTTTGGAGTTTTGCAGTTTCGGAGTTTTGGAGTTTTGGAGTTTTGGAGTTTCGGAGTTTTGGAGATTTGGTGTTTTGGAGTTTCGAATTTTCAGAGTTTCGGATTTTTGGAGTTTTGGAGTTCCGGAGATTTGGAGTTTCAGAGTTTTGGAGGTTCAGGGTTGGGGAGTTTCGGAATTTTTGAGTTTTGGAGTTTCGGAGTTTTGGAGTTTTGGAGTTTCGGAGTTTTGGAGATTTGGTGTTTTGGAGTTTCGAATTTTCAGAGTTTCGGATTTTTGGAGTTTCGGAGTTTCGGAGTTTTGGAGTTTCAGAGTTTTGGAGGTTCAGGGTTGTGGAGTTTCGGAATTTTTGAGTTTTGGAGTTTCGGAGTTTCGGAGTTTCGGAGTTTTGGAGTTTTGGAGTTTCGAATTTACAGAGTTTCGGATTTTCGGAGTTTTGGAGTTTCGGAGATTTGGAGTTTTGGCGTTTTGGAGATTCGGGGGCTTGGAGTTTCGGAATTTTGCAGTTTTGTAGTTTTGGAGTGTCGGAGTTTTGGAGTTTCGGAGTTTTGGAGTTTCGGAGTTTCAGAGTTTCGGAGTTTTGGAGTTTCAGAGTTTCAGAGTTCTGGAGGTTCAGGGTTGTGGAGTTTCGGAATTTTTGAGTTTTGGAGTTTCGAATTTTCAGTTTCGGATTTTTGGAGTTTTGGAGTTTTCGAGATTTGGAGTTTCGGCGTTTTGGAGATTCGGAGTCTTGGAGTGTCGGAATTTTGTAGTTTTGTAGTTTTGGAGTGTCGGAGTTTTGGAGTGTTGGAGTTTCGGAGTTTCGGAGTTTTGGAGTTTCAGAGTTTTGGAGGTTCAGGGTTGTGGAGTTTCGGAATTTTTGAGTTTTGGAGTTTCGGAGTTTCGGAGTTTTGGAGAATTGCAGTTTTGGAGTTTTGGGGTTTTGGAGTTTCGAATTTTCAGAGTTTCGGATTTTTGGAGTTTTGGAGTTTCGGAGTTTCGTAGTTTCGGAGTTTTGGAGAATTGCAGTTTTGGAGTTTTGGGGTTTTGGAGTTTCGAATTTTCAGAGTTTCGGATTTTTGGAGTTTCGGAGTTTCGGAGTTTTGGAGTTTCAGAGTTTTCGAGGTTCAGGGTTGTGGAGTTTCGGAATTTTTGAGTTTTGGAGTTTCAGAGTTTCGGAGTTTTGGAGTTTTGGAGTTTCGAATTTTCAGTTTCGGATTTTTGGAGTTTTGGAGTTTCGGAGATTTGGAGTTTTGGCGTTTTCGAGATTCGGAATCTTGGAGTTTCGGAATTTTGTAGTTTTGTAGTTTTGGAGTGTCAGAGTTCTGGAGTGTTGGAGCTTTGGAGTTTTGGAGTTTATGAGTTTTTGAGTTTTGGATTTTTGCACTTTTGGAGTTTTGGAGTTTTGGAGTTTCGGAGTTTCGGAGTTTTGGAGTTTCAGAGTTTTGGAGGTTCAGGGTTGTGGAGTTTCGGAATTTTTGAGTATTGGAGTTCCGGAGTTTCGGAGTTTTGGAGAATTGCAGTTTTGGAATTTTTGTACTTTTGAATTTTCAGTTTCGGATTTTTGGAGTTTTGGAGTTTCGGAGTTTCGGAGTTTTGGAGTTTCAGACTTTTCGAGGTTCAGGGTTGTGGAATTTCGGAATTTTTGAGTTTTGGAGTTTCGGAGTTCCGGAGTTTCGGAGTTTTGGAGTTTTGCAGTTTCGGAGTTTTGGAGTTTTGGAGTTTCGGAGTTTTGGAGATTTGGTGTTTTGGAGTTTCGAATTTTCAGAGTTTCGGATTTTTGGAGTTTTGGAGTTCCGGAGATTTGGAGTTTCAGAGTTTTGGAGGTTCAGGGTTGGGGAGTTTCGGAATTTTTGAGTTTTGGAGTTTCGGAGTTTTGGAGTTTTGGAGTTTCGGAGTTTTGGAGATTTGGTGTTTTGGAGTTTCGAATTTTCAGAGTTTCGGATTTTTGGAGTTTCGGAGTTTCGGAGTTTTGGAGTTTCAGAGTTTTGGAGGTTCAGGGTTGTGGAGTTTCGGATTTTTGGAGTTTTGGAGTTTCGGAGATTTGGAGTTTTGGCGTTTTGGAGATTCGGAACCTTGGAGTTTCGGAATTTTGTAGTTTTGTAGTTTTGGAGTGTCAGAGTTTTGGAGTGTTGGAGTTTTGGAGCTTTGGAGTTTTGGAGTTTTTTGAGTTTTTGAGTTTTGGATTTTGACACTTTTGGAGTTTTGGAGTTTCGGAGTTTCGGAGTTTTGGAGTTTCAGAGTTTTGTAGGTTCAGGGTTGTGGAGTTTCGGAATTTTTGAGTTTTGGAGTTTCGGAGTTTTGGAGTTTTGGAGTTTTGGAGTTTCGGAGTTTTGGAGTTTCAGAGTTTTCGAGGTTCAGGGTTGTGGAGTTTCGGAATTTTTGAGTTTTGGAGTTTTGGAGTTTCGGAGTTCCGGAGTTTCGGAGTTTCGGAGTTTTGGAGTTTTGCAGTTTCGGAGTTTTGGAGTTTTGGAGTTTCGGAGTTTCGGAGTTTTGGAGTTTCAGAGTTTTCGAGGTTCAGGGTTGTGGAGTTTCTTAATTTTTGAATTTTTTAGTTTCGGAGTTTCGGAGTTTTGGAGTTTTGGAGTTTCGGAGATTTGGAGTTTTGGCGTTTTGGAGATTCGGGGTCTTGGAGTTTCGGAATTTTTCAGTTTTGTAGTTTTGGAGTGTCGGAGTTTTGGAGTGTTGGAGTTTTGGAGTTTCGGAGTTTCGGAGTTTCAGAGTTTCAGAGTTCTGGAGGTTCAGGGTTGTGGAGTTTCGGAATTTTTGAGTTTTGGAGTTTCGGAGTTTCGGAGTTTTGGAGTTTTGCAGTTTCGGAGTTTTGGAGTTTTGGAGTTTCGGAGTTTCGGAGTTTTGGAGTTTCAGAGTTTTCGAGGTTCAGGGTTGTGGAGTTTCTTAATTTTTGAATTTTTTAGTTTCGGAGTTTCGGAGTTTTGGAGTTTTGGAGTTTCGGAGATTTGGAGTTTTGGCGTTTTGGAGATTCGGGGTCTTGGAGTTTCGGAATTTTTCAGTTTTGTAGTTTTGGAGTGTCGGAGTTTTGGAGTGTTGGAGTTTTGGAGTTTCGGAGTTTCGGAGTTTCAGAGTTTCAGAGTTCTGGAGGTTCAGGGTTGTGGAGTTTCGGAATTTTTGAGTTTTGGAGTTTCGGAGTTTCGGAGTTTTGGAGTTTTGCGGTTTTCGAGTTTCGGAGTTTCGAATTTTCAGTCTCGGATTTTTGGAGTTTTGGAGTTTTCAAGATTTGGAGTTTCGGCGTTTTGGAGATTCGGAGTCTTGGAGTGTCGGAATTTTGTAGTTTTGTAGTTTTGGAGTGTCGGAGTTTTGGAGTGTTGGAGTTTTGGAGCTTTGGAGTTTTGGAGTTTTTGAGTTTTTTAGTTTTGGATTTTTGCACTTTTGGAGTTTTGGAGTTTCGGAGTTTTGGAGTTTCAGAGTTTTGGAGGTTCAGGGTTGTGGAGTTTCGGAATTTTTGAGTTTTGGAGTTTCGTAGTTTCGGAGTTTTGGAGAATTGCAGTTTTGGAGTTTTGGGGTTTTGGAGTTTCGAATTTTCAGAGTTTCGGATTTTTGGAGTTTCGGAGTTTCGGAGTTTTGGAGTTTCAGAGTTTTCGAGGTTCAGGGTTGTGGAGTTTCGGAATTTTTGAGTTTTGGAGTTTCAGAGTTTCGGAGTTTTGGAGTTTTGGAGTTTCGAATTTTCAGTTTCGGATTTTTGGAGTTTTGGAGTTTCGGAGATTTGGAGTTTTGGCGTTTTGGAGATTCGGAATCTTGGAGTTTCGGAATTTTGTAGTTTTGTAGTTTTGGAGTCTCAGAGTTCTGGAGTGTTGGAGCTTTGGAGTTTTGGAGTTTATGAGTTTTTGAGTTTTGGATTTTTGCACTTTTGGAGTTTTGGAGTTTTGGAGTTTCGGAGTTTCGGAGTTTCGGAGTTTTGGAGTTTCAGAGTTTTGGAGGTTCAGGGTTGTGGAGTTTCGGAATTTCTGAGTATTGGAGTTCCGGAGTTTCGGAGTTTTGGAGAATTGCAGTTTTGGAATTTTTGTAGTTTTGAATTTTCAGTTTCGGATTTTTGGAGTTTTGGAGTTTCGGAGTTTCGGAGTTTTGGAGTTTCAGACTTTTCGAGGTTCAGGGTTGTGGAATTTCGGAATTTTTGAGTTTTGGAGTTTCGGAGTTCCGGAGGTTCGGAGTTTTGGAGTTTTGCAGTTTCGGAATTTTTGAGTTTTGGAGTTTCGGAGTTTTGGAGATTTGGTGTTTTGGAGTTTCGAATTTTCAGAGTTTCGGATTTTTGGAGTTTTGGAGTTCCGGAGATTTATAGTTTCAGAGTTTTGGAGGTTCAGGGTTGGGGAGTTTCGGAATTTTTGAGTTTTGGAGTTTCGGAGTTTTGGAGTTTTGGAGTTTCGGAGTTTCGGAGTTTCAGAGTTTTCGAGGTTCAGGGTTGTGGAGTTTCGGAATTTTTGAGTTTTGGAGTTTCGGAGTTTCGGAGTTTTGGAGTTTCAGAGTTTTGGAGGTTCAGGGTTGTGGAGTTTCGGAATTTTTGAGTTTTGGAGTTTCGGAGTTTCGGAGTTTCGGAGTTTGGGAGTATTGCAGTTTTGGAATATTGCAGTTTTGGAATTTTGGAGTTTTGGAGATTCGGAATCTTGGAGTTTCGGAATTTTGTAGTTTTGTAGTTTTGGTGTGTCAGAGTTTTGGAGTGTTGGAGTTTTGGAGCTTTGGAGTTTTGGAGTTTTTGAGTTTTTGAGTTTTGGATTTTGACACTTTTGGAGTTTTGGATTTTTGGAGTTTCGGAGTTTCGGAGTTTTGTAGTTTCAGAGTTTTGGAGGTTCAGGGTTGTGGAGTTTCGGAATTTTTGAGTATTGGAGTTTCGGAGTTTCGGAGTTTTGGAGAATTGCAGTTTTGGAGTTTTGGAGTTTCGAATTTTCAGAGTTTCGAATTTTTGGAGTTTTGGAGTTTCGGAGATTTGGAGTTTTGTGCGTTTTGGAGATTCGGAATCTTGGAGTTTCGGAATTTTGTAGTTTTGTAGTTTTCGAGTGTCGGAGTTTTGGAGTGTTGGAGTTTTGGAGCCTTGGAGTTTTGGAGTTTTTGAGTTTTGGAGTTTTGGATTTTTGCAAATTTGGAGTTTTGGAGTTTTGGAGTTTCGGAGTTTTGGAGTCTCAGAGTTTTGGAGGTTCAGGGTTGTGGAGTTTCGGAATTTTTGAGTTTTGGAGTTTCGGAGTTTCAGAGTTTTGGAGTTTCGGAGATTTGGAGTTTTGGCGTTTTGGAGATTCGGGGTCTTGGAGTTTCGGAATTTTGCAGTTTTGTAGTTTTGGAGTGTCGGAGTTTTGGAGTGTTGGAGTTTTGGAGTTTCGGAGTTTCGGAGTTTTGGAGTTTCAGACTTTTCGAGGTTCAGGGTTGTGGAATTTCGGAATTTTTGAGTTTTGGAGTTTCGGAGTTTCGGAGTTTTGGAGTTTTGCAGTTTCGGAGTTTTGGAGTTTTGGAGTTTCGGAGTTTTGGAGTTTCAGAGTTTTCGAGGTTCAGGGTTGTGGAGTTTCGGAATTTTTCAGTTTTGGAGTTTTGGAGTTTTGGTGTTTTGGAGTTTCGAATTTTCAGAGTTTCGGATTTTTGGAGTTTTGGAGTTCCGGAGATTTGGAGTTTCAGAGTTTTGGAGGTTCAGGGTTGTGGAGTTTCGGAATTTTTGAGTTTTGGAGTTTCGGAGTTTTGGAGTTTTGGAGTTTCAGACTTTTCGAGGTTCAGGGTTGTGGAATTTCGGAATTTTTGAGTTTTGGAGTTTCGGAGTTCCGGAGTTTCGGAGTTTTGGAGTTTTGCAGTTTCGGAGTTTTGGAGTTTTGGAGTTTTGGAGTTTCGGAGTTTTGGAGATTTGGTGTTTTGGAGTTTCGAATTTTCAGAGTTTCGGATTTTTGGAGTTTTGGAGTTCCGGAGATTTGGAGTTTCAGAGTTTTGGAGGTTCAGGGTTGGGGAGTTTCGGAATTTTTGAGTTTTGGAGTTTCGGAGTTTTGGAGTTTTGGAGTTTCGGAGTTTTGGAGATTTGGTGTTTTGGAGTTTCGAATTTTCAGAGTTTCGGATTTTTGGAGTTTCGGAGTTTCGGAGTTTTGGAGTTTCAGAGTTTTGGAGGTTCAGGGTTGTGGAGTTTCGGAATTTTTGAGTTTTGGAGTTTCGGAGTTTCGGAGTTTCGGAGTTTTGGAGTTTTGGAGTTTCGAATTTACAGAGTTTCGGATTTTCGGAGTTTTGGAGTTTCGGAGATTTGGAGTTTTGGCGTTTTGGAGATTCGGGGGCTTGGAGTTTCGGAATTTTGCAGTTTTGTAGTTTTGGAGTGTCGGAGTTTTGGAGTTTCGGAGTTTTGGAGTTTCGGAGTTTCAGAGTTTCGGAGTTTTGGAGTTTCAGAGTTTCAGAGTTCTGGAGGTTCAGGGTTGTGGAGTTTCGGAATTTTTGAGTTTTGGAGTTTCGAATTTTCAGTTTCGGATTTTTGGAGTTTTGGAGTTTTCGAGATTTGGAGTTTCGGCGTTTTGGAGATTCGGAGTCTTGGAGTGTCGGAATTTTGTAGTTTTGTAGTTTTGGAGTGTCGGAGTTTTGGAGTGTTGGAGTTTCGGAGTTTCGGAGTTTTGGAGTTTCAGAGTTTTGGAGGTTCAGGGTTGTGGAGTTTCGGAATTTTTGAGTTTTGGAGTTTCGGAGTTTCGGAGTTTTGGAGAATTGCAGTTTTGGAGTTTTGGGGTTTTGGAGTTTCGAATTTTCAGAGTTTCGGATTTTTGGAGTTTTGGAGTTTCGGAGTTTCGTAGTTTCGGAGTTTTGGAGAATTGCAGTTTTGGAGTTTTGGGGTTTTGGAGTTTCGAATTTTCAGAGTTTCGGATTTTTGGAGTTTCGGAGTTTCGGAGTTTTGGAGTTTCAGAGTTTTCGAGGTTCAGGGTTGTGGAGTTTCGGAATTTTTGAGTTTTGGAGTTTCAGAGTTTCGGAGTTTTGGAGTTTTGGAGTTTCGAATTTTCAGTTTCGGATTTTTGGAGTTTTGGAGTTTCGGAGATTTGGAGTTTTGGCGTTTTCGAGATTCGGAATCTTGGAGTTTCGGAATTTTGTAGTTTTGTAGTTTTGGAGTGTCAGAGTTCTGGAGTGTTGGAGTTTTGGAGCTTTGGAGTTTTGGAGTTTTTGAGTTTTTGAGTTTTGGATTTTGACACTTTTGGAGTTTTGGAGTTTTGGAGTTTCGGAGTTTCGGAGTTTTGTAGTTTCAGAGTTTTGGAGGTTCAGGGTTGTGGAGTTTCGGAATTTTTGAGTATTGGAGTTTCGGAGTTTCGGAGTTTTGGAGAATTGCAGTTTTGGAGTTTTGGAGTTTCGAATTTTCAGAGTTTCGGATTTTTGGAGTTTTGGAGTTTCGGAGATTTGGAGTTTTGTGCGTTTTGGAGATTCGGAATCTTGGAGTTTCGGAATTTTGTAGTTTTGTAGTTTTCGAGTGTCGGAGTTTTGGAGTGTTGGAGTTTTGGAGCCTTGGAGTTTTGGAGTTTTTGAGTTTTGGAGTTTTGGATTTTTGCAAATTTGGAGTTTTGGAGTTTTGGAGTTTCGGAGTTTTGGAGTCTCAGAGTTTTGGAGGTTCAGGGTTGTGGAGTTTCGGAATTTTTGAGTTTTGGAGTTTCGGAGTTTCAGAGTTTTGGAGTTTCGGAGATTTGGAGTTTTGGCGTTTTGGAGATTCGGGGTCTTGGAGTTTCGGAATTTTGCAGTTTTGTAGTTTTGGAGTGTCGGAGTTTTGGAGTGTTGGAGTTTTGGAGTTTCGGAGTTTCGGAGTTTTGGAGTTTCAGACTTTTCGAGGTTCAGGGTTGTGGAATTTCGGAATTTTTGAGTTTTGGAGTTTCGGAGTTTCGGAGTTTTGGAGTTTTGCAGTTTCGGAGTTTTGGAGTTTTGGAGTTTCGGAGTTTTGGAGTTTCAGAGTTTTCGAGGTTCAGGGTTGTGGAGTTTCGGAATTTTTGAGTTTTGGAGTTTTGGAGTTTTGGTGTTTTGGAGTTTCGAATTTTCAGAGTTTCGGATTTTTGGAGTTTTGGAGTTCCGGAGATTTGGAGTTTCAGAGTTTTGGAGGTTCAGGGTTGTGGAGTTTCGGAATTTTTGAGTTTTGGAGTTTCGGAGTTTTGGAGTTTTGGAGTTTCAGACTTTTCGAGGTTCAGGGTTGTGGAATTTCGGAATTTTTGAGTTTTGGAGTTTCGGAGTTCCGGAGTTTCGGAGTTTTGGAGTTTTGCAGTTTCGGAGTTTTGGAGTTTTGGAGTTTTGGAGTTTCGGAGTTTTGGAGATTTGGTGTTTTGGAGTTTCGAATTTTCAGAGTTTCGGATTTTTGGAGTTTTGGAGTTCCGGAGATTTGGAGTTTCAGAGTTTTGGAGGTTCAGGGTTGGGGAGTTTCGGAATTTTTGAGTTTTGGAGTTTCGGAGTTTTGGAGTTTTGGAGTTTCGGAGTTTTGGAGATTTGGTGTTTTGGAGTTTCGAATTTTCAGAGTTTCGGATTTTTGGAGTTTCGGAGTTTCGGAGTTTTGGAGTTTAAGAGTTTTGGAGGTTCAGGGTTGTGGAGTTTCGGAATTTTTGAGTTTTGGAGTTTCGGAGTTTCGGAGTTTCGGAGTTTTGGAGTTTTGGAGTTTCGAATTTACAGAGTTTCGGATTTTCGGAGTTTTGGAGTTTCGGAGATTTGGAGTTTTGGCGTTTTGGAGATTCGGGGGCTTGGAGTTTCGGAATTTTGCAGTTTTGTAGTTTTGGAGTGTCGGAGTTTTGGAGTTTCGGAGTTTTGGAGTTTCGGAGTTTCAGAGTTTCGGAGTTTTGGAGTTTCAGAGTTTCAGAGTTCTGGAGGTTCAGGGTTGTGGAGTTTCGGAATTTTTGAGTTTTGGAGTTTCGAATTTTCAGTTTCGGATTTTTGGAGTTTTGGAGTTTTCGAGATTTGGAGTTTCGGCGTTTTGGAGATTCGGAGTCTTGGAGTGTCGGAATTTTGTAGTTTTGTAGTTTTGGAGTGTCGGAGTTTTGGAGTGTTGGAGTTTCGGAGTTTCGGAGTTTTGGAGTTTCAGAGTTTTGGAGGTTCAGGGTTGTGGAGTTTCGGAATTTTTGAGTTTTGGAGTTTCGGAGTTTCGGAGTTTTGGAGAATTGCAGTTTTGGAGTTTTGGGGTTTTGGAGTTTCGAATTTTCAGAGTTTCGGATTTTTGGAGTTTTGGAGTTTCGGAGTTTCGTAGTTTCGGAGTTTTGGAGAATTGCAGTTTTGGAGTTTTGGGGTTTTGGAGTTTCGAATTTTCAGAGTTTCGGATTTTTGGAGTTTCGGAGTTTCGGAGTTTTGGAGTTTCAGAGTTTTCGAGGTTCAGGGTTGTGGAGTTTCGGAATTTTTGAGTTTTGGAGTTTCAGAGTTTCGGAGTTTTGGAGTTTTGGAGTTTCGAATTTTCAGTTTCGGATTTTTGGAGTTTTGGAGTTTCGGAGATTTGGAGTTTTGGCGTTTTCGAGATTCGGAATCTTGGAGTTTCGGAATTTTGTAGTTTTGTAGTTTTGGAGTGTCAGAGTTCTGGAGTGTTGGAGCATTGGAGTTTTGGAGTTTATGAGTTTTTGAGTTTTGGATTTTTGCACTTTTGGAGTTTTGGAGTTTTGGAGTTTCGGAGTTTCGGAGTTTTGGAGTTTCAGAGTTTTGGAGGTTCAGGGTTGTGGAGTTTCGGAATTTTTGAGTATTGGAGTTCCGGAGTTTCGGAGTTTTGGAGAATTGCAGTTTTGGAATTTTTGTACTTTTGAATTTTCAGTTTCGGATTTTTGGAGTTTTGGAGTTTCGGAGTTTCGGAGTTTTGGAGTTTCAGACTTTTCGAGGTTCAGGGTTGTGGAATTTCGGAATTTTTGAGTTTTGGAGTTTCGGAGTTCCGGAGTTTCGGAGTTTTGGAGTTTTGCAGTTTCGGAGTTTCGGAGTTTTGGAGATTTGGTGTTTTGGAGTTCCGGAGATTTGGAGTTTCAGAGTTTTGGAGGTTCAGGGTTGGGGAGTTTCGGATTTTTGGAGTTTTGGAGTTTCGGAGATTTGGAGTTTTGGCGTTTTGGAGATTCGGAATCTTGGAGTTTCGGAATTTTGTAGTTTTGTAGTTTTGGAGTGTCAGAGTTTTGGAGTGTTGGAGTTTTGGAGCTTTGGAGTTTTGGAGTTTTTTGAGTTTTTGAGTTTTGGATTTTGACACTTTTGGAGTTTTGGAGTTTCGGAGTTTCGGAGTTTTGGAGTTTCAGAGTTTTGTAGGTTCAGGGTTGTGGAGTTTCGGAATTTTTGAGTTTTGGAGTTTCGGAGTTTTGGAGTTTTGGAGTTTTGGAGTTTCGGAGTTTTGGAGTTTCAGAGTTTTTGAGGTTCAGGGTTGTGGAGTTTCGGAATTTTTGAGTTTTGGAGTTTTGGAGTTTCGGAGTTCCGGAGTTTCGGAGTTTCGGAGTTTTGGAGTTTTGCAGTTTCGGAGTTTTGGAGTTTTGGAGTTTCGGAGTTTCGGAGTTTTGGAGTTTCAGAGTTTTCGAGGTTCAGGGTTGTGGAGTTTCTTAATTTTTGAATTTTTTAGTTTCGGAGTTTCGGAGTTTTGGAGTTTTGGAGTTTCGAATTTACAGAGTTTCGGATTTTCGGAGTTTTGGAGTTTCGGAGATTTGGAGTTTTGGCGTTTTGGAGATTCGGGGTCTTGGAGTTTCGGAATTTTGCAGTTTTGTAGTTTTGGAGTGTCGGAGTTTTGGAGTGTTGGAGTTTTGGAGTTTCGGAGTTTCGGAGTTTCAGAGTTTCAGAGTTCTGGAGGTTCAGGGTTGTGGAGTTTCGGAATTTTTGAGTTTTGGAGTTTCGGAGTTTCGGAGTTTTGGAGTTTTGCGGTTTTCGAGTTTCGGAGTTTCGAATTTTCAGTCTCGGATTTTTGGAGTTTTGGAGTTTTGGAGTGTCGGAGTTTTGGAGTGTTGGAGTTTTGGAGCTTTGGAGTTTTGGAGTTTTTGAGTTTTTAGTTTTGGATTTTTGCACTTTTGGAGTTTTGGAGTTTCGGAGTTTTGGAGTTTCAGAGTTTTGGAGGTTCAGGGTTGTGGAGTTTCGGAATTTTTGAGTTTTGGAGTTTCGTAGTTTCGGAGTTTTGGAGAATTGCAGTTTTGGAGTTTTGGGGTTTTGGAGTTTCGAATTTTCAGAGTTTCGGATTTTTGGAGTTTCGGAGTTTCGGAGTTTTGGAGTTTCAGAGTTTTCGAGGTTCAGGGTTGTGGAGTTTCGGAATTTTTGAGTTTTGGAGTTTCAGAGTTTCGGAGTTTTGGAGTTTTGGAGTTTCGAATTTTCAGTTTCGGATTTTTGGAGTTTTGGAGTTTCGGAGATTTGGAGTTTTGGCGTTTTGGAGATTCGGAATCTTGGAGTTTCGGAATTTTGTAGTTTTGTAGTTTTGGAGTGTCAGAGTTCTGGAGTGTTGGAGCTTTGGAGTTTTGGAGTTTATGAGTTTTTGAGTTTTGGATTTTTGCACTTTTGGAGTTTTGGAGTTTTGGAGTTTCGGAGTTTCGGAGTTTTGGAGTTTCAGAGTTTTGGAGGTTCAGGGTTGTGGAGTTTCGGAATTTCTGAGTATTGGAGTTCCGGAGTTTCGGAGTTTTGGAGAATTGCAGTTTTGGAATTTTTGTAGTTTTGAATTTTCAGTTTCGGATTTTTGGAGTTTTGGAGTTTCGGAGTTTCGGAGTTTTGGAGTTTCAGACTTTTCGAGGTTCAGGGTTGTGGAATTTCGGAATTTTTGAGTTTTGGAGTTTCGGAGTTCCGGAGGTTCGGAGTTTTGGAGTTTTGCAGTTTCGGAATTTTTGAGTTTTGGAGTTTCGGAGTTTTGGAGATTTGGTGTTTTGGAGTTTCGAATTTTCAGAGTTTCGGATTTTTGGAGTTTTGGAGTTCCGGAGATTTATAGTTTCAGAGTTTTGGAGGTTCAGGGTTGGGGAGTTTCGGAATTTTTGAGTTTTGGAGTTTCGGAGTTTTGGAGTTTTGGAGTTTCGGAGTTTCGGAGTTTCAGAGTTTTCGAGGTTCAAGGTTGTGGAGTTTCGGAATTTTTGAGTTTTGGAGTTTCGGAGTTTCGGAGTTTTGGAGTTTCAGAGTTTTGGAGGTTCAGGGTTGTGGAGTTTCGGAATTTTTGAGTTTTGGAGTTTCGGAGTTTCGGAGTTTCGGAGTTTGGGAGTATTGCAGTTTTGGAATTTCGGAGTTTTGGAGTTTCGAATTTTCAGAGTTTTGGATTTTTGCACTTTTGGAGTTTCGGAGTTTTGGAGTTTCGGAGTTTTGGAGTTTCGGAGTTGTGGAGTTTCGGAGTTTCGGAGTTTCAGAGTTTGCGAGGTTCAGGGTTGTGGAGTTTCTGATTTTTTGAATTTTGGAGTTTCGGAGTTTCGGAGTTTTGGAGTTTTGGAGTTTCGAATTTACAGAGTTTCGGATTTTCGGAGTTTCGGAGATTTGGAGTTTTGGCGTTTTGGAGATTCGGGGCCTTGGAGTTTCGGAATTTTGCAGTTTTGTAGTTTTGGAGTGTCGGAGTTTTGGAGTGTTGGAGTTTTGGAGTTTCGGAGTTTCGGAGTTTTGGAGTTTCAGAGTTTCAGAGTTCTGGAGGTTCAGGGTTTTGGAGTTTCGGAATTTTTGAGTTTTGGAGTTTCAGAGTTTCGGAGTTTTGGAGTTTTGCGGTTTTGGAGTTTTGGAGTTTCGAATTTTCAGTTTCGGATTTTTGGAGTTTTGGAGTTTTCGAGATTTGGAGTTTCGGCGTTTTGGAGATTCGGAGTCTTGGAGTATCGGAATTTTGTAGTTTTGTAGTTTTGGAGTGTCGGAGTTTTGGAGTGTTGGAGTTTTGGAGCTTTGGAGTTTTGGAGTTTTTGAGTTTTTAGTTTTGAATTTTTGCACTTTTGGAGTTTTGGAGTTTTGGAGTTTGGGAGTTTCGGAGTTTTGGAGTTTCAGAGTTTTGGAGGTTCAGGGTTGTGGAGTTTCGGAATTTTTGAGTTTTGGAGTTTCGTAGTTTCGGAGTTTTGGAGAATTGCAGTTTTGGAGTTTTGGAGTTTCGGAGTTTTGGAGTTTTGGAGTTTTGCAGTTTCGGAGTTTTGGAGTTTTGGAGTTTCGGAGTTTTGGAGTTTCAGAGTTTTCGAGGTTCAGGGTTGTGGAGTTTCGGAATTTTTGAGTTTTGGAGTTTCGGAGTTTTGGAGATTTGGTGTTTTGGAGTTTCGAATTTTCAGAGTTTCGGATTTTTGGAGTTTTGGAGTTCCGGAGATTTATAGTTTCAGAGTTTTGGAGGTTCAGGGTTGGGGAGTTTCGGAATTTTTGAGTTTTGGAGTTTCGGAGTTTTGGAGTTTTGGAGTTTCGGAGTTTCGGAGTTTCAGAGTTTTCGAGGTTCAGGGTTGTGGAGTTTCGGAATTTTTGAGTTTTGGAGTTTCGGAGTTTCGGAGTTTTGGAGTATTGCAGTTTTGGAATTTCGGAGTTTTGGAGTTTCGAATTTTCAGAGTTTTGGATTTTTGCACTTTTGGAGTTTCGGAGTTTTGGAGTTTCGGAGTTTTGGAGTTTCGGAGTTGTGGAGTTTCGGAATTTTTAAGTTTTGGAGTTTTGGAGTTTCGGAGTTCCGGAGTTTCGGAGTTTCGGAGTTTTGGAGTTTTGCAGTTTCGGAGTTTTGGAGTTTTGGAGTTTCGGAGTTTCGGAGTTTTGGAGTTTCAGAGTTTTCGAGGTTCAGGGTTGTGGAGTTTCTGAATTTTTGAATTTTGGAGTTTCGGAGTTTCGGAGTTTTGGAGTTTTGGAGTTTCGAATTTACAGAGTTTCGGATTTTCGGAGTTTTGGAGTTTCGGAGATTTGGAGTTTTGGCGTTTTGGAGATTCGGGGTCTTGGAGTTTCGGAATTTTGCAGTTTTGTAGTTTTGGTGTGTCGGAGTTTTGGAGTGTTGGAGTTTTGGAGTTTCGGAGTTTCGGAGTTTCGGAGTTTTGGAGTTTCAGAGTTTCAGAGTTCTGGAGGTTCAGGGTTGTGGAGTTTCGGAATTTTTGAGTTTTGGAGTTTCAGAGTTTCGGAGTTTTGGAGTTTTGCGGTTTTGGAGTTTTGGAGTTTCGAATTTTCAGTTTCGGATTTTTGGAGTTTTTGAGTTTTCGAGATTTGGAGTTTCGGCGTTTTGGAGATTCGGAGTCTTGGAGTGTCGGAATTTTGTAGTTTTGTAGTTTTGGAGTGTCGGAGTTTTGGAGTGTTGTAGTTTTGGAGCTTTGGAGTTTTGGAGTTTTTGAGTTTTTTAGTTTTGGATTTTTGCACTTTTGGAGTTTTGGAGTTTCGGAGTTTCGGAGTTTTGGAGTTTCAGAGTTTTGGAGGTTCAGGGTTGTGGAGTTTCGGAATTTTTGAGTTTTGGAGTTGCGTAGTTTCGGAGTTTTGGAGAATTGCAGTTTTGGAGTTTTGGGGTTTTGGAGTTTCGAATTTTCAGAGTTTCGGATTTTTGGAGTTTCGGAGTTTCGGAGTTTTGGAGTTTCAGAGTTTTCGAGGTTCAGGGTTGTGGAGTTTCGGAATTTTTGAGTTTTGGAGTTTCAGAGTTTCGGAGTTTTGGAGTTTTGGAGTTTCGAATTTTCAGTTTCGGATTTTTGGAGTTTTGGAGTTTCGGAGATTTGGAGTTTTGGCGTTTTGGAGATTCGGAATCTTGGAGTTTCGGAATTTTGTAGTTTTGTAGTTTTGGAGTGTCAGAGTTCTGGAGTGTTGGAGCTTTGGAGTTTTGGAGTTTATGAGTTTTTGAGTTTTGGATTTTTGCACTTTTGGAGTTTTGGAGTTTTGGAGTTTCGGAGTTTCGGAGTTTCGGAGTTTTGGAGTTTCAAAGTTTTGGAGGTTCAGTGTTGTGGAGTTTCGGAATTTTTGAGTATTGGAGTTCCGGAGTTTCGGAGTTTTGGAGAATTGCAGTTTTGGCATTTTTGTAGTTTTGAATTTTCAGTTTCGGATTTTTGGAGTTTTGGAGTTTCGGAGTTTCGGAGTTTTGGAGTTTCAGACTTTTCGAGGTTCAGGGTTGTGGAATTTCGGAATTTTTGAGTTTTGGAGTTTCGGAGTTCCGGAGTTTCGGAGTTTTGGAGTTTTGCAGTTTCGGAGTTTTGGAGTTTTGGAGTTTCGGAGTTTTGGAGATTTGGTGTTTTGGAGTTTCGAATTTTCAGAGGTTCGGATTTTTGGAGTGTTGGAGTTCCGGAGATTTGGAGTTTCAGAGTTTTGGAGGTTCAGGGTTGGGGAGTTTCGGAATTTTTGAGTTTTGGAGTTTCGGAGTTTTGGAGTATTGCAGTTTTGGAATTTTGGAGTTTTGGAGTTTCGAATTTTCAGTTTCGGATTTTTGGAGTTTTGGAGTTTCGGAGATTTGGAGTTTTGGCGTTTTGGAGATTCGGAATCTTGGAGTTTCGGAATTTTGTAGTTTTGTAGTTTTGGAGTGTCAGAGTTTTGGAGTGTTGGAGTTTTGGAGCTTTGAAGTTTTGGAGTTTTTTGAGTTTTTGAGTTTTGGATTTTGACACTTTTGGAGTTTTGGAGTTTTGGAGTTTCGGAGTTTCGGAGTTTTGGAGTTTCAGAGTTTTGGAGGTTCAGGGTTGTGGAGTTTTGGAATTTTTGAGTTTTGGAGTTTCGGAGTTTTGGAGTTTTGGAGTTTTGGAGTTTCGGAGTTTTGGAGTTTCAGAGTTTTCGAGGTTCAGGGTTGTGGAGTTTCGGAATTTTTGAGTTTTGGAGTTTTGGAGTTTCGGAGTTCCGGAGTTTCGGAGTTTCGGAGTTTTGGAGTTTTGCAGTTTCGGAGTTTTGGAGTTTTGGAGTTTCGGAGTTTCGGAGTTTTGGAGTTTCAGAGTTTTCGAGGTTCAGGGTTGTGGAGTTTCTGAATTTTTGAATTTTGGAGTTTCGGAGTTTTGGAGTTTTGGAGTTTCGAATTTACAGAGTTTCGGATTTTCGGAGTTTTGGAGTTTCGGAGATTTGGAGTTTTGGCGTTTTGGAGATTCGGGGTCTTGGAGTTTCGGAATTTTGCAGTTTTGTAGTTTTGGAGTGTCGGAGTTTTGGAGTGTTGGAGTTTTGGAGTTTCTGAGTTTCGGAGTTTCGGAGTTTTGGAGTTTCAGAGTTTCAGAGTTCTGGAGGTTCAGGGTTGTGGAGTTTCGGAAATTTTGAGTTTTGGAGTTTCGGAGTTTCGGAGTTTTGGAGTTTTGCGGTTTTCGAGTTTCGGAGTTTCGAATTTTCAGTTTCGGATTTTTGGAGTTTTGGAGTTTTCGAGATTTGGAGTTTTGGCGTTTTGGAGATTCGGAGTCTTGGAGTGTCGGAATTTTGTAGTTTTGTAGTTTTGGAGTGTTGGAGTTTTGGAGCTTTGGAGTTTTGGAGTTTTTGAGTTTTTTAGTTTTGGATTTTTGCACTTTTGGAGTTGTGGAGTTTCGGAATTTTTGAGTTTTGGAGTTTCGGAGTTTCGGAGTTTTGGAGAATTGCAGTTTTGGAGTTTTGGGGTTTTGGAGTTTCGAATTTTCAGAGTTTCGGATTTTTGGAGTTTTGGAGTTTCGGAGTTTCGTAGTTTCGGAGTTTTGGAGAATTGCAGTTTTGGAGTTTTGGGGTTTTGGAGTTTCGAATTTTCAGAGTTTCGGATTTTTGGAGTTTCGGAGTTTCGGAGTTTTGGAGTTTCAGAGTTTTCGAGGTTCAGGGTTGTGGAGTTTCGGAATTTTTGAGTTTTGGAGTTTCAGAGTTTCGGAGTTTTGGAGTTTTGGAGTTTCGAATTTTCAGTTTCGGATTTTTGGAGTTTTGGAGTTTCGGAGATTTGGAGTTTTGGCGTTTTCGAGATTCGGAATCTTGGAGTTTCGGAATTTTGTAGTTTTGTAGTTTTGGAGTGTCAGAGTTCTGGAGTGTTGGAGCTTTGGAGTTTTGGAGTTTATGAGTTTTTGAGTTTTGGATTTTTGCACTTTTGGAGTTTTGGAGTTTTGGAGTTTCGGAGTTTCGGAGTTTCGGAGTTTTGGAGTTTCAGAGTTTTGGAGGTTCAGGGTTGTGGAGTTTCGGAATTTTTGAGCATTGGAGTTCCGGAGTTTCGGAGTTTTGGAGAATTGCAGTTTTGGAATTTTTGTACTTTTGAATTTTCAGTTTCGGATTTTTGGAGTTTTGGAGTTTCGGAGTTTCGGAGTTTTGGAGTTTCAGACTTTTCGAGGTTCAGGGTTGTGGAATTTCGGAATTTTTGAGTTTTGGAGTTTCGGAGTTTTGGAGTTTTGCAGTTTCGGAGTTTTGGAGTTTTGGAGTTTCGGAGTTTTGGAGATTTGGTGTTTTGGAGTTTCGAATTTTCAGAGTTTCGGATTTTTGGAGTTTTGGAGTTCCGGAGATTTGGAGTTTCAGAGTTTTGGAGGTTCAGGGTTGGGGAGTTTCGGAATTTTTGAGTTTTGGAGTTTCGGAGTTTTGGAGTTTTGGAGTTTCGGAGTTTTGGAGATTTGGTGTTTTGGAGTTTCGAATTTTCAGAGTTTCGGATTTTTGGAGTTTCGGACTTTCGGAGTTTTGGAGTTTCAGAGTTTTGGAGGTTCAGGGTTGTGGAGTTTCGGAATTTTTGAGTTTTGGAGTTTCGGAGTTTCGGAGTTTTGGAGTATTGCAGTTTTGGAATTTTGGAGTTTTGGAGTTTCGAATTTTCAGAGTTTCGGATTTTTGGAGTTTTGGAGTTTCGGAGATTTGGAGTTTTGGCGTTTTGGAGTTTCCGAGTTTTGGAGGTTCAGGGTTGTGGAGTTTCGGAATTTTTGAGTTTTGGAGTTTCGGAGTTTTGGAGTTTCAGAGTATTCGAGGTTCAGGGTTGTGGAGTTTCGGAATTTTTGAGTTTTGGAGTTTTGGAGTTTCGGAGTTCCGGAGTTTCGGAGTTTCGGAGTTTTGGAGTTTTGCAGTTTCGGAGTTTTGGAGTTTTGGAGTTTCGGAGTTTCGGAGTTTTGGAGTTTCAGAGTTTTCGAGGTTCAGGGTTGTGGAGTTTCTGAATTTTTGAATTTTGGAGTTTCGGAGTTTCGGAGTTTTCGAGTTTTGGAGTTTCGAATTTACAGAGTTTCGGATTTTCGGAGTTTTGGAGTTTCGGAGATTTGGAGTTTTGGCGTTTTGGAGATTCGGGGTCTTGGAGTTTCGGAATTTTGCAGTTTTGTAGTTTTGGAGTGTCGGAGTTTTGGAGTGTTGGAGTTTTGGAGTTTCGGAGTTTCGGAGTTTCGGAGTTTCAGAGTTTCAGAGTTCTGGAGGTTCAGGGTTGTGGAGTTTCGGAATTTTTGAGTTTTGGAGTTTCGGAGTTTCGGAGTTTTGGAGTTTTGCGGTTTTCGAGTTTCGGAGTTTCGAATTTTCAGTCTCGGATTTTTGGAGTTTTGGAGTTTTCGAGATTTGGAGTTTCGGCATTTTGGAGATTCGGAGTCTTGGAGTGTCGGAATTTTGTAGTTTTGTAGTTTTGGAGTGTCGGAGTTTTGGAGTGTTGGAGTTTTGGAGCTTTGGAGTTTTGGAGTTTTTGAGTTTTTTAGTTTTGGATTTTTGCACTTTTGGAGTTTTGGAGTTTTGGAGTTTCGGAGTTTCGGAGTTTTGGAGTTTCAGAGTTTTGGAGGTTCAGGGTTGTGGAGTTTCGGAATTTTTGAGTATTGGAGTTCCGGAGTTTCGGAGTTTTGGAGAATTGCAGTTTTGGCATTTTTGTAGTTTTGAATTTTCAGTTTCGGATTTTTGGAGTTTTGGAGTTTCGGAGTTTCGGAGTTTTGGAGTTTCAGACTTTTCGAGGTTCAGGGTTGTGGAATTTCGGAATTTTTGAGTTTTGGATTTTCGGAGTTCCGGAGTTTCGGAGTTTTGGAGTTTTGCAGTTTCGGAGTTTTGGAGTTTTGGAGTTTCGGAGTTTTGGAGATTTGGTGTTTTGGAGTTTCGAATTTTCAGAGGTTCGGATTTTTGGAGTGTTGGAGTTCCGGAGATTTGGAGTTTCAGAGTTTTGGAGGTTCAGGGTTGGGGAGTTTCGGAATTTTTGAGTTTTGGAGTTTCGGAGTTTTGGAGTATTGCAGTTTTGGAATTTTGGAGTTTTGGAGTTTCGAATTTTCAGTTTCGGATTTTTGGAGTTTTGGAGTTTCGGAGATTTGGAGTTTTGGCGTTTTGGAGATTCGGAATCTTGGAGTTTCGGAATTTTGTAGTTTTGTAGTTTTGGAGTGTCAGAGTTTTGGAGTGTTGGAGTTTTGGAGCTTTGAAGTTTTGGAGTTTTTTGAGTTTTTGAGTTTTGGATTTTGACACTTTTGGAGTTTTGGAGTTTTGGAGTTTCGGAGTTTCGGAGTTTTGGAGTTTCAGAGTTTTGGAGGTTCAGGGTTGTGGAGTTTCGGAATTTTTGAGTTTTGGAGTTTCGGAGTTTTGGAGTTTTGGAGTTTTGGAGTTTCGGAGTTTTGGAGTTTGAGAGTTTTCGAGGTTCAGGGTTGTGGAGTTTCGGAATTTTTGAGTTTTGGAGTTTTGGAGTTTCGGAGTTCCGGAGTTTCGGAGTTCGGAGTTTTGGAGTTTTGCAGTTTCAGAGTTTTGGAGTTTTGGAGTTTCGGAGTTTCGGAGTTTTGGAGTTTCAGAGTTTTCGAGGTTCAGGGTTGTGGAGTTTCTGAATTTTTGAATTTTGGAGTTTCGGAGTTTTGGAGTTTTGGAGTTTCGAATTTACAGAGTTTCGGATTTTCGGAGTTTTGGAGTTTCGGAGATTTGGAGTTTTGGCGTTTTGGAGATTCGGGGTCTTGGAGTTTCGGAATTTTGCAGTTTTGTAGTTTTGGAGTGTCGGAGTTTTGGAGTGTTGGAGTTTTGGAGTTTCTGAGTTTCGGAGTTTCGGAGTTTTGGAGTTTCAGAGTTTCAGAGTTCTGGAGGTTCAGGGTTGTGGAGTTTCGGAAATTTTGAGTTTTGGAGTTTCGGAGTTTCGGAGTTTTGGAGTTTTGCGGTTTTCGAGTTTCGGAGTTTCGAATTTTCAGTTTCGGATTTTTGGAGTTTTGGAGTTTTCGAGATTTGGAGTTTTGGCGTTTTGGAGATTCGGAGTCTTGGAGTGTCGGAATTTTGTAGTTTTGTAGTTTTGGAGTGTTGGAGTTTTGGAGCTTTGGAGTTTTGGAGTTTTTGAGTTTTTTAGTTTTGGATTTTTGCACTTTTGGAGTTGTGGAGTTTCGGAATTTTTGAGTTTTGGAGTTTCGGAGTTTCGGAGTTTTGGAGAATTGCAGTTTTGGAGTTTTGGGGTTTTGGAGTTTCGAATTTTCAGAGTTTCGGATTTTTGGAGTTTTGGAGTTTCGGAGTTTCGTAGTTTCGGAGTTTTGGAGAATTGCAGTTTTGGAGTTTTGGGGTTTTGGAGTTTCGAATTTTCAGAGTTTCGGATTTTTGGAGTTTCGGAGTTTCGGAGTTTTGGAGTTTCAGAGTTTTCGAGGTTCAGGGTTGTGGAGTTTCGGAATTTTTGAGTTTTGGAGTTTCAGAGTTTCGGAGTTTTGGAGTTTTGGAGTTTCGAATTTTCAGTTTCGGATTTTTGGAGTTTTGGAGTTTCGGAGATTTGGAGTTTTGGCGTTTTCGAGATTCGGAATCTTGGAGTTTCGGAATTTTGTAGTTTTGTAGTTTTGGAGTGTCAGAGTTCTGGAGTGTTGGAGCTTTGGAGTTTTGGAGTTTATGAGTTTTTGAGTTTTGGATTTTTGCACTTTTGGAGTTTTGGAGTTTTGGAGTTTCGGAGTTTCGGAGTTTCGGAGTTTTGGAGTTTCAGAGTTTTGGAGGTTCAGGGTTGTGGAGTTTCGGAATTTTTGAGCATTGGAGTTCCGGAGTTTCGGAGTTTTGGAGAATTGCAGTTTTGGAATTTTTGTACTTTTGAATTTTCAGTTTCGGATTTTTGGAGTTTTGGAGTTTCGGAGTTTCGGAGTTTTGGAGTTTCAGACTTTTCGAGGTTCAGGGTTGTGGAATTTCGGAATTTTTGAGTTTTGGAGTTTCGGAGTTTTGGAGTTTTGCAGTTTCGGAGTTTTGGAGTTTTGGAGTTTCGGAGTTTTGGAGATTTGGTGTTTTGGAGTTTCGAATTTTCAGAGTTTCGGATTTTTGGAGTTTTGGAGTTCCGGAGATTTGGAGTTTCAGAGTTTTGGAGGTTCAGGGTTGGGGAGTTTCGGAATTTTTGAGTTTTGGAGTTTCGGAGTTTTGGAGTTTTGGAGTTTCGGAGTTTTGGAGATTTGGTGTTTTGGAGTTTCGAATTTTCAGAGTTTCGGATTTTTGGAGTTTCGGACTTTCGGAGTTTTGGAGTTTCCGAGTTTTGGAGGTTCAGGGTTGTGGAGTTTCGGAATTTTTGAGTTTTGGAGTTTCGGAGTTTTGGAGTTTCAGAGTATTCGAGGTTCAGGGTTGTGGAGTTTCGGAATTTTTGAGTTTTGGAGTTTTGGAGTTTCGGAGTTCCGGAGTTTCGGAGTTTCGGAGTTTTGGAGTTTTGCAGTTTCGGAGTTTTGGAGTTTTGGAGTTTCGGAGTTTCGGAGTTTTGGAGTTTCAGAGTTTTCGAGGTTCAGGGTTGTGGAGTTTCTGAATTTTTGAATTTTGGAGTTTCGGAGTTTCGGAGTTTTCGAGTTTTGGAGTTTCGAATTTACAGAGTTTCGGATTTTCGGAGTTTTGGAGTTTCGGAGATTTGGAGTTTTGGCGTTTTGGAGATTCGGGGTCTTGGAGTTTCGGAATTTTGCAGTTTTGTAGTTTTGGAGTGTCGGAGTTTTGGAGTGTTGGAGTTTTGGAGTTTCGGAGTTTCGGAGTTTCGGAGTTTCAGAGTTTCAGAGTTCTGGAGGTTCAGGGTTGTGGAGTTTCGGAATTTTTGAGTTTTGGAGTTTCGGAGTTTCGGAGTTTTGGAGTTTTGCGGTTTTCGAGTTTCGGAGTTTCGAATTTTCAGTCTCGGATTTTTGGAGTTTTGGAGTTTTCGAGATTTGGAGTTTCGGCATTTTGGAGATTCGGAGTCTTGGAGTGTCGGAATTTTGTAGTTTTGTAGTTTTGGAGTGTCGGAGTTTTGGAGTGTTGGAGTTTTGGAGTTTTTGAGTTTTTTAGTTTTGGATTTTTGCACTTTTGGAGTTTTGGAGTTTTGGAGTTTCGGAGTTTCGGAGTTTTGGAGTTTCAGAGTTTTGGAGGTTCAGGGTTGTGGAGTTTCGGAATTTTTGAGTTTTGGAGTTTCGGAGTTTTGGAGAATTGCAGTTTTGGAGTTTTGGGGTTTTGGAGTTTCGAATTTTCAGTTTCGGATTTTTGGAGTTTTGGAGTTTCGGAGTTTCGTAGTTTCGGAGTTTTGGAGAATTGCAGTTTTGGAGTTTTGGGGTTTTGGAGTTCGAATTTTCAGAGTTTCGGATTTTTGGAGTTTCGGAGTTTCGGAGTTTTGGAGTTTCAGAGTTTTCGAGGTTCAGGGTTGTGGAGTTTCGGAATTTTTGAGTTTTGGAGTTTCAGAGTTTCGGAGTTTTGGAGTTTCGAATTTTCAGTTTCGGATTTTTGGAGTTTTGGAGTTTCGGAGATTTGGAGTTTTGGCGTTTTCGAGATTCGGAATCTTGGAGTTTCGGAATTTTGTAGTTTTGTAGTTTTGGAGTGTCAGAGTTCTGGAGTGTTGGAGCTTTGGAGTTTTGGAGTTTATGAGTTTTTGAGTTTTGGATTTTTGCACTTTTGGAGTTTTGGAGTTTTGGAGTTTCGGAGTTTCGGAGTTTTGGAGTTTTGCGGTTTTCGAGTTTCGAATTTTCAGAGTTTCGGATTTTTGGAGTTTTGGAGTTCCGGAGATTTATAGTTTCAGAGTTTTGGAGGTTCAGGGTTGGGGAGTTTCGGAATTTTTGAGTTTTGGAGTTTCGGAGTTTTGTAGTTTTGGAGTTTCGGAGTTTCGGAGTTTCAGAGTTTTCGAGGTTCAGGGTTGTGGAGTTTCGGAATTTTTGAGTTTTGGAGTTTCGGAGTTTCGGAGTTTTGGAGTTTCAGAGTTTTGGAGGTTCAGGGTTGTGGAGTTTCGGAATTTTTGAGTTTTGGAGTTTCGGAGTTTCGGAGTTTCGGAGTTTGGGAGTATTGCAGTTTTGGAATTTCGGAGTTTTGGAGTTTCGAATTTTCAGAGTTTTGGATTTTTGCACTTTTGGAGTTTCGGAGTTTTGGAGTTTCGGAGTTTTGGAGTTTCGGAGTTGTGGAGTTTCGGAGTTTCGGAGTTTTGGAGTTTTGCAGTTTCGGAGTTTTGGAGTTTCGGAGTTTCGGAGTTTTGGAGTTTCAGAGTTTGCGAGGTTCAGGGTTGTGGAGTTTCTGATTTTTTGAATTTTGGAGTTTCGGAGTTTCGGAGTTTTGGAGTTTTGGAGTTTCGAATTTACAGAGTTTCGGATTTTCGGAGATTTGGAGTTTTGGCGTTTTGGAGATTCGGGGTCCTGGAGTTTCGGAATTTTGCAGTTTTGTAGTTTTGGAGTGTCGGAGTTTTGGAGTGTTGGAGTTTTGGAGTTTCGGAGTTTCGGAGTTTTGGAGTTTCAGAGTTTCAGAGTTCTGGAGGTTCAGGGTTGTGGAGTTTCGGAATTTTTGAGTTTTGGAGTTTCAGAGTTTCGGAGTTTTGGAGTTTTGCGGTTTTGGAGTTTTGGAGTTTCGAATTTTCAGTTTCGGATTTTTGGAGTTTTGGAGTTTTCGAGATTTGGAGTTTCGGCGTTTTGGAGATTCGGAGTCTTGGAGTATCGGAATTTTGTAGTTTTGTAGTTTTGGAGTGTCGGAGTTTTGGAGTGTTGGAGTTTTGGAGCTTTGGAGTTTTGGAGTTTTTGAGTTTTTAGTTTTGAATTTTTGCACTTTTGGAGTTTTGGAGTTTTGGAGTTTCGGAGTTTCGGAGTTTTGGAGTTTCAGAGTTTTGGAGGTTCAGGGTTGTGGAGTTTCGGAATTTTTGAGTTTTGGAGTTTCGTAGTTTCGGAGTTTTGGAGAATTGCAGTTTTGGAGTTTTGGAGTTTCGGAGTTCCGGAGTTTCGGAGTTTTGGAGTTTTGGAGTTTTGCAGTTTCGGAGTTTTGGAGTTTCAGAGTTTTCGAGGTTCAGGGTTGTGGAGTTTCGGAATTTTTGAGTATTGGAGTTTCGGAGTTTTGGAGATTTGGTGTTTTGGAGTTTCGAATTTTCAGAGTTTCGGATTTTTGGAGTTTTGGAGTTCCGGAGATTTATAGTTTCAGAGTTTTGGAGGTTCAGGGTTGGGGAGTTTCGGAATTTTTGAGTTTTGGAGTTTCGGAGTTTTGGAGTTTTGGAGTTTCGGAGTTTCGGAGTTTCAGAGTTTTCGAGGTTCAGGGTTGTGGAGTTTCGGAATTTTTGAGTTTTGGAGTTTCGGAGTTTCGGAGTTTTGGAGTATTGCAGTTTTGGAATTTCGGAGTTTTGGAGTTTCGAATTTTCAGAGTTTTGGATTTTTGCACTTTTGGAGTTTCGGAGTTTTGGAGTTTCGGAGTTTTGGAGTTTCGGAGTTGTGGAGTTTCGGAATTTTTAAGTTTTGGAGTTTTGGAGTTTCGGAGTTCCGGAGTTTCGGAGTTTCGGAGTTTTGGAGTTTTGCAGTTTCGGAGTTTTGGAGTTTTGGAGTTTCGGAGTTTCGGAGTTTTGGAGTTTCAGAGTTTTCGAGGTTCAGGGTTGTGGAGTTTCTGAATTTTTGAATTTTGGAGTTTCGGAGTTTCGGAGTTTTGGAGTTTTGGAGTTTCGAATTTACAGAGTTTCGGATTTTCGGAGTTTTGGAGTTTCGGAGATTTGGAGTTTTGGCGTTTTGGAGATTCGGGGTCTTGGAGTTTCGGAATTTTGCAGTTTTGTAGTTTTGGTGTGTCGGAGTTTTGGAGTGTTGGAGTTTTGGAGTTTCGGAGTTTCGGAGTTTCGGAGTTTTGGAGTTTCAGAGTTTCAGAGTTCTGGAGGTTCAGGGTTGTGGAGATTCGGAATTTTTGAGTTTTGGAGTTTCAGAGTTTCGGAGTTTTGGAGTTTTGCGGTTTTGGAGTTTTGGAGTTTCGAATTTTCAGTTTCGGATTTTTGGAGTTTTTGAGTTTTCGAGATTTGGAGTTTCGGCGTTTTGGAGATTCGGAGTCTTGGAGTGTCGGAATTTTGTAGTTTTGTAGTTTTGGAGTGTCGGAGTTTTGGAGTGTTGGAGTTTTGGAGCTTTGGAGTTTTGGAGTTTTTGAGTTTTTTAGTTTTGAATTTTTGCACTTTTGGAGTTTTGGAGTTTCGGAGTTTCGGAGTTTTGGAGTTTCAGAGTTTTGGAGGTTCAGGGTTGTGGAGTTTCGGAATTTTTGAGTTTTGGAGTTTCGTAGTTTCGGAGTTTTGGAGAATTGCAGTTTTGGAGTTTTGGGGTTTTGGAGTTTCGAATTTTCAGAGTTTCGGATTTTTGGAGTTTCGGAGTTTTGGAGTTTCAGAGTTTTCGAGGTTCAGGGTTGTGGAGTTTCTGAATTTTTGAATTTTGGAGTTTCGGAGTTTCGGAGTTTTCGAGTTTTGGAGTTTCGAATTTACAGTTTCGGATTTTCGGAGTTTTGGAGTTTCGGAGATTTGGAGTTTTGGCGTTTTGGAGATTCGGGGTCTTGGAGTTTCGGAATTTTGCAGTTTTGTAGTTTTGGAGTGTCGGAGTTTTGGAGTGTTGGAGTTTTGGAGTTTCGGAGTTTCGGAGTTTCGGAGTTTCAGAGTTTCAGAGTTCTGGAGGTTCAGGGTTGTGGAGTTTCGGAATTTTTGAGTTTTGGAGTTTCGGAGTTTCGGAGTTTTGGAGTTTTGCGGTTTTCGAGTTTCGGAGTTTCGAATTTTCAGTCTCGGATTTTTGGAGTTTTGGAGTTTTCGAGATTTGGAGTTTCGGCATTTTGGAGATTCGGAGTCTTGGAGTGTCGGAATTTTGTAGTTTTGTAGTTTTGGAGTGTCGGAGTTTTGGAGTGTTGGAGTTTTGGAGCTTTGGAGTTTTGGAGTTTTTGAGTTTTTTAGTTTTGGATTTTTGCACTTTTGGAGTTTTGGAGTTTTGGAGTTTCGGAGTTTCGGAGTTTTGGAGTTTCAGAGTTTTGGAGGTTCAGGGTTGTGGAGTTTCGGAATTTTTGAGTTTTGGAGTTTCGGAGTTTCGGAGTTTTGGAGTTTTGCGGTTTTCGAGTTTCGGAGTTTCGAATTTTCAGTTTCGGATTTTTGGAGTTTTGGAGTTTTCGAGATTTGGAGTTTTGGCGTTTTGGAGATTCGGAGTCTTGGAGTGTCGGAATTTTGTAGTTTTGTAGTTTTGGAGTGTCGGAGTTTTGGAGTGTTGGAGTTTTGGAGTTTTGGAGTTTTGGAGTTTCGGAGTTTCGGAGTTTTGGAGTTTCAGAGTTTTGGAGGTTCAGGGTTGTGGAGTTTCGGAATTTTTGAGTTTTGGAGTTTCGGAGTTTCGGAGTTTTGGAGAATTGCAGTTTTGGAGTTTTGGGGTTTTGGAGTTTCGAATTTTCAGAGTTTCGGATTTTTGGAGTTTCGGAGTTTCGGAGTTTTGGAGTTTCAGAGTTTTCGAGGTTCAGGGTTGTGGAGTTTCGGAATTTTTGAGTTTTGGAGTTTCAGAGTTTCGGAGTTTTGGAGTTTTGGAGTTTCGAATTTTCAGTTTCGGATTTTTGGAGTTTTGCAGTTTCGGAGATTTGGAGTTTTGGCGTTTTCGAGATTCGGAATCTTGGAGTTTCGGAATTTTGTAGTTTTGTAGTTTTGGAGTGTCAGAGTTCTGGAGTGTTGGAGCTTTGGAGTTTTGGAGTTTATGAGTTTTTGAGTTTTGGATTTTTGCACTTTTGGAGTTTTGGAGTTTTGGAGTTTCGGAGTTTCGGAGTTTTGGAGTTTCAGAGTTTTGGAGGTTCAGGGTTGTGGAGTTTCGGAATTTTTGAGTATTGGAGTTCCGGAGTTTCGGAGTTTTGGAGAATTGCAGTTTTGGAATTTTTGTACTTTTGAATTTTCAGTTTCGGATTTTTGGAGTTTTGGAGTTTCGGAGTTTCGGAGTTTTGGAGTTTCAGACTTTTCGAGGTTCAGGGTTGTGGAATTTCGGAATTTTTGAGTTTTGGAGTTTCGGAGTTTTGGAGTTTTGCAGTTTCGGAGTTTTGGAGTTTTGGAGTTTCGGAGTTTTGGAGATTTGGTGTTTTGGAGTTTCGAATTTTCAGTTTCGGATTTTTGGAGTTTTGGAGTTCCGGAGATTTGGAGTTTCAGAGTTTTGGAGGTTCAGGGTTGGGAAGTTTCGGAATTTTTGAGTTTTGGAGTTTCGGAGTTTTGGAGTTTTGGAGTTTCGGAGTTTTGGAGATTTGGTGTTTTGGAGTTTAGAATTTTCAGAGTTTCGGATTTTTGGAGTTTCGGACTTTCGGAGTTTTGGAGTTTCAGAGTTTTGGAGGTTCAGGGTTGTGGAGTTTCGGAATTTTTGAGTTTTGGAGTTTCGGAGTTTCGGAGTTTTGGAGTATTGCAGTTTTGGAATTTTGGAGTTTTGGAGTTTCGAATTTTCAGAGTTTCGGATTTTTGGAGTTTTGGAGTTTCGGAGATTTGGAGTTTTGGCGTTTTGGAGTTTCAGAGTTTTGGAGGTTCAGGGTTGTGGAGTTTCGGAATTTTTGAGTTTTGGAGTTTCGGAGTTTTGGAGTTTCAGAGTATTCGAGGTTCAGGGTTGTGGAGTTTCGGAATTTTTGAGTTTTGGAGTTTTGGAGTTTCGGAGTTCCGGAGTTTCGGGGTTTCGGAGTTTTGGAGTTTTGCAGTTTCGGAGTTTTGGAGTTTTGGAGTTTCGGAGTTTCGGAGTTTTGGAGTTTCAGAGTTTTCGAGGTTCAGGGTTGTGGAGTTTCTGAATTTTTGAATTTTGGAGTTTCGGAGTTTCGGAGTTTTCGAGTTTTGGAGTTTCGAATTTACAGAGTTTCGGATTTTCGGAGTTTTGGAGTTTCGGAGATTTGGAGTTTCGGAGTTTCGGAGTTTCGGAGTTTCATAGTTTCAGAGTTCTGGAGGTTCAGGGTTGTGGAGTTTCGGAATTTTTGAGTTTTGGAGTTTCGGAGTTTCGGAGTTTTGGAGTTTTGCGGTTTTCGAGTTTCGGAGTTTCGAATTTTCAGTCTCGGATTTTTGGAGTTTTGGAGTTTTCGAGATTTGGAGTTTCGGCATTTTGGAGATTCGGAGTCTTGGAGTGTCGGAATTTTGTAGTTTTGTAGTTTTGGAGTGTCGGAGTTTTGGAGTGTTGGAGTTTTGGAGCTTTGGAGTTTTGGAGTTTTTGAGTTTTTTAGTTTTGGATTTTTGCACTTTTGGAGTTTTGGAGTTTTGGAGTTTCGGAGTTTCGGAGTTTTGGAGTTTCAGAGTTTTGGAGGTTCAGGGTTGTGGAGTTTCGGAATTTTTGAGTTTTGGAGTTTCGGAGTTTTGGAGAATTGCAGTTTTGGAGTTTTGGGGTTTTGGAGTTTCGAATTTTCAGTTTCGGATTTTTGGAGTTTTGGAGTTTCGGAGTTTCGTAGTTTCGGAGTTTTGGAGAATTGCAGTTTTGGAGTTTTGGGGTTTTGGAGTTTCGAATTTTCAGAGTTTCGGATTTTTGGAGTTTCGGAGTTTCGGAGTTTTGGAGTTTCAGAGTTTTCGAGGTTCAGGGTTGTGGAGTTTCGGAATTTTTGAGTTTTGGAGTTTCAGAGTTTCGGAGTTTTGGAGTTTCGAATTTTCAGTTTCGGATTTTTGGAGTTTTGGAGTTTCGGAGATTTGGAGTTTTGGCGTTTTCGAGATTCGGAATCTTGGAGTTTCGGAATTTTGTAGTTTTGTAGTTTTGGAGTGTCAGAGTTCTGGAGTGTTGGAGCTTTGGAGTTTTGGAGTTTATGAGTTTTTGAGTTTTGGATTTTTGCACTTTTGGAGTTTTGGAGTTTTGGAGTTTCGGAGTTTCGGAGTTTTGGAGTTTTGCGGTTTTCGAGTTTCGGAGTTTCGAATTTTCAGTTTCGGATTTTTGGAGTTTTGGAGTTTTCGAGATTTGGAGTTTCGGCGTTTTGGAGATTCGGAGTCTTGGAGTGTCGGAATTTTGTAGTTTTGTAGTTTTGGAGTGTCGGAGTTTTGGAGTGTTGGAGTTTTGGAGCTTTGGAGTTTTGGAGTTTTTGAGTTTTTTAGTTTTGGATTTTTGCACTTTTGGAGTTTTGGAGTTTTGGAGTTTCGGAGTTTCGGAGTTTTGGAGTTTCAGAGTTTTGGAGGTTCAGGGTTGTGGAGTTTCGGAATTTTTGAGTTTTGGAGTTTCGGAGTTTCGGAGTTTTGGAGAATTGCAGTTTTGGAGTTTTGGGGTTTTGGAGTTTCGAATTTTCAGAGTTTCGGATTTTTGGAGTTTTGGAGTTTCGGAGTTTCGGAGTTTTGGAGTTTCAGAGTTTTCGAGGTTCAGGGTTGTGGAGTTTCGGAATTTTTGAGTTTTGGAGTTTCGGAGTTTCGGAGTTTTGGAGTTTCGAATTTTCAGTTTCGGATTTTTGGAGTTTTGGAGTTTCGGAGATTTGGAATTTTGGCGTTTTGGAGATTCGGAATCTTGGAGTTTTGGAATTTTGTAGTTTTGTAGTTTTGGAGTGTCAGAGTTCTGGAGTGTTGGAGCTTTGGAGTTTTGGAGTTTATGAGTTTTTGAGTTTTGGATTTTTGCACTTTTGGAGTTTTGGAGTTTTGGAGTTTCGGAGTTTCGGAGTTTTGGAGTTTCAGAGTTTTGGAGGTTCAGGGTTGTGGAGTTTCGGATTTTTGGAGTTTTGGAGTTTCGGAGATTTGGAGTTTTGGCGTTTTGGAGATTCGGAATCTTGGAGTTTCGGAATTTTGTAGTTTTGTAGTTTTGGAGTGTCAGAGTTTTGGAGTGTTGGAGTTTTGGAGCTTTGGAGTTTTGGAGTTTTTTGAGTTTTTGAGTTTTGGATTTTGACACTTTTGGAGTTTTGGAGTTTCGGAGTTTCGGAGTTTTGGAGTTTCAGAGTTTTGTAGGTTCAAGGTTGTGGAGTTTCGGAATTTTTGAGTTTTGGAGTTTCGGAGTTTTGGAGTTTTGGAGTTTTGGAGTTTCGGAGTTTTGGAGTTTCAGAGTTTTCGAGGTTCAGGGTTGTGGAGTTTCGGAATTTTTGAGTTTTGGAGTTTTGGAGTTTCGGAGTTCCGGAGTTTCGGAGTTTCGGAGTTTTGGAGTTTTGCAGTTTCGGAGTTTGGGAGTTTTGGAGTTTCGGAGTTTCGGAGTTTTGGAGTTTCAGAGTTTTCGAGGTTCAGGGTTGTGGAGTTTCTGAATTTTTGAATTTTTTAGTTTCGGAGTTTTGGAGTTTTGGAGTTTCGAATTTACAGAGTTTCGGATTTTCGGAGTTTTGGAGTTTCGGAGATTTGGAGTTTTGGCGTTTTGGAGATTCGGGGTCTTGGAGTTTCGGAATTTTGCAGTTTTGTAGTTTTGGAGTGTCGGAGTTTTGGAGTGTTGGAGTTTTGGAGTTTCGGAGTTTCGGAGTTTCAGAGTTTCAGAGCTCTGGAGGTTCAGGGTTGTGGAGTTTCGGAATTTTTGAGTTTTGGAGTTTCGGAGTTTCGGAGTTTTGGAGTTTTGCGGTTTTCGAGTTTCGGAGTTTCGAATTTTCAGTCTCGGATTTTTGGAGTTTTGGAGTTTTCAAGATTTGGAGTTTCGGCGTTTTGGAGATTCGGAGTCTTGGAGTGTCGGAATTTTGTAGTTTTGTAGTTTTGGAGTGTCGGAGTTTTGGAGTGTTGGAGTTTTGGAGCTTTGGAGTTTTGGAGTTTTTGAGTTTTTTAGTTTTGGATTTTTGCACTTTTGGAGTTTTGGAGTTTCGGAGTTTCGGAGTTTTGGAGTTTCAGAGTTTTGGAGGTTCAGGGTTGTGGAGTTTCGGAATTTTTGAGTTTTGGAGTTTCGTAGTTTCGGAGTTTTGGAGAATTGCAGTTTTGGAGTTTTGGGGTTTTGGAGTTTCGAATTTTCAGAGTTTCGGATTTTTGGAGTTTCGGAGTTTCGGAGTTTTGGAGTTTCAGAGTTTTCGAGGTTCAGGGTTGTGGAGTTTCGGAATTTTTGAGTTTTGGAGTTTCAGAGTTTCGGAGTTTTGGAGTTTTGGAGTTTCGAATTTTCAGTTTCGGATTTTTGGAGTTTTGGAGTTTCGGAGATTTGGAGTTTTGGCGTTTTGGAGATTCGGAATCTTGGAGTTTCGGAATTTTGTAGTTTTGTAGTTTTGGAGTGTCAGAGTTCTGGAGTGTTGGAGCTTTGGAGTTTTGGAGTTTATGAGTTTTTGAGTTTTGGATTTTTGCACTTTTGGAGTTTTGGAGTTTTGGAGTTTCGGAGTTTCGGAGTTTCGGAGTTTTGGAGTTTCAGAGTTTTGGAGGTTCAGGGTTGTGGAGTTTCGGAATTTCTGAGTATTGGAGTTCCGGAGTTTCGGAGTTTTGGAGTTTCGGAGTTTCGGAGTTTCAGAGTTTTCGAGGTTCAGGGTTGTGGAGTTTCGGAATTTTTGAGTTTTGGAGTTTCGGAGTTTCGGAGTTTTGGAGTATTGCAGTTTTGGAATTTCGGAGTTTTGGAGTTTCGAATTTTCAGAGTTTTGGATTTTTGCACTTTTGGAGTTTCGGAGTTTTGGAGTTTCGGAGTTTTGGAGTTTCGGAGTTGTGGAGTTTCGGAATTTTTAAGTTTTGGAGTTTTGGAGTTTCGGAGTTCCGGAGTTTCGGAGTTTCGGAGTTTTGGAGTTTTGCAGTTTCGGAGTTTTGGAGTTTTGGAGTTTCGGAGTTTCGGAGTTTTGGAGTTTCAGAGTTTTCGAGGTTCAGGGTTGTGGAGTTTCTGAATTTTTGAATTTTGTAGTTTCGGAGTTTCGGAGTTTTGGAGTTTTGGAGTTTCGAATTTACAGAGTTTCGGATTTTCGGAGTTTTGGAGTTTCGGAGATTTGGAGTTTTGGCGTTTTGGAGATTCGGGGTCTTGGAGTTTCGGAATTTTGCAGTTTTGTAGTTTTGGTGTGTCGGAGTTTTGGAGTGTTGGAGTTTTGGAGTTTCGGAGTTTCGGAGTTTCGGAGTTTTGGAGTTTTGCGGTTTTGGAGTTTTGGAGTTTCGAATTTTCAGTTTCGGATTTTTGGAGTTTTTGAGTTTTCGAGATTTGGAGTTTCGGCGTTTTGGAGATTCGGAGTCTTGGAGTGTCGGAATTTTGTAGTTTTGTAGTTTTGGAGTGTCGGAGTTTTGGAGTGTTGGAGTTTTGGAGCTTTGGAGTTTTGGAGTTTTTGAGTTTTTTAGTTTTGAATTTTTGCACTTTTGGAGTTTTGGAGTTTCGGAGTTTCGGAGTTTTGGAGTTTCAGAGTTTTGGAGGTTCAGGGTTGTGGAGTTTCGGAATTTTTGAGTTTTGGAGTTTCGTAGTTTCGGAGTTTTGGAGAATTGCAGTTTTGGAGTTTTGGGGTTTTGGAGTTTCGAATTTTCAGAGTTTCGGATTTTTGGAGTTTCGGAGTTTCGGAGTTTTGGAGTTTCAGAGTTTTCGAGGTTCAGGGTTGTGGAGTTTCTGAATTTTTGAATTTTGGAGTTTCGGAGTTTCGGAGTTTTCGAGTTTTGGAGTTTCGAATTTACAGAGTTTCGGATTTTCGGAGTTTTGGAGTTTCGGAGATTTGGAGTTTTGGCGTTTTGGAGATTCGGGGTCTTGGAGTTTCGGAATTTTGCAGTTTTGTAGTTTTGGAGTGTCGGAGTTTTGGAGTGTTGGAGTTTTGGAGTTTCGGAGTTTCGGAGTTTCGGAGTTTCAGAGTTTCAGAGTTCTGGAGGTTCAGGGTTGTGGAGTTTCGGAATTTTTGAGTTTTGGAGTTTCGGAGTTTCGGAGTTTTGGAGTTTTGCGGTTTTCGAGTTTCGGAGTTTCGAATTTTCAGTCTCGGATTTTTGGAGTTTTGGAGTTTTCGAGATTTGGAGTTTCGGCATTTTGGAGATTCGGAGTCTTGGAGTGTCGGAATTTTGTAGTTTTGTAGTTTTGGAGTGTCGGAGTTTTGGAGTGTTGGAGTTTTGGAGCTTTGGAGTTTTGGAGTTTTTGAGTTTTTTAGTTTTGGATTTTTGCACTTTTGGAGTTTTGGAGTTTCGGAGTTTCGGAGTTTTGGAGTTTCAGAGTTTCAGAGTTCTGGAGGTTCAGGGCTGTGGAGTTTCGGAAATTTTGAGTTTTGGAGTTTCGGAGTTTTGGAGAATTGCAGTTTTGGAGTTTTGGGGTTTTGGAGTTTCGAATTTTCAGTTTCGGATTTTTGGAGTTTTGGAGTTTCGGAGTTTCGTAGTTTCGGAGTTTTGGAGAATTGCAGTTTTGGAGTTTTGGGGTTTTGGAGTTTCGAATTTTCAGAGTTTCGGATTTTTGGAGTTTCGGAGTTTCGGAGTTTTGGAGTTTCAGAGTTTTCGAGGTTCAGGGTTGTGGAGTTTCGGAATTTTTGAGTTTTGGAGTTTCAGAGTTTCGGAGTTTTGGAGTTTCGAATTTTCAGTTTCGGATTTTTGGAGTTTTGGAGTTTCGGAGATTTGGAGTTTTGGCGTTTTCGAGATTCGGAATCTTGGAGTTTCGGAATTTTGTAGTTTTGTAGTTTTGGAGTGTCAGAGTTCTGGAGTGTTGGAGTTTTGGAGCTTTGGAGTTTTGGAGTTTTTGAGTTTTTTAGTTTTGGATTTTTGCACTTTTGGAGTTTTGGAGTTTTGGAGTTTCGGAGTTTCGGAGTTTTGGAGTTTCAGAGTTTTGGAGGTTCAGGGTTGTGGAGTTTCGGAATTTTTGAGTTTTGGAGTTTCGGAGTTTCGGAGTTTTGGAGAATTGCAGTTTTGGAGTTTTGGGGTTTTGGAGTTTCGAATTTTCAGAGTTTCGGATTTTTGGAGTTTTGGAGTTTCGGAGTTTCGGAGTTTTGGAGTTTCAGAGTTTTCGAGGTTCAGGGTTGTGGAGTTTCGGAATTTTTGAGTATTGGAGTTTCGGAGTTTCGGAGTTTTGGAGTTTCGAATTTTCAGTTTCGGATTTTTTGAGTTTTGGAGTTTCGGAGATTTGGAATTTTGGCGTTTTGGAGATTCGGAATCTTGGAGTTTTGGAATTTTGTAGTTTTGTAGTTTTGGAGTGTCAGAGTTCTGGAGTGTTGGAGCTTTGGAGTTTTGGAGTTTATGAGTTTTTGAGTTTTGGATTTTTGCACTTTTGGAGTTTTGGAGTTTTGGAGTTTCGGAGTTTCGGAGTTTTGGAGTTTCAGAGTTTTGGAGGTTCAGGGTTGTGGAGTTTCGGATTTTTGGAGTTTTGGAGTTTCGGAGATTTGGAGTTTTGGCGTTTTGGAGATTCGGAATCTTGGAGTTTCGGAATTTTGTAGTTTTGTAGTTTTGGAGTGTCAGAGTTTTGGAGTGTTGGAGTTTTGGAGCTTTGGAGTTTTGGAGTTTTTTGAGTTTTTGAGTTTTGGATTTTGACACTTTTGGAGTTTTGGAGTTTCGGAGTTTTGGAGTTTCAGAGTTTTGTAGGTTCAGGGTTGTGGAGTTTCGGAATTTTTGAGTTTTGGAGTTTCGGAGTTTTGGAGTTTTGGAGTTTTGGAGTTTCGGAGTTTTGGCGTTTCAGAGTTTTCGAGGTTCAGGGTTGTGGAGTTTCGGAATTTTTGAGTTTTGGAGTTTTGGAGTTTCGGAGTTCCGGAGTTTCGGAGTTTCGGAGTTTTGGAGTTTTGCAGTTTCGGAGTTTTGGAGTTTTGGAGTTTCGGAGTTTCGGAGTTTTGGAGTTTCCGAGTTTTCGAGGTTCAGGGTTGTGGAGTTTCTGAATTTTTGAATTTTTTAGTTTCGGAGTTTCGGAGTTTTGGAGTTTTGGAGTTTCGAATTTACAGAGTTTCGGATTTTCGGAGTTTTGGAGTTTCGGAGATTTGGAGTTTTGGCGTTTTGGAGATTCGGGGTCTTGGAGTTTCGGAATTTTGCAGTTTTGTAGTTTTGGAGTGTCGGAGTTTTGGAGTGTTCGAGTTTTGGAGTTTCGGAGTTTCGGAGTTTCAGAGTATCAGAGTTCTGGAGGTTCAGGGTTGTGGAGTTTCGGAATTTTTGAGTTTTGGAGTTTCGGAGTTTCGGAGTTTTGGAGTTTTGCGGTTTTCGAGTTTCGGAGTTTCGAATTTTCAGTCTCGGATTTTTGGAGTTTTGGAGTTTTCAAGATTTGGAGTTTCGGCGTTTTGGAGATTCGGAGTCTTGGAGTGTCGGAATTTTGTAGTTTTGTAGTTTTGGAGTGTCGGAGTTTTGGAGTGTTGGAGTTTTGGAGCTTTGGAGTTTTGGAGTTTTTGACTTTTTTAGTTTTGGATTTTTGCACTTTTGGAGTTTTGGAGTTTCGGAGTTTCGGAGTTTTGGAGTTTCAGAGTTTTGGAGGTTCAGGGTTGTGGAGTTTCGGAATTTTTGAGTTTTGGAGTTTCGTAGTTTCGGAGTTTTGGAGAATTGCAGTTTTGGAGTTTTGGGGTTTTGGAGTTTCGAATTTTCAGAGTTTCGGATTTTTGGAGTTTCGGAGTTTCGGAGTTTTGGAGTTTCAGAGTTTTCGAGGTTCAGGGTTGTGGAGTTTCGGAATTTTTGAGTTTTGGAGTTTCAGAGTTTCGGAGTTTTGGAGTTTTGGAGTTTCGAATTTTCAGTTTCGGATTTTTGGAGTTTTGGAGTTTCGGAGATTTGGAGTTTTGGCGTTTTGGAGATTCGGAATCTTGGAGTTTCGGAATTTTGTAGTTTTGTAGTTTTGGAGTGTCAGAGTTCTGGAGTGTTGGAGCTTTGGAGTTTTGGAGTTTATGAGTTTTTGAGTTTTGGATTTTTGCACTTTTGGAGTTTTGGAGTTTTGGAGTTTCGGAGTTTCGGAGTTTCGGAGTTTTGGAGTTTCAGAGTTTTGGAGGTTCAGGGTTGTGGAGTTTCGGAATTTCTGAGTATTGGAGTTCCGGAGTTTCGGAGTTTTGGAGTTTCGGAGTTTCGGAGTTTCAGAGTTTTCGAGGTTCAGGGTTGTGGAGTTTCGGAATTTTTGAGTTTTGGAGTTTCGGAGTTTCGGAGTTTTGGAGTATTGCAGTTTTGGAATTTCGGAGTTTTGGAGTTTCGAATTTTCAGAGTTTTGGATTTTTGCACTTTTGGAGTTTCGGAGTTTTGGAGTTTCGGAGTTTTGGAGTTTCGGAGTTGTGGAGTTTCGGAATTTTTAAGTTTTGGAGTTTTGGAGTTTCGGAGTTCCGGAGTTTCGGAGTTTCGGAGTTTTGGAGTTTTGCAGTTTCGGAGTTTTGGAGTTTTGGAGTTTCGGAGTTTCGGAGTTTTGGAGTTTCAGAGTTTTCGAGGTTCAGGGTTGTGGAGTTTCTGAATTTTTGAATTTTGTAGTTTCGGAGTTTCGGAGTTTTGGAGTTTTGGAGTTTCGAATTTACAGAGTTTCGGATTTTCGGAGTTTTGGAGTTTCGGAGATTTGGAGTTTTGGCGTTTTGGAGATTCGGGGTCTTGGAGTTTCGGAATTTTGCAGTTTTGTAGTTTTGGTGTGTCGGAGTTTTGGAGTGTTGGAGTTTTGGAGTTTCGGAGTTTCGGAGTTTCGGAGTTTTGGAGTTTTGCGGTTTTGGAGTTTTGGAGTTTCGAATTTTCAGTTTCGGATTTTTGGAGTTTTTGAGTTTTCGAGATTTGGAGTTTCGGCGTTTTGGAGATTCGGAGTCTTGGAGTGTCGGAATTTTGTAGTTTTGTAGTTTTGGAGTGTCGGAGTTTTGGAGTGTTGGAGTTTTGGAGCTTTGGAGTTTTGGAGTTTTTGAGTTTTTTAGTTTTGAATTTTTGCACTTTTGGAGTTTTGGAGTTTCGGAGTTTCGGAGTTTTGGAGTTTCAGAGTTTTGGAGGTTCAGGGTTGTGGAGTTTCGGAATTTTTGAGTTTTGGAGTTTCGTAGTTTCGGAGTTTTGGAGAATTGCAGTTTTGGAGTTTTGGGGTTTTGGAGTTTCGAATTTTCAGAGTTTCGGATTTTTGGAGTTTCGGAGTTTCGGAGTTTTGGAGTTTCAGAGTTTTCGAGGTTCAGGGTTGTGGAGTTTCTGAATTTTTGAATTTTGGAGTTTCGGAGTTTCGGAGTTTTCGAGTTTTGGAGTTTCGAATTTACAGAGTTTCGGATTTTCGGAGTTTTGGAGTTTCGGAGATTTGGAGTTTTGGCGTTTTGGAGATTCGGGGTCTTGGAGTTTCGGAATTTTGCAGTTTTGTAGTTTTGGAGTGTCGGAGTTTTGGAGTGTTGGAGTTTTGGAGTTTCGGAGTTTCGGAGTTTCGGAGTTTCAGAGTTTCAGAGTTCTGGAGGTTCAGGGTTGTGGAGTTTCGGAATTTTTGAGTTTTGGAGTTTCGGAGTTTCGGAGTTTTGGAGTTTTGCGGTTTTCGAGTTTCGGAGTTTCGAATTTTCAGTCTCGGATTTTTGGAGTTTTGGAGTTTTCGAGATTTGGAGTTTCGGCATTTTGGAGATTCGGAGTCTTGGAGTGTCGGAATTTTGTAGTTTTGTAGTTTTGGAGTGTCGGAGTTTTGGAGTGTTGGAGTTTTGGAGCTTTGGAGTTTTGGAGTTTTTGAGTTTTTTAGTTTTGGATTTTTGCACTTTTGGAGTTTTGGAGTTTCGGAGTTTCGGAGTTTTGGAGTTTCAGAGTTTCAGAGTTCTGGAGGTTCAGGGCTGTGGAGTTTCGGAAATTTTGAGTTTTGGAGTTTCGGAGTTTTGGAGAATTGCAGTTTTGGAGTTTTGGGGTTTTGGAGTTTCGAATTTTCAGTTTCGGATTTTTGGAGTTTTGGAGTTTCGGAGTTTCGTAGTTTCGGAGTTTTGGAGAATTGCAGTTTTGGAGTTTTGGGGTTTTGGAGTTTCGAATTTTCAGAGTTTCGGATTTTTGGAGTTTCGGAGTTTCGGAGTTTTGGAGTTTCAGAGTTTTCGAGGTTCAGGGTTGTGGAGTTTCGGAATTTTTGAGTTTTGGAGTTTCAGAGTTTCGGAGTTTTGGAGTTTCGAATTTTCAGTTTCGGATTTTTGGAGTTTTGGAGTTTCGGAGATTTGGAGTTTTGGCGTTTTCGAGATTCGGAATCTTGGAGTTTCGGAATTTTGTAGTTTTGTAGTTTTGGAGTGTCAGAGTTCTGGAGTGTTGGAGTTTTGGAGCTTTGGAGTTTTGGAGTTTTTGAGTTTTTTAGTTTTGGATTTTTGCACTTTTGGAGTTTTGGAGTTTTGGAGTTTCGGAGTTTCGGAGTTTTGGAGTTTCAGAGTTTTGGAGGTTCAGGGTTGTGGAGTTTCGGAATTTTTGAGTTTTGGAGTTTCGGAGTTTCGGAGTTTTGGAGAATTGCAGTTTTGGAGTTTTGGGGTTTTGGAGTTTCGAATTTTCAGAGTTTCGGATTTTTGGAGTTTTGGAGTTTCGGAGTTTCGGAGTTTTGGAGTTTCAGAGTTTTCGAGGTTCAGGGTTGTGGAGTTTCGGAATTTTTGAGTATTGGAGTTTCGGAGTTTCGGAGTTTTGGAGTTTCGAATTTTCAGTTTCGGATTTTTTGAGTTTTGGAGTTTCGGAGATTTGGAATTTTGGCGTTTTGGAGATTCGGAATCTTGGAGTTTTGGAATTTTGTAGTTTTGTAGTTTTGGAGTGTCAGAGTTCTGGAGTGTTGGAGCTTTGGAGTTTTGGAGTTTATGAGTTTTTGAGTTTTGGATTTTTGCACTTTTGGAGTTTTGGAGTTTTGGAGTTTCGGAGTTTCGGAGTTTTGGAGTTTCAGAGTTTTGGAGGTTCAGGGTTGTGGAGTTTCGGATTTTTGGAGTTTTGGAGTTTCGGAGATTTGGAGTTTTGGCGTTTTGGAGATTCGGAATCTTGGAGTTTCGGAATTTTGTAGTTTTGTAGTTTTGGAGTGTCAGAGTTTTGGAGTGTTGGAGTTTTGGAGCTTTGGAGTTTTGGAGTTTTTTGAGTTTTTGAGTTTTGGATTTTGACACTTTTGGAGTTTTGGAGTTTCGGAGTTTCGGAGTTTTGGAGTTTCAGAGTTTTGTAGGTTCAGGGTTGTGGAGTTTCGGAATTTTTGAGTTTTGGAGTTTCGGAGTTTTGGAGTTTTGGAGTTTTGGAGTTTCGGAGTTTTGGCGTTTCAGAGTTTTCGAGGTTCAGGGTTGTGGAGTTTCGGAATTTTTGAGTTTTGGAGTTTTGGAGTTTCGGAGTTCCGGAGTTTCGGAGTTTCGGAGTTTTGGAGTTTTGCAGTTTCGGAGTTTTGGAGTTTTGGAGTTTCGGAGTTTCGGAGTTTTGGAGTTTCCGAGTTTTCGAGGTTCAGGGTTGTGGAGTTTCTGAATTTTTGAATTTTTTAGTTTCGGAGTTTCGGAGTTTTGGAGTTTTGGAGTTTCGAATTTACAGAGTTTCGGATTTTCGGAGTTTTGGAGTTTCGGAGATTTGGAGTTTTGGCGTTTTGGAGATTCGGGGTCTTGGAGTTTCGGAATTTTGCAGTTTTGTAGTTTTGGAGTGTCGGAGTTTTGGAGTGTTCGAGTTTTGGAGTTTCGGAGTTTCGGAGTTTCAGAGTATCAGAGTTCTGGAGGTTCAGGGTTGTGGAGTTTCGGAATTTTTGAGTTTTGGAGTTTCGGAGTTTCGGAGTTTTGGAGTTTTGCGGTTTTCGAGTTTCGGAGTTTCGAATTTTCAGTCTCGGATTTTTGGAGTTTTGGAGTTTTCAAGATTTGGAGTTTCGGCGTTTTGGAGATTCGGAGTCTTGGAGTGTCGGAATTTTGTAGTTTTGTAGTTTTGGAGTGTCGGAGTTTTGGAGTGTTGGAGTTTTGGAGCTTTGGAGTTTTGGAGTTTTTGACTTTTTTAGTTTTGGATTTTTGCACTTTTGGAGTTTTGGAGTTTCGGAGTTTCGGAGTTTTGGAGTTTCAGAGTTTTGGAGGTTCAGGGTTGTGGAGTTTCGGAATTTTTGAGTTTTGGAGTTTCGTAGTTTCGGAGTTTTGGAGAATTGCAGTTTTGGAGTTTTGGGGTTTTGGAGTTTCGAATTTTCAGAGTTTCGGATTTTTGGAGTTTCGGAGTTTCGGAGTTTTGGAGTTTCAGAGTTTTCGAGGTTCAGGGTTGTGGAGTTTCGGAATTTTTGAGTTTTGGAGTTTCAGAGTTTCGGAGTTTTGGAGTTTTGGAGTTTCGAATTTTCAGTTTCGGATTTTTGGAGTTTTGGAGTTTCGGAGATTTGGAGTTTTGGCGTTTTGGAGATTCGGAATCTTGGAGTTTCGGAATTTTGTAGTTTTGTAGTTTTGGAGTGTCAGAGTTCTGGAGTGCTGGAGCTTTGGAGTTTTGGAGTTTATGAGTTTTTGAGTTTTGGATTTTTGCACTTTTGGAGTTTTGGAGTTTTGGAGTTTCGGAGTTTCGGAGTTTCGGAGTTTTGGAGTTTCAGAGTTTTGGAGGTTCAGGGTTGTGGAGTTTCGGAATTTCTGAGTATTGGAGTTCCGGAGTTTCGGAGTTTTGGAGAATTGCAGTTTTGGAATTTTTGTAGTTTTGAATTTTCAGTTTCGGATTTTTGGAGTTTTGGAGTTTCGGAGTTTCGGAGTTTTGGAGTTTCAGACTTTTCGAGGTTCAGGGTTGTGGAATTTCGGAATTTTTGAGTTTTGGAGTTTCGGAGTTCCGGAGGTTCGGAGTTTTGGAGTTTTGCAGTTTCGGAGTTTTGGAGTTTTGGAGTTTCGGAGTTTTGGAGTTTCAGAGTTTTCGAGGTTCAGGGTTGTGGAGTTTCGGAATTTTTGAGTTTTGGAGTTTCGGAGTTTTGGAGATTTGGTGTTTTGGAGTTTCGAATTTTCAGAGTTTCGGATTTTTGGAGTTTTGGAGTTCCGGAGATTTATAGTTTCAGAGTTTTGGAGGTTCAGGGTTGGGGAGTTTCGGAATTTTTGAGTTTTGGAGTTTCGGAGTTTTGGAGTTTTGGAGTTTCGGAGTTTCGGAGTTTCAGAGTTTTCGAGGTTCAGGGTTGTGGAGTTTCGGAATTTTTGAGTTTTGGAGTTTCGGAGTTTCGGAGTTTTGGAGTTTCAGAGTTTTGGAGGTTCAGGGTTGTGGAGTTTCGGAATTTTTGAGTTTTGGAGTTTCGGAGTTTCGGAGTTTCGGAGTTTGGGAGTATTGCAGTTTTGGAATTTCGGAGTTTTGGAGTTTCGAATTTTCAGAGTTTTGGATTTTTGCACTTTTGGAGTTTCGGAGTTTTGGAGTTTCGGAGTTTTGGAGTTTCGGAGTTGTGGAGTTTCGGAGTTTCGGAGTTTTGGAGTTTTGCAGTTTCGGAGTTTTGGAGTTTTGGAGTTTCGGAGTTTCGGAGTTTTGGAGTTTCGAATTTACAGAGTTTCGGATTTTCGGAGTTTCGGAGATTTGGAGTTTTGGCGTTTTGGAGATTCGGGGTCTTGGAGTTTCGGAATTTTGCAGTTTTGTAGTTTTGGAGTGTCGGAGTTTTGGAGTGTTGGAGTTTTGGAGTTTCGGAGTTTCGGAGTTTTAGAGTTTCAGAGTTTCAGAGTTCTGCAGGTTCAGGGTTGTGGAGTTTCGGAATTTTTGAGTTTTGGAGTTTCAGAGTTTCGGAGTTTTGGAGTTTTGCGGTTTTGGAGTTTTGGAGTTTCGAATTTTCAGTTTCGGATTTTTGGAGTTTTGGAGTTTTCGAGATTTGGAGTTTCGGCGTTTTGGAGATTCGGAGTCTTGGAGTATCGGAATTTTGTAGTTTTGTAGTTTTGGAGTGTCGGAGTTTTGGAGTGTTGGAGTTTTGGAGCTTTGGAGTTTTGGAGTTTTTGAGTTTTTAGTTTTGAATTTTTGCACTTTTGGAGTTTTGGAGTTTTGGAGTTTCGGAGTTTCGGAGTTTTGGAGTTTCAGAGTTTTGGAGGTTCAGGGTTGTGGAGTTTCGGAATTTTTGAGTTTTGGAGTTTCGTAGTTTCGGAGTTTTGGAGAATTGCAGTTTTGGAGTTTTGGAGTTTCGGAGTTCCGGAGTTTCGGAGTTTTGGAGTTTTGGAGTTTTGCAGTTTCGGAGTTTTGGAGTTTTGGAGTTTCGGAGTTTTGGAGTTTCAGAGTTTTCGAGGTTCAGGGTTGTGGAGTTTCGGAATTTTTGAGTTTTGGAGTTTCGGAGTTTTGGAGATTTGGTGTTTTGGAGTTTCGAATTTTCAGAGTTTCGGATTTTTGGAGTTTTGGAGTTCCGGAGATTTATAGTTTCAGAGTTTTGGAGGTTCAGGTTTGGGGAGTTTCGGAATTTTTGAGTTTTGGAGTTTCGGAGTTTTGGAGTTTCGGAGTTTCGGAGTTTCAGAGTTTTCGAGGTTCAGGGTTGTGGAGTTTCGGAATTTTTGAGTTTTGGAGTTTCGGAGTTTCGGAGTTTTGGAGTATTGCAGTTTTGGAATTTCGGAGTTTTGGAGTTTCGAATTTTCAGAGTTTTGGATTTTTGCACTTTTGGAGTTTCGGAGTTTTGGAGTTTCGGAGTTTTGGAGTTTCGGAGTTGTGGAGTTTCGGAATTTTTAAGTTTTGGAGTTTTGGAGTTTCGGAGTTCCGGAGTTTCGGAGTTTCGGAGTTTTGGAGTTTTGCAGTTTCGGAGTTTTGGAGTTTCGGAGTTTCGGAGTTTTGGAGTTTCAGAGTTTTCGAGGTTCAGGGTTGTGGAGTTTCTGAATTTTTGAATTTTGGAGTTTCGGAGTTTCGGAGTTTTGGAGTTTTGGAGTTTCGAATTTACAGAGTTTCGGATTTTCGGAGTTTTGGAGTTTCGGAGATTTGGAGTTTTGGCGTTTTGGAGATTCGGGGTCTTGGAGTTTCGGAATTTTGCAGTTTTGTAGTTTTGGTGTGTCGGAGTTTTGGAGTGTTGGAGTTTTGGAGTTTCGGAGTTTCGGAGTTTCGGAGTTTTGGAGTTTCAGAGTTTCAGAGTTCTGGAGGTTCAGGGTTGTGGAGTTTCGGAATTTTTGAGTTTTGGAGTTTCAGAGTTTCGGAGTTTTGGAGTTTTGCGGTTTTGGAGTTTTGGAGTTTCGAATTTTCAGTTTCGGATTTTTGGAGTTTTTGAGTTTTCGAGATTTGGAGTTTCGGCGTTTTGGAGATTCGGAGTCTTGGAGTGTCGGAATTTTGTAGTTTTGTAGTTTTGGAGTGTCGGAGTTTTGGAGTGTTGGAGTTTTGGAGCTTTGGAGTTTTGGAGTTTTTGAGTTTTTTAGTTTTGAATTTTTGCACTTTTGGAGTTTTGGAGTTTCGGAGTTTCGGAGTTTTGGAGTTTCAGAGTTTTGGAGGTTCAGGGTTGTGGAGTTTCAGAATTTTTGAGTTTTGGAGTTTCGTAGTTTCGGAGTTTTGGAGAATTGCAGTTTTGGAGTTTTGGGGTTTTGGAGTTTCGAATTTTCAGAGTTTCGGATTTTTGGAGTTTCGGAGTTTCGGAGTTTTGGAGTTTCAGAGTTTTCGAGGTTCAGGGTTGTGGAGTTTCGGAATTTTTGAGTTTTGGAGTTTCAGAGTTTCGGAGTTTTGGAGTTTCGAATTTTCAGTTTCGGATTTTTGGAGTTTTGGAGTTTCGGAGATTTGGAGTTTTGGCGTTTTGGAGATTCGGAATCTTGGAGTTTCAGAATTTTGTAGTTTTGTAGTTTTGGAGTGTCAGAGTTCTGGAGTGTTGGAGCTTTGGAGTTTTGGAGTTTATGAGTTTTTGAGTTTTGGATTTTTGCACTTTTGGAGTTTTGGAGTTTTGGAGTTTCGGAGTTTCGGAGTTTCGGAGTTTTGGAGTTTCAAAGTTTTGGAGGTTCAGTGTTGTGGAGTTTCGGAATTTTTGAGTATTGGAGTTCCGGAGTTTCGGAGTTTTGGAGAATTGCAGTTTTGGCATTTTTGTAGTTTTGAATTTTCAGTTTCGGATTTTTGGAGTTTTGGAGTTTCGGAGTTTCGGAGTTTTGGAGTTTCAGACTTTTCGAGGTTCAGGGTTGTGGAATTTCGGAATTTTTGAGTTTTGGAGTTTCGGAGTTCCGGAGTTTCGGAGTTTTGGAGTTTTGCAGTTTCGGAGTTTTGGAGTTTTGGAGTTTCGGAGTTTTGGAGATTTGGTGTTTTGGAGTTTCGAATTTTAAGAGTTTCGGATTTTTGGAGTTTTGGAGTTCCGGAGATTTGGAGTTTCAGAGTTTTGGAGGTTCAGGGTTGGGGAGTTTCGGAATTTTTGAGTTTTGGAGTTTCGGAGTTTTGGAGTTTCGGAGTTTTGGAGATTTGGTGTTTTGGAGTTTCGAATTTTCAGAGTTTCGGATTTTTGGAGTTTCGGAGTTTCGGAGTTTTGGAGTTTCAGAGTTTTGGAGGTTCAGGGTTGTGGAGTTTCGGAATTTTTGAGTTTTGGAGTTTCGGAGTTTTGGAGTATTGCAGTTTTGGAATTTTGGAGTTTTGGAGTTTCGAATTTTCAGAGTTTCGGATTTTTGGAGTTTTGGAGTTTCGGAGATTTGGAGTTTTGGCGTTTTGGAGATTCGGAATCTTGGAGTTTCGGAATTTTGTAGTTTTGTAGTTTTGGAGTGTCAGAGTTTTGGAGTGTTGGAGTTTTGGAGCTTTGGAGTTTTGGAGTTTTTTGAGTTTTTGAGTTTTGGATTTTGACACTTTTGGAGTTTTGGAGTTTTGGAGTTTCGGAGTTTCGGAGTTTTGGAGTTTCAGAGTTTTGGAGGTTCAGGGTTGTGGAGTTTCGGAATTTTTGAGTTTTGGAGTTTCGGAGTTTTGGAGTTTTGGAGTTTTGGAGTTTCGGAGTTTTGGAGTTTCAGAGTTTTCGAGGTTCAGGGTTGTGGAGTTTCGGAATTTTTGAGTTTTGGAGTTTTGGAGTTTCGGAGTTCCGGAGTTTCGGAGTTTCGGAGTTTTGGAGTTTTGCAGTTTCGGAGTTTTGGAGTTTTGGAGTTTCGGAGTTTCGGAGTTTTGGAGTTTCAGAGTTTTCGAGGTTCAGGGTTGTGGAGTTTCTGAATTTTTGAATTTTGGAGTTTCGGAGTTTCGGAGTTTTGGAGTTTTGGAGTTTCGAATTTACAGAGTTTCGGATTTTCGGAGTTTTGGAGTTTCGGAGATTTGGAGTTTTGGCGTTTTGGAGATTTGGGGTCTTGGAGTTTCGGAATTTTGCAGTTTTGTAGTTTTGGAGTGTCGGAGTTTTGGAGTGTTGGAGTTTTGGAGTTTCTGAGTTTCGGAGTTTCGGAGTTTTGGAGTTTCAGAGTTTCAGAGTTCTGGAGGTTCAGGGTTGTGGAGTTTCGGAAATTTTGAGTTTTGGAGTTTCGGAGTTTCGGAGTTTTGGAGTTTTGCGGTTTTCGAGTTTCGGAGTTTCGAATTTTCAGTTTCGGATTTTTGGAGTTTTGGAGTTTTCGAGATTTGGAGTTTTGGCGTTTTGGAGATTCGGAGTCTTGGAGTGTCGGAATTTTGTAGTTTTGTAGTTTTGGAGTGTCGGAGTTTTGGAGTGTTGGAGTTTTGGAGCTTTGGAGTTTTGGAGTTTTGGAGTTTTTTAGTTTTGGATTTTTGCACTTTTGGAGTTTTGGAGTTTTGGAGTTTCGGAGTTTCGGAGTTTTGGAGTTTCAGAGTTTTGGAGGTTCAGGGTTGTGGAGTTTCGGAATTTTTGAGTTTTGGAGTTTCGGAGTTTCGGAGTTTTGGAGAATTGCAGTTTTGGAGTTTTGGGGTTTTGGAGTTTCGAATTTTCAGAGTTTCGGATTTTTTTGAGTTTTGGAGTTTCGGAGTTTCGTAGTTTCGGAGTTTTGGAGAATTGCAGTTTTGGAGTTTTGGGGTTTTGGAGTTTCGAATTTTCAGAGTTTCGGATTTTTGGAGTTTCGGAGTTTCGGAGTTTTGGAGTTTCAGAGTTTTCGAGGTTCAGGGTTGTGGAGTTTCGGAATTTTTGAGTTTTGGAGTTTCAGAGTTTCGGAGTTTTGGAGTTTTGGAGTTTCGAATTTTCAGTTTCGGATTTTTGGAGTTTTGGAGTTTCGGAGATTTGGAGTTTTGGCGTTTTCGAGATTCGGAATCTTGGAGTTTCGGAATTTTGTAGTTTTGTAGTTTTGGAGTGTCAGAGTTCTGGAGTGATGGAGCTTTGGAGTTTTGGAGTTTATGAGTTTTTGAGTTTTGGATTTTTGCACTTTTGGAGTTTTGGAGTTTTGGAGTTTCGGAGTTTCGGAGTTTTGGAGTTTCAGAGTTTTGGAGGTTCAGGGTTGTGGAGTTTCGGAATTTTTGAGTATTGGAGTTCCGGAGTTTCGGAGTTTTGGAGAATTGCAGTTTTGGAATTATTGTACTTTTGAATTTTCAGTTTCGGATTTTTGGAGTTTTGGAGTTTCGGAGTTTCGGAGTTTTGGAGTTTCAGACTTTTCGAGGTTCAGGGTTGTGGAGTTTCGGAATTTTTGAGTTTTGGAGTTTCGGAGTTTTGGAGTTTCAGAGTTTTCGAGGTTCAGGGTTGTGGAGTTTCGGAATTTTTGAGTTTTGGAGTTTTGGAGTTTCGGAGTTCCGGAGTTTCGGAGTTTCGGAGTTTTGGAGTTTTGCAGTTTCGGAGTTTTGGAGTTTTGGAGTTTCGGAGTTTCGGAGTTTTGGAGTTTCAGAGTTTTCGAGGTTCAGGGTTGTGGAGTTTCTGAATTTTTGAATTTTGGAGTTTCGGAGTTTCGGAGTTTTGGAGTTTTGGAGTTTCGAATTTACAGAGTTTCGGATTTTCGGAGTTTTGGAGTTTCGGAGATTTGGAGTTTTGGCGTTTTGGAGATTCGGGGTCTTGGAGTTTCGGAATTTTGCAGTTTTGTAGTTTTGGAGTGTCGGAGTTTTGGAGTGTTGGAGTTTTGGAGTTTCGGAGTTTCGGAGTTTCAGAGTTTCAGAGTTCTGGAGGTTCAGGGTTGTGGAGTTTCGGAATTTTTGAGTTTTGGAGTTTCGGAGTTTCGGAGTTTTGGAGTTTTGCGGTTTTCGAGTTTCGGAGTTTCGAATTTTCAGTCTCGGATTTTTGGAGTTTTGGAGTTTTCGAGATTTGGAGTTTCGGCATTTTGGAGATTCGGAGTCTTGGAGTGTCGGAATTTTGTAGTTTTGTAGTTTTGGAGTGTCGGAGTTTTGGAGTGTTGGAGTGTTGGAGTTTTGGAGCTTTGGAGTTTTGGAGTTTTTGAGTTTTTTAGTTTTGGATTTTTGCACTTTTGGAGTTTTGGAGTTTTGGAGTTTCGGAGTTTCGGAGTTTTGGAGTTTCAGAGTTTTGGAGGTTCAGGGTTGTGGAGTTTCGGAATTTTTGAGTTTTGGAGTTTCGGAGTTTCGGAGTTTTGGAGAATTGCAGTTTTGGAGTTTTGGGGTTTTGGAGTTTCGAATTTTCAGTTTCGGATTTTTGGAGTTTTGGAGTTTCGGAGTTTCGTAGTTTCGGAGTTTTGGAGAATTGCAGTTTTGGAGTTTTGTTGTTTTGGAGTTTCGAATTTTCAGAGTTTCGGATTTTTGGAGTTTCGGAGTTTCGGAGTTTTGGAGTTTCAGAGTTTTCGAGGTTCAGGGTTGTGGAGTTTCGGAATTTTTGAGTTTTGGAGTTTCAGAGTTTCGGAGTTTTGGAGTTTTGGAGTTTCGAATTTTCAGTTTCGGATTTTTGGAGTTTTGGAGTTTCGGAGATTTGGAGTTTTGGCGTTTTGGCGTTTTCGAGATTCGGAATCTTGGAGTTTCGGAATTTTGTAGTTTTGTAGTTTTGGAGTGTCAGAGTTCTGGAGTGTTGGAGCTTTGGAGTTTTGGAGTTTATGAGTTTTTGAGTTTTGGATTTTTGCACTTTTGGAGTTTTGGAGTTTTGGAGTTTCGGAGTTTCGGAGTTTTGGAGTTTTGCGGTTTTCGAGTTTCGGAGTTTCGAATTTTCAGTTTCGGATTTTTGGAGTTTTGGAGTTTTCGAGATTTGGAGTTTCGGCGTTTTGGAGATTCGGAGTCTTGGAGTGTCGGAATTTTGTAGTTTTGTAGTTTTGGAGTGTCGGAGTTTTGGAGTGTTGGAGTTTTGGAGCTTTGGAGTTTTGGAGTTTTTGAGTTTTTTAGTTTTGGATTTTTGCACTTTTGGAGTTTTGGAGTTTTGGAGTTTCGGAGTTTCGGAGTTTTGGAGTTTCAGAGTTTTGGAGGTTCAGGGTTGTGGAGTTTCAGAATTTTTGAGTTTTGGAGTTTCGGAGTTTCGGAGTTTTGGAGAATTGCAGTTTTGGAGTTTTGGGGTTTTGGAGTTTCGAATTTTCAGAGTTTCGGATTTTTGGAGTTTTGGAGTTTCGGAGTTTCGGAGTTTTGGAGTTTCAGAGTTTTCGAGGTTCAGGGTTGTGGAGTTTCGGAATTTTTGAGTTTTGGAGTTTCGGAGTTTCGGAGTTTTGGAGTTTCGAATTTTCAGTTTCGGATTTTTGGAGTTTTGGAGTTTCGGAGATTTGGAGTTTTGGCGTTTTGGAGATTCGGAATCTTGGAGTTTCGGAATTTTGTAGTTTTGTAGTTTTGGAGTGTCAGAGTTCTGGAGTGTTGGAGCTTTGGAGTTTTGGAGTTTATGAGTTTTTGAGTTTTGGATTTTTGCACTTTTGGAGTTTTGGAGTTTTGGAGTTTCGGAGTTTCGGAGTTTTGGAGTTTCAAAGTTTTGGAGGTTCAGTGTTGTGGAGTTTCGGAATTTTTGAGTATTGGAGTTCCGGAGTTTCGGAGTTTTGGAGAATTGCAGTTTTGGCATTTTTGTAGTTTTGAATTTTCAGTTTCGGATTTTTGGAGTTTTGGAGTTTCGGAGTTTCGGAGTTTTGGAGTTTCAGACTTTTCGAGGTTCAGGGTTGTGGAATTTCGGAATTTTTGAGTTTTGGAGTTTCGGAGTTCCGGAGTTTCGGAGTTTTGGAGTTTTGCAGTTTCGGAGTTTTGGAGTTTTGGAGTTTCGGAGTTTTGGAGATTTGGTGTTTTGGAGTTTCGAATTTTCAGAGTTTCGGATTTTTGGAGTTTTGGAGTTCCGGAGATTTGGAGTTTCAGAGTTTTGGAGGTTCAGGGTTGGGGAGTTTCGGAATTTTTGAGTTTTGGAGTTTCGGAGTTTTGGAGTTTCGGAGTTTTGGAGATTTGGTGTTTTGGAGTTTCGAATTTTCAGAGTTTCGGATTTTGGAGTTTCGGAGTTTCGGAGTTTTGGAGTTTCAGAGTTTTGGAGGTTCAGGGTTGTGGAGTTTCGGAATTTTTGAGTTTTGGAGTTTCGGAGTTTTGGAGTATTGCAGTTTCGGATTTTTGGAGTTTTGGAGTTTCGGAGATTTGGAGTTTTGGCGTTTTGGAGATTCGGAATCTTGGAGTTTCGGAATTTTGTAGTTTTGTAGTTTTGGAGTGTCAGAGTTTTGGAGTGTTGGAGTTTTGGAGCTTTGGAGTTTTGGAGTTTTTTGAGTTTTTGAGTTTTGGATTTTGACACTTTTGGAGTTTTGGAGTTTTGGAGTTTCGGAGTTTCGGAGTTTTGGAGTTTCAGAGTTTTGGAGGTTCAGGGTTGTGGAGTTTCGGAATTTTTGAGTTTTGGAGTTTCGGAGTTTCGGAGTTTTGGAGAATTGCAGTTTTGGAGTTTTGGGGTTTTGGAGTTTCGAATTTTCAGAGTTTCGGATTTTTTTGAGTTTTGGAATTTCGGAGTTTCGTAGTTTCGGAGTTTTGGAGAATTGCAGTTTTGGAGTTTTGGGGTTTTGGAGTTTCGAATTTTCAGAGTTTCGGATTTTTGGAGTTTCGGAGTTTCGGAGTTTTGGAGTTTCAGAGTTTTCGAGGTTCAGGGTTGTGGAGTTTCGGAATTTTTGAGTTTTGGAGTTTCAGAGTTTCGGAGTTTTGGAGTTTTGGAGTTTCGAATTTTCAGTTTCGGATTTTTGGAGTTTTGGAGTTTCGGAGATTTGGAGTTTTGGCGTTTTCGAGATTCGGAATCTTGGAGTTTCGGAATTTTGTAGTTTTGTAGTTTTGGAGTGTCAGAGTTCTGGAGTGTTGGAGCTTTGGAGTTTTGGAGTTTATGAGTTTTTGAGTTTTGGATTTTTGCACTTTCGGAGTTTTGGAGTTTTGGAGTTTCGGAGTTTCGGAGTTTCGGAGTTTTGGAGTTTCAGAGTTTTGGAGGTTCAGGGTTGTGGAGTTTCGGAATTTTTGAGTATTGGAGTTCCGGAGTTTCGGAGTTTTGGAGAATTGCAGTTTTGGAATTATTGTACTTTTGAATTTTCAGTTTCGGATTTTTGGAGTTTTGGAGTTTCGGAGTTTCGGAGTTTTGGAGTTTCAGACTTTTCGAGGTTCAGGGTTGTGGAATTTCGGAATTTTTGAGTTTTGGAGTTTCGGAGTTTTGGAGTTTTGCAGTTTCGGAGTTTTGGAGTTTTGGAGTTTCGGAGTTTTGGAGATTTGGTGTTTTGGAGTTTCGAATTTTCAGAGTTTGGGATTTTTGGAGTTTCGGACTTTCGGAGTTTTGGAGTTTCAGAGTTTTGGAGGTTCAGGGTTGTGGAGTTTCGGAATTTTTGAGTTTTGGAGTTTCGGAGTTTCGGAGTTTTGGAGTATTGCAGTTTTGGAATTTTGGAGTTTTGGAGTTTCGAATTTTCAGACTTTCGGATTTTTGGAGTTTTGGAGTTTCGGAGATTTGGAGTTTTGGCGTTTTGGAGTTTCAGAGTTTTGGAGGTTCAGGGTTGTGGAGTTTCGGAATTTTTGAGTTTTGGAGTTTCGGAGTTTTGGAGTTTCAGAGTTTTCGAGGTTCAGGGTTGTGGAGTTTCGGAATTTTTGAGTTTTGGAGTTTTGGAGTTTCGGAGTTCCGGAGTTTCGGAGTTTCGGAGTTTTGGAGTTTTGCAGTTTCGGAGTTTTGGAGTTTTGGAGTTTCGGAGTTTCGGAGTTTTGGAGTTTCAGAGTTTTCGAGTTTCAGGGTTGTGGAGTTTCTGAATTTTTGAATTTTGGAGTTTCGGAGTTTCGGAGTTTTGGAGTTTTGGAGTTTCGAATTTACAGAGTTTCGGATTTTCGGAGTTTTGGAGTTTCGGAGATTTGGAGTTTTGGCGTTTTGGAGATTCGGGGTCTTGGAGTTTCGGAATTTTACAGTTTTGTAGTTTTGGAGTGTCGGAGTTTTGGAGTGTTGGAGTTTTGGAGTTTCGGAGTTTCGGAGTTTCAGAGTTTCAGAGTTCTGGAGGTTCAGGGTTGTGGAGTTTCGGAATTTTTGAGTTTTGGAGTTTCGGAGTTTCGGAGTTTTGGAGTTTTGCGGTTTTCGAGTTTCGGAGTTTCGAATTTTCAGTTTCGGATTTTTGGAGTTTTGGAGTTTTCGAGATTTGGAGTTTCGGCGTTTTGGAGATTCGGAGTCTTGGAGTGTCGGAATTTTGTAGTTTTGTAGTTTTGGAGTGTCGGAGTTTTGGAGTGTTGGAGTTTTGGAGCTTTGGAGTTTTGGAGTTTTTGAGTTTTTTAGTTTTGGATTTTTGCACTTTTGGAGTTTTGGAGTTTTGGAGTTTCGGAGTTTCGGAGTTTTGGAGTTTCAGAGTTTTGGAGGTTCAGGGTTGTGGAGTTTCGGAATTTTTGAGTTTTGGAGTTTCGGAGTTTCGGAGTTTTGGAGAATTGCAGTTTTGGAGTTTTGGGGTTTTGGAGTTTCGAATTTTCAGAGTTTCGGATTTTTGGAGTTTTGGAGTTTCGGAGTTTCGGAGTTTTGGAGTTTCAGAGTTTTCGAGGTTCAGGGTTGTGGAGTTTCGGAATTTTTGAGTTTTGGAGTTTCGGAGTTTCGGAGTTTTGGAGTTTCGAATTTTCAGTTTCGGATTTTTGGAGTTTTGGAGTTTCGGAGATTTGGAATTTTGGCGTTTTGGAGATTCGGAATCTTGGAGTTTTGGAATTTTGTAGTTTTGTAGTTTTGGAGTGTCAGAGTTCTGGAGTGTTGGAGCTTTGGAGTTTTGGAGTTTATGAGTTTTTGAGTTTTGGATTTTTGCACTTTTGGAGTTTTGGAGTTTTGGAGTTTCGGAGTTTCGGAGTTTTGGAGTTTCAGAGTTTTGGAGGTTCCGGGTTGTGGAGTTTCGGAATTTTTGAGTATTGGAGTTCCGGAGTTTCGGAGTTTTGGAGAATTGCAGTTTTGGAATTTTTGTAGTTTAGAATTTTCAGAGTTTCGGATTTTTGGAGTTTTGGAGTTTCGGAGTTTTGGAGTTTCAGACTTTTCGAGGTTCAGGGTTGTGGAATTTCGGAATTTTTGAGTTTTGGAGTTTCGGAGTCCGGAGTTTCGGAGTTTTGGAGTTTTGCAGTTTCGGAGTTTTGGAGTTTTGGAGTTTCGGAGTTTTTGAGTTTCAGAGTTTTCGAGGTTCAGGGTTGTGGAGTTTCGGAATTTTTGAGTTTTGGAGTTTCGGAGTTTTGGAGTTTTGGTGTTTTGGAGTTTCGAATTTTCAGAGTTTCGGAATTTTGTAGTTTTGTAGTTTTCGAGTGTCGGAGTTTTGGAATGTTGGAGTTTTGGAGCCTTGGAGTTTTGGAGTTTTTGAGTTTTGGAGTTTTGGATTTTTGCAAATTTGGAGTTTTGGAGTTTTGGAGTTTCGGAATTTTTGAGTTTTGGAGTTTCGGAGTTTCGGAGATTTGGAGTTTTGGCGTTTTGGAGATTCGGGGTCCTGGAGTTTCGGAATTTTGCAGTTTTGTAGTTTTGGAGTGTCGGAGTTTTGGAGTGTTGGAGTTTTGGAGTTTCGGAGTTTCGGAGTTTTGGAGTTTCAGAGTTTCAGAGTTCTGGAGGTTCAGGGTTGTGGAGTTTCGGAATTTTTGAGTTTTGGAGTTTCGGAGTTTCGGAGTTTTGGAGTTTTGCGGTTTTGGAGTTTTGGAGTTTCGAATTTTCAGTTTCGGATTTTTGGAGTTTTCGAGTTTTCGAGATTTGGAGTTTCGGCGTTTTGGAGATTCGGAGTCTTGGAGTGTCGGAATTTTGTAGTTTTGTAGTTTTGGAGTTTGGGAGTTTTGGAGTGTTGGAGTTTTGGAGCTTTGGAGTTTGGAGTTTTTGAGTTTTTTAGTTTTAGATTTTAGCACTTTTGGAGTTTTGGAGTTTTGGAGTTTCGGAGTTTTGGAGTTTCAGAGTTTTCGACGTTCAGGGTTGTGGAGTTTCGGAATTTTTGAGTTTTGGAGTTTCGGAGTTTCGGAGTTTTGGAGTTTTGGAGTTTCGGAGATTTGGAGTTTTGGCGTTTTGGAGATTCGGAATCTTGGAGTTTCGGAATTTTGTAGTTTTGTAGTTTTGCAGTGTCAGAGTTCTGGAGTGTTGGAGCTTTGGAGTTTTGGAGTTTATGAGTTTTTGAGTTTTGGATTTTTGCACTTTTGGAGTTTTGGAGTTTTGGAGTTTCGGAGTTTCGGAGTTTTGGAGTTTCAGAGTTTTGGAGGTTCAGGGTTGTGGAGTTTCGGAATTTTTGAGTATTGGAGTTCCGGAGTTTCGGAGTTTTGGAGAATTGCAGTTTTGGAGTTTTGGAGATTCGAATTTTCAGAGTTTCGGATTTTTGGAGTTTTGGAGTTTCGGAGTTTCGGAGTTTTGGAGTTTCAGAGTTTTCGAGGTTGAGGGTTGTGGAGTTTCGGAATTTTTGAGTTTTGGAGTTTCGGAGTTTCGGAGTTTTGGAGTTTTGGAGTTTTGGAGTTTCGAATTTTCAGAGTTTCGGATTTTTGGAGTTTTGGAGTTTTGGAGATTTGGAGTTTTGGCGTTTTGGAGATTCGGAATCTTGGAGTTTCGGAATTTTGTAGTTTTGTAGTTTTGGAGTGTCAGAGTTCTGGAGTGTTGGAGCTTTGCAGTTTTGGAGTGTCGGAGGTTTGGAGTGTTGGAGTTTTGGAGTTTTGGAGTTTTGGAGTTTTGGAGTTTCGGAGTTTTGGAGTTTCAGAGTTTTGGAGGTTCAGGGTTGTGGAATTTCGGAATTTTTGAGTTTTGGAGTTTCGGAGTTTTGGAGTTTTGGAGTTTTGGAGTTTTTGAGTTTTTGAGATTTGGATTTTTGCACTTTTGGAGTTTTGGAGTTTCGGAGTTTCGGAGTTTTGGAGTTTCAGAGTTTTGGAGGTTCAGGGTTGTGGAGTTTCGGAATTTTTGAGTATTGGAGTTTCGGAGTTTTGGAGAATTGCAGTTTTGGAGTTTTGGAGTTTCGAATTTTCAGAGTTTCGGATTTTTGGAGTTTTGGAGTTTCGGAGTTTTGGAGTTTCAGAGTTTTCGAGGTTCAGGGTTGTGGAGTTTCGGAATTTTTGAGTTTTGGAGTTTCGGAGTTTCGGAGTTTCGGAGTTTTGGAGTTTTGGAGTTTCGGAGATTTGGAGTTTTGGCGTTTTGGAGATTCGGAATCTTGGAGTTTCGGAATTTTGTAGTTTTGTAGTTTTCGAGTGTCGGAGTTTTGGAGTGTTGGAGTTTTGGAGCTTTGGAGTTTTGGAGTTCTTGAGTTTTGGAGTTTTGGATTTTTGCACTTTTGGAGTTTTGGAGTTTCAGAGTTTTGGAGGTTCAGGGTTGTGGAGTTTCGGAATTTTTGAGTTTTGGAGTTTCGGAGTTTCGGAGTATTGGAGAATTGCAGTTTTGGAGTTTTGGGGTTTTGGAGATTCGAATTTTCAGAGTTTCGGATTTTTGGAGTTTTGGAGTTTCGGAGTTTCGGAGTTTTGGAGTTTCAGAGTTTTCGAGGTTCAGGGTTGTGGAGTTTCGGAATTTTTGAGTTTTGGAGTTTCGGAGTTTTGGAGTTTCGGAGTTTTGGAGTTTCAGAGTTTTCGAGGTTCAGGGTTGTGGAGTTTCGGAATTTTTGAGTTTTGGAGTTTCGGAGTTTTGGAGTTTTAGTGTTTTGGAGTTTCGAATTTTCAGAGTTTCGGATTTTTGGAGTTTTGGAGTTCCGGAGATTTGGAGTTTCAGAGTTTTGGAGGTTCAGGGTTGTGGAGTTTCGGAATTTTTGAGTTTTGGAGTTTCGGAGTTTCGGAGTTTTGGAGAATTGCAGTTTTGGAGTTTTGGGGTTTTGGAGTTTCGAATTTTCAGAGTTTCGGATTTTTTTGAGTTTTGGAGTTTCGGAGTTTCGTAGTTTCGGAGTTTTGGAGAATTGCAGTTTTGGAGTTTTGGGGTTTTGGAGTTTCGAATTTTCAGAGTTTCGGATTTTTGGAGTTTCGGAGTTTCGGAGTTTTGGAGTTTCAGAGTTTTCGAGGTTCAGGGTTGTGGAGTTTCGGAATTTTTGAGTTTTGGAGTTTCAGAGTTTCGGAGTTTTGGAGTTTTGGAGTTTCGAATTTTCAGTTTCGGATTTTTGGAGTTTTGGAGTTTCGGAGATTTGGAGTTTTGGCGTTTTCGAGATTCGGAATCTTGGAGTTTCGGAATTTTGTAGTTTTGTAGTTTTGGAGTGTCAGAGTTCTGGAGTGTTGGAGCTTTGGAGTTTTGGAGTTTATGAGTTTTTGAGTTTTGGATTTTTGCACTTTTGGAGTTTTGGAGTTTTGGAGTTTCGGAGTTTCGGAGTTTCGGAGTTTTGGAGTTTCAGAGTTTTGGAGGTTCAGGGTTGTGGAGTTTCGGAATTTTTGAGTATTGGAGTTCCGGAGTTTCGGAGTTTTGGAGAATTGCAGTTTTGGAATTATTGTACTTTTGAATTTTCAGTTTCGGATTTTTGGAGTTTTGGAGTTTCGGAGTTTCGGAGTTTTGGAGTTTCAGACTTTTCGAGGTTCAGGGTTGTGGAATTTCGGAATTTTTGAGTTTTGGAGTTTCGGAGTTTTGGAGTTTTGCAGTTTCGGAGTTTTGGAGTTTTGGAGTTTCGGAGTTTTGGAGATTTGGTGTTTTGGAGTTTCGAATTTTCAGAGTTTGGGATTTTTGGAGTTTCGGACTTTCGGAGTTTTGGAGTTTCAGAGTTTTGGAGGTTCAGGGTTGTGGAGTTTCGGAATTTTTGAGTTTTGGAGTTTCGGAGTTTCGGAGTTTTGGAGTATTGCAGTTTTGGAATTTTGGAGTTTTGGAGTTTCGAATTTTCAGACTTTCGGATTTTTGGAGTTTTGGAGTTTCGGAGATTTGGAGTTTTGGCGTTTTGGAGTTTCAGAGTTTTGGAGGTTCAGGGTTGTGGAGTTTCGGAATTTTTGAGTTTTGGAGTTTCGGAGTTTTGGAGTTTCAGAGTTTTCGAGGTTCAGGGTTGTGGAGTTTCGGAATTTTTGAGTTTTGGAGTTTTGGAGTTTCGGAGTTCCGGAGTTTCGGAGTTTCGGAGTTTTGGAGTTTTGCAGTTTCGGAGTTTTGGAGTTTTGGAGTTTCGGAGTTTCGGAGTTTTGGAGTTTCAGAGTTTTCGAGTTTCAGGGTTGTGGAGTTTCTGAATTTTTGAATTTTGGAGTTTCGGAGTTTCGGAGTTTTGGAGTTTTGGAGTTTCGAATTTACAGAGTTTCGGATTTTCGGAGTTTTGGAGTTTCGGAGATTTGGAGTTTTGGCGTTTTGGAGATTCGGGGTCTTGGAGTTTCGGAATTTTACAGTTTTGTAGTTTTGGAGTGTCGGAGTTTTGGAGTGTTGGAGTTTTGGAGTTTCGGAGTTTCGGAGTTTCAGAGTTTCAGAGTTCTGGAGGTTCAGGGTTGTGGAGTTTCGGAATTTTTGAGTTTTGGAGTTTCGGAGTTTCGGAGTTTTGGAGTTTTGCGGTTTTCGAGTTTCGGAGTTTCGAATTTTCAGTTTCGGATTTTTGGAGTTTTGGAGTTTTCGAGATTTGGAGTTTCGGCGTTTTGGAGATTCGGAGTCTTGGAGTGTCGGAATTTTGTAGTTTTGTAGTTTTGGAGTGTCGGAGTTTTGGAGTGTTGGAGTTTTGGAGCTGTGGAGTTTTGGAGTTTTTGAGTTTTTTAGTTTTGGATTTTTGCACTTTTGGAGTTTTGGAGTTTTGGAGTTTCGGAGTTTCGGAGTTTTGGAGTTTCAGAGTTTTGGAGGTTCAGGGTTGTGGAGTTTCGGAATTTTTGAGTTTTGGAGTTTCGGAGTTTCGGAGTTTTGGAGAATTGCAGTTTTGGAGTTTTGGGGTTTTGGAGTTTCGAATTTTCAGAGTTTCGGATTTTTGGAGTTTTGGAGTTTCGGAGTTTCGGAGTTTTGGAGTTTCAGAGTTTTCGAGGTTCAGGGTTGTGGAGTTTCGGAATTTTTGAGTTTTGGAGTTTCGGAGTTTCGGAGTTTTGGAGTTTCGAATTTTCAGTTTCGGATTTTTGGAGTTTTGGAGTTTCGGAGATTTGGAATTTTGGCGTTTTGGAGATTCGGAATCTTGGAGTTTTGGAATTTTGTAGTTTTGTAGTTTTGGAGTGTCAGAGTTCTGGAGTGTTGGAGCTTTGGAGTTTTGGAGTTTATGAGTTTTTGAGTTTTGGATTTTTGCACTTTTGGAGTTTTGGAGTTTTGGAGTTTCGGAGTTTCGGAGTTTTGGAGTTTCAGAGTTTTGGAGGTTCCGGGTTGTGGAGTTTCGGAATTTTTGAGTATTGGAGTTCCGGAGTTTCGGAGTTTTGGAGAATTGCAGTTTTGGAATTTTTGTAGTTTAGAATTTTCAGAGTTTCGGATTTTTGGAGTTTTGGAGTTTCGGAGTTTTGGAGTTTCAGACTTTTCGAGGTTCAGGGTTGTGGAATTTCGGAATTTTTGAGTTTTGGAGTTTCGGAGTCCGGAGTTTCGGAGTTTTGGAGTTTTGCAGTTTCGGAGTTTTGGAGTTTGGGAGTTTCGGAGTTTTTGAGTTTCAGAGTTTTCGAGGTTCAGGGTTGTGGAGTTTCGGAATTTTTGAGTTTTGGAGTTTCGGAGTTTTGGAGTTTTGGTGTTTTGGAGTTTCGAATTTTCAGAGTTTCGGAATTTTGTAGTTTTGTAGTTTTCGAGTGTCGGAGTTTTGGAATGTTGGAGTTTTGGAGCCTTGGAGTTTTGGAGTTTTTGAGTTTTGGAGTTTTGGATTTTTGCAAATTTGGAGTTTTGGAGTTTTGGAGTTTCGGAATTTTTGAGTTTTGGAGTTTCGGAGTTTCGGAGATTTGGAGTTTTGGCGTTTTGGAGATTCGGGGTCCTGGAGTTTCGGAATTTTGCAGTTTTGTAGTTTTGGAGTGTCGGAGTTTTGGAGTGTTGGAGTTTTGGAGTTTCGGAGTTTCGGAGTTTTGGAGTTTCAGAGTTTCAGAGTTCTGGAGGTTCAGGGTTGTGGAGTTTCGGAATTTTTGAGTTTTGGAGTTTCGGAGTTTCGGAGTTTTGGAGTTTTGCGGTTTTGGAGTTTTGGAGTTTCGAATTTTCAGTTTCGGATTTTTGGAGTTTTCGAGTTTTCGAGATTTGGAGTTTCGGCGTTTTGGAGATTCGGAGTCTTGGAGTGTCGGAATTTTGTAGTTTTGTAGTTTTGGAGTTTGGGAGTTTTGGAGTGTTGGAGTTTTGGAGCTTTGGAGTTTGGAGTTTTTGAGTTTTTTAGTTTTAGATTTTAGCACTTTTGGAGTTTTGGAGTTTTGGAGTTTCGGAGTTTTGGAGTTTCAGAGTTTTCGACGTTCAGGGTTGTGGAGTTTCGGAATTTTTGAGTTTTGGAGTTTCGGAGTTTCGGAGTTTTGGAGTTTTGGAGTTTCGGAGATTTGGAGTTTTGGCGTTTTGGAGATTCGGAATCTTGGAGTTTCGGAATTTTGTAGTTTTGTAGTTTTGCAGTGTCAGAGTTCTGGAGTGTTGGAGCTTTGGAGTTTTGGAGTTTATGAGTTTTTGAGTTTTGGATTTTTGCACTTTTGGAGTTTTGGAGTTTTGGAGTTTCGGAGTTTCGGAGTTTTGGAGTTTCAGAGTTTTGGAGGTTCAGGGTTGTGGAGTTTCGGAATTTTTGAGTATTGGAGTTCCGGAGTTTCGGAGTTTTGGAGAATTGCAGTTTTGGAGTTTTGGAGATTCGAATTTTCAGAGTTTCGGATTTTTGGAGTTTTGGAGTTTCGGAGTTTCGGAGTTTTGGAGTTTCAGAGTTTTCGAGGTTGAGGGTTGTGGAGTTTCGGAATTTTTGAGTTTTGGAGTTTCGGAGTTTCGGAGTTTTGGAGTTTTGGAGTTTTGGAGTTTCGAATTTTCAGAGTTTCGGATTTTTGGAGTTTTGGAGTTTTGGAGATTTGGAGTTTTGGCGTTTTGGAGATTCGGAATCTTGGAGTTTCGGAATTTTGTAGTTTTGTAGTTTTGGAGTGTCAGAGTTCTGGAGTGTTGGAGCTTTGCAGTTTTGGAGTGTCGGAGGTTTGGAGTGTTGGAGTTTTGGAGTTTTGGAGTTTTGGAGTTTCGGAGTTTTGGAGTTTCAGAGTTTTGGAGGTTCAGGGTTGTGGAATTTCGGAATTTTTGAGTTTTGGAGTTTCGGAGTTTTGGAGTTTTGGAGTTTTGGAGTTTTTGAGTTTTTGAGATTTGGATTTTTGCACTTTTGGAGTTTTGGAGTTTCGGAGTTTCGGAGTTTTGGAGTTTCAGAGTTTTGGAGGTTCAGGGTTGTGGAGTTTCGGAATTTTTGAGTATTGGAGTTTCGGAGTTTTGGAGAATTGCAGTTTTGGAGTTTTGGAGTTTCGAATTTTCAGAGTTTCGGATTTTTGGAGTTTTGGAGTTTCGGAGTTTTGGAGTTTCAGAGTTTTCGAGGTTCAGGGTTGTGGAGTTTCGGAATTTTTGAGTTTTGGAGTTTCGGAGTTTCGGAGTTTCGGAGTTTTGGAGTTTTGGAGTTTCGGAGATTTGGAGTTTTGGCGTTTTGGAGATTCGGAATCTTGGAGTTTCGGAATTTTGTAGTTTTGTAGTTTTCGAGTGTCGGAGTTTTGGAGTGTTGGAGTTTTGGAGCTTTGGAGTTTTGGAGTTCTTGAGTTTTGGAGTTTTGGATTTTTGCACTTTTGGAGTTTTGGAGTTTCAGAGTTTTGGAGGTTCAGGGTTGTGGAGTTTCGGAATTTTTGAGTTTTGGAGTTTCGGAGTTTCGGAGTATTGGAGAATTGCAGTTTTGGAGTTTTGGGGTTTTGGAGATTCGAATTTTCAGAGTTTCGGATTTTTGGAGTTTTGGAGTTTCGGAGTTTCGGAGTTTTGGAGTTTCAGAGTTTTCGAGGTTCAGGGTTGTGGAGTTTCGGAATTTTTGAGTTTTGGAGTTTCGGAGTTTTGGAGTTTCGGAGTTTTGGAGTTTCAGAGTTTTCGAGGTTCAGGGTTGTGGAGTTTCGGAATTTTTGAGTTTTGGAGTTTCGGAGTTTTGGAGTTTTAGTGTTTTGGAGTTTCGAATTTTCAGAGTTTCGGATTTTTGGAGTTTTGGAGTTCCGGAGATTTGGAGTTTCAGAGTTTTGGAGGTTCAGGGTTGTGGAGTTTCGGAATTTTTGAGTTTTGGAGTTTCGGAGTATCGGAGTTTTGGAGTATTGCAGTTTTGGAATTTTGGAGTTTTGGAGTTTCGAATTTTCAGAGTTTCGGATTTTTGGAGTTTAGGAGTTTCGGAGATTTGGAGTTTTGGCGTTTTGGAGATTCGGAATCTTGGAGTTTCGGAATTTTGTAGTTTTGTAGTTTTGGAGTGTCAGAGTTTTGGAGTGTTGGAGTTTTGGAGCTTTGGAGTTTTGGAGTTTTTGAGTTTTTGAGTTTTGGATTTTGACACTTTTGGAGTTTTGGAGTTTTGGAGTTTCGGAGTTTCGGAGTTTTGTAGTTTCAGAGTTTTGGAGGTTCAGGGTTGTGGAGTTTCGGAATTTTTGAGTATTGGAGTTTCGGAGTTTCGGAGTTTTGGAGAATTGCAGTTTTGGAGTTTTGGAGTTTCGAATTTTCAGAGTTTCGGATTTTTGGAGTTTTGGAGTTTCGGAGATTTGGAGTTTTGTGCGTTTTGGAGACTCGGAATCTTGGAGTTTCGGAATTGTGTAGTTTTGTAGTTTTCGAGTGTCGGAGTTTTGGAGTGTTGGAGTTTTGGAGCCTTGGAGTTTTGGAGTTTTTGAGTTTTGGAGTTTTGGATTTTTGGAAATTTGGAGTTTTGGAGTTTTGGAGTTTCGGAGTTTTGGAGTCTCAGAGTTTTGGAGGTTCAGGGTTGTGGAGTTTCGGAATTTTTGAGTTTTGGAGTTTCGGAGTTTCAGAGTTTTGGAGTTTCGGAGATTTGAAGTTTTGGCGTTTTGGAGATTCGGGGTCTTGGAGTTTCGGAATTTTGCAGTTTTGTAGTTTTGGAGTGTCGGAGTTTTGGAGTGTTGGAGTTTTGGAGTTTCGGAGTTTCGGAGTTTTGGAGTTTCAGACTTTTCGAGGTTCAGGGTTGTGGAATTTCGGAATTTTTGAGTTTTGGAGTTTCGGAGTTTCGGAGTTTTGGAGTTTTGCAGTTTCGGAGTTTTGGAGTTTTGGAGTTTCGGAGTTTTGGAGTTTCAGAGTTTTCGAGGTTCAGGGTTGTGGAGTTTCGGAATTTTTGAGTTTTGGAGTTTCGGAGTTTTGGAGTTTTGGTGTTTTGGAGTTTCGAATTTTCAGAGTTTCGGATTTTTGGAGTTTTGGAGTTCCGGAGATTTGGAGTTTCATAGTTTTGGAGGTTCAGGGTTGTGGAGTTCCGGAATTTTTGAGTTTTGGAGTTTCGGAGTTTTGGAGTTTTGGAGTTTCAGACTTTTCGAGGTTCAGGGTTGTGGAATTTCGGAATTTTTGAGTTTTGGAGTTTCGGAGTTCCGGAGTTTCGGAGTTTTGGAGTTTTGCAGTTTCGGAGTTTTGGAGTTTTGGAGTTTTGGAGTTTCGGAGTTTTGGAGATTTGGTGTTTTGGAGTTTCGAATTTTCAGAGTTTCGGATTTTTGGAGTTTTGGAGTTCCGGAGATTTGGAGTTTCAGAGTTTTGGAGGTTCAGGGTTGGGGAGTTTCGGAATTTTTGAGTTTTGGAGTTTCGGAGTTTTGGAGTTTTGGAGTTTCGGAGTTTTGGAGATTTGGTGTTTTGGAGTTTCGAATTTTCAGAGTTTCGGATTTTTGGAGTTTCGGAGTTTCGGAGTTTTGGAGTTTCAGAGTTTTGGAGGTTCAGGGTTGTGGAGTTTCGGATTTTTTGAGTTTTGGAGTTTCGGAGTTTCGGAGTTTCGGAGTTTTGGAGTTTTGGAGTTTCGAATTTACAGAGTTTCGGATTTTCGGAGTTTTGGAGTTTCGGAGATTTGGAGTTTTGGCGTTTTGGAGATTCGGGGTCTTGGAGTTTCGGAATTTTGCAGTTTTGTAGTTTTGGAGTGTCGGAGTTTTGGAGTGTTGGAGTTTTGGAGTTTCGGAGTTTCAGAGTTTCGGAGTTTTGGAGTTTCACAGTTTCAGAGTTCTGGAGGTTCAGGGTTGTGGAGTTTCGGAATTTTTGAGTTTTGGAGTTTCGGAGTTTCGGAGTTTTGGAGTTTTGCGGTTTTCGAGTTTCGGAGTTTCGAATTTTCAGTTTCGGATTTTTGGAGTTTTGGAGTTTTCGAGATTTGGAGTTTCGGCGTTTTGGAGATTCGGAGTCTTGGAGTGTCGGAATTTTGTAGTTTTGTAGTTTTGGAGTGTCGGAGTTTTGGAGTGTTGGAGTTTTGGAGCTTTGGAGTTTTGGAGATTTTGAGTTTTTTAGTTTTGGATTTTTGCACTTTTGGAGTTTTGGAGTTTCGGAGTTTCGGAGTTTTGGAGTTTCAGAGTTTTGGAGGTTCAGGGTTGTGGAGTTTCGGAATTTTTGAGTTTTGGAGTTTCGGAGTTTCGGAGTTTTGGAGAATTGCAGTTTTGGAGTTTTGGGGTTTTGGAGTTTCGAATTTTCAGAGTTTCGGATTTTTGGAGTTTTGGAGTTTCGGAGTTTCGTAGTTTCGGAGTTTTGGAGAATTGCAGTTTTGGAGTTTTGGGGTTTTGGAGTTTCGAATTTTCAGAGTTTCGGATTTTTGGAGTTTCGGAGTTTCGGAGTTTTGGAGTTTCAGAGTTTTCGAGGTTCAGGGTTGTGGAGTTTCGGAATTTTTGAGTTTTGGAGTTTCAGAGTTTCGGAGTTTTGGAGTTTTGGAGTTTCGAATTTTCAGTTTCGGATTTTTGGAGTTTTGGAGTTTCGGAGATTTGGAGTTTTGGCGTTTTCGAGATTCGGAATCTTGGAGTTTCGGAATTTTGTAGTTTTGTAGTTTTGGAGTGTCGGAGTTTTGGAGTGTTGGAGTTTTGGAGCTTTGGAGTTTTGGAGTTTATGAGTTTTTGAGTTTTGGATTTTTGCACTTTTGGAGTTTTGGAGTTTTGGAGTTTCGGAGTTTCGGAGTTTCGGAGTTTTGGAGTTTCAGAGTTTTGGAGGTTCAGGGTTGTGGAGTTTCGGAATTTTTGAGTATTGGAGTTCCGGAGTTTCGGAGTTTTGGAGAATTGCAGTTTTGGAATTTTTGTACTTTTGAATTTTCAGTTTCGGGTTTTTGGAGTTTTGGAGTTTCGGAGTTTCGGAGTTTTGGAGTTTCAGACTTTTCGAGGTTCAGGGTTGTGGAATTTCGGAATTTTTGAGTTTTGGAGTTTCGGAGTTCCGGAGTTTCGGAGTTTTGGAGTTTTGCAGTTTCGGAGTTTTGGAGTTTTGGAGTTTCGGAGTTTTGGAGATTTGGTGTTTTGGAGTTTCGAATTTTCAGAGTTTCGGATTTTTGGAGTTTTGGAGTTCCGGAGATTTGGAGTTTCAGAGTTTTGGAGGTTCAGGGCTGGGGAGTTTCGGAATTTTTGAGTTTTGGAGTTTCGGAGTTTTGGAGTTTTGGAGTTTCGGAGTTTTGGAGATTTGGTGTTTTGGAGTTTCGAATTTTCAGAGTTTCGGATTTTTGAGTTTCGGAGTTTTGGAGTTTCAGAGTTTTGGAGGTTCAGGGTTGTGGAGTTTCGGATTTTTGGAGTTTTGGAGTTTCGGAGATTTGGAGTTTTGGCGTTTTGGAGATTCGGAATCTTGGAGTTTCGGAATTTTGTAGTTTTGTAGTTTTGGAGTGTCAGAGTTTTGGTGTGTTGGAGTTTTGGAGCTTTGGAGTTTTGGAGTTTTTTGAGTTTTTGAGTTTTGGATTTTGACACTTTTGGAGTTTTGGAGTTTCGGAGTTTCGGAGTTTTGGAGTTTCAGAGTTTTGTAGGTTCAGGGTTGTGGAGTTTCGGAATTTTTGAGTTTTGGAGTTTCGGAGTTTTGGAGTTTTGGAGTTTTGGAGTTTCGGAGTTTTGGAGTTTCAGAGTTTTCGAGGTTCAGGGTTGTGGAGTTTCGGAATTTTTGAGTTTTGGAGTTTTGGAGTTTCGGAGTTCCGGAGTTTCGGAGTTTCGGAGTTTTGGAGTTTTGCAGTTTCGGAGTTTTGGAGTTTTGGAGTTTCGGAGTTTCGGAGTTTTGGAGTTTCAGAGTTTTCGAGGTTCAGGGTTGTGGAGTTTCTGAATTTTTGAATTTTGGAGTTTCGGAGTTTCGGAGTTTTGGAGTTTTGGAGTTTCGAATTTACAGAGTTTCGGATTTTCGGAGTTTTGGAGTTTCGGAGATTTGGAGTTTTGGCGTTTTGGAGATTCGGGGTCTTGGAGTTTCGGAATTTTGCAGTTTTGTAGTTTTGGAGTGTCGGAGTTTTGGAGTGTTGGAGTTTTGGAGTTTCGGAGTTTCGGAGTTTCAGAGTTTCAGAGTTTCAGAGTTCTGGAGGTTCAGGGTTGTGGAGTTTCGGAATTTTTGAGTTTTGGAGTTTCGGAGTTTCGGAGTTTTGGAGTTTTGCGGTTTTCGAGTTTCGGAGTTTCGAATTTTCAGTCTCGGATTTTTGGAGTTTTGGAGTTTTCGAGATTTGGAGTTTCGGCGTTTTGGAGATTCGGAGTCTTGGAGTGTCGGAATTTTGTAGTTTTGTAGTTTTGTAGTGTCGGAGTTTTGGAGTGTTGGAGTTTTGGAGCTTTGGAGTTTTGGAGTTTTTGAGTTTTTTAGTTTTGGATTTTTGCACTTTTGGAGTTTTGGAGTTTTGGAGTTTCGGAGTTTCGGAGTTTTGGAGTTTCAGAGTTTTGGAGGTTCAGGGTTATGGAGTTTCGGAATTTTTGAGTTTTGGAGTTTCGGAGTTTCGGAGTTTTGGAGAATTGCAGTTTTGGAGTTTTGGGGTTTTGGAGTTTCGAATTTTCAGAGTTTCGGATTTTTGGAGTTTTGGAGTTTCGGAGTTTCGTAGTTTCGGAGTTTTGGAGAATTGCAGTTTTGGAGTTTTGGGGTTTTGGAGTTTCGAATTTTCAGAGTTTCGGATTTTTGGAGTTTCGGAGTTTCGGAGTTTTGGAGTTTCAGAGTTTTCGAGGTTCAGGGTTGTGGAGTTTCGGAATTTTTGAGTTTTGGAGTTTCAGAGTTTCGGAGTTTTGGAGTTTTGGAGTTTCGAATTTTCAGTTTCGGATTTTTGGAGTTTTGGAGTTTCGGAGATTTGGAGTTTTGGCGTTTTCGAGATTCGGAATCTTGGAGTTTCGGAATTTTGTAGTTTTGTAGTTTTGGAGTGTCAGAGTTCTGGAGTGTTGGAGCTTTGGAGTTTTGGAGTTTATGAGTTTTTGAGTTTTGGATTTTTGCACTTTTGGAGTTTTGGAGTTTTGGAGTTTCGGAGTTTCGGAGTTTTGGAGTTTTGCGGTTTTCGAGTTTCGGAGTTTCGAATTTTCAGAGTTTCGGATTTTTGGAGTTTTGGAGTTTCGGAGTTTCGGAGTTTTGGAGTTTCAGAGTTTTCGAGGTTCAGGGTTGTGGAGTTTCGGAATTTTTGAGTTTTGGAGTTTCGGAGTTTCGGAGTTTTGGAGTTTCGAATTTTCAGTTTCGGATTTTTGGAGTTTTGGAGTTTCGGAGATTTGGAATTTTGGCGTTTTGGAGATTCGGAATCTTGGAGTTTTGGAATTTTGTAGTTTTGTAGTTTTGGAGTGTCAGAGTTCTGGAGTGTTGGAGCTTTGGAGTTTTGGAGTTTATGAGTTTTTGAGTTTTGGATTTTTGCACTTTTGGAGTTTTGGAGTTTTGGAGTTTCGGAGTTTCGGAGTTTCGGAGTTTCAGAGTTTTGGAGGTTCAGGGTTGTGGAGTTTCGGAATTTTTGAGTATTGGAGTTCCGGAGTTTCGGAGTTTTGGAGAATTGCAGTTTTGGAATTTTTGTAGTTTTGAATTTTCAGAGTTTCGGATTTTTGGAGTTTTTGAGTTTCGGAGTTTCGGAGTTTTGGAGTTTCAGACTTTTCGAGGTTCAGGGTTGTGGAATTTCGGAATTTTTGAGTTTTGGAGTTTCGGAGTTCCGGAGTTCCGGAGTTTTGGAGTTTTGCAGTTTCGGAGTTTTGGAGTTTTGGAGTTTCGGAGTTTTTGAGTTTCAGAGTTTTCGAGGTTCAGGGTTGTGGAGTTTCGGAATTTTTGAGTTTTGGAGTTTCGGAGTTTTGGAGTTTTGGTGTTTTGGAGTTTCGAATTTTCAGAGTTTCGGAATTTTGTAGTTTTGTAGTTTTCGAGTTTCGGAGTTTTGGAATGTTGGAGTTTTGGAGCCTTGGAGTTTTGGAGTTTTTGAGTTTTGGAGTTTTGGAGTTTCGGAATTTTTGAGTTTTGGAGTTTCGGAGTTTCGGAGATTTGGAGTTTTGGCGTTTTGGAGATTCGGGGTCTTGGAGTTTCGGAATTTTGCAGTTTTGTAGTTGTGGAGTGTCGGAGTTTTGGAGTGTTGGAGTTTTGGAGTTTCGGAGTTTCGGAGTTTTGGAGTTTCAGAGTTTCAGAGTTCTGGAGGTTCAGGGTTGTGGAGTTTCGGAATTTTTGAGTTTTGGAGTTTCGGAGTTTCGGAGTTTTGGAGTTTTGCGGTTTTGGAGTTTTGGAGTTTCGAATTTTCAGTTTCGGATTTTTGGAGTTTTCGAGTTTTCGAGATTTGGAGTTTCGGCGTTTTGGAGATTCGGAGTCTTGGAGTGTCGGAATTTTGTAGTTTTGTAGTTTTGGAGTTTGGGAGTTTTGGAGTGTTGGAGTTTTGGAGCTTTGGAGTTTTGGAGTTTTTGAGTTTTTTAGTTTTAGATTTTTGCACTTTTGGAGTTTTCGAGTTTTGGAGTTTCGGAGTTTTGGAGTTTCAGAGTTTTCGAGGTTCAGGGTTGTGGAGTTTCGGAATTTTTGAGTTTTGGAGTTTCGGAGTTTTGGAGTTTTGGAGTTTCGAATTTTCAGTTTCGGATTTTTGGAGTTTTGGAGTTTCGGAGATTTGGAGTTTTGGCGTTTTGGAGATTCGGAATCTTGGAGTTTCGGAATTTTGTAGTTTTGTAGTTTTGCAGTGTCAGAGTTCTGGAGTGTTGGAGCTTTGGAGTTTTGGAGTTTATGAGTTTTTGAGTTTTGGATTTTTGCACTTTTGGAGTTTTGGAGTTTTGGAGTTTTGGAGTTTCGGAGTTTCGGAGTTTTGGAGTTTCAGAGTTTTGGAGGTTCAGGGTTGTGGAGTTTCGGAATTTTTGAGTATTGGAGTTCCGGAGTTTCGGAGTTTTGGAGAATTGAAGTTTTGGAGTTTTGGAGATTCGAATTTTCAGAGTTTCGGATTTTTGGAGTTTTGGAGTTTCGGAGTTTCGGAGTTTTGGAGTTTCAGAGTTTTCGAGGTTGAGGGTTGTGGAGTTTCGGAATTTTTGAGTTTTGGAGTTTCGGAGTTTTGGAGTTTTGGAGTTTTGGAGTTTCGAATTTTCAGAGTTTCGGATTTTTGGAGTTTTGGAGTTTTGGAGATTTGGAGTTTTGGCGTTTTGGAGATTCGGAATCTTGGAGTTTCGGAATTTTGTAGTTTTGTAGTTTTGGAGTGTCAGAGTTCTGGAGTGTTGGAGCTTGGCAGTTTTGTAGTGTCGGAGGTTTGGAGTGTTGGAGTTTTGGAGTTTTGGAGTTTTGGAGTTTCGGAGTTTCGGAGTTTTGGAGTTTCAGAGTTTTGGAGGTTCAGGGTTGTGGAATTTCGGAATTTTTGAGTTTTGGAGTTTTGGAGTTTTGGAGTTTTGGAGTTTTTGAGTTTTTGAGATTTGGATTTTTGCACTTTTGGAGTTTCGGAGTTTCGGAGTTTTGGAGTTTCAGAGTTTTGGAGGTTCAGGGTTGTGGAGTTTCGGAATTTTTGAGTATTGGAGTTTCGGAGTTTTGGAGAATTGCAGTTTTGGAGTTTTGGAGTTTCGAATTTTCAGAGTTTCGGATTTTTGGAGTTTTGGAGTTTCGGAGTTTTGGAGTTTCAGAGTTTTCGAGGTTCAGGGTTGTGAAGTTTCGGAATTTTTGAGTTTTGGAGTTTCGGAGTTTCGGAGTTTCGGAGTTTTGGAGTTTTGGAGTTTCGGAGATTTGGAGTTTTGGCGTTTTGGAGATTCGGAATCTTCGAGTTTCGGAATTTTGTAGTTTTGTAGTTTTCGAGTGTCGGAGTTTTGGAGTGTTGGAGTTTTGGAGCTTTGGAGTTTTGGAGTTTTTGAGTTTTGGAGTTTTGGATTTTTGCACTTTTGGAGTTTTGGAGTTTCAGAGTTTTGGAGGTTCAGGGTTGTGGAGTTTCGGAATTTTTGAGTTTTGGAGTTTCGGAGTTTCGGAGTATTGGAGAATTGCAGTTTTGGAGTTTTGGGGTTTTGGAGATTCGAATTTTCAGAGTTTCGGATTTTTGGAGTTTTGGAGTTTCGGAGTTTCGGAGTTTTGGAGTTTCAGAGTTTTCGAGGTTCAGAGTTGTGGAGTTTCGGAATTTTTGAGTTTTGGAGTTTCGCAGTTTTGGAGTTTCGGAGTTTTGGAGTTTCAGAGTTTTCGAGGTTCAGGGTTGTGGAGTTTCGGAATTTTTGAGTTTTGGAGTTTCGCAGTTTTGGAGTTTTAGTGTTTTGGAGTTTCGAATTTTCAGAGTTTCGGATTTTTGGAGTTTTGGAGTTCCGGAGATTTGGAGTTTCAGAGTTTTGGAGGTTCAGGGTTGTGGAGTTTCGGAATTTTTGAGTTTTGGAGTTTCGGAGTTTCGGAGTTTTGGAGTATTGCAGTTTTGGAATTTTGGAGTTTTGGAGTTTCGAATTTTCAGAGTTTGGGATTTTTGGTGTTTTGGAGTTTTGGAGATTTGGAGTTTTGGCATTTTGGAGATTCGGAATTTCGGAGTTTCGGAATTTTGTAGTTTTGTAGTTTTGGAGTGTCGGAGTTTTGGAGTGTTGGAGTTTTGGAGCTTTGGAGTTTTGGAGTTTTTGAGTTTTGGATTTTTGCACTTTTGGAGTTTTGGAGTTTTGGAGTTTCGGAGTTTCGGAATTTCGGAGTATTCGAGTTTCAGAGTTTTGGAGGTTCAGGGTTGTGGAGTTTCGGAATTTTTGAGTTTTGGAGTTTCGGAGTTTCGGAGTTTTGGAATATTGCAGTTTTGGAATTTTGGAGTTTTGGAGTTTCGAATTTTCAGAGTTTCGGATTTTTGGAGTTTTGGAGTTTCGGAGATTTGGAGTTTTGGCGTTTTGGAGATTCGGAATCTTGGAGTTTCGGAATTTTGTAGTTTTGTAGTTTTGGAGTGTCAGAGTTTTGGAGTGTTGGAGTTTTGGAGCTTTGGAGTTTTGGAGTTTTTGAGTTTTTGAGTTTTGGATTTTGACACTTTTGGAGTTTTGGAGTTTTGGAGTTTCGGAGTTTCGGAGTTTTGTAGTTTCAGAGTTTTGGAGGTTCAGGGTTGTGGAGTTTCGGAATTTTTGAGTATTGGAGTTTCGGAGTTTCGGAGTTTTGGAGAATTGCAGTTTTGGAGTTTTGGAGTTTCGAATTTTCAGAGTTTCGGATTTTTGGAGTTTTGGAGTTTCGGAGATTTGGAGTTTTGTGCGTTTTGGAGATTCGGAATCTTGGAGTTTCGGAATTTTGTAGTTTTGTAGTTTTCGAGTGTCGGAGTTTTGGAGTGTTGGAGTTTTGGAGCCTTGGAGTTTTGGAGTTTTTGAGTTTTGGAGTTTTGGATTTCTGCAAATTTGGAGTTTTGGAGTTTTGGAGTTTCGGAGTTTTGGAGTCTCAGAGTTTTGGAGGTTCAGGGTTGTGGAGTTTCGGAATTTTTGAGTTTTGGAGTTTCGGAGTTTCAGAGTTTTGGAGTTTCGGAGATTTGGAGTTTTGGCGTTTTGGAGATTCGGGGTCTTGGAGTTTCGGAATTTTGCAGTTTTGTAGTTTTGGAGTGTCGGAGTTTTGGAGTGTTGGAGTTTTGGAGTTTCGGAGTTTCGGAGTTTTGGAGTTTCAGACTTTTCGAGGTTGAGGGTTGTGGAATTTCGGAATTTTTGAGTTTTGGAGTTTCGGAGTTCCGGAGTTTCGGAGTTTTGGAGTTTTGCAGTTTCGGAGTTTTGGAGTTTTGGAGTTTCGGAGTTTTGGAGTTTCAGAGTTTTCGAGGTTCAGGGTTGTGGAGTTTCGGAATTTTTGAGTTTTGGAGTTTCGGAGTTTTGGAGTTTTGGTGTTTTGGAGTTTTTGAGTTTTTTAGTTTTGGATTTTTGCACTTTTGGAGTTTTGGAGTTTTGGAGTTTCGGAGTTTCGGAGTTTTGGAGTTTCAGAGTTTTGGAGGTTCAGGGTTATGGAGTTTCGGAATTTTTGAGTTTTGGAGTTTCGGAGTTTCGGAGTTTTGGAGAATTGCAGTTTTGGAGTTTTGGGGTTTTGGAGTATCGAATTTTCAGAGTTTCGGATTTTTGGAGTTTTGGAGTTTCGGAGTTTCGTAGTTTCGGAGTTTTGGAGAATTGCAGTTTTGGAGTTTTGGGGTTTTGGAGTTTCGAATTTTCAGAGTTTCGGATTTTTGGAGTTTCGGAGTTTCGGAGTTTTGGAGTTTCAGAGTTTTCGAGGTTCAGGGTTGTGGAGTTTCGGAATTTTTGAGTTTTGGAGTTTCAGAGTTTCGGAGTTTTGGAGTTTTGGAGTTTCGAATTTTCAGTTTCGGATTTTTGGAGTTTTGGAGTTTCGGAGATTTGGAGTTTTGGCGTTTTCGAGATTCGGAATCTTGGAGTTTCGGAATTTTGTAGTTTTGTAGTTTTGGAGTGTCAGAGTTCTGGAGTGTTGGAGCTTTGGAGTTTTGGAGTTTATGAGTTTTTGAGTTTTGGATTTTTGCACTTTTGGAGTTTTGGAGTTTTGGAGTTTCGGAGTTTCGGAGTTTTGGAGTTTTGCGGTTTTCGAGTTTCGGAGTTTCGAATTTTCAGTTTCGGATTTTTGGAGTTTTGGAGTTTTCGAGATTTGGAGTTTCGGCGTTTTGGAGATTCGGAGTCTTGGAGTGTCGGAATTTTGTAGTTTTGTAGTTTTGGAGTGTCGGAGTTTTGGAGTGTTGGAGTTTTGGAGCTTTGGAGTTTTGGAGTTTTTGAGTTTTTTAGTTTTGGATTTTTGCACTTTTGGAGTTTTGGAGTTTCGGAGTTTCGGAGTTTTGGAGTTTCAGAGTTTTGGAGGTTCAGGGTTGTGGAGTTTCGGAATTTTTGAGTTTTGGAGTTTCGGAGTTTCGAAGTTTTGGAGAATTGCAGTTTTGGAGTTTTGGGGTTTTGGAGTTTCGAATTTTCAGAGTTTCGGATTTTTGGAGTTTTGGAGTTTTGCAGTTTCGGAGTTTTGGAGTTTCAGAGTTTTCGAGGTTCAGGGTTGTGGAGTTTCGGAATTTTTGAGTTTTGGAGTTTCGGAGTTTCGGAGTTTTGGAGTTTCGAATTTTCAGTTTCGGATTTTTGGAGTTTTGGAGTTTCGGAGATTTGGAATTTTGGCGTTTTGGAGATTCGGAATCTTGGAGTTTTGGAATTTTGTAGTTTTGTAGTTTTGGAGTGTCAGAGTTCTGGAGTGTTGGAGCTTTGGAGTTTTGGAGTTTATGAGTTTTTGAGTTTTGGGTTTTTGCACTTTTGGAGTTTTGGAGTTTTGGAGTTTCGGAGTTTCGGAGTTTTGGAGTTTCAGAGTTTTGGAGGTTCAGGGTTGTGGAGTTTCGGAATTTTTGAGTATTGGAGTTCCGGAGTTTCGGAGTTTTGGAGAATTGCAGTTTTGGAATTTTTGTAGTTTTGAATTTTCAGAGTTTCGGATTTTTGGAGTTTTGGAGTTTCGGAGTTTCGGAGTTTTGGAGTTTCAGACTTTTCGAGGTTCAGGGTTGTGGAATTTCGGAATTTTTGAGTTTTGGAGTTTCGGAGTTTCGGAGTTTCGGAGTTTTGGAGTTTCAGAGTTTTGGAGGTTCAGGGTTGTGGAGTTTCGGATTTTTGGAGTTTTGGAGTTTCGGAGATTTGGAGTTTTGGCGTTTTGGAGATTCGGAATCTTGGAGTTTCGGAATTTTGTAGTTTTGTAGTTTTGGAGTGTCAGAGTTTTGGTGTGTTGGAGTTTTGGAGCTTTGGAGTTTTGGAGTTTTTTGAGTTTTTGAGTTTTGGATTTTGACACTTTTGGAGTTTTGGAGTTTCGGAGTTTCGGAGTTTTGGAGTTTCAGAGTTTTGTAGGTTCAGGGTTGTGGAGTTTCGGAATTTTTGAGTTTTGGAGTTTCGGAGTTTTGGAGTTTTGGAGTTTTGGAGTTTCGGAGTTTTGGAGTTTCAGAGTTTTCGAGGTTCAGGGTTGTGGAGTTTCGGAATTTTTGAGTTTTGGAGTTTTGGAGTTTCGGAGTTCCGGAGTTTCGGAGTTTCGGAGTTTTGGAGTTTTGCAGTTTCGGAGTTTTGGAGTTTTGGAGTTTCGGAGTTTCGGAGTTTTGGAGTTTCAGAGTTTTCGAGGTTCAGGGTTGTGGAGTTTCTGAATTTTTGAATTTTGGAGTTTCGGAGTTTCGGAGTTTTGGAGTTTTGGAGTTTCGAATTTACAGAGTTTCGGATTTTCGGAGTTTTGGAGTTTCGGAGATTTGGAGTTTTGGCGTTTTGGAGATTCGGGGTCTTGGAGTTTCGGAATTTTGCAGTTTTGTAGTTTTGGAGTGTCGGAGTTTTGGAGTGTTGGAGTTTTGGAGTTTCGGAGTTTCGGAGTTTCAGAGTTTCAGAGTTTCAGAGTTCTGGAGGTTCAGGGTTGTGGAGTTTCGGAATTTTTGAGTTTTGGAGTTTCGGAGTTTCGGAGTTTTGGAGTTTTGCGGTTTTCGAGTTTCGGAGTTTCGAATTTTCAGTCTCGGATTTTTGGAGTTTTGGAGTTTTCGAGATTTGGAGTTTCGGCGTTTTGGAGATTCGGAGTCTTGGAGTGTCGGAATTTTGTAGTTTTGTAGTTTTGTAGTGTCGGAGTTTTGGAGTGTTGGAGTTTTGGAGCTTTGGAGTTTTGGAGTTTTTGAGTTTTTTAGTTTTGGATTTTTGCACTTTTGGAGTTTTGGAGTTTTGGAGTTTCGGAGTTTCGGAGTTTTGGAGTTTCAGAGTTTTGGAGGTTCAGGGTTATGGAGTTTCGGAATTTTTGAGTTTTGGAGTTTCGGAGTTTCGGAGTTTTGGAGAATTGCAGTTTTGGAGTTTTGGGGTTTTGGAGTTTCGAATTTTCAGAGTTTCGGATTTTTGGAGTTTTGGAGTTTCGGAGTTTCGTAGTTTCGGAGTTTTGGAGAATTGCAGTTTTGGAGTTTTGGGGTTTTGGAGTTTCGAATTTTCAGAGTTTCGGATTTTTGGAGTTTCGGAGTTTTGGAGTTTCAGAGTTTTCGAGGTTCAGGGTTGTGGAGTTTCGGAATTTTTGAGTTTTGGAGTTTCAGAGTTTCGGAGTTTTGGAGTTTTGGAGTTTCGAATTTTCAGTTTCGGATTTTTGGAGTTTTGGAGTTTCGGAGATTTGGAGTTTTGGCGTTTTCGAGATTCGGAATCTTGGAGTTTCGGAATTTTGTAGTTTTGTAGTTTTGGAGTGTCAGAGTTCTGGAGTGTTGGAGCTTTGGAGTTTTGGAGTTTATGAGTTTTTGAGTTTTGGATTTTTGCACTTTTGGAGTTTTGGAGTTTTGGAGTTTCGGAGTTTCGGAGTTTTGGAGTTTTGCGGTTTTCGAGTTTCGGAGTTTCGAATTTTCAGAGTTTCGGATTTTTGGAGTTTTGGAGTTTCGGAGTTTCGGAGTTTTGGAGTTTCAGAGTTTTCGAGGTTCAGGGTTGTGGAGTTTCGGAATTTTTGAGTTTTGGAGTTTCGGAGTTTCGGAGTTTTGGAGTTTCGAATTTTCAGTTTCGGATTTTTGGAGTTTTGGAGTTTCGGAGATTTGGAATTTTGGCGTTTTGGAGATTCGGAATCTTGGAGTTTTGGAATTTTGTAGTTTTGTAGTTTTGGAGTGTCAGAGTTCTGGAGTGTTGGAGCTTTGGAGTTTTGGAGTTTATGAGTTTTTGAGTTTTGGATTTTTGCACTTTTGGAGTTTTGGAGTTTTGGAGTTTCGGAGTTTCGGAGTTTTGGAGTTTCAGAGTTTTGGAGGTTCAGGGTTGTGGAGTTTCGGAATTTTTGAGTATTGGAGTTCCGGAGTTTCGGAGTTTTGGAGAATTGCAGTTTTGGAATTTTTGTAGTTTTGAATTTTCAGAGTTTCGGATTTTTGGAGTTTTGGAGTTTCGGAGTTTCGGAGTTTTGGAGTTTCAGACTTTTCGAGGTTCAGGGTTGTGGAATTTCGGAATTTTTGAGTTTTGGAGTTTCGGAGTTCCGGAGTTTCGGAGTTTTGGAGTTTTGCAGTTTCGGAGTTTTGGAGTTTTGGAGTTTCGGAGTTTTTGAGTTTCAGAGTTTTCGAGGTTCAGGGTTGTGGAGTTTCGGAATTTTTGAGTTTTGGAGTTTCGGAGTTTTGGAGTTTTGGTGTTTTCGAGTTTCGGAGTTTTGGAATGTTGGAGTTTTGGAGCCTTGGAGTTTTGGAGTTTTTGAGTTTTGGAGTTTTGGAGTTTCGGAATTTTTGAGTTTTGGAGTTTCGGAGTTTCGGAGATTTGGAGTTTTGGCGTTTTGGAGATTCGGGGTCTTGGAGTTTCGGAATTTTGCAGTTTTGTAGTTTTGGAGTGTCGGAGTTTTGGAGTGTTGGAGTTTTGGAGTTTCGGAGTTTCGGAGTTTTGGAGTTTCAGAGTTTCAGAGTTCTGGAGGTTCAGGGTTGTGGAGTTTCGGAATTTTTGAGTTTTGGAGTTTCGGAGTTTCGGAGTTTTGGAGTTTTGCGGTTTTGGAGTTTTGGAGTTTCGAATTTTCAGTTTCGGATTTTTGGAGTTTTCGAGTTTTCGAGATTTGGAGTTTCGGCGTTTTGGAGATTCGGAGTCTTGGAGTGTCGGAATTTTGTAGTTTTGTAGTTTTGGAGTTTGGGAGTTTTGGAGTGTTGGAGTTTTGGAGCTTTGGAGTTTTGGAGTTTTTGAGTTTTTTAGTTTTAGATTTTTGCACTTTTGGAGTTTTCGAGTTTTGGAGTTTCGGAGTTTTGGAGTTTCAGAGTTTTCGAGGTTCAGGGTTGTGGAGTTTCGGAATTTTTGAGTTTTGGAGTTTCGGAGTTTCGGAGTTTTGGAGTTTTGGAGTTTCGAATTTTCAGTTTCGGATTTTTGGAGTTTTGGAGTTTCGGAGATTTGGAGTTTTGGCGTTTTGGAGATTCGGAATCTTGGAGTTTCGGAATTTTGTAGTTTTGTAGTTTTGCAGTGTCAGAGTTCTGGAGTGTTGGAGCTTTGGAGTTTTGGAGTTTATGAGTTTTTGAGTTTTGGATTTTTGCACTTTTGGAGTTTTGGAGTTTTGGAGTTTTGGAGTTTCGGAGTTTCGGAGTTTTGGAGTTTCAGAGTTTTGGAGGTTCAGGGTTGTGGAGTTTCGGAATTTTTGAGTATTGGAGTTCCGGAGTTTCGGAGTTTTGGAGAATTGAAGTTTTGGAGTTTTGGAGATTCGAATTTTCAGAGTTTCGGATTTTTGGAGTTTTGGAGTTTCGGAGTTTCGGAGTTTTGGAGTTTCAGAGTTTTCGAGGTTGAGGGTTGTGGAGTTTCGGAATTTTTCAGTTTTGGAGTTTCGGAGTTTTGGAGTTTTGGAGTTTTGGAGTTTCGAATTTTCAGAGTTTCGGATTTTTGGAGTTTTGGAGTTTTGGAGATTTGGAGTTTTGGCGTTTTGGAGATTCGGAATCTTGGAGTTTCGGAATTTTGTAGTTTTGTAGTTTTGGAGTGTCAGAGTTCTGGAGTGTTGGAGCTTTGCAGTTTTGTAGTGTCGGAGGTTTGGAGTGTTGGAGTTTTGGAGTTTTGGAGTTTTGGAGTTTCGGAGTTTCGGAGTTTTGGAGTTTCAGAGTTTTGGAGGTTCAGGGTTGTGGAATTTCGGAATTTTTGAGTTTTGGAGTTTCGGAGTTTTGGAGTTTTGGAGTTTTGGAGTTTTTGAGTTTTTGAGATTTGGATTTTTGCACTTTTGGAGTTTCGGAGTTTCGGAGTTTTGGAGTTTCAGAGTTTTGGAGGTTCAGGGTTGTGGAGTTTCGGAATTTTTGAGTATTGGAGTTTCGGAGTTTTGGAGAATTGCAGTTTTGGAGTTTTGGAGTTTCGAATTTTCAGAGTTTCGGATTTTTGGAGTTTTGGAGTTTCGGAGTTTTGGAGTTTCAGAGTTTTCGAGGTTCAGGGTTGTGAAGTTTCGGAATTTTTGAGTTTTGGAGTTTCGGAGTTTCGGAGTTTTGGAGTTTTGGAGTTTCGGAGATTTGGAGTTTTGGCGTTTTGGAGATTCGGAATCTTGGAGTTTCGGAATTTTGTAGTTTTGTAGTTTTCGAGTGTCGGAGTTTTGGAGTGTTGGAGTTTTGGAGCTTTGGAGTTTTGGAGTTTTTGAGTTTTGGAGTTTTGGATTTTTGCACTTTTGGAGTTTTGGAGTTTCAGAGTTTTGGAGGTTCAGGGTTGTGGAGTTTCGGAATTTTTTAGTTTTGGAGTTTCGGAGTTTCGGAGTATTGGAGAATTGCAGTTTTGGAGTTTTGGGGTTTTGGAGATTCGAATTTTCAGAGTTTCGGATTTTTGGAGTTTTGGAGTTTCGGAGTTTCGGAGTTTTGGAGTTTCAGAGTTTTCGAGGTTCAGAGTTGTGGAGTTTCGGAATTTTTGAGTTTTGGAGTTTCGGAGTTTTGGAGTTTCGGAGTTTTGGAGTTTCAGAGTTTTCGAGGTTCAGGGTTGTGGAGTTTCGGAATTTTTGAGTTTTGGAGTTTCGGAGTTTTGGAGTTTTAGTGTTTTGGAGTTTCGAATTTTCAGAGTTTCGGATTTTTGGAGTTTTGGAGTTCCGGAGATTTGGAGTTTCAGAGTTTTGGAGGTTCAGGGTTGTGGAGTTTCGGAATTTTTGAGTTTTGGAGTTTCGGAGTTTCGGAGTTTTGGAGTATTGCAGTTTTGGAATTTTGGAGTTTTGGAGTTTTGGAGATTTGGAGTTTTGGCATTTTGGAGATTCGGAATTTTGGAGTTTCGGAATTTTGTAGTTTTGTAGTTTTGGAGTGTCGGAGTTTTGGAGTGTTGGAGTTTTGGAGCTTTGGAGTTTTGGAGTTTTTGAGTTTTGGATTTTTGCACTTTTGGAGTTTTGGAGTTTCGGAGTTTCGGAGTTTCGGAGTATTCGAGTTTCAGAGTTTTGGAGGTTCAGGGTTGTGGAGTTTCGGAATTTTTGAGTTTTGGAGTTTCGGAGTTTCGGAGTTTTGGAATATTGCAGTTTTGGAATTTTGGAGTTTTGGAGTTTCGAATTTTCAGAGTTTCGGATTTTTGGAGTTTTGGAGTTTCGGAGATTTGGAGTTTTGGCGTTTTGGAGATTCGGAATCTTGGAGTTTCGGAATTTTGTAGTTTTGTAGTTTTGGAGTGTCAGAGTTTTGGAGTGTTGGAGTTTTGGAGCTTTGGAGTTTTGGAGTTTTTGAGTTTTTGAGTTTTGGATTTTGACACTTTTGGAGTTTTGGAGTTTTGGAGTTTCGGAGTTTCGGAGTTTTGTAGTTTCAGAGTTTTGGAGGTTCAGGGTTGTGGAGTTTCGGAATTTTTGAGTATTGGAGTTTCGGAGTTTCGGAGTTTTGGAGAATTGCAGTTTTGGAGTTTTGGAGTTTCGAATTTTCAGAGTTTCGGATTTTTGGAGTTTTGGAGTTTCCGAGATTTGGAGTTTTGTGCGTTTTGGAGATTCGGAATCTTGGAGTTTCGGAATTTTGTAGTTTTGTAGTTTTCGAGTGTCGGAGTTTTGGAGTGTTGGAGTTTTGGAGCCTTGGAGTTTTGGAGTTTTTGAGTTTTGGAGTTTTGGATTTTTGCAAATTTGGAGTTTTGGAGTTTTGGAGTTTCGGAGTTTTGGAGTCTCAGAGTTTTGGAGGTTCAGGGTTGTGGAGTTTCGGAATTTTTGAGTTTTGGAGTTTCGGAGTTTCAGAGTTTTGGAGTTTCGGAGATTTGGAGTTTTGGCGTTTTGGAGATTCGGGGTCTTGGAGTTTCGGAATTTTGCAGTTTTGTAGTTTTGGAGTGTCGGAGTTTTGGAGTGTTGGAGTTTTGGAGTTTCGGAGTTTCGGAGTTTTGGAGTTTCAGACTTTTCGAGGTTCAGGGTTGTGGAATTTCGGAATTTTTGAGTTTTGGAGTTTCGGAGTTCCGGAGTTTCGGAGTTTTGGAGTTTTGCAGTTTCGGAGTTTTGGAGTTTTGGAGTTTCGGAGTTTTGGAGTTTCAGAGTTTTCGAGGTTCAGGGTTGTGGAGTTTCGGAATTTTTGAGTTTTGGAGTTTCGGAGTTTTGGAGTTTTGGTGTTTTGGAGTTTCGAATTTTCAGAGTTTCGGATTTTTGGAGTTTTGGAGTTCCGGAGATTTGGAGTTTCAGAGTTTTGGAGGTTCAGGGTTGTGGAGTTTCGGAATTTTTGAGTTTTGGAGTTTCGGAGTTTTGGAGTTTTGGAGTTTCAGACTTTTCGAGGTTCAGGGTTGTGGAATTTCGGAATTTTTGAGTTTTGGAGTTTCGGAGTTCCGGAGTTTCGGAGTTTTGGAGTTTTGCAGTTTCGGAGTTCTGGAGTTTTGGAGTTTTGGAGTTTCGGAGTTTTGGAGATTTGGTGTTTTGGAGTTTCGAATTTTCAGAGTTTCGGATTTTTGGAGTTTTGGAGTTCCGGAGATTTGGAGTTTCAGAGTTTTGGAGGTTCAGGGTTGGGGAGTTTCGGAATTTTTGAGTTTTGGAGTTTCGGAGTTTTGGAGTTTTGGAGTTTCGGAGTTTTGGAGATTTGGTGTTTTGGAGTTTCGAATTTTCAGAGTTTCGGATTTTTGGAGTTTCAGAGTTTTGGAGGTTCAGGGTTGTGGAGTTTCGGAATTTTTGAGTTTTGGAGTTTCGGAGTTTCGGAGTTTTGGAGTATTGCAGTTTTGGAATTTTGGAGTTTTGGAGTTTCGAATTTTCAGAGTTTCGGATTTTTGGAGTTTTGGAGTTTCGGAGATTTGGAGTTTTGGCGTTTTGGAGATTCGGAATCTTGGAGTTTCGGAATTTTGTAGTTTTGTAGTTTTGGAGTGTCAGAGTTTTGGAGTGTTGGAGTTTTGGAGCTTTGGAGTTTTGGAGTTTTTTGAGTTTTTGAGTTTTGGATTTTGACACTTTTGGAGTTTTGGAGTTTCGGAGTTTCAGAGTTTTGGAGTTTCAGAGTTTTGGAGGTTCAGGGTTGTGGAGTTTCGGAATTTTCGAGTTTTGGAGTTTCGGAGTTTTGGAGTTTTGGAGTTTCGGAGTTTTGGAGTTTCAGAGTTTTCGAGGTTCAGGGTTGTGGAGTTTCGGAATTTTTGAGTTTTGGAGTTTTGGAGTTTCGGAGTTCCGGAGTTTCGGAGTTTCGGAGTTTTGGAGTTTTGCAGTTTCGGAGTTTTGGAGTATTGGAGTTTCGGAGTTTCGGAGTTTCGGAGTTTTGGAGTTTCAGAGTTTTCGAGGTTCAGAGTTGTGGAGTTTCTGAATTTTTGAATTTTGGAGTTTCGGAGTTTCGGAGTTTTGGAGTTTTGGAGTTTCGAATTTACAGAGTTTCGGATTTTCGGAGTTTTGGAGTTTCGGAGATTTGGAGTTTTGGCGTTTTGGAGATTCGGGGTCTTGGAGTTTCGGAATTTTGCAGTTTTGTAGTTTTGGAGTGTCGGAGTTTTGGAGTGTTGGAATTTTGGAGTTTCGGAGTTTCGGAGTTTCGGAGTTTTGGAGTTTCAGAGTTTCAGAGTTCTGGAGGTTCAGGGTTGTGGAGTTTCGGAATTTTTGAGTTTTGGAGTTTCGGAGTTTCGGAGTTTTGGAGTTTTGCGGTTTTCGAGTTTCGGAGTTTCGAATTTTCAGTTTCGGATTTTTGGAGTTTTGGAGTTTTCGAGATTTGGAGTTTCGGCGTTTTGGAGATTCGGAGTCTTGGAGTGTCGGAATTTGTAGTTTTGTAGTTTTGGAGTGTCGGAGTTTTGGAGTGTTGGAGTTTAATAAAAAATAATGATGCCATCACTAGCCTAGCAAGGCTAGAGAAAAACATTTCTGCTTATAATGTGCGCCATCCTGAGATGTGGTATGTTCCAAAATGCAGAACCAATTATGGAAATCAAATGATAAAATTTAAATTGCCTACACTTCTGAATCACATGATAAAGGATGCTAACATTGACATATCAGATATAACACCAAAAGAACTGCGTTTATTGTTTGTATAATGTTGTGATATGATTTTCTAGTTCTTCTTGCCTGTTTTATACTAACTTTTTCAACGATGTTGCCATATCCGTGTTCTCTTGCCGCACTCTTCTGTCCTACCCCGTGTGTTGGGGGGTCAGGGCTTTTCAAGCTGTTCACACAGCTTTTCTCCTGTCCTCCTCGCAGCATCTTTTTGTTGTGGAATAAATTTCAATTCAATTCAATTCAATTTGGAGCTTTGGAGTTTTGGAGTTTTTGAATTTTTTAGTTTTGGATTTTTGCACTTTTGGAGTTTTGGAGTTTTGGAGTTTCGGAGTTTCGGAGTTTTGGAGTTTCAGAGTTTTGGAGGTTCAGGGTTGTGGAGTTTCGGAATTTTTGAGTTTTGGAGTTTCGGAGTTTCGGAGTTTTGGAGAATTGCAGTTTTGGAGTTTTGGGGTTTTGGAGTTTCGAATTTTCATAGTTTCGGATTTTTGGAGTTTTGGAGTTTCGGAGTTTCGTAGTTTCGGAGTTTTGGAGAATTGCAGTTTTGGAGTTTTGGGGTTTTGGAGTTTCGAATTTTCAGAGTTTCGGATTTTTGGAGTTTCGGAGTTTCGGAGTTTTGGAGTTTCAGAGTTTTCGAGGTCCAGGGTTGTGGAGTTTCGGAATTTTTGAGTTTTGGAGTTTCAGAGTTTCGGAGTTTTGGAGTTTTGGAGTTTCGAATTTTCAGTTTCGGATTTTTGGAGTTTTGGAGTTTCGGAGATTTGGAGTTTTGGCGTTTTCGAGATTCGGAATCTTGGAGTTTCGGAATTTTGTAGTTTTGTAGTTTTGGAGTGTCAGAGTTCTGGAGTGTTGGAGCTTTGGAGTTTTGGTGTTTTGGAGTTTCGGAGTTTCGGAGTTTTGGAGTTTCAGAGTTTTGGAGGTTCAGGGTTGTGGAGTTTCGGAATTTTTGAGTATTGGAGTTCCGGAGTTTCGGAGTTTTGGAGAATTGCAGTTTTGGAGTTTTGGAGATTCGAATTTTCAGAGTTTCGGATTTTTGGAGTTTTGGAGTTTCGGAGTTTCGGAGTTTTGGAGTTTCAGAGTTTTCGAGGTTGAGGGTTGTGGAGTTTCGGAATTTTTGAGTTTTGGAGTTTCGGAGTTTTGGAGTTTTGGAGTTTTTGAGTTTTTGAGATTTGGATTTTTGCACTTTTGGAGTTTCGGAGTTTCGGAGTTTTGGAGTTTCAGAGTTTTGGAGGTTCAGGGGTTGTGGAGTTTCGGAATTTTTGAGTATTGGAGTTTCGGAGTTTTGGAGAATTGCAGTTTTGGAGTTTTGGAGTTTCGAATTTTCAGAGTTTCGGATTTTTGGAGTTTTGGAGTTTCGGAGTTTTGGAGTTTCAGAGTTTTCGAGGTTCAGGGTTGTGAAGTTTCGGAATTTTTGAGTTTTGGAGTTTCGGAGTTTCGGAGTTTCGGAGTTTTGGAGTTTCGAAGATTTGGAGTTTTGGCGTTTTGGAGATTCGGAATCTTGGAGTTTCGGAATTTTGTAGTTTTGTAGTTTTCGAGTGTCGGAGTTTTGGAGTGTTGGAGTTTTGGAGCTTTGGAGTTTTGGAGTTTTTGAGTTTTGGAGTTTTGGATTTTTGCACTTTTGGAGTTTTGGAGTTTCAGAGTTTTGGAGGTTCAGGGTTGTGGAGTTTCGGAATTTTTTAGTTTTGGAGTTTCGGAGTTTCGGAGTATTGGAGAATTGCAGTTTTGGAGTTTTGGGGTTTTGGAGATTCGAATTTTCAGAGTTTCGGATTTTTGGAGTTTTGGAGTTTCGGAGTTTCGGAGTTTTGGAGTTTCAGAGTTTTCGAGGTTCAGGGTTGTGGAGTTTCGGAATTTTTGAGTTTTGGAGTTTCGGAGTTTTGGAGTTTTAGTGTTTTGGAGTTTCGAATTTTCAGAGTTTCGGATTTTTGGAGTTTTGGAGTTCCGGAGATTTGGAGTTTCAGAGTTTTGGAGGTTCAGGGTTGTGGAGTTTCGGAATTTTTGAGTTTTGGAGTTTCGGAGTTTCGGAGTTTTGGAGTATTGCAGTTTTGGAATTTTGGAGTTTTGGAGTTTTGGAGATTTGGAGTTTTGGCATTTTGGAGATTCGGAATTTTGGAGTTTCGGAATTTTGTAGTTTTGTAGTTTTGGAGTGTCGGAGTTTTGGAGTGTTGGAGTTTTGGAGCTTTGGAGTTTTGGAGTTTTTGAGTTTTGGATTTTTGCACTTTTGGAGTTTTGGAGTTTTGGAGTTTTGGAGTTTCGGAGTTTCGGAGTTTCGGAGTATTCGAGTTTCAGAGTTTTGGAGGTTCAGGGTTGTGGAGTTTCGGAATTTTTGAGTTTTGGAGTTTCGGAGTTTCGGAGTTTTGGAATATTGCAGTTTTGGAATTTTGGAGTTTTGGAGTTTCGAATTTTCAGAGTTTCGGATTTTTGGAGTTTTGGAGTTTCGGAGATTTGGAGTTTTGGCGTTTTGGAGATTCGGAATCTTGGAGTTTCGGAATTTTGTAGTTTTGTAGTTTTGGAGTGTCAGAGTTTTGGAGTGTTGGAGTTTTGGAGCTTTGGAGTTTTGTAGTTTTTGAGTTTTTGAGTTTTGGATTTTGACACTTTTGGAGTTTTGGAGTTTTGGAGTTTCGGAGTTTCGGAGTTTTGTAGTTTCAGAGTTTTGGAGGTTCAGGGTTGTGGAGTTTCGGAATTTTTGAGTATTGGAGTTTCGGAGTTTCGGAGTTTTGGAGAATTGCAGTTTTGGAGTTTTGGAGTTTCGAATTTTCAGAGTTTCGGATTTTTGGAGTTTTGGAGTTTCCGAGATTTGGAGTTTTGTGCGTTTTGGAGATTCGGAATCTTGGAGTTTCGGAATTTTGTAGTTTTGTAGTTTTCGAGTGTCGGAGTTTTGGAGTGTTGGAGTTTTGGAGCCTTGGAGTTTTGGAGTTTTTGAGTTTTGGAGTTTTGGATTTTTGCAAATTTGGAGTTTTGGAGTTTTGGAGTTTCGGAGTTTTGGAGTCTCAGAGTTTTGGAGGTTCAGGGTTGTGGAGTTTCGGAATTTTTGAGTTTTGGAGTTTCGGAGTTTCAGAGTTTTGGAGTTTCGGAGATTTGGAGTTTTGGCGTTTTGGAGATTCGGGGTCTTGGAGTTTCGGAATTTTGCAGTTTTGTAGTTTTGGAGTGTCGGAGTTTTGGAGTGTTGGAGTTTTGGAGTTTCGGAGTTTCGGAGTTTTGGAGTTTCAGACTTTTCGAGGTTCAGGGTTGTGGAATTTCGGAATTTTTGAGTTTTGGAGTTTCGGAGTTCCGGAGTTTCGGAGTTTTGGAGTTTTGCAGTTTCGGAGTTTTGGAGTTTTGGAGTTTCGGAGTTTTGGAGTTTCAGAGTTTTCGAGGTTCAGGGTTGTGGAGTTTCGGAATTTTTGAGTTTTGGAGTTTCGGAGTTTTGGAGTTTTGGTGTTTTGGAGTTTCGAATTTTCAGAGTTTCGGATTTTTGGAGTTTTGGAGTTCCGGAGATTTGGAGTTTCAGAGTTTTGGAGGTTCAGGGTTGTGGAGTTTCGGAATTTTTGAGTTTTGGAGTTTCGGAGTTTTGGAGTTTTGGAGTTTCAGACTTTTCGAGGTTCAGGGTTGTGGAATTTCGGAATTTTTGAGTTTTGGAGTTTCGGAGTTCCGGAGTTTCGGAGTTTTGGAGTTTTGCAGTTTCGGAGTTTTGGAGTTTTGGAGTTTCGAATTTTCAGAGTTTCGGATTTTTGGAGTTTTGGAGTTCCGGAGATTTGGAGTTTCAGAGTTTTGGAGGTTCAGGGTTGGGGAGTTTCGGAATTTTTGAGTTTTGGAGTTTCGGAGTTTTGGAGTTTTGGAGTTTCGGAGTTTTGGAGATTTGGTGTTTTGGAGTTTCGAATTTTCAGAGTTTCGGATTTTTGGAGTTTCAGAGTTTTGGAGGTTCAGGGTTGTGGAGTTTCGGAATTTTTGAGTTTTGGAGTTTCGGAGTTTCGGAGTTTTGGAATATTGCAGTTTTGGAATTTTGGAGTTTTGGAGTTTCGAATTTTCAGAGTTTCGGATTTTTGGAGTTTTGGAGTTTCGGAGATTTGGAGTTTTGGCGTTTTGGAGATTCGGAATCTTGGAGTTTCGGAATTTTGTAGTTTTGTAGTTTTGGAGTGTCAGAGTTTTGGAGTGTTGGAGTTTTGGAGCTTTGGAGTTTTTGAGTTTTTGAGTTTTTGAGTTTTGGATTTTGACACTTTTGGAGTTTTGGAGTTTTGGAGTTTCGGAGTTTCGGAGTTTTGTAGTTTCAGAGTTTTGGAGGTTCAGGGTTGTGGAGTTTCGGAATTTTTGAGTATTGGAGTTTCGGAGTTTCGGAGTTTTGGAGAATTGCAGTTTTGGAGTTTTGGAGTTTCGAATTTTCAGAGTTTCGGATTTTTGGAGTTTTGGAGTTTCGGAGTTTTGGAGTTTTGTGCGTTTTGGAGATTCGGAATCTTGGAGTTTCGGAATTTTGTAGTTTTGTAGTTTTCGAGTGTCGGAGTTTTGGAGTGTTGGAGTTTTGGAGCCTTGGAGTTTTGGAGTTTTTGAGTTTTGGAGTTTTGGATTTTTGCAAATTTGGAGTTTTGGAGTTTTGGAGTTTCGGAGTTTTGGAGTCTCAGAGTTTTGGAGGTTCAGGGTTGTGGAGTTTCGGAATTTTTGAGTTTTGGAGTTTCGGAGTTTCAGAGTTTTGGAGTTTCGGAGATTTGGAGTTTTGGCGTTTTGGAGATTCGGGGTCTTGGAGTTTCGGAATTTTGCAGTTTTGTAGTTTTGGAGTGTCGGAGTTTTGGAGTGTTGGAGTTTTGGAGTTTCGGAGTTTCGGAGTTTTGGAGTTTCAGACTTTTCGAGGTTCAGGGTTGTGGAATTTCGGAATTTTTGAGTTTTGTGGTTTCGGAGTTCCGGAGTTTCGGAGTTTTGGAGTTTTGCAGTTTCGGAGTTTTGGAGTTTTGGAGTTTCGGAGTTTTGGAGTTTCAGTTTTCGAGGTTCAGGGTTGTGGAGTTTCGGAATTTTTGAGTTTTGGAGTTTCGGAGTTTTGGAGTTTTGGTGTTTTGGAGTTTCGAATTTTCAGAGTTTCGGATTTTTGGAGTTTTGGAGTTCCGGAGATTTGGAGTTTCAGAGTTTTGGAGGTTCAGGGTTGTGCAGTTTCGGAATTTTTGAGTTTTGGAGTTTCGGAGTTTTGGAGTTTTGGAGTTTCAGACTTTTCGAGGTTCAGGGTTGTGGAATTTCGGAATTTTTGAGTTTTGGAGTTTCGGAGTTCCGGAGTTTCGGAGTTTTGGAGTTTTGCAGTTTCGGAGTTTTGGAGTTTTGGAGTTTTGGAGTTTCGGAGTTTTGGAGATTTGGTGTTTTGGAGTTTCGAATTTTCAGAGTTTCGGATTTTTGGAGTTTTGGAGTTCCGGAGATTTGGAGTTTCAGAGTTTTGGAGGTTCAGGGTTGGGGAGTTTCGGAATTTTTGAGTTTTGGAGTTTCGGAGTTTTGGAGTTTCAGAGTTTTGGAGGTTCAGGGTTATGGAGTTTCGGAATTTTTGAGTTTTGGAGTTTCGGAGTTTCGGAGTTTTGGAGAATTGCAGTTTTGGAGTTTTGGGGTTTTGGAGTATCGAATTTTCAGAGTTTCGGATTTTTGGAGTTTTGGAGTTTCGGAGTTTCGTAGTTTCGGAGTTTTGGAGAATTGCAGTTTTGGAGTTTTGGGGTTTTGGAGTTTCGAATTTTCAGAGTTTCGGATTTTTGGAGTTTCGGAGTTTCGGAGTTTTGGAGTTTCAGAGTTTTCGAGGTTCAGGGTTGTGGAGTTTCGGAATTTTTGAGTTTTGGAGTTTCAGAGTTTCGGAGTTTTGGAGTTTTGGAGTTTCGAATTTTCAGTTTCGGATTTTTGGAGTTTTGGAGTTTCGGAGATTTGGAGTTTTGGCGTTTTCGAGATTCGGAATCTTGGAGTTTCGGAATTTTGTAGTTTTGTAGTTTTGGAGTGTCAGAGTTCTGGAGTGTTGGAGCTTTGGAGTTTTGGAGTTTATGAGTTTTTGAGTTTTGGATTTTTGCACTTTTGGAGTTTTGGAGTTTTGGAGTTTCGGAGTTTCGGAGTTTTGGAGTTTTGCGGTTTTCGAGTTTCGGAGTTTCGAATTTTCAGTTTCGGATTTTTGGAGTTTTGGAGTTTTCGAGATTTGGAGTTTCGGCGTTTTGGAGATTCGGAGTCTTGGAGTGTCGGAATTTTGTAGTTTTGTAGTTTTGGAGTGTCGGAGTTTTGGAGTGTTGGAGTTTTGGAGCTTTGGAGTTTTGGAGTTTTTGAGTTTTTTAGTTTTGGATTTTTGCACTTTTGGAGTTTTGGAGTTTTGGAGTTTCGGAGTTTCGGAGTTTTGGAGTTTCAGAGTTTTGGAGGTTCAGGGTTGTGGAGTTTCGGAATTTTTGAGTTTTGGAGTTTCGGAGTTTCGGAGTTTTGGAGAATTGCAGTTTTGGAGTTTTGGGGTTTTGGAGTTTCGAATTTTCAGAGTTTCGGATTTTTGGAGTTTTGGAGTTTTGCAGTTTCGGAGTTTTGGAGTTTCAGAGTTTTCGAGGTTCAGGGTTGTGGAGTTTCGGAATTTTTGAGTTTTGGAGTTTCGGAGTTTCGGAGTTTTGGAGTTTCGAATTTTCAGTTTCGGATTTTTGGAGTTTTGGAGTTTCGGAGATTTGGAATTTTGGCGTTTTGGAGATTCGGAATCTTGGAGTTTTGGAATTTTGTAGTTTTGTAGTTTTGGAGTGTCAGAGTTCTGGAGTGTTGGAGCTTTGGAGTTTTGGAGTTTATGAGTTTTTGAGTTTTGGGTTTTTGCACTTTTGGAGTTTTGGAGTTTTGGAGTTTCGGAGTTTCGGAGTTTTGGAGTTTCAGAGTTTTGGAGGTTCAGGGTTGTGGAGTTTCGGAATTTTTGAGTATTGGAGTTCGGGAGTTTCGGAGTTTTGGAGAATTGCAGTTTTGGAATTTTTGTAGTTTTGAATTTTCAGAGTTTCGGATTTTTGGAGTTTTGGAGTTTCGGAGTTTCGGAGTTTTGGAGTTTCAGACTTTTCGAGGTTCAGGGTTGTGGAATTTCGGAATTTTTGAGTTTTGGAGTTTCGGAGTTTCGGAGTTTCGGAGTTTTGGAGTTTCAGAGTTTTGGAGGTTCAGGGTTGTGGAGTTTCGGATTTTTGGAGTTTTGGAGTTTCGGAGATTTGGAGTTTTGGCGTTTTGGAGATTCGGAATCTTGGAGTTTCGGAATTTTGTAGTTTTGTAGTTTTGGAGTGTCAGAGTTTTGGTGTGTTGGAGTTTTGGAGCTTTGGAGTTTTGGAGTTTTTTGAGTTTTTGAGTTTTGGATTTTGACACTTTTGGAGTTTTGGAGTTTCGGAGTTTCGGAGTTTTGGAGTTTCAGAGTTTTGTAGGTTCAGGGTTGTGGAGTTTCGGAATTTTTGAGTTTTGGAGTTTCGGAGTTTTGGAGTTTTGGAGTTTTGGAGTTTCGGAGTTTTGGAGTTTCAGAGTTTTCGAGGTTCAGGGTTGTGGAGTTTCGGAATTTTTGAGTTTTGGAGTTTTGGAGTTTCGGAGTTCCGGAGTTTCGGAGTTTCGGAGTTTTGGAGTTTTGCAGTTTCGGAGTTTTGGAGTTTTGGAGTTTCGGAGTTTCGGAGTTTTGGAGTTTCAGAGTTTTCGAGGTTCAGGGTTGTGGAGTTTCTGAATTTTTGAATTTTGGAGTTTCGGAGTTTCGGAGTTTTGGAGTTTTGGAGTTTCGAATTTACAGAGTTTCGGATTTTCGGAGTTTTGGAGTTTCGGAGATTTGGAGTTTTGGCGTTTTGGAGATTCGGGGTCTTGGAGTTTCGGAATTTTGCAGTTTTGTAGTTTTGGAGTGTCGGAGTTTTGGAGTGTTGGAGTTTTGGAGTTTCGGAGTTTCGGAGTTTCAGAGTTTCAGAGTTTAAGAGTTCTGGAGGTTCAGGGTTGTGGAGTTTCGGAATTTTTGAGTTTTGGAGTTTCGGAGTTTCGGAGTTTTGGAGTTTTGCGGTTTTCGAGTTTCGGAGTTTCGAATTTTCAGTCTCGGATTTTTGGAGTTTTGGAGTTTTCGAGATTTGGAGTTTCGGCGTTTTGGAGATTCGGAGTCTTGGAGTGTCGGAATTTTGTAGTTTTGTAGTTTTGTAGTGTCGGAGTTTTGGAGTGTTGGAGTTTTGGAGCTTTGGAGTTTTGGAGTTTTTGAGTTTTTTAGTTTTGGATTTTTGCACTTTTGGAGTTTTGGAGTTTTGGAGTTTCGGAGTTTCGGAGTTTTGGAGTTTCAGAGTTTTGGAGGTTCAGGGTTATGGAGTTTCGGAATTTTTGAGTTTTGGAGTTTCGGAGTTTCGGAGTTTTGGAGAATTGCAGTTTTGGAGTTTTGGGGTTTTGGAGTTTCGAATTTTCAGAGTTTCGGATTTTTGGAGTTTTGGAGTTTCGGAGTTTCGTAGTTTCGGAGTTTTGGAGAATTGCAGTTTTGGAGTTTTGGGGTTTTGGAGTTTCGAATTTTCAGAGTTTCGGATTTTTGGAGTTTCGGAGTTTTGGAGTTTCAGAGTTTTCGAGGTTCAGGGTTGTGGAGTTTCGGAATTTTTGAGTTTTGGAGTTTCAGAGTTTCGGAGTTTTGGAGTTTTGGAGTTTCGAATTTTCAGTTTCGGATTTTTGGAGTTTTGGAGTTTCGGAGATTTGGAGTTTTGGTGTTTTCGAGATTCGGAATCTTGGAGTTTCGGAATTTTGTAGTTTTGTAGTTTTGGAGTGTCAGAGTTCTGGAGTGTTGGAGCTTTGGAGTTTTGGAGTTTATGAGTTTTTGAGTTTTGGATTTTTGCACTTTTGGAGTTTTGGAGTTTTGGAGTTTCGGAGTTTCGGAGTTTTGGAGTTTTGCGGTTTTCGAGTTTCGGAGTTTCGAATTTTCAGAGTTTCGGATTTTTGGAGTTTTGGAGTTTCGGAGTTTCGGAGTTTTGGAGTTTCAGAGTTTTCGAGGTTCAGGGTTGTGGAGTTTCGGAATTTTTGAGTTTTGGAGTTTCGGAGTTTCGGAGTTTTGGAGTTTCGAATTTTCAGTTTCGGATTTTTGGAGTTTTGGAGTTTCGGAGATTTGGAATTTTGGCGTTTTGGAGATTCGGAATCTTGGAGTTTTGGAATTTTGTAGTTTTGTAGTTTTGGAGTGTCAGAGTTCTGGAGTGTTGGAGCTTTGGAGTTTTGGAGTTTATGAGTTTTTGAGTTTTGGATTTTTGCACTTTTGGAGTTTTGGAGTTTTGGAGTTTCGGAGTTTCGGAGTTTTGGAGTTTCAGAGTTTTGGAGGTTCAGGGTTGTGGAGTTTCGGAATTTTTGAGTATTGGAGTTCCGGAGTTTCGGAGTTTTGGAGAATTGCAGTTTTGGAATTTTTGTAGTTTTGAATTTTCAGAGTTTCGGATTTTTGGAGTTTTGGAGTTTCGGAGTTTCGGAGTTTTGGAGTTTCAGACTTTTCGAGGTTCAGGGTTGTGGAATTTCGGAATTTTTGAGTTTTGGAGTTTCGGAGTTCCGGAGTTTCGGAGTTTTGGAGTTTTGCAGTTTCGGAGTTTTGGAGTTTTGGAGTTTCGGAGTTTTTGAGTTTCAGAGTTTTCGAGGTTCAGGGTTGTGGAGTTTCGGAATTTTTGAGTTTTGGAGTTTCGGAGTTTTGGAGTTTTGGTGTTTTCGAGTTTCGGAGTTTTGGAATGTTGGAGTTTTGGAGCCTTGGAGTTTTGGAGTTTTTGAGTTTTGGAGTTTTGGAGTTTCGGAATTTTTGAGTTTTGGAGTTTCGGAGTTTCGGAGATTTGGAGTTTTGGCGTTTTGGAGATTCGGGGTCTTGGAGTTTCGGAATTTTGCAGTTTTGTAGTTTTGGAGTGTCGGAGTTTTGGAGTGTTGGAGTTTTGGAGTTTCGGAGTTTCGGAGTTTTGGAGTTTCAGAGTTTCAGAGTTCTGGAGGTTCAGGGTTGTGGAGTTTCGGAATTTTTGAGTTTTGGAGTTTCGGAGTTTCGGAGTTTTGGAGTTTTGCGGTTTTGGAGTTTTGGAGTTTCGAATTTTCAGTTTCGGATTTTTGGAGTTTTCGAGTTTTCGAGATTTGGAGTTTCGGCGTTTTGGAGATTCGGAGTCTTGGAGTGTCGGAATTTTGTAGTTTTGTAGTTTTGGAGTTTGGGAGTTTTGGAGTGTTGGAGTTTTGGAGCTTTGGAGTTTTGGAGTTTCTGAGTTTTTTAGTTTTAGATTTTTGCACTTTTGGAGTTTTCGAGTTTTGGAGTTTCGGAGTTTTGGAGTTTCAGAGTTTTCGAGGTTCAGGGTTGTGGAGTTTCGGAATTTTTGAGTTTTGGAGTTTCGGAGTTTCGGAGTTTTGGAGTTTTGGAGTTTCGAATTTTCAGTTTCGGATTTTTGGAGTTTTGGAGTTTCGGAGATTTGGAGTTTTGGCGTTTTGGAGATTCGGAATCTTGGAGTTTCGGAATTTTGTAGTTTTGTAGTTTTGCAGTGTCAGAGTTCTGGAGTGTTGGAGCTTTGGAGTTTTGGAGTTTATGAGTTTTTGAGTTTTGGATTTTTGCACTTTTGGAGTTTTGGAGTTTTGGAGTTTTGGAGTTTCGGAGTTTCGGAGTTTTGGAGTTTCAGAGTTTTGGAGGTTCAGGGTTGTGGAGTTTCGGAATTTTTGAGTATTGGAGTTCCGGAGTTTCGGAGTTTTGGAGAATTGAAGTTTTGGAGTTTTGGAGATTCGAATTTTCAGAGTTTCGGATTTTTGGAGTTTTGGAGTTTCGGAGTTTCGGAGTTTTGGAGTTTCAGAGTTTTCGAGGTTGAGGGTTGTGGAGTTTCGGAATTTTTGAGTTTTGGAGTTTCGGAGTTTTGGAGTTTTGGAGTTTTGGAGTTTCGAATTTTCAGAGTTTCGGATTTTTGGAGTTTTGGAGTTTTGGAGATTTGGAGTTTTGGCGTTTTGGAGATTCGGAATCTTGGAGTTTCGGAATTTTGTAGTTTTGTAGTTTTGGAGTGTCAGAGTTCTGGAGTGTTGGAGCTTTGCAGTTTTGTAGTGTCGGAGGTTTGGAGTGTTGGAGTTTTGGAGTTTTGGAGTTTTGGAGTTTCGGAGTTTCGGAGTTTTGGAGTTTCAGAGTTTTGGAGGTTCAGGGTTGTGGAATTTCGGAATTTTTGAGTTTTGGAGTTTCGGAGTTTTGGAGTTTTGGAGTTTTGGAGTTTTTGAGTTTTTGAGATTTGGATTTTTGCACTTTTGGAGTTTCGGAGTTTCGGAGTTTTGGAGTTTCAGAGTTTTGGAGGTTCAGGGTTGTGGAGTTTCGGAATTTTTGAGTATTGGAGTTTCGGAGTTTTGGAGAATTGCAGTTTTGGAGTTTTGGAGTTTCGAATTTTCAGAGTTTCGGATTTTTGGAGTTTTGGAGTTTCGGAGTTTTGGAGTTTCAGAGTTTTCGAGGTTCAGGGTTGTGAAGTTTCGGAATTTTTGAGTTTTGGAGTTTCGGAGTTTCGGAGTTTTGGAGTTTTGGAGTTTCGGAGATTTGGAGTTTTGGCGTTTTGGAGATTCGGAATCTTGGAGTTTCGGAATTTTGTAGTTTTGTAGTTTTCGAGTGTCGGAGTTTTGGAGTGTTGGAGTTTTGGAGCTTTGGAGTTTTGGAGTTTTTGAGTTTTGGAGTTTTGGATTTTTGCACTTTTGGAGTTTTGGAGTTTCAGAGTTTTGGAGGTTCAGGGTTGTGGAGTTTCGGAATTTTTTAGTTTTGGAGTTTCGGAGTTTCGGAGTATTGGAGAATTGCAGTTTTGGAGTTTTGGGGTTTTGGAGATTCGAATTTTCAGAGTTTCGGATTTTTGGAGTTTTGGAGTTTCGGAGTTTCGGAGTTTTGGAGTTTCAGAGTTTTCGAGGTTCAGAGTTGTGGAGTTTCGGAATTTTTGAGTTTTGGAGTTTCGGAGTTTTGGAGTTTCGGAGTTTTGGAGTTTCAGAGTTTTCGAGGTTCAGGGTTGTGGAGTTTCGGAATTTTTGAGTTTTGGAGTTTCGGAGTTTTGGAGTTTTAGTGTTTTGGAGTTTCGAATTTTCAGAGTTTCGGATTTTTGGAGTTTTGGAGTTCCGGAGATTTGGAGTTTCAGAGTTTTGGAGGTTCAGGGTTGTGGAGTTTCGGAATTTTTGAGTTTTGGAGTTTCGGAGTTTCGGAGTTTTGGAGTATTGCAGTTTTGGAATTTTGGAGTTTTGGAGTTTTGGAGATTTGGAGTTTTGGCATTTTGGAGATTCGGAATTTTGGAGTTTCGGAATTTTGTAGTTTTGTAGTTTTGGAGTGTCGGAGTTTTGGAGTGTTGGAGTTTTGGAGCTTTGGAGTTTTGGAGTTTTTGAGTTTTGGATTTTTGCACTTTTGGAGTTTTGGAGTTTTGGAGTTTTGGAGTTTCGGAGTTTCGGAGTTTCGGAGTATTCGAGTTTCAGAGTTTTGGAGGTTCAGGGTTGTGGAGTTTCGGAATTTTTGAGTTTTGGAGTTTCGGAGTTTCGGAGTTTTGGAATATTGCAGTTTTGGAATTTTGGAGTTTTGGAGTTTCGAATTTTCAGAGTTTCGGATTTTTGGAGTTTTGGAGTTTCGGAGATTTGGAGTTTTGGCGTTTTGGAGATTCGGAATCTTGGAGTTTCGGAATTTTGTAGTTTTGTAGTTTTGGAGTGTCAGAGTTTTGGAGTGTTGGAGTTTTGGAGCTTTGGAGTTTTTGAGTTTTTGAGTTTTGGATTTTGACACTTTTGGAGTTTTGGAGTTTTGGAGTTTCGGAGTTTCGGAGTTTTGTAGTTTCAGAGTTTTGGAGGTTCAGGGTTGTGGAGTTTCGGAATTTTTGAGTATTGGAGTTTCGGAGTTTCGGAGTTTTGGAGAATTGCAGTTTTGGAGTTTTGGAGTTTCGAATTTTCAGAGTTTCGGATTTTTGGAGTTTTGGAGTTTCCGAGATTTGGAGTTTTGTGCGTTTTGGAGATTCGGAATCTTGGAGTTTCGGAATTTTGTAGTTTTGTAGTTTTCGAGTGTTGGAGTTTTGGAGTGTTGGAGTTTTGGAGCCTTGGAGTTTTGGAGTTTTTGAGTTTTGGAGTTTTGGATTTTTGCAAATTTGGAGTTTTGGAGTTTTGGAGTTTCGGAGTTTTGGAGTCTCAGAGTTTTGGAGGTTCAGGGTTGTGGAGTTTCGGAATTTTTGAGTTTTGGAGTTTCGGAGTTTCAGAGTTTTGGAGTTTCGGAGATTTGGAGTTTTGGCGTTTTGGAGATTCGGGGTCTTGGAGTTTCGGAATTTTGCAGTTTTGTAGTTTTGGAGTGTCGGAGTTTTGGAGTGTTGGAGTTTTGGAGTTTCGGAGTTTCGGAGTTTTGGAGTTTCAGACTTTTCGAGGTTCAGGGTTGTGGAATTTCGGAATTTTTGAGTTTTGGAGTTTCGGAGTTCCGGAGTTTCGGAGTTTTGGAGTTTTGCAGTTTCGGAGTTTTGGAGTTTTGGAGTTTCGGAGTTTTGGAGTTTCAGAGTTTTCGAGGTTCAGGGTTGTGGAGTTTCGGAATTTTTGAGTTTTGGAGTTTCGGAGTTTTGGAGTTTTGGTGTTTTGGAGTTTCGAATTTTCAGAGTTTCGGATTTTTGGAGTTTTGGAGTTCCGGAGATTTGGAGTTTCAGAGTTTTGGAGGTTCAGGGTTGTGGAGTTTCGGAATTTTTGAGTTTTGGAGTTTCGGAGTTTTGGAGTTTTGGAGTTTCAGACTTTTCGAGGTTCAGGGTTGTGGAATTTCGGAATTTTTGAGTTTTGGAGTTTCGGAGTTCCGGAGTTTCGGAGTTTTGGAGTTTTGCAGTTTCGGAGTTTTGGAGTTTTGGAGTTTTGGAGTTTCGGAGTTTTGGAGATTTGGTGTTTTGGAGTTTCGAATTTTCAGAGTTTCGGATTTTTGGAGTTTTGGAGTTCCGGAGATTTGGAGTTTCAGAGTTTTGGAGGTTCAGGGTTGGGGAGTGTCGGAATTTTTGAGTTTTGGAGTTTCGGAGTTTTGGAGTTTTGGAGTTTCGGAGTTTTGGAGATTTGGTGTTTTGGAGTTTCGAATTTTCAGAGTTTCGGATTTTTGGAGTTTCAGAGTTTTGGAGGTTCAGGGTTGTGGAGTTTCGGAATTTTTGAGTTTTGGAGTTTCGGAGTTTCGGAGTTTTGGAGTATTGCAGTTTTGGAATTTTGGAGTTTTGGAGTTTCGAATTTTCAGAGTTTCGGATTTTTGGAGTTTTGGAGTTTCGGAGATTTGGAGTTTTGGCGTTTTGGAGATTCGGAATCTTGGAGTTTCGGAATTTTGTAGTTTTGTAGTTTTGGAGTGTCAGAGTTTTGGAGTGTTGGAGTTTTGGAGCTTTGGAGTTTTGGAGTTTTTTGAGTTTTTGAGTTTTGGATTTTGACACTTTTGGAGTTTTGGAGTTTCGGAGTTTCAGAGTTTTGGAGTTTCAGAGTTTTGGAGGTTCAGGGTTGTGGAGTTTCGGAATTTTCGAGTTTTGGAGTTTCGGAGTTTTGGAGTTTTGGAGTTTCGGAGTTTTGGAGTTTCAGAGTTTTCGAGGTTCAGGGTTGTGGAGTTTCGGAATTTTTGAGTTTTGGAGTTTTGGAGTTTCGGAGTTCCGGAGTTTCGGAGTTTCGGAGTTTTGGAGTTTTGCAGTTTCGGAGTTTTGGAGTTTTGGAGTTTCGGAGTTTCGGAGTTTCGGAGTTTTGGAGTTTCAGAGTTTTCGAGGTTCAGAGTTGTGGAGTTTCTGAATTTTTGAATTTTGGAGTTTCGGAGTTTCGGAGTTTTGGAGTTTTGGAGTTTCGAATTTACAGAGTTTCGGATTTTCGGAGTTTTGGAGTTTCGGAGATTTGGAGTTTTGGCGTTTTGGAGATTCGGGGTCTTGGAGTTTCGGAATTTTGCAGTTTTGTAGTTTTGGAGTGTCGGAGTTTTGGAGTGTTGGAATTTTGGAGTTTCGGAGTTTCGGAGTTTCGGAGTTTTGGAGTTTCAGAGTTTCAGAGTTCTGGAGGTTCAGGGTTGTGGAGTTTCGGAATTTTTGAGTTTTGGAGTTTCGGAGTTTCGGAGTTTTGGAGTTTTGCGGTTTTCGAGTTTCGGAGTTTCGAATTTTCAGTTTCGGATTTTTGGAGTTTTGGAGTTTTCGAGATTTGGAGTTTCGGCGTTTTGGAGATTCGGAGTCTTGGAGTGTCGGAATTTGTAGTTTTGTAGTTTTGGAGTGTCGGAGTTTTGGAGTGTTGGAGTTTAATAAAAAATAATGATGCCATCACTAGCCTAGCAAGGCTAGAGAAAAACATTTCTGCTTATAATGTGCGCCATCCTGAGATGTGGTATGTTCCAAAATGCAGAACCAATTATGGAAATCAAATGATAAAATTTAAATTGCCTACACTTCTGAATCACATGATAAAGGATGCTAACATTGACATATCAGATATAACACCAAAAGAACTGCGTTTATTGTTTGTATAATGTTGTGATATGATTTTCTAGTTCTTCTTGCCTGTTTTATACTAACTTTTTCAACGATGTTGCCATATCCGACTGTGTTCTCTTGCCGCACTCTTCTGTCCTACCCCGTGTGTTGGGGGGTCAGGGCTTTTCAAGCTGTTCACACAGCTTTTCTCCTGTCCTCCTCGCAGCATCTTTTTGTTGTGGAATAAATTTCAATTCAATTCAATTCAATTTGGAGCTTTGGAGTTTTGGAGTTTTTGAATTTTTTAGTTTTGGATTTTTGCACTTTTGGAGTTTTGGAGTTTTGGAGTTTCGGAGTTTCGGAGTTTTGGAGTTTCAGAGTTTTGGAGGTTCAGGGTTGTGGAGTTTCGGAATTTTTGAGTTTTGGAGTTTCGGAGTTTCGGAGTTTTGGGGAATTGCAGTTTTGGAGTTTTGGGGTTTTGGAGTTTCGAATTTTCATAGTTTCGGATTTTTGGAGTTTTGGAGTTTCGGAGTTTCGTAGTTTCGGAGTTTTGGAGAATTGCAGTTTTGGAGTTTTGGGGTTTTGGAGTTTCGAATTTTCAGAGTTTCGGATTTTTGGAGTTTCGGAGTTTCGGAGTTTTGGAGTTTCAGAGTTTTCGAGGTCCAGGGTTGTGGAGTTTCGGAATTTTTGAGTTTTGGAGTTTCAGAGTTTCGGAGTTTTGGAGTTTTGGAGTTTCGAATTTTCAGTTTCGGATTTTTGGAGTTTTGGAGTTTCGGAGATTTGGAGTTTTGGCGTTTTCGAGATTCGGAATCTTGGAGTTTCGGAATTTTGTAGTTTTGTAGTTTTGGAGTGTCAGAGTTCTGGAGTGTTGGAGCTTTGGAGTTTTGGAGTTTTGGAGTTTCGGAGTTTCGGAGTTTTGGAGTTTCAGAGTTTTGGAGGTTCAGGGTTGTGGAGTTTCGGAATTTTTGAGTATTGGAGTTCCGGAGTTTCGGAGTTTTGGAGAATTGCAGTTTTGGAGTTTTGGAGATTCGAATTTTCAGAGTTTCGGATTTTTGGAGTTTTGGAGTTTCGGAGTTTCGGAGTTTTGGAGTTTCAGAGTTTTCGAGGTTGAGGGTTGTGGAGTTTCGGAATTTTTGAGTTTTGGAGTTTCGGAGTTTTGGAGTTTTGGAGTTTTTGAGTTTTTGAGATTTGGATTTTTGCACTTTTGGAGTTTCGGAGTTTCGGAGTTTTGGAGTTTCAGAGTTTTGGAGGTTCAGGGGTTGTGGAGTTTCGGAATTTTTGAGTATTGGAGTTTCGGAGTTTTGGAGAATTGCAGTTTTGGAGTTTTGGAGTTTCGAATTTTCAGAGTTTCGGATTTTTGGAGTTTTGGAGTTTCGGAGTTTTGGAGTTTCAGAGTTTTCGAGGTTCAGGGTTGTGAAGTTTTGGAATTTTTGAGTTTTGGAGTTTCGGAGTTTCGGAGTTTCGGAGTTTTGGAGTTTCGGAGATTTGGAGTTTTGGCGTTTTGGAGATTCGGAATCTTGGAGTTTCGGAATTTTGTAGTTTTGTAGTTTTCGAGTGTCGGAGTTTTGGAGTGTTGGAGTTTTGGAGCTTTGGAGTTTTGGAGTTTTTGAGTTTTGGAGTTTTGGATTTTTGCACTTTTGGAGTTTTGGAGTTTCAGAGTTTTGGAGGTTCAGGGTTGTGGAGTTTCGGAATTTTTTAGTTTTGGAGTTTCGGAGTTTCGGAGTATTGGAGAATTGCAGTTTTGGAGTTTTGGGGTTTTGGAGATTCGAATTTTCAGAGTTTCGGATTTTTGGAGTTTTGGAGTTTCGGAGTTTCGGAGTTTTGGAGTTTCAGAGTTTTCGAGGTTCAGAGTTGTGGAGTTTCGGAATTTTTGAGTTTTGGAGTTTCGGAGTTTTGGAGTTTCGGAGTTTTGGAGTTTCAGAGTTTTCGAGGTTCAGGGTTGTGGAGTTTCGGAATTTTTGAGTTTTGGAGTTTCGGAGTTTTGGAGTTTTAGTGTTTTGGAGTTTCGAATTTTCAGAGTTTCGGATTTTTGGAGTTTTGGAGTTCCGGAGATTTGGAGTTTCAGAGTTTTGGAGGTTCAGGGTTGTGGAGTTTCGGAATTTTTGAGTTTTGGAGTTTCGGAGTTTCGGAGTTTTGGAGTATTGCAGTTTTGGAATTTTGGAGTTTTGGAGTTTTGGAGATTTGGAGTTTTGGCATTTTGGAGATTCGGAATTTTGGAGTTTCGGAATTTTGTAGTTTTGTAGTTTTGGAGTGTCGGAGTTTTGGAGTGTTGGAGTTTTGGAGCTTTGGAGTTTTGGAGTTTTTGAGTTTTGGATTTTTGCACTTTTGGAGTTTTGGAGTTTTGGAGTTTTGGAGTTTCGGAGTTTCGGAGTTTCGGAGTATTCGAGTTTCAGAGTTTTGGAGGTTCAGGGTTGTGGAGTTTCGGAATTTTTGAGTTTTGGAGTTTCGGAGTTTCGGAGTTTTGGAATATTGCAGTTTTGGAATTTTGGAGTTTTGGAGTTTCGAATTTTCAGAGTTTCGGATTTTTGGAGTTTTGGAGTTTCGGAGATTTGGAGTTTTGGCGTTTTGGAGATTCGGAATCTTGGAGTTTCGGAATTTTGTAGTTTTGTAGTTTTGGAGTGTCAGAGTTTTGGAGTGTTGGAGTTTTGGAGCTTTGGAGTTTTGGAGTTTTTGAGTTTTTGAGTTTTGGATTTTGACACTTTTGGAGTTTTGGAGTTTTGGAGTTTCGGAGTTTCGGAGTTTTGTAGTTTCAGAGTTTTGGAGGTTCAGGGTTGTGGAGTTTCGGAATTTTTGAGTATTGGAGTTTCGGAGTTTCGGAGTTTTGGAGAATTGCAGTTTTGGAGTTTTGGAGTTTCGAATTTTCAGAGTTTCGGATTTTTGGAGTTTTGGAGTTTCCGAGATTTGGAGTTTTGTGCGTTTTGGAGATTCGGAATCTTGGAGTTTCGGAATTTTGTAGTTTTGTAGTTTTCGAGTGTCGGAGTTTTGGAGTGTTGGAGTTTTGGAGCCTTGGAGTTTTGGAGTTTTTGAGTTTTGGAGTTTTGGATTTTTGCAAATTTGGAGTTTTGGAGTTTTGGAGTTTCGGAGTTTTGGAGTCTCAGAGTTTTGGAGGTTCAGGGTTGTGGAGTTTCGGAATTTTTCAGTTTTGGAGTTTCGGAGTTTCAGAGTTTTGGAGTTTCGGAGATTTGGAGTTTTGGCGTTTTGGAGATTCGGGGTCTTGGAGTTTCGGAATTTTGCAGTTTTGTAGTTTTGGAGTGTCGGAGTTTTGGAGTGTTGGAGTTTTGGAGTTTCGGAGTTTCGGAGTTTCGGAGTTTTGGAGTTTCAGACTTTTCGAGGTTCAGGGTTGTGGAATTTCGGAATTTTTGAGTTTTGGAGTTTCGGAGTTCCGGAGTTTCGGAGTTTTGGAGTTTTGCAGTTTCGGAGTTTTGGAGTTTTGGAGTTTCGGAGTTTTGGAGTTTCAGAGTTTTCGAGGTTCAGGGTTGTGGAGTTTCGGAATTTTTGAGTTTTGGAGTTTCGGAGTTTTGGAGTTTTGGTGTTTTGGAGTTTCGAATTTTCAGAGTTTCGGATTTTTGGAGTTTTGGAGTTCCGGAGATTTGGAGTTTCAGAGTTTTGGAGGTTCAGGGTTGTGGAGTTTCGGAATTTTTGAGTTTTGGAGTTTCGGAGTTTTGGAGTTTTGGAGTTTCAGACTTTTCGAGGTTCAGGGTTGTGGAATTTCGGAATTTTTGAGTTTTGGAGTTTCGGAGTTCCGGAGTTTCGGAGTTTTGGAGTTTTGCAGTTTCGGAGTTTTGGAGTTTTGGAGTTTTGGAGTTTCGGAGTTTTGGAGATTTGGTGTTTTGGAGTTTCGAATTTTCAGAGTTTCGGATTTTTGGAGTTTTGGAGTTCCGGAGATTTGGAGTTTCAGAGTTTTGGAGGTTCAGGGTTGGGGAGTTTCGGAATTTTTGAGTTTTGGAGTTTCGGAGTTTTGGAGTTTTGGAGTTTCGGAGTTTTGGAGATTTGGTGTTTTGGAGTTTCGAATTTTCAGAGTTTCGGATTTTTGGAGTTTCAGAGTTTTGGAGGTTCAGGGTTGTGGAGTTTCGGAATTTTTGAGTTTTGGAGTTTCGGAGTTTCGGAGTTTTGGAATATTGCAGTTTTGGAATTTTGGAGTTTTGGAGTTTCGAATTTTCAGAGTTTCGGATTTTTGGAGTTTTGGAGTTTCGGAGATTTGGAGTTTTGGCGTTTTGGAGATTCGGAATCTTGGAGTTTCGGAATTTTGTAGTTTTGTAGTTTTGGAGTGTCAGAGTTTTGGAGTGTTGGAGTTTTGGAGCTTTGGAGTTTTTGAGTTTTTGAGTTTTTGAGTTTTGGATTTTGACACTTTTGGAGTTTTGGAGTTTTGGAGTTTCGGAGTTTCGGAGTTTTGTAGTTTCAGAGTTTTGGAGGTTCAGGGTTGTGGAGTTTCGGAATTTTTGAGTATTGGAGTTTCGGAGTTTCGGAGTTTTGGAGAATTGCAGTTTTGGAGTTTTGGAGTTTCGAATTTTCAGAGTTTCGGATTTTTGGAGTTTTGGAGTTTCGGAGTTTTGGAGTTTTGTGCGTTTTGGAGATTCGGAATCTTGGAGTTTCGGAATTTTGTAGTTTTGTAGTTTTCGAGTGTCGGAGTTTTGGAGTGTTGGAGTTTTGGAGCCTTGGAGTTTTGGAGTTTTTGAGTTTTGGAGTTTTGGATTTTTGCAAATTTGGAGTTTTGGAGTTTTGGAGTTTCGGAGTTTTGGAGTCTCAGAGTTTTGGAGGTTCAGGGTTGTGGAGTTTCGGAATTTTTGAGTTTTGGAGTTTCGGAGTTTCGGAGTTTTGGAGTTTCAGACTTTTCGAGGTTCAGGGTTGTGGAATTTCGGAATTTTTGAGTTTTGTGGTTTCGGAGTTCCGGAGTTTCGGAGTTTTGGAGTTTTGCAGTTTCGGAGTTTTGGAGTTTTGGAGTTTCGGAGTTTTGGAGTTTCAGTTTTCGAGGTTCAGGGTTGTGGAGTTTCGGAATTTTTGAGTTTTGGAGTTTCGGAGTTTTGGAGTTTTGGTGTTTTGGAGTTTCGAATTTTCAGAGTTTCGGATTTTTGGAGTTTTGGAGTTCCGGAGATTTGGAGTTTCAGAGTTTTGGAGGTTCAGGGTTGTGGAGTTTCGGAATTTTTGAGTTTTGGACTTTCGGAGTTTTGGAGTTTTGGAGTTTCAGACTTTTCGAGGTTCAGGGTTGTGGAATTTCGGAATTTTTGAGTTTTGGAGTTTCGGAGTTCCGGAGTTTCGGAGTTTTGGAGTTTTGCAGTTTCGGAGTTTTGGAGTTTTGGAGTTTTGGAGTTTCGGAGTTTTGGAGATTTGGTGTTTTGGAGTTTCGAATTTTCAGAGTTTCGGATTTTTGGAGTTTTGGAGTTCCGGAGATTTGGAGTTTCAGAGTTTTGGAGGTTCAGGGTTGGGGAGTTTCGGAATTTTTGAGTTTTGGAGTTTCGGAGTTTTGGAGTTTTGGAGTTTCGGAGTTTTGGAGATTTGGTGTTTTGGAGTTTCGAATTTTCAGAGTTTCGGATTTTTGGAGTTTCAGAGTTTTGGAGGTTCAGGGTTGTGGAGTTTCGGAATTTTTGAGTTTTGGAGTTTCGGAGTTTCGGAGTTTTGGAGTATTGCAGTTTTGGAATTTTGGAGTTTTGGAGTTTCGAATTTTCAGAGTTTCGGATTTTTGGAGTTTTGGAGTTTCGGAGATTTGGAGTTTTGGCGTTTTGGAGATTCGGAATCTTGGAGTTTCGGAATTTTGTAGTTTTGTAGTTTTGGAGTGTCAGAGTTTTGGAGTGTTGGAGTTTTGGAGCTTTGGAGTTTTGGAGTTTTTTGAGTTTTTGAGTTTTGGATTTTGACACTTTTGGAGTTTTGGAGTTTCGGAGTTTCAGAGTTTTGGAGTTTCAGAGTTTTGGAGGTTCAGGGTTGTGGAGTTTCGGAATTTTCGAGTTTTGGAGTTTCGGAGTTTTGGAGTTTTGGAGTTTCGGAGTTTTGGAGTTTCAGAGTTTTCGAGGTTCAGGGTTGTGGAGTTTCGGAATTTTTGAGTTTTGGAGTTTTGGAGTTTCGGAGTTCCGGAGTTTCGGAGTTTCGGAGTTTTGGAGTTTTGCAGTTTCGGAGTTTTGGAGTTTTGGAGTTTCGGAGTTTCGGAGTTTCGGAGTTTTGGAGTTTCAGAGTTTTCGAGGTTCAGAGTTGTGGAGTTTCTGAATTTTTGAATTTTGGAGTTTCGGAGTTTCGGAGTTTTGGAGTTTTGGAGTTTCGAATTTACAGAGTTTCGGATTTTCGGAGTTTTGGAGTTTCGGAGATTTGGAGTTTTGGCGTTTTGGAGATTCGGGGTCTTGGAGTTTCGGAATTTTGCAGTTTTGTAGTTTTGGAGTGTCGGAGTTTTGGAGTGTTGGAATTTTGGAGTTTCGGAGTTTCGGAGTTTCGGAGTTTTGGAGTTTCAGAGTTTCAGAGTTCTGGAGGTTCAGGGTTGTGGAGTTTCGGAATTTTTGAGTTTTGGAGTTTCGGAGTTTCGGAGTTTTGGAGTTTTGCGGTTTTCGAGTTTCGGAGTTTCGAATTTTCAGTTTCGGATTTTTGGAGTTTTGGAGTTTTCGAGATTTGGAGTTTCGGCGTTTTGGAGATTCGGAGTCTTGGAGTGTCGGAATTTGTAGTTTTGTAGTTTTGGAGTGTCGGAGTTTTGGAGTGTTGGAGTTTTGGAGCTTTGGAGTTTTGGAGTTTTTGAGTTTTTTAGTTTTGGATTTTTGCACTTTTGGAGTTTTGGAGTTTTGGAGTTTCGGAGTTTCGGAGTTTTGGAGTTTCAGAGTTTTGGAGGTTCAGGGTTGTGGAGTTTCGGAATTTTTGAGTTTTGGAGTTTCGGAGTTTCGGAGTTTTGGAGAATTGCAGTTTTGGAGTTTTGGGGTTTTGGAGTTTCGAATTTTCAGAGTTTCGGATTTTTGGAGTTTTGGAGTTTCGGAGTTTCGTAGTTTCGGAGTTTTGGAGAATTGCAGTTTTGGAGTTTTGGGGTTTTGGAGTTTCGAATTTTCAGAGTTTCGGATTTTTGGAGTTTCGGAGTTTCGGAGTTTTGGAGTTTCAGAGTTTTCGAGGTCCAGGGTTGTGGAGTTTCGGAATTTTTGAGTTTTGGAGTTTCAGAGTTTCGGAGTTTTGGAGTTTTGGAGTTTCGAATTTTCAGTTTCGGATTTTTGGAGTTTTGGAGTTTCGGAGATTTGGAGTTTTGGCGTTTTCGAGATTCGGAATCTTGGAGTTTCGGAATTTTGTAGTTTTGTAGTTTTGGAGTGTCAGAGTTCTGGAGTGTTGGAGCTTTGGAGTTTTGGAGTTTATGAGTTTTTGAGTTTTGGATTTTTGCACTTTTGGAGTTTTGGAGTTTTGGAGTTTCGGAGTTTCGGAGTTTTGGAGGTTCAGGGTTGTGGAGTTTCGGAATTTTTGAGTATTGGAGTTCCGGAGTTTCGGAGTTTTGGAGAATTGCAGTTTTGGAGTTTTGGAGATTCGAATTTTCAGAGTTTCGGATTTTTGGAGTTTTGGAGTTTCGGAGTTTCGGAGTTTTGGAGTTTCAGAGTTTTCGAGGTTGAGGGTCGTGGAGTTTCGGAATTTTTGAGTTTTGGAGTTTCGGAGTTTTGGAGTTTTGGAGTTTTGGAGTTTCGAATTTTCAGAGTTTCGGATTTTTGGAGTTTTGGAGTTTTGGAGATTTGGAGTTTTGGCGTTTTGGAGATTCGGAATCTTGGAGTTTCGGAATTTTGTAGTTTTGTAGTTTTGGAGTGTCAGAGTTCTGGAGTGTTGGAGCTTTGCAGTTTTGGAGTGTCGGAGGTTTGGAGTGTTGGAGTTTTGGAGTTTTGGAGTTTTGGAGTTTCGGAGTTTCGGAGTTTCGGAGTTTTGGAGTTTCAGAGTTTTGGAGGTTCAGGGTTGTGGAATTTCGGAATTTTTGAGTTTTGGAGTTTCGGAGTTTTGGAGTTTTGGAGTTTTGGAGTTTTTGAGATTTGGATTTTTGCACTTTTGGAGTTTCAGAGTTTCGGAGTTTTGGAGTTTCAGAGTTTTGGAGGTTCAGGGTTGTGGAGTTTCGGAATTTTTGAGTTTTGGAGTTTCGGAGTTTCGGAGTTTTGGAGTATTGCAGTTTTGGAATTTTGGAGTTTTGGAGTTTCGAATTTTCAGAGTTTCGGATTTTTGGAGTTTTGGAGTTTCGGAGATTTGGAGTTTTGGCGTTTTGGAGATTCGGAATCTTGGAGTTTCGGAATTTTGTAGTTTTGTAGTTTTGGAGTGTCAGAGTTTTGGAGTGTTGGAGTTTTGGAGCTTTGGAGTTTTGGAGTTTTTTGAGTTTTTGAGTTTTGGATTTTGACACTTTTGGAGTTTTGGAGTTTCGGAGTTTCAGAGTTTTGGAGTTTCAGAGTTTTGGAGGTTCAGGGTTGTGGAGTTTCGGAATTTTCGAGTTTTGGAGTTTCGGAGTTTTGGAGTTTTGGAGTTTCGGAGTTTTGGAGTTTCAGAGTTTTCGAGGTTCAGGGTTGTGGAGTTTCGGAATTTTTGAGTTTTGGAGTTTTGGAGTTTCGGAGTTCCGGAGTTTCGGAGTTTCGGAGTTTTGGAGTTTTGCAGTTTCGGAGTTTTGGAGTTTTGGAGTTTCGGAGTTTCGGAGTTTCGGAGTTTTGGAGTTTCAGAGTTTTCGAGGTTCAGAGTTGTGGAGTTTCTGAATTTTTGAATTTTGGAGTTTCGGAGTTTCGGAGTTTTGGAGTTTTGGAGTTTCGAATTTACAGAGTTTCGGATTTTCGGAGTTTTGGAGTTTCGGAGATTTGGAGTTTTGGCGTTTTGGAGATTCGGGGTCTTGGAGTTTCGGAATTTTGCAGTTTTGTAGTTTTGGAGTGTCGGAGTTTTGGAGTGTTGGAATTTTGGAGTTTCGGAGTTTCGGAGTTTCGGAGTTTTGGAGTTTCAGAGTTTCAGAGTTCTGGAGGTTCAGGGTTGTGGAGTTTCGGAATTTTTGAGTTTTGGAGTTTCGGAGTTTCGGAGTTTTGGAGTTTTGCGGTTTTCGAGTTTCGGAGTTTCGAATTTTCAGTTTCGGATTTTTGGAGTTTTGGAGTTTTCGAGATTTGGAGTTTCGGCGTTTTGGAGATTCGGAGTCTTGGAGTGTCGGAATTTGTAGTTTTGTAGTTTTGGAGTGTCGGAGTTTTGGAGTGTTGGAGTTTTGGAGCTTTGGAGTTTTGGAGTTTTTGAGTTTTTTAGTTTTGGATTTTTGCACTTTTGGAGTTTTGGAGTTTTGGAGTTTCGGAGTTTCGGAGTTTTGGAGTTTCAGAGTTTTGGAGGTTCAGGGTTGTGGAGTTTCGGAATTTTTGAGTTTTGGAGTTTCGGAGTTTCGGAGTTTTGGAGAATTGCAGTTTTGGAGTTTTGGGGTTTTGGAGTTTCGAATTTTCAGAGTTTCGGATTTTTGGAGTTTTGGAGTTTCGGAGTTTCGTAGTTTCGGAGTTTTGGAGAATTGCAGTTTTGGAGTTTTGGGGTTTTGGAGTTTCGAATTTTCAGAGTTTCGGATTTTTGGAGTTTCGGAGTTTCGGAGTTTTGGAGTTTCAGAGTTTTCGAGGTCCAGGGTTGTGGAGTTTCGGAATTTTTGAGTTTTGGAGTTTCAGAGTTTCGGAGTTTTGGAGTTTTGGAGTTTCGAATTTTCAGTTTCGGATTTTTGGAGTTTTGGAGTTTCGGAGATTTGGAGTTTTGGCGTTTTCGAGATTCGGAATCTTGGAGTTTCGGAATTTTGTAGTTTTGTAGTTTTGGAGTGTCAGAGTTCTGGAGTGTTGGAGCTTTGGAGTTTTGGAGTTTATGAGTTTTTGAGTTTTGGATTTTTGCACTTTTGGAGTTTTGGAGTTTTGGAGTTTCGGAGTTTCGGAGTTTTGGAGGTTCAGGGTTGTGGAGTTTCGGAATTTTTGAGTATTGGAGTTCCGGAGTTTCGGAGTTTTGGAGAATTGCAGTTTTGGAGTTTTGGAGATTCGAATTTTCAGAGTTTCGGATTTTTGGAGTTTTGGAGTTTCGGAGTTTCGGAGTTTTGGAGTTTCAGAGTTTTCGAGGTTGAGGGTCGTGGAGTTTCGGAATTTTTCAGTTTTGGAGTTTCGGAGTTTCAGAGTTTTGGAGTTTCGGAGATTTGGAGTTTTGGCGTTTTGGAGATTCGGGGTCTTGGAGTTTCGGAATTTTGCAGTTTTGTAGTTTTGGAGTGTCGGAGTTTTGGAGTGTTGGAGTTTTGGAGTTTCGGAGTTTCGGAGTTTCGGAGTTTTGGAGTTTCAGACTTTTCGAGGTTCAGGGTTGTGGAATTTCGGAATTTTTGAGTTTTGGAGTTTCGGAGTTCCGGAGTTTCGGAGTTTTGGAGTTTTGCAGTTTCGGAGTTTTGGAGTTTTGGAGTTTCGGAGTTTTGGAGTTTCAGAGTTTTCGAGGTTCAGGGTTGTGGAGTTTCGGAATTTTTGAGTTTTGGAGTTTCGGAGTTTTGGAGTTTTGGTGTTTTGGAGTTTCGAATTTTCAGAGTTTCGGATTTTTGGAGTTTTGGAGTTCCGGAGATTTGGAGTTTCAGAGTTTTGGAGGTTCAGGGTTGTGGAGTTTCGGAATTTTTGAGTTTTGGAGTTTCGGAGTTTTGGAGTTTTGGAGTTTCAGACTTTTCGAGGTTCAGGGTTGTGGAATTTCGGAATTTTGTAGTTTTGGAGTTTCGGAGTTCCGGAGTTTCGGAGTTTTGGAGTTTTGCAGTTTCGGAGTTTTGGAGTTTTGGAGTTTTGGAGTTTCGGAGTTTTGGAGATTTGGTGTTTTGGAGTTTCGAATTTTCAGAGTTTCGGATTTTTGGAGTTTTGGAGTTCCGGAGATTTGGAGTTTCAGAGTTTTGGAGGTTCAGGGTTGGGGAGTTTCGGAATTTTTGAGTTTTGGAGTTTCGGAGTTTTGGAGTTTTGGAGTTTCGGAGTTTTGGAGATTTGGTGTTTTGGAGTTTCGAATTTTCAGAGTTTCGGATTTTTGGAGTTTCAGAGTTTTGGAGGTTCAGGGTTGTGGAGTTTCGGAATTTTTGAGTTTTGGAGTTTCGGAGTTTCGGAGTTTTGGAATATTGCAGTTTTGGAATTTTGGAGTTTTGGAGTTTCGAATTTTCAGAGTTTCGGATTTTTGGAGTTTTGGAGTTTCGGAGATTTGGAGTTTTGGCGTTTTGGAGATTCGGAATCTTGGAGTTTCGGAATTTTGTAGTTTTGTAGTTTTGGAGTGTCAGAGTTTTGGAGTGTTGGAGTTTTGGAGCTTTGGAGTTTTTGAGTTTTTGAGTTTTTGAGTTTTGGATTTTGACACTTTTGGAGTTTTGGAGTTTTGGAGTTTCGGAGTTTCGGAGTTTTGTAGTTTCAGAGTTTTGGAGGTTCAGGGTTGTGGAGTTTCGGAATTTTTGAGTATTGGAGTTTCGGAGTTTCGGAGTTTTGGAGAATTGCAGTTTTGGAGTTTTGGAGTTTCGAATTTTCAGAGTTTCGGATTTTTGGAGTTTTGGAGTTTCGGAGTTTTGGAGTTTTGTGCGTTTTGGAGATTCGGAATCTTGGAGTTTCGGAATTTTGTAGTTTTGTAGTTTTCGAGTGTCGGAGTTTTGGAGTGTTGGAGTTTTGGAGCCTTGGAGTTTTGGAGTTTTTGAGTTTTGGAGTTTTGGATTTTTGCAAATTTGGAGTTTTGGAGTTTTGGAGTTTCGGAGTTTTGGAGTCTCAGAGTTTTGGAGGTTCAGGGTTGTGGAGTTTCGGAATTTTTGAGTTTTGGAGTTTCGGAGTTTCGGAGTTTTGGAGTTTCAGACTTTTCGAGGTTCAGGGTTGTGGAATTTCGGAATTTTTGAGTTTTGTGGTTTCGGAGTTCCGGAGTTTCGGAGTTTTGGAGTTTTGCAGTTTCGGAGTTTTGGAGTTTTGGAGTTTCGGAGTTTTAGAGTTTCAGTTTTCGAGGTTCAGGGTTGTGGAGTTTCGGAATTTTTGAGTTTTGGAGTTTCGGAGTTTTGGAGTTTTGGTGTTTTGGAGTTTCGAATTTTCAGAGTTTCGGATTTTTGGAGTTTTGGAGTTCCGGAGATTTGGAGTTTCAGAGTTTTGGAGGTTCAGGGTTGTGGAGTTTCGGAATTTTTGAGTTTTGGACTTTCGGAGTTTTGGAGTTTTGGAGTTTCAGACTTTTCGAGGTTCAGGGTTGTGGAATTTCGGAATTTTTGAGTTTTGGAGTTTCGGAGTTCCGGAGTTTCGGAGTTTTGGAGTTTTGCAGTTTCGGAGTTTTGGAGTTTTGGAGTTTTGGAGTTTCGGAGTTTTGGAGATTTGGTGTTTTGGAGTTTCGAATTTTCAGAGTTTCGGATTTTTGGAGTTTTGGAGTTCCGGAGATTTGGAGTTTCAGAGTTTTGGAGGTTCAGGGTTGGGGAGTTTCGGAATTTTTGAGTTTTGGAGTTTCGGAGTTTTGGAGTTTTGGAGTTTCGGAGTTTTGGAGATTTGGTGTTTTGGAGTTTCGAATTTTCAGAGTTTCGGATTTTTGGAGTTTCAGAGTTTTGGAGGTTCAGGGTTGTGGAGTTTCGGAATTTTTGAGTTTTGGAGTTTCGGAGTTTCGGAGTTTCGGAATTTTCGAGTTTTGGAGTTTCGGAGTTTTGGAGTTTTGGAGTTTCGGAGTTTTGGAGTTTCAGAGTTTTCGAGGTTCAGGGTTGTGGAGTTTCGGAATTTTTGAGTTTTGGAGTTTTGGAGTTTCGGAGTTCCGGAGTTTCGGAGTTTCGGAGTTTTGGAGTTTTGCAGTTTCGGAGTTTTGGAGTTTTGGAGTTTCGGAGTTTCGGAGTTTCGGAGTTTTGGAGTTTCAGAGTTTTCGAGGTTCAGAGTTGTGGAGTTTCTGAATTTTTGAATTTTGGAGTTTCGGAGTTTCGGAGTTTTGGAGTTTTGGAGTTTCGAATTTACAGAGTTTCGGATTTTCGGAGTTTTGGAGTTTCGGAGATTTGGAGTTTTGGCGTTTTGGAGATTCGGGGTCTTGGAGTTTCGGAATTTTGCAGTTTTGTAGTTTTGGAGTGTCGGAGTTTTGGAGTGTTGGAATTTTGGAGTTTCGGAGTTTCGGAGTTTCGGAGTTTTGGAGTTTCAGAGTTTCAGAGTTCTGGAGGTTCAGGGTTGTGGAGTTTCGGAATTTTTGAGTTTTGGAGTTTCGGAGTTTCGGAGTTTTGGAGTTTTGCGGTTTTCGAGTTTCGGAGTTTCGAATTTTCAGTTTCGGATTTTTGGAGTTTTGGAGTTTTCGAGATTTGGAGTTTCGGCGTTTTGGAGATTCGGAGTCTTGGAGTGTCGGAATTTGTAGTTTTGTAGTTTTGGAGTGTCGGAGTTTTGGAGTGTTGGAGTTTTGGAGCTTTGGAGTTTTGGAGTTTTTGAGTTTTTTAGTTTTGGATTTTTGCACTTTTGGAGTTTTGGAGTTTTGGAGTTTCGGAGTTTCGGAGTTTTGGAGTTTCAGAGTTTTGGAGGTTCAGGGTTGTGGAGTTTCGGAATTTTTGAGTTTTGGAGTTTCGGAGTTTCGGAGTTTTGGAGAATTGCAGTTTTGGAGTTTTGGGGTTTTGGAGTTTCGAATTTTCAGAGTTTCGGATTTTTGGAGTTTTGGAGTTTCGGAGTTTCGTAGTTTCGGAGTTTTGGAGAATTGCAGTTTTGGAGTTTTGGGGTTTTGGAGTTTCGAATTTTCAGAGTTTCGGATTTTTGGAGTTTCGGAGTTTCGGAGTTTTGGAGTTTCAGAGTTTTCGAGGTCCAGGGTTGTGGAGTTTCGGAATTTTTGAGTTTTGGAGTTTCAGAGTTTCGGAGTTTTGGAGTTTTGGAGTTTCGAATTTTCAGTTTCGGATTTTTGGAGTTTTGGAGTTTCGGAGATTTGGAGTTTTGGCGTTTTCGAGATTCGGAATCTTGGAGTTTCGGAATTTTGTAGTTTTGTAGTTTTGGAGTGTCAGAGTTCTGGAGTGTTGGAGCTTTGGAGTTTTGGAGTTTATGAGTTTTTGAGTTTTGGATTTTTGCACTTTTGGAGTTTTGGAGTTTTGGAGTTTCGGAGTTTCGGAGTTTTGGAGGTTCAGGGTTGTGGAGTTTCGGAATTTTTGAGTATTGGAGTTCCGGAGTTTCGGAGTTTTGGAGAATTGCAGTTTTGGAGTTTTGGAGATTCGAATTTTCAGAGTTTCGGATTTTTGGAGTTTTGGAGTTTCGGAGTTTCGGAGTTTTGGAGTTTCAGAGTTTTCGAGGTTGAGGGTCGTGGAGTTTCGGAATTTTTCAGTTTTGGAGTTTCGGAGTTTCAGAGTTTTGGAGTTTCGGAGATTTGGAGTTTTGGCGTTTTGGAGATTCGGGGTCTTGGAGTTTCGGAATTTTGCAGTTTTGTAGTTTTGGAGTGTCGGAGTTTTGGAGTGTTGGAGTTTTGGAGTTTCGGAGTTTCGGAGTTTCGGAGTTTTGGAGTTTCAGACTTTTCGAGGTTCAGGGTTGTGGAATTTCGGAATTTTTGAGTTTTGGAGTTTCGGAGTTCCGGAGTTTCGGAGTTTTGGAGTTTTGCAGTTTCGGAGTTTTGGAGTTTTGGAGTTTCGGAGTTTTGGAGTTTCAGAGTTTTCGAGGTTCAGGGTTGTGGAGTTTCGGAATTTTTGAGTTTTGGAGTTTCGGAGTTTTGGAGTTTTGGTGTTTTGGAGTTTCGAATTTTCAGAGTTTCGGATTTTTGGAGTTTTGGAGTTCCGGAGATTTGGAGTTTCAGAGTTTTGGAGGTTCAGGGTTGTGGAGTTTCGGAATTTTTGAGTTTTGGAGTTTCGGAGTTTTGGAGTTTTGGAGTTTCAGACTTTTCGAGGTTCAGGGTTGTGGAATTTCGGAATTTTTGAGTTTTGGAGTTTCGGAGTTCCGGAGTTTCGGAGTTTTGGAGTTTTGCAGTTTCGGAGTTTTGGAGTTTTGGAGTTTTGGAGTTTCGGAGTTTTGGAGATTTGGTGTTTTGGAGTTTCGAATTTTCAGAGTTTCGGATTTTTGGAGTTTTGGAGTTCCGGAGATTTGGAGTTTCAGAGTTTTGGAGGTTCAGGGTTGGGGAGTTTCGGAATTTTTGAGTTTTGGAGTTTCGGAGTTTTGGAGTTTTGGAGTTTCGGAGTTTTGGAGATTTGGTGTTTTGGAGTTTCGAATTTTCAGAGTTTCGGATTTTTGGAGTTTCAGAGTTTTGGAGGTTCAGGGTTGTGGAGTTTCGGAATTTTTGAGTTTTGGAGTTTCGGAGTTTCGGAGTTTTGGAATATTGCAGTTTTGGAATTTTGGAGTTTTGGAGTTTCGAATTTTCAGAGTTTCGGATTTTTGGAGTTTTGGAGTTTCGGAGATTTGGAGTTTTGGCGTTTTGGAGATTCGGAATCTTGGAGTTTCGGAATTTTGTAGTTTTGTAGTTTTGGAGTGTCAGAGTTTTGGAGTGTTGGAGTTTTGGAGCTTTGGAGTTTTTGAGTTTTTGAGTTTTTGAGTTTTGGATTTTGACACTTTTGGAGTTTTGGAGTTTTGGAGTTTCGGAGTTTCGGAGTTTTGTAGTTTCAGAGTTTTGGAGGTTCAGGGTTGTGGAGTTTCGGAATTTTTGAGTATTGGAGTTTCGGAGTTTCGGAGTTTTGGAGAATTGCAGTTTTGGAGTTTTGGAGTTTCGAATTTTCAGAGTTTCGGATTTTTGGAGTTTTGGAGTTTCGGAGTTTTGGAGTTTTGTGCGTTTTGGAGATTCGGAATCTTGGAGTTTCGGAATTTTGTAGTTTTGTAGTTTTCGAGTGTCGGAGTTTTGGAGTGTTGGAGTTTTGGAGCCTTGGAGTTTTGGAGTTTTTGAGTTTTGGAGTTTTGGATTTTTGCAAATTTGGAGTTTTGGAGTTTTGGAGTTTCGGAGTTTTGGAGTCTCAGAGTTTTGGAGGTTCAGGGTTGTGGAGTTTCGGAATTTTTGAGTTTTGGAGTTTCGGAGTTTCGGAGTTTTGGAGTTTCAGACTTTTCGAGGTTCAGGGTTGTGGAATTTCGGAATTTTTGAGTTTTGTGGTTTCGGAGTTCCGGAGTTTCGGAGTTTTGGAGTTTTGCAGTTTCGGAGTTTTGGAGTTTTGGAGTTTCGGAGTTTTGGAGTTTCAGTTTTCGAGGTTCAGGGTTGTGGAGTTTCGGAATTTTTGAGTTTTGGAGTTTCGGAGTTTTGGAGTTTTGGTGTTTTGGAGTTTCGAATTTTCAGAGTTTCGGATTTTTGGAGTTTTGGAGTTCCGGAGATTTGGAGTTTCAGAGTTTTGGAGGTTCAGGGTTGTGGAGTTTCGGAATTTTTGAGTTTTGGACTTTCGGAGTTTTGGAGTTTTGGAGTTTCAGACTTTTCGAGGTTCAGGGTTGTGGAATTTCGGAATTTTTGAGTTTTGGAGTTTCGGAGTTCCGGAGTTTCGGAGTTTTGGAGTTTTGCAGTTTCGGAGTTTTGGAGTTTTGGAGTTTTGGAGTTTCGGAGTTTTGGAGATTTGGTGTTTTGGAGTTTCGAATTTTCAGAGTTTCGGATTTTTGGAGTTTTGGAGTTCCGGAGATTTGGAGTTTCAGAGTTTTGGAGGTTCAGGGTTGGGGAGTTTCGGAATTTTTGAGTTTTGGAGTTTCGGAGTTTTGGAGTTTTGGAGTTTCGGAGTTTTGGAGATTTGGTGTTTTGGAGTTTCGAATTTTCAGAGTTTCGGATTTTTGGAGTTTCAGAGTTTTGGAGGTTCAGGGTTGTGGAGTTTCGGAATTTTTGAGTTTTGGAGTTTCGGAGTTTCGGAGTTTTGGAGTATTGCAGTTTTGGAATTTTGGAGTTTTGGAGTTTCGAATTTTCAGAGTTTCGGATTTTTGGAGTTTTGGAGTTTCGGAGATTTGGAGTTTTGGCGTTTTGGAGATTCGGAATCTTGGAGTTTCGGAATTTTGTAGTTTTGTAGTTTTGGAGTGTCAGAGTTTTGGAGTGTTGGAGTTTTGGAGCTTTGGAGTTTTGGAGTTTTTTGAGTTTTTGAGTTTTGGATTTTGACACTTTTGGAGTTTTGGAGTTTCGGAGTTTCAGAGTTTTGGAGTTTCAGAGTTTTGGAGGTTCAGGGTTGTGGAGTTTCGGAATTTTCGAGTTTTGGAGTTTCGGAGTTTTGGAGTTTTGGAGTTTCGGAGTTTTGGAGTTTCAGAGTTTTCGAGGTTCAGGGTTGTGGAGTTTCGGAATTTTTGAGTTTTGGAGTTTTGGAGTTTCGGAGTTCCGGAGTTTCGGAGTTTCGGAGTTTTGGAGTTTTGCAGTTTCGGAGTTTTGGAGTTTTGGAGTTTCGGAGTTTCGGAGTTTCGGAGTTTTGGAGTTTCAGAGTTTTCGAGGTTCAGAGTTGTGGAGTTTCTGAATTTTTGAATTTTGGAGTTTCGGAGTTTCGGAGTTTTGGAGTTTTGGAGTTTCGAATTTACAGAGTTTCGGATTTTCGGAGTTTTGGAGTTTCGGAGATTTGGAGTTTTGGCGTTTTGGAGATTCGGGGTCTTGGAGTTTCGGAATTTTGCAGTTTTGTAGTTTTGGAGTGTCGGAGTTTTGGAGTGTTGGAATTTTGGAGTTTCGGAGTTTCGGAGTTTCGGAGTTTTGGAGTTTCAGAGTTTCAGAGTTCTGGAGGTTCAGGGTTGTGGAGTTTCGGAATTTTTGAGTTTTGGAGTTTCGGAGTTTCGGAGTTTTGGAGTTTTGCGGTTTTCGAGTTTCGGAGTTTCGAATTTTCAGTTTCGGATTTTTGGAGTTTTGGAGTTTTCGAGATTTGGAGTTTCGGCGTTTTGGAGATTCGGAGTCTTGGAGTGTCGGAATTTGTAGTTTTGTAGTTTTGGAGTGTCGGAGTTTTGGAGTGTTGGAGTTTTGGAGCTTTGGAGTTTTGGAGTTTTTGAGTTTTTTAGTTTTGGATTTTTGCACTTTTGGAGTTTTGGAGTTTTGGAGTTTCGGAGTTTCGGAGTTTTGGAGTTTCAGAGTTTTGGAGGTTCAGGGTTGTGGAGTTTCGGAATTTTTGAGTTTTGGAGTTTCGGAGTTTCGGAGTTTTGGAGAATTGCAGTTTTGGAGTTTTGGGGTTTTGGAGTTTCGAATTTTCAGAGTTTCGGATTTTTGGAGTTTTGGAGTTTCGGAGTTTCGTAGTTTCGGAGTTTTGGAGAATTGCAGTTTTGGAGTTTTGGGGTTTTGGAGTTTCGAATTTTCAGAGTTTCGGATTTTTGGAGTTTCGGAGTTTCGGAGTTTTGGAGTTTCAGAGTTTTCGAGGTCCAGGGTTGTGGAGTTTCGGAATTTTTGAGTTTTGGAGTTTCAGAGTTTCGGAGTTTTGGAGTTTTGGAGTTTCGAATTTTCAGTTTCGGATTTTTGGAGTTTTGGAGTTTCGGAGATTTGGAGTTTTGGCGTTTTCGAGATTCGGAATCTTGGAGTTTCGGAATTTTGTAGTTTTGTAGTTTTGGAGTGTCAGAGTTCTGGAGTGTTGGAGCTTTGGAGTTTTGGAGTTTATGAGTTTTTGAGTTTTGGATTTTTGCACTTTTGGAGTTTTGGAGTTTTGGAGTTTCGGAGTTTCGGAGTTTTGGAGGTTCAGGGTTGTGGAGTTTCGGAATTTTTGAGTATTGGAGTTCCGGAGTTTCGGAGTTTTGGAGAATTGCAGTTTTGGAGTTTTGGAGATTCGAATTTTCAGAGTTTCGGATTTTTGGAGTTTTGGAGTTTCGGAGTTTCGGAGTTTTGGAGTTTCAGAGTTTTCGAGGTTGAGGGTCGTGGAGTTTCGGAATTTTTGAGTTTTGGAGTTTCGGAGTTTTGGAGTTTTGGAGTTTTGGAGTTTCGAATTTTCAGAGTTTCGGATTTTTGGAGTTTTGGAGTTTTGGAGATTTGGAGTTTTGGCGTTTTGGAGATTCGGAATCTTGGAGTTTCGGAATTTTGTAGTTTTGTAGTTTTGGAGTGTCAGAGTTCTGGAGTGTTGGAGCTTTGCAGTTTTGGAGTGTCGGAGGTTTGGAGTGTTGGAGTTTTGGAGTTTTGGAGTTTTGGAGTTTCGGAGTTTCGGAGTTTTGGAGTTTCAGAGTTTTGGAGGTTCAGGGTTGTGGAATTTCGGAATTTTTGAGTTTTGGAGTTTCGGAGTTTTGGAGTTTTGGAGTTTTGGAGTTTTTGAGATTTGGATTTTTGCACTTTTGGAGTTTCAGAGTTTCGGAGTTTTGGAGTTTCAGAGTTTTGGAGGTTCAGGGTTGTGGAGTTTCGGAATTTTTGAGTTTTGGAGTTTCGGAGTTTCGGAGTTTTGGAGTATTGCAGTTTTGGAATTTTGGAGTTTTGGAGTTTCGAATTTTCAGAGTTTCGGATTTTTGGAGTTTTGGAGTTTCGGAGATTTGGAGTTTTGGCGTTTTGGAGATTCGGAATCTTGGAGTTTCGGAATTTTGTAGTTTTGTAGTTTTGGAGTGTCAGAGTTTTGGAGTGTTGGAGTTTTGGAGCTTTGGAGTTTTGGAGTTTTTTGAGTTTTTGAGTTTTGGATTTTGACACTTTTGGAGTTTTGGAGTTTCGGAGTTTCAGAGTTTTGGAGTTTCAGAGTTTTGGAGGTTCAGGGTTGTGGAGTTTCGGAATTTTCGAGTTTTGGAGTTTCGGAGTTTTGGAGTTTTGGAGTTTCGGAGTTTTGGAGTTTCAGAGTTTTCGAGGTTCAGGGTTGTGGAGTTTCGGAATTTTTGAGTTTTGGAGTTTTGGAGTTTCGGAGTTCCGGAGTTTCGGAGTTTCGGAGTTTTGGAGTTTTGCAGTTTCGGAGTTTTGGAGTTTTGGAGTTTCGGAGTTTCGGAGTTTCGGAGTTTTGGAGTTTCAGAGTTTTCGAGGTTCAGAGTTGTGGAGTTTCTGAATTTTTGAATTTTGGAGTTTCGGAGTTTCGGAGTTTTGGAGTTTTGGAGTTTCGAATTTACAGAGTTTCGGATTTTCGGAGTTTTGGAGTTTCGGAGATTTGGAGTTTTGGCGTTTTGGAGATTCGGGGTCTTGGAGTTTCGGAATTTTGCAGTTTTGTAGTTTTGGAGTGTCGGAGTTTTGGAGTGTTGGAATTTTGGAGTTTCGGAGTTTCGGAGTTTCGGAGTTTTGGAGTTTCAGAGTTTCAGAGTTCTGGAGGTTCAGGGTTGTGGAGTTTCGGAATTTTTGAGTTTTGGAGTTTCGGAGTTTCGGAGTTTTGGAGTTTTGCGGTTTTCGAGTTTCGGAGTTTCGAATTTTCAGTTTCGGATTTTTGGAGTTTTGGAGTTTTCGAGATTTGGAGTTTCGGCGTTTTGGAGATTCGGAGTCTTGGAGTGTCGGAATTTGTAGTTTTGTAGTTTTGGAGTGTCGGAGTTTTGGAGTGTTGGAGTTTTGGAGCTTTGGAGTTTTGGAGTTTTTGAGTTTTTTAGTTTTGGATTTTTGCACTTTTGGAGTTTTGGAGTTTTGGAGTTTCGGAGTTTCGGAGTTTTGGAGTTTCAGAGTTTTGGAGGTTCAGGGTTGTGGAGTTTCGGAATTTTTGAGTTTTGGAGTTTCGGAGTTTCGGAGTTTTGGAGAATTGCAGTTTTGGAGTTTTGGGGTTTTGGAGTTTCGAATTTTCAGAGTTTCGGATTTTTGGAGTTTTGGAGTTTCGGAGTTTCGTAGTTTCGGAGTTTTGGAGAATTGCAGTTTTGGAGTTTTGGGGTTTTGGAGTTTCGAATTTTCAGAGTTTCGGATTTTTGGAGTTTCGGAGTTTCGGAGTTTTGGAGTTTCAGAGTTTTCGAGGTCCAGGGTTGTGGAGTTTCGGAATTTTTGAGTTTTGGAGTTTCAGAGTTTCGGAGTTTTGGAGTTTTGGAGTTTCGAATTTTCAGTTTCGGATTTTTGGAGTTTTGGAGTTTCGGAGATTTGGAGTTTTGGCGTTTTCGAGATTCGGAATCTTGGAGTTTCGGAATTTTGTAGTTTTGTAGTTTTGGAGTGTCAGAGTTCTGGAGTGTTGGAGCTTTGGAGTTTTGGAGTTTATGAGTTTTTGAGTTTTGGATTTTTGCACTTTTGGAGTTTTGGAGTTTTGGAGTTTCGGAGTTTCGGAGTTTTGGAGGTTCAGGGTTGTGGAGTTTCGGAATTTTTGAGTATTGGAGTTCCGGAGTTTCGGAGTTTTGGAGAATTGCAGTTTTGGAGTTTTGGAGATTCGAATTTTCAGAGTTTCGGATTTTTGGAGTTTTGGAGTTTCGGAGTTTCGGAGTTTTGGAGTTTCAGAGTTTTCGAGGTTGAGGGTCGTGGAGTTTCGGAATTTTTGAGTTTTGGAGTTTCGGAGTTTTGGAGTTTTGGAGTTTTGGAGTTTCGAATTTTCAGAGTTTCGGATTTTTGGAGTTTTGGAGTTTTGGAGATTTGGAGTTTTGGCGTTTTGGAGATTCGGAATCTTGGAGTTTCGGAATTTTGTAGTTTTGTAGTTTTGGAGTGTCAGAGTTCTGGAGTGTTGGAGCTTTGCAGTTTTGGAGTGTCGGAGGTTTGGAGTGTTGGAGTTTTGGAGTTTTGGAGTTTTGGAGTTTCGGAGTTTCGGAGTTTTGGAGTTTCAGAGTTTTGGAGGTTCAGGGTTGTGGAATTTCGGAATTTTTGAGTTTTGGAGTTTCGGAGTTTTGGAGTTTTTGAGTTTTTGAGATTTGGATTTTTGCACTTTTGGAGTTTCAGAGTTTCGGAGTTTTGGAGTTTCAGAGTTTTGGAGGTTCAGGGTTGTGGAGTTTTGGAATTTTTGAGTTTTGGAGTTTCGGAGTTTCAGAGTTTTGGAGTTTCGGAGATTTGGAGTTTTGGCGTTTTGGAGATTCGGGGTCTTGGAGTTTCGGAATTTTGCAGTTTTGTAGTTTTGGAGTGTCGGAGTTTTGGAGTGTTGGAGTTTTGGAGTTTCGGAGTTTCGGAGTTTTGGAGTTTCAGACTTTTCGAGGTTCAGGGTTGTGGAATTTCGGAATTTTTGAGTTTTGGAGTTTCGGAGTTCCGGAGTTTCGGAGTTTTGGAGTTTTGCAGTTTCGGAGTTTTGGAGTTTTGGAGTTTCGGAGTTTTGGAGTTTCAGAGTTTTCGAGGTTCAGGGTTGTGGAGTTTCGGAATTTTTGAGTTTTGGAGTTTCGGAGTTTTGGAGTTTTGGTGTTTTGGAGTTTCGAATTTTCAGAGTTTCGGATTTTTGGAGTTTTGGAGTTCCGGAGATTTGGAGTTTCAGAGTTTTGGAGGTTCAGGGTTGTGGAGTTTCGGAATTTTTGAGTTTTGGAGTTTCGGAGTTTTGGAGTTTTGGAGTTTCAGACTTTTCGAGGTTCAGGGTTGTGGAATTTCGGAATTTTTGAGTTTTGGAGTTTCGGAGTTCCAGAGTTTCGGAGTTTTGGAGTTTTGCAGTTTCGGAGTTTTGGAGTTTTGGAGTTTTGGAGTTTTGGAGTTTCGGAGTTTTGGAGATTTGGTGTTTTGGAGTTTCGAATTTTCAGAGTTTCGGATTTTTCGAGTTTTGGAGTTCCGGAGATTTGGAGTTTCAGAGTTTTGGAGGTTCAGGGTTGGGGAGTTTCGGAATTTTTGAGTTTTGGAGTTTCGGAGTTTTGGAGTTTTGGAGTTTCGGAGTTTTGGAGATTTGGAGTTTTGGCGTTTTGGAGATTCGGGGTCTTGGAGTTTCGGAATTTTGCAGTTTTGTAGTTTTGGAGTGTCGGAGTTTTGGAGTGTTGGAGTTTTGGAGTTTCGGAGTTTCGGAGTTTTGGAGTTTCAGACTTTTCGAGGTTCAGGGTTGTGGAATTTCGGAATTTTTGAGTTTTGGAGTTTCGGAGTTCCGGAGTTTCGGAGTTTTGGAGTTTTGCAGTTTCGGAGTTTTGGAGTTTTGGAGTTTCGGAGTTTTGGAGTTTCAGAGTTTTCGAGGTTCAGGGTTGTGGAGTTTCGGAATTTTTGAGTTTTGGAGTTTCGGAGTTTTGGAGTTTTGGTGTTTTGGAGTTTCGAATTTTCAGAGTTTCGGATTTTTGGAGTTTTGGAGTTCCGGAGATTTGGAGTTTCAGAGTTTTGGAGGTTCAGGGTTGTGGAGTTTCGGAATTTTTGAGTTTTGGAGTTTCGGAGTTTTGGAGTTTTGGAGTTTCAGACTTTTCGAGGTTCAGGGTTGTGGAATTTCGGAATTTTTGAGTTTTGGAGTTTCGGAGTTCCGGAGTTTCGGAGTTTTGGAGTTTTGCAGTTTCGGAGTTTTGGAGTTTTGGAGTTTTGGAGTTTCGGAGTTTTGGAGATTTGGTGTTTTGGAGTTTCGAATTTTCAGAGTTTCGGATTTTTGGAGTTTTGGAGTTCCGGAGATTTGGAGTTTCAGAGTTTTGGAGGTTCAGGGTTGGGGAGTTTCGGAATTTTTGAGTTTTGGAGTTTCGGAGTTTTGGAGTTTTGGAGTTTCGGAGTTTTGGAGCTTTGGTGTTTTGGAGTTTCGAATTTTCAGAGTTTCGGATTTTTGGAGTTTCAGAGTTTTGGAGGTTCAGGGTTGTGGAGTTTCGGAATTTTTGAGTTTTGGAGTTTCGGAGTTTCGGAGTTTTGGAATATTGCAGTTTTGGAATTTTGGAGTTTTGGAGTTTCGAATTTTCAGAGTTTCGGATTTTTGGAGTTTTGGAGTTTCGGAGATTTGGAGTTTTGGCGTTTTGGAGATTCGGAATCTTGGAGTTTCGGAATTTTGTAGTTTTGTAGTTTTGGAGTGTCAGAGTTTTGGAGTGTTGGAGTTTTGGAGCTTTGGAGTTTTTGAGTTTTTGAGTTTTTGAGTTTTGGATTTTGACACTTTTGGAGTTTTGGAGTTTTGGAGTTTCGGAGTTTCGGAGTTTTGTAGTTTCAGAGTTTTGGAGGTTCAGGGTTGTGGAATTTCGGAATTTTTGAGTTTTGGAGTTTCGGAGTTCCAGAGTTTCGGAGTTTTGGAGTTTTGCAGTTTCGGAGTTTTGGAGTTTTGGAGTTTTGGAGTTTTGGAGTTTCGGAGTTTTGGAGATTTGGTGTTTTGGAGTTTCGAATTTTCAGAGTTTCGGATTTTTCGAGTTTTGGAGTTCCGGAGATTTGGAGTTTCAGAGTTTTGGAGGTTCAGGGTTGGGGAGTTTCGGAATTTTTGAGTTTTGGAGTTTCGGAGTTTTGGAGTTTTGGAGTTTCGGAGTTTTGGAGATTTGGAGTTTTGGCGTTTTGGAGGTTCAGGGTTGTGGAATTTCGGAATTTTTGAGTTTTGGAGTTTCGGAGTTTTGGAGTTTTTGAGTTTTTGAGATTTGGATTTTTGCACTTTTGGAGTTTCAGAGTTTCGGAGTTTTGGAGTTTCAGAGTTTTGGAGGTTCAGGGTTGTGGAGTTTTGGAATTTTTGAGTTTTGGAGTTTCGGAGTTTCAGAGTTTTGGAGTTTCGGAGATTTGGAGTTTTGGCGTTTTGGAGATTCGGGGTCTTGGAGTTTCGGAATTTTGCAGTTTTGTAGTTTTGGAGTGTCGGAGTTTTGGAGTGTTGGAGTTTTGGAGTTTCGGAGTTTCGGAGTTTTGGAGTTTCAGACTTTTCGAGGTTCAGGGTTGTGGAATTTCGGAATTTTTGAGTTTTGGAGTTTCGGAGTTCCGGAGTTTCGGAGTTTTGGAGTTTTGCAGTTTCGGAGTTTTGGAGTTTTGGAGTTTCGGAGTTTTGGAGTTTCAGAGTTTTCGAGGTTCAGGGTTGTGGAGTTTCGGAATTTTTGAGTTTTGGAGTTTCGGAGTTTTGGAGTTTTGGTGTTTTGGAGTTTCGAATTTTCAGAGTTTCGGATTTTTGGAGTTTTGGAGTTCCGGAGATTTGGAGTTTCAGAGTTTTGGAGGTTCAGGGTTGTGGAGTTTCGGAATTTTTGAGTTTTGGAGTTTCGGAGTTTTGGAGTTTTGGAGTTTCAGACTTTTCGAGGTTCAGGGTTGTGGAATTTCGGAATTTTTGAGTTTTGGAGTTTCGGAGTTCCAGAGTTTCGGAGTTTTGGAGTTTTGCAGTTTCGGAGTTTTGGAGTTTTGGAGTTTTGGAGTTTTGGAGTTTCGGAGTTTTGGAGATTTGGTGTTTTGGAGTTTCGAATTTTCAGAGTTTCGGATTTTTCGAGTTTTGGAGTTCCGGAGATTTGGAGTTTCAGAGTTTTGGAGGTTCAGGGTTGGGGAGTTTCGGAATTTTTGAGTTTTGGAGTTTCGGAGTTTTGGAGTTTTGGAGTTTCGGAGTTTTGGAGATTTGGAGTTTTGGCGTTTTGGAGATTCGGGGTCTTGGAGTTTCGGAATTTTGCAGTTTTGTAGTTTTGGAGTGTCGGAGTTTTGGAGTGTTGGAGTTTTGGAGTTTCGGAGTTTCGGAGTTTTGGAGTTTCAGACTTTTCGAGGTTCAGGGTTGTGGAATTTCGGAATTTTTGAGTTTTGGAGTTTCGGAGTTCCGGAGTTTCGGAGTTTTGGAGTTTTGCAGTTTCGGAGTTTTGGAGTTTTGGAGTTTCGGAGTTTTGGAGTTTCAGAGTTTTCGAGGTTCAGGGTTGTGGAGTTTCGGAATTTTTGAGTTTTGGAGTTTCGGAGTTTTGGAGTTTTGGTGTTTTGGAGTTTCGAATTTTCAGAGTTTCGGATTTTTGGAGTTTTGGAGTTCCGGAGATTTGGAGTTTCAGAGTTTTGGAGGTTCAGGGTTGTGGAGTTTCGGAATTTTTGAGTTTTGGAGTTTCGGAGTTTTGGAGTTTTGGAGTTTCAGACTTTTCGAGGTTCAGGGTTGTGGAATTTCGGAATTTTTGAGTTTTGGAGTTTCGGAGTTCCGGAGTTTCGGAGTTTTGGAGTTTTGCAGTTTCGGAGTTTTGGAGTTTTGGAGTTTTGGAGTTTCGGAGTTTTGGAGATTTGGTGTTTTGGAGTTTCGAATTTTCAGAGTTTCGGATTTTTGGAGTTTTGGAGTTCCGGAGATTTGGAGTTTCAGAGTTTTGGAGGTTCAGGGTTGGGGAGTTTCGGAATTTTTGAGTTTTGGAGTTTCGGAGTTTTGGAGTTTTGGAGTTTCGGAGTTTTGGAGCTTTGGTGTTTTGGAGTTTCGAATTTTCAGAGTTTCGGATTTTTGGAGTTTCAGAGTTTTGGAGGTTCAGGGTTGTGGAGTTTCGGAATTTTTGAGTTTTGGAGTTTCGGAGTTTCGGAGTTTTGGAATATTGCAGTTTTGGAATTTTGGAGTTTTGGAGTTTCGAATTTTCAGAGTTTCGGATTTTTGGAGTTTTGGAGTTTCGGAGATTTGGAGTTTTGGCGTTTTGGAGATTCGGAATCTTGGAGTTTCGGAATTTTGTAGTTTTGTAGTTTTGGAGTGTCAGAGTTTTGGAGTGTTGGAGTTTTGGAGCTTTGGAGTTTTTGAGTTTTTGAGTTTTTGAGTTTTGGATTTTGACACTTTTGGAGTTTTGGAGTTTTGGAGTTTCGGAGTTTCGGAGTTTTGTAGTTTCAGAGTTTTGGAGGTTCAGGGTTGTGGAATTTCGGAATTTTTGAGTTTTGGAGTTTCGGAGTTCCAGAGTTTCGGAGTTTTGGAGTTTTGCAGTTTCGGAGTTTTGGAGTTTTGGAGTTTTGGAGTTTTGGAGTTTCGGAGTTTTGGAGATTTGGTGTTTTGGAGTTTCGAATTTTCAGAGTTTCGGATTTTTCGAGTTTTGGAGTTCCGGAGATTTGGAGTTTCAGAGTTTTGGAGGTTCAGGGTTGGGGAGTTTCGGAATTTTTGAGTTTTGGAGTTTCGGAGTTTTGGAGTTTTGGAGTTTCGGAGTTTTGGAGATTTGGAGTTTTGGCGTTTTGGAGATTCGGGGTCTTGGAGTTTCGGAATTTTGCAGTTTTGTAGTTTTGGAGTGTCGGAGTTTTGGAGTGTTGGAGTTTTGGAGTTTCGGAGTTTCGGAGTTTTGGAGTTTCAGACTTTTCGAGGTTCAGGGTTGTGGAATTTCGGAATTTTTGAGTTTTGGAGTTTCGGAGTTCCGGAGTTTCGGAGTTTTGGAGTTTTGCAGTTTCGGAGTTTTGGAGTTTTGGAGTTTCGGAGTTTTGGAGTTTCAGAGTTTTCGAGGTTCAGGGTTGTGGAGTTTCGGAATTTTTGAGTTTTGGAGTTTCGGAGTTTTGGAGTTTTGGTGTTTTGGAGTTTCGAATTTTCAGAGTTTCGGATTTTTGGAGTTTTGGAGTTCCGGAGATTTGGAGTTTCAGAGTTTTGGAGGTTCAGGGTTGTGGAGTTTCGGAATTTTTGAGTTTTGGAGTTTCGGAGTTTTGGAGTTTTGGAGTTTCAGACTTTTCGAGGTTCAGGGTTGTGGAATTTCGGAATTTTTGAGTTTTGGAGTTTCGGAGTTCCGGAGTTTCGGAGTTTTGGAGTTTTGCAGTTTCGGAGTTTTGGAGTTTTGGAGTTTTGGAGTTTCGGAGTTTTGGAGATTTGGTGTTTTGGAGTTTCGAATTTTCAGAGTTTCGGATTTTTGGAGTTTTGGAGTTCCGGAGATTTGGAGTTTCAGAGTTTTGGAGGTTCAGGGTTGGGGAGTTTCGGAATTTTTGAGTTTTGGAGTTTCGGAGTTTTGGAGTTTTGGAGTTTCGGAGTTTTGGAGCTTTGGTGTTTTGGAGTTTCGAATTTTCAGAGTTTCGGATTTTTGGAGTTTCAGAGTTTTGGAGGTTCAGGGTTGTGGAGTTTCGGAATTTTTGAGTTTTGGAGTTTCGGAGTTTCGGAGTTTTGGAATATTGCAGTTTTGGAATTTTGGAGTTTTGGAGTTTCGAATTTTCAGAGTTTCGGATTTTTGGAGTTTTGGAGTTTCGGAGATTTGGAGTTTTGGCGTTTTGGAGATTCGGAATCTTGGAGTTTCGGAATTTTGTAGTTTTGTAGTTTTGGAGTGTCAGAGTTTTGGAGTGTTGGAGTTTTGGAGCTTTGGAGTTTTTGAGTTTTTGAGTTTTTGAGTTTTGGATTTTGACACTTTTGGAGTTTTGGAGTTTTGGAGTTTCGGAGTTTCGGAGTTTTGTAGTTTCAGAGTTTTGGAGGTTCAGGGTTGTGGAGTTTCGGAATTTTTGAGTATTGGAGTTTCGGAGTTTCGGAGTTTTGGAGAATTGCAGTTTTGGAGTTTTGGAGTTTCGAATTTTCAGAGTTTCGGATTTTTGGAGTTTTGGAGTTTCGGAGATTTGGAGTTTTGTGCGTTTTGGAGATTCGGAATCTTGGAGTTTCGGAATTTTGTAGTTTTGTAGTTTTCGAGTGTCGGAGTTTTGGAGTGTTGGAGTTTTGGAGCCTTGGAGTTTTGGAGTTTTTGAGTTTTGGAGTTTTGGATTTTTGCAAATTTGGAGTTTTGGAGTTTTGGAGTTTCGGAGTTTTGGAGTCTCAGAGTTTCGGAGGTTCAGGGTTGTGGAGTTTCGGAATTTTTGAGTTTTGGAGTTTCGGAGTTTCAGAGTTTTGGAGTTTCGGAGATTTGGAGTTTTGGCGTTTTGGAGATTCGGGGTCTTGGAGTTTCGGAATTTTGCAGTTTTGTAGTTTTGGAGTGTCGGAGTTTTGGAGTGTTGGAGTTTTGGAGTTTCGGAGTTTCGGAGTTTTGGAGTTTCAGACTTTTCGAGGTTCAGGGTTGTGGAATTTCGGAATTTTTGAGTTTTGGAGTTTCGGAGTTCCGGAGTTTCGGAGTTTTGGAGTTTTGCAGTTTCGGAGTTTTGGAGTTTTGGAGTTTCGGAGTTTTGGAGTTTCAGAGTTTTCGAGGTTCAGGGTTGTGGAGTTTCGGAATTTTTGAGTTTTGGAGTTTCGGAGTTTTGGAGTTTTGGTGTTTTGGAGTTTCGAATTTTCAGAGTTTCGGATTTTTGGAGTTTTGGAGTTCCGCAGATTTGGAGTTTCAGAGTTTTGGAGGTTCAGGGTTGTGGAGTTTCGGAATTTTTGAGTTTTGGAGTTTCGGAGTTTTGGAGTTTTGGAGTTTCAGATTTTTCGAGGTTCAGGGTTGTGGAATTTCGGAATTTTTGAGTTTTGGAGTTTCGGAGTTCCGGAGTTTCGGAGTTTTGGAGTTTTGCAGTTTCGGAGTTTTGGAGTTTTGGAGTTTTGGAGTTTCGGAGTTTTGGAGGTTCAGGGTTGGGGAGTTTCGGAATTTTTGAGTTTTGGAGTTTCGGAGTTTTGGAGTTTTGGAGTTTCGGAGTTTTGGAGATTTGGTGTTTTGGAGTTTCGAATTTTCAGAGTTTCGGATTTTTGGAGTTTCAGAGTTTTGGAGGTTCAGGGTTGTGGAGTTTCGGAATTTTTGAGTTTTGGAGTTTCGGAGTTTCGGAGTTTTGGAGTATTGCAGTTTTGGAATTTTGGAGTTTTGGAGTTTCGAATTTTCAGAGTTTCGGATTTTTGGAGTTTTGGAGTTTCGGAGATTTGGAGTTTTGGCGTTTTGGAGATTCGGAATCTTGGAGTTTCGGAATTTTGTAGTTTTGTAGTTTTGGAGTGTCAGAGTTCTGGAGTGTTGGAGCTTTGGAGTTTTGGAGTTTATGAGTTTTTGAGTTTTGGATTTTTGCACTTTTGGAGTTTTGGAGTTTTGGAGTTTCGGAGTTTCGGAGTTTTGGAGTTTTGCGGTTTTCGAGTTTCGGAGTTTCGAATTTTCAGTTTCGGATTTTTGGAGTTTTGGAGTTTTCGAGATTTGGAGTTTTGGCGTTTAGGAGATTCGGAGTCTTGGAGTGTCGGAATTTTGTAGTTTTGTAGTTTTGGAGTGTCGGAGTTTTGGAGTGTTGGAGTTTTGGAGCTTTGGAGTTTTGGAGTTTTTGAGTTTTTTAGTTTTGGATTTTTGCACTTTTGGAGTTTTGGAGTTTTGGAGTTTCGGAGTTTTGGAGTTTCAGAGTTTTGGAGGTTCAGGGTTGTGGAGTTTCGGAATTTTTGAGTTTTGGAGTTTCGGAGTTTCGGAGTTTTGGAGAATTGCAGTTTTGGAGTTTTGGGGTTTTGGAGTTTCGAATTTTCAGAGTTTCGGATTTTTGGAGTTTTGGAGTTTCGGAGTTTCGGAGTTTTGGAGTTTCAGAGTTTTCGAGGTTCAGGGTTGTGGAGTTTCGGAGTTTCGGAGTTTCGGAGTTTTGGAGTTTCGAATTTTCAGTTTCGGATTTTTGGAGTTTTGGAGTTTCGGAGATTTGGAATTTTGGCGTTTTGGAGATTCGGAATCTTGGAGTTTTGGAATTTTGTACTTTTGTAGTTTTGGAGTGTCAGAGTTCTGGAGTGTTGGAGCTTTGGAGTTTTGGAGTTTATGAGTTTTTGAGTTTTGGATTTTTGCACTTTTGGAGTTTTGGAGTTTCGGAGTTTCGGAGTTTTGGAGTTTCAGAGTTTTGGAGGTTCAGGGTTGTGGAGTTTCGGAATTTTTGAGTATTGGAGTTCCGGAGTTTCGGAGTTTTGGAGAATTGCAGTTTTGGAATTTTTGTAGTTTTGAATTTTCAGAGTTTCGGATTTTTGGAGTTTTGGAGTTTCGGAGCTTCGGAGTTTTGGAGTTAAAGACTTTTCGAGGCTCAGGGTTGTGGAATTTCGGAATTTTTGAGTTTTGGAGTTTCGGAGTTCCGGAGTTTCGGAGTTTTGGAGTTTTGCAGTTTCGGAGTTTTTGAGTTTTGGAGTTTCGGAGTTTTGGAGTTTTGGTGTTCTGGAGTTTCGAATTTTCAGAGTTTCGGAATTTTGTAGTTTTGTAGTTTTCGAGTGTCGGAGTTTTGGAATGTTGGAGTTTTGGAGCCTTGGAGTTTTGGAGTTTTTGAGTTTTGGAGTTTTGGATTTTTGCAAATTTGGAGTTTTGGGGTTTTGGAGTTTCGGAATTTTTGAGTTTTGGAGTTTCGGAGTTTCGGAGATTTGGAGTTTTGGCGTTTTGGAGATTCGGGGTCTTGGAGTTTCGGAATTTTGCAGTTTTGTAGTTTTGGAGTGTCGGAGTTTTGGAGTGTTGGAGTTTTGGAGTTTCGGAGTTTCGGAGTTTCGGAGTTTTGGAGTTTCAGAGTTTCAGAGTTCTGGAGGTTCAGGGTTGTGGAGTTTCGGAATTTTTGAGTTTTGGAGTTTCGGAGTTTCGGAGTTTTGGAGTTTTGCGGTTTTCGAGTTTCGGAGTTTCGAATTTTCAGTTTCGGATTTTTGGAGTTTTGGAGTTTTCGAGATTTGGAGTTTCGGCGTTTTGGAGATTCGGAGTCTTGGAGTGTCGGAATTTTGTAGTTTTGTAGTTTTGGAGTGTCGGAGTTTTGGAGTGTTGGAGTTTTGGAGCTTTGGAGTTTTGGAGTTTTTGAGTTTTTTAGTTTTGGATTTTTGCACTTTTGGAGTTTTGGAGTTTTGGAGTTTCGGAGTTTCGGAGTTTTGGAGTTTCAGAGTTTTGGAGGTTCAGGGTTGTGGAGTTTCGGAATTTTTGAGTTTTGGAGTTTCGGAGTTTCGGAGTTTTGGAGAATTGCAGTTTTGGAGTTTTGGGGTTTTGGAGTTTCGAATTTTCAGAGTTTCGGATTTTTGGAGTTTTGGAGTTTCGGAGTTTCGTAGTTTCGGAGTTTTGGAGAATTGCAGTTTTGGAGTTTTGGGGTTTTGGAGTTTCGAATTTTCAGAGTTTCGGATTTTTGGAGTTTCGGAGTTTCGGAGTTTTGGAGTTTCAGAGTTTTCGAGGTTCAGGGTTGTGGAGTTTCGGAATTTTTGAGTTTTGGAGTTTCAGAGTTTCGGAGTTTAGGAGTTTTGGAGTTTCGAATTTTCAGTTTCGGATTTTTGGAGTTTTGGAGTTTCGGAGATTTGGAGTTTTGGCGTTTTCGAGATTCGGAATCTTGGAGTTTCGGAATTTTGTAGTTTTGTAGTTTTGGAGTGTCAGAGTTCTGGAGTGTTGGAGCTTTGGAGTTTTGGAGTTTATGAGTTTTTGAGTTTTGGATTTTTGCACTTTTGGAGTTTTGGAGTTTTGGAGTTTCGGAGTTTCGGAGTTTTGGAGTTTTGCGGTTTTCGAGTTTCGGAGTTTCGAATTTTCAGTTTCGGATTTTTGGAGTTTTGGAGTTTTCGAGATTTGGAGTTTTGGCGTTTTGGAGATTCGGAGTCTTGGAGTGTCGGAATTTTGTAGTTTTGGAGTGTCGGAGTTTTGGAGTGTTGGAGTTTTGGAGCTTTGGAGTTTTGGAGTTTTTGAGTTTTTTAGTTTTGGATTTTTGCACTTTTGGAGTTTTGGAGTTTTGGAGTTTCGGAGTTTTGGAGTTTCAGAGTTTTGGAGGTTCAGGGTTGTGGAGTTTCGGAATTTTTGAGTTTTGGAGTTTCGGAGTTTCGGAGTTTTGGAGAATTGCAGTTTTGGAGTTTTGGGGTTTTGGAGTTTCGAATTTTCAGAGTTTCGGATTTTTGGAGTTTTGGAGTTTCGGAGTTTCGGAGTTTTGGAGTTTCAGAGTTTTCGAGGTTCAGGGTTGTGGAGTTTCGGAATTTTTGAGTTTCGGAGTTTCGGAGTTTCGGAGTTTTGGAGTTTCGAATTTTCAGTTTCGGATTTTTGGAGTTTTGGAGTTTCGGAGATTTGGAATTTTGGCGTTTTGGAGATTCGGAATCTTGGAGTTTTGGAATTTTGTACTTTTGTAGTTTTGGAGTGTCAGAGTTCTGGAGTGTTGGAGCTTTGGAGTTTTGGAGTTTATGAGTTTTTGAGTTTTGGATTTTTGCACTTTTGGAGTTTTGGAGTTTTGGAGTTTCGGAGTTTCGGAGTTTTGGAGTTTCAGAGTTTTGGAGGTTCAGGGTTGTGGAGTTTCGGAATTTTTGAGTATTGGAGTTCCGGAGTTTCGGAGTTTTGGAGAATTGCAGTTTTGGAATTTTTGTAGTTTTGAATTTTCAGAGTTTCGGATTTTTGGAGTTTTGGAGTTTCGGAGCTTCGGAGTTTTGGAGTTTCAGACTTTTCGAGGTTCAGGTTTGTGGAATTTCGGAATTTTTGAGTTTTGGAGTTTCGGAGTTCCGGAGTTTCGGAGTTTTGGAGTTTTGCAGTTTCGGAGTTTTGTAGTTTTGGAGTTTCGGAGTTTTTGAGTTTCAGAGTTTTCGAGGTTCAGGGTTGTGGAGTTTCGGAATTTTTGAGTTTTGGAGTTTCGGAGTTTTGGAGTTTTGGTGTTCTGGAGTTTCGAATTTTCAGAGTTTCGGAATTTTGTAGTTTTGTAGTTTCCGAGTGTCGGAGTTTTGGAATGTTGGAGTTTTGGAGCCTTGGAGTTTTGGAGTTTTTGAGTTTTGGAGTTTTGGATTTTTGCAAATTTGGAGTTTTGGGGTTTTGGAGTTTCGGAATTTTTGAGTTTTGGAGTTTCGGAGTTTCGGAGATTTGGAGTTTTGGCGTTTTGGAGATTCGGGGTCTTGGAGTTTCGGAATTTTGCAGTTTTGTAGTTTTGGAGTGTCGGAGTTTTGGAGTGTTGGAATTTTGGAGTTTCGGAGTTTCGGAGTTTTGGAGTTTCAGAGTTTCAGAGTTCTGGAGGTTCAGGGTTGTGGAGTTTCGGAATTTTTGAGTTTTGGAGTTTCGGAGTTTCGGAGTTTTGGAGTTTTGCGGTTTTGGAGTTTTGGAGTTTCGAATTTTCAGTTTCGGATTTTTGGAGTTTTCGAGATTTGGAGTTTCGGCGTTTTGGAGATTCGGAGTCTTGGAGTGTCGGAATTTTGTAGTTTTGTAGTTTTGGAGTTTGGGAGTTTGGGAGTTTTGGAGTGTTGGAGTTTTGGAGCTTTGGAGTTTTGGAGTTTTTGAGTTTTTTAGTTTTAGATTTTTGCACTTTTGGAGTTTTGGAGTTTTGGAGTTTTGGAGTTTCGGAGTTTTGGAGTTTTGGAGTTTCGAATTTTCAGTTTCGGATTTTTGGAGTTTTGGAGTTTCGGAGATTTGGAGTTTTGGCGTTTTGGAGATTCGGAATCTTGGAGTTTCGGAATTTTGTAGTTTTGTAGTTTTGCAGTGTCAGAGTTCTGGAGTGTTGGAGCTTTGGAGTTTTGGAGTTTATGAGTTTTTGAGTTTTGGATTTTTGCACTTTTGGAGTTTTGGAGTTTTGGAGTTTTGGAGTTTCGGAGTTTCGGAGTTTTGGAGTTTCAGAGTTTTCGAGGTTGAGGGTTGTGGAGTTTCGGAATTTTTGAGTTTTGGAGTTTCGGAGTTTCGGAGTTTTGGAGTTTTGGAGTTTTGGAGTTTCGAATTTTGAGAGTTTCGGATTTTTGGAGTTTTGGAGTTTTGGAGATTTGGAGTTTTGGCGTTTTGGAGATTCGGAATCTTGGAGTTTCGGACTTTTGTAGTTTTGTAGTTTTGGAGTGTCAGAGTTCTGGAGTGTTGGAGCTTTGCAGTTTTGGAGTGTCGGAGGTTTGGAGTGTTGGAGTTTTGGAGTTTTGGAGTTTTGGAGTTTTGGAGTTTTTGAGTTTTTGAGATTTGGATTTTTGCACTTTTGGAGTTTTGGAGTTTCGGAGTTTCGGAGTTTTGGAGTTTTGGAGTTTTGGAGTTTTTGAGTTTTTGAGATTTGGATTTTTGCACTTTTGGAGTTTTGGAGTTTCGGAGTTTCGGAGTTTTGGAGTTTCAGTGTTTTGGAGGTTCAGGGTTGTGGAGTTTCGGAATTTTTGAGTATTGGAGTTTCGGAGTTTCGGAGTTTTGGAGAATTGCAGTTTTGGAGTTTTGGAGTTTCGAATTTTCAGAGTTTCGGATTTTTGGAGTTTTGGAGTTTCGGAGTTTTGGAGTTTCAGAGTTTTCGAGGTTCAGGGTTGTGGAGTTTCGGAATTTTTGAGTTTTGGAGTTTCGGAGTTTCGGAGTTTTGGAGTTTTGGAGTTTCGGAGATTTGGAGTTTTGGCGTTTTGGAGATTCGGAATTTTGTAGTTTTGTAGTTTTCGAGTGTCGGAGTTTTGGAGTGTTGGAGTTTTGGAGCTTTGGAGTTTTGGAGTTTTTGAGTTTTGGAGTTTTGGATTTTTGCACTTTTGGAGTTTTGGAGTTTCAGAGTTTTGGAGGTTCAGGGTTGTGGAGTTTCGGAATTTTTGAGTTTTGGAGTTTCGGAGTTTCGGAGTATTGGAGAATTGCAGTTTTGGAGTTTTGGGGTTTTGGAGATTCGAATTTTCAGTTTCGGATTTTTGGAGTTTTGGAGTTTCGGAGTTTCGGAGTTTTGGAGTTTCAGAGTTTTCGAGGTTCAGGGTTGTGGAGTTTCGGAATTTTTGAGTTTTGGAGTTTCGGAGTTTTGGAGTTTCGGAGTTTTGGAGTTTCAGAGTTTTCGAGGTTCAGGGTTGTGGAGTTTCGGAATTTTTGAGTTTTGGAGTTTCGGAGTTTTGGAGTTTTAGTGTTTTGGAGTTTCGAATTTTCAGAGTTTCGGATTTTTGGAGTTTTGGAGTTCCGGAGATTTGGAGTTTCAGAGTTTTGGAGGTTCAGGGTTGTGGAGTTTCGGAATTTTTGAGTTTTGGAGTTTCGGAGTTTTGGAGTATTGCAGTTTTGGAATTTTGGAGTTTTGGAGTTTCGAATTTTCAGAGTTTGGGATTTTTGGTGTTTTGGAGTTTTGGAGATTTGGAGTTTTGGCATTTTGGAGATTCGGAATTTTGGAGTTTCGGAATTTTGTAGTTTTGTAGTTTTGGAGTGTCGGAGTTTTGGAGTGTTGGAGTTTTGGAGCTTTGGAGTTTTGGAGTTTTTGAGTTTTGGATTTTTGCACTTTTGGAGTTTTGGAGTTTTGGAGTTTCGGAGTTTCGGAGTATTCGAGTTTCAGAGTTTTGGAGGTTCAGGTTTGTGGAGTTTCGGAATTTTTGAGTTTTGGAGTTTCGGAGTTTCGGAGTTTTGGAATATTGCAGTTTTGGAATTTTGGAGTTTTGGAGTTTCGAATTTTCAGAGTTTCGGATTTTTGGAGTTTTGGAGTTTCGGAGATTTGGAGTTTTGGCGTTTTGGAGATTCGGAATCTTGGAGTTTCGGAATTTTGTAGTTTTGTAGTTTTGGAGTGTCAGAGTTTTGGAGTGTTGGAGTTTTGGAGCTTTGGAGTTTTGGTGTTTTTGAGTTTTTGAGTTTTGGATTTTGACACTTTTGGAGTTTTGGAGTTTTGGAGTTTCGGAGTTTCGGAGTTTTGTAGTTTCAGAGTTTTGGAGGTTCAGGGTTGTGGAGTTTCGGAATTTTTGAGTATTGGAGTTTCGGAGTTTCGGAGTTTGGAGAATTGCAGTTTTGGAGTTTTGGAGTTTCGAATTTTCAGAGTTTCGGATTTTTGGAGTTTTGGAGTTTCGGAGATTTGGAGTTTTGTGCGTTTTGGAGATTCGGAATCTTGGAGTTTCGGAATTTTGTAGTTTTGTAGTTTTCGAGTGTCGGAGTTTTGGAGTGTTGGAGTTTTGGAGCTTTGGAGTTTTGGAGTTTTTGAGTTTTTGAGTTTTGGATTTTTGCACTTTTGGAGTTTTGGAGTTTCAGAGTTTTGGAGGTTCAGGGTTGTGGAGTTTTGGAATTTTTGAGTTTTGGAGTTTCGGAGTTTCGGAGTATTGGAGAATTGCAGTTTTGGAGTTTTTGGGTTTTGGAGATTCGAATTTTCAGAGTTTCGGATTTTTGGAGTTTTGGAGTTTCGGAGTTTCGGAGTTTTGGAGTTTCAGAGATTTGGAGTTTTGTGCGTTTTGGAGATTCGGAATCTTGGAGTTTCGGAATTTTGTAGTTTTGTAGTTTTCGAGTGTCGGAGTTTTGGAGTGTTGGAGTTTTGGAGCTTTGGAGTTTTGGAGTTTTTGAGTTTTTGAGTTTTGGAGTTTCGGAGTTTCGGAGTTTTGGAGTTTCGGAGATTTGGAGTTTTGTGCGTTTTGGAGATTCGGAATCTTGGAGTTTCGGAATTTTGTAGTTTTGTAGTTTTCGAGTGTCGGAGTTTTGGAGTGTTGGAGTTTTGGAGCTTTGGAGTTTTGGAGTTTTTGAGTTTTTGAGTTTTGGAGTTTCGGAGTTTCGGAGTTTTGGAGTTTCAGAGTTTTGGAGGTTCAGGGTTGTGGAGTTTCGGAATTTTTGAGTATTGGAGTTCCGGAGTTTCGGAGTTTTGGAGAATTGCAGTTTTGGAATTTTTGTAGTTTTGAATTTTCAGAGTTTCGGATTTTTGGAGTTTTGGAGTTTCGGAGCTTCGGAGTTTTGGAGTTTCAGACTTTTCGAGGTTCAGGGTTGTGGAATTTCGGAATTTTTGAGTTTTGGAGTTTCGGAGTTCCGGAGTTTCGGAGTTTTGGAGTTTTGCAGTTTCGGAGTTTTTGAGTTTTGGAGTTTCGGAGTTTTGGAGTTTTGGTGTTCTGGAGTTTCGAATTTTCAGAGTTTCGGAATTTTGTAGTTTTGTAGTTTTCGAGTGTCGGAGTTTTGGAATGTTGGAGTTTTGGAGCCTTGGAGTTTTGGAGTTTTTGAGTTTTGGAGTTTTGGATTTTTGCAAATTTGGAGTTTTGGGGTTTTGGAGTTTCGGAATTTTTGAGTTTTGGAGTTTCGGAGTTTCGGAGATTTGGAGTTTTGGCGTTTTGGAGATTCGGGGTCTTGGAGTTTCGGAATTTTGCAGTTTTGTAGTTTTGGAGTGTCGGAGTTTTGGAGTGTTGGAGTTTTGGAGTTTCGGAGTTTCGGAGTTTCGGAGTTTTGGAGTTTCAGAGTTTCAGAGTTCTGGAGGTTCAGGGTTGTGGAGTTTCGGAATTTTTGAGTTTTGGAGTTTCGGAGTTTCGGAGTTTTGGAGTTTTGCGGTTTTCGAGTTTCGGAGTTTCGAATTTTCAGTTTCGGATTTTTGGAGTTTTGGAGTTTTCGAGATTTGGAGTTTCGGCGTTTTGGAGATTCGGAGTCTTGGAGTGTCGGAATTTTGTAGTTTTGTAGTTTTGGAGTGTCGGAGTTTTGGAGTGTTGGAGTTTTGGAGCTTTGGAGTTTTGGAGTTTTTGAGTTTTTTAGTTTTGGATTTTTGCACTTTTGGAGTTTTGGAGTTTTGGAGTTTCGGAGTTTCGGAGTTTTGGAGTTTCAGAGTTTTGGAGGTTCAGGGTTGTGGAGTTTCGGAATTTTTGAGTTTTGGAGTTTCGGAGTTTCGGAGTTTTGGAGAATTGCAGTTTTGGAGTTTTGGGGTTTTGGAGTTTCGAATTTTCAGAGTTTCGGATTTTTGGAGTTTTGGAGTTTCGGAGTTTCGTAGTTTCGGAGTTTTGGAGAATTGCAGTTTTGGAGTTTTGGGGTTTTGGAGTTTCGAATTTTCAGAGTTTCGGATTTTTGGAGTTTCGGAGTTTCGGAGTTTTGGAGTTTCAGAGTTTTCGAGGTTCAGGGTTGTGGAGTTTCGGAATTTTTGAGTTTTGGAGTTTCAGAGTTTCGGAGTTTAGGAGTTTTGGAGTTTCGAATTTTCAGTTTCGGATTTTTGGAGTTTTGGAGTTTCGGAGATTTGGAGTTTTGGCGTTTTCGAGATTCGGAATCTTGGAGTTTCGGAATTTTGTAGTTTTGTAGTTTTGGAGTGTCAGAGTTCTGGAGTGTTGGAGCTTTGGAGTTTTGGAGTTTATGAGTTTTTGAGTTTTGGATTTTTGCACTTTTGGAGTTTTGGAGTTTTGGAGTTTCGGAGTTTCGGAGTTTTGGAGTTTTGCGGTTTTCGAGTTTCGGAGTTTCGAATTTTCAGTTTCGGATTTTTGGAGTTTTGGAGTTTTCGAGATTTGGAGTTTTGGCGTTTTGGAGATTCGGAGTCTTGGAGTGTCGGAATTTTGTAGTTTTGTAGTTTTGGAGTGTCGGAGTTTTGGAGTGTTGGAGTTTTGGAGCTTTGGAGTTTTGGAGTTTTTGAGTTTTTTAGTTTTGGATTTTTGCACTTTTGGAGTTTTGGAGTTTTGGAGTTTCGGAGTTTTGGAGTTTCAGAGTTTTGGAGGTTCAGGGTTGTGGAGTTTCGGAATTTTTGAGTTTTGGAGTTTCGGAGTTTCGGAGTTTTGGAGAATTGCAGTTTTGGAGTTTTGGGGTTTTGGAGTTTCGAATTTTCAGAGTTTCGGATTTTTGGAGTTTTGGAGTTTCGGAGTTTCGGAGTTTTGGAGTTTCAGAGTTTTCGAGGTTCAGGGTTGTGGAGTTTCGGAATTTTTGAGTTTCGGAGTTTCGGAGTTTCGGAGTTTTGGAGTTTCGAATTTTCAGTTTCGGATTTTTGGAGTTTTGGAGTTTCGGAGATTTGGAATTTTGGCGTTTTGGAGATTCGGAATCTTGGAGTTTTGGAATTTTGTACTTTTGTAGTTTTGGAGTGTCAGAGTTCTGGAGTGTTGGAGCTTTGGAGTTTTGGAGTTTATGAGTTTTTGAGTTTTGGATTTTTGCACTTTTGGAGTTTTGGAGTTTTGGAGTTTCGGAGTTTCGGAGTTTTGGAGTTTCAGAGTTTTGGAGGTTCAGGGTTGTGGAGTTTCGGAATTTTTGAGTATTGGAGTTCCGGAGTTTCGGAGTTTTGGAGAATTGCAGTTTTGGAATTTTTGTAGTTTTGAATTTTCAGAGTTTCGGATTTTTGGAGTTTTGGAGTTTCGGAGCTTCGGAGTTTTGGAGTTTCAGACTTTTCGAGGTTCAGGTTTGTGGAATTTCGGAATTTTTGAGTTTTGGAGTTTCGGAGTTCCGGAGTTTCGGAGTTTTGGAGTTTTGCAGTTTCGGAGTTTTGTAGTTTTGGAGTTTCGGAGTTTTTGAGTTTCAGAGTTTTCGAGGTTCAGGGTTGTGGAGTTTCGGAATTTTTGAGTTTTGGAGTTTCGGAGTTTTGGAGTTTTGGTGTTCTGGAGTTTCGAATTTTCAGAGTTTCGGAATTTTGTAGTTTTGTAGTTTCCGAGTGTCGGAGTTTTGGAATGTTGGAGTTTTGGAGCCTTGGAGTTTTGGAGTTTTTGAGTTTTGGAGTTTTGGATTTTTGCAAATTTGGAGTTTTGGGGTTTTGGAGTTTCGGAATTTTTGAGTTTTGGAGTTTCGGAGTTTCGGAGATTTGTAGTTTTGGCGTTTTGGAGATTCGGGGTCTTGGAGTTTCGGAATTTTGCAGTTTTGTAGTTTTGGAGTGTCGGAGTTTTGGAGTGTTGGAATTTTGGAGTTTCGGAGTTTCGGAGTTTTGGAGTTTCAGAGTTTCAGAGTTCTGGAGGTTCAGGGTTGTGGAGTTTCGGAATTTTTGAGTTTTGGAGTTTCGGAGTTTCGGAGTTTTGGAGTTTTGCGGTTTTGGAGTTTTGGAGTTTCGAATTTTCAGTTTCGGATTTTTGGAGTTTTCGAGTTTTCGAGATTTGGAGTTTCGGCGTTTTGGAGATTCGGAGTCTTGGAGTGTCGGAATTTTGTAGTTTTGTAGTTTTGGAGTTTGGGAGTTTTGGAGTGTTGGAGTTTTGGAGCTTTGGAGTTTTGGAGTTTTTGAGTTTTTTAGTTTTAGATTTTTGCACTTTTGGAGTTTTGGAGTTTTGGAGTTTTGGAGTTTCGGAGTTTTGGAGTTTTGGAGTTTCGAATTTTCAGTTTCGGATTTTTGGAGTTTTGGAGTTTCGGAGATTTGGAGTTTTGGCGTTTTGGAGATTCGGAATCTTGGAGTTTCGGAATTTTGTAGTTTTGTAGTTTTGCAGTGTCAGAGTTCTGGAGTGTTGGAGCTTTGGAGTTTTGGAGTTTATGAGTTTTTGAGTTTTGGATTTTTGCACTTTTGGAGTTTTGGAGTTTTGGAGTTTTGGAGTTTCGGAGTTTCGGAGTTTTGGAGTTTCAGAGTTTTCGAGGTTGAGGGTTGTGGAGTTTCGGAATTTTTGAGTTTTGGAGTTTCGGAGTTTCGGAGTTTTGGAGTTTTGGAGTTTTGGAGTTTCGAATTTTGAGAGTTTCGGATTTTTGGAGTTTTGGAGTTTTGGAGATTTGGAGTTTTGGCGTTTTGGAGATTCGGAATCTTGGAGTTTCGGAATTTTGTAGTTTTGTAGTTTTGGAGTGTCAGAGTTCTGGAGTGTTGGAGCTTTGCAGTTTTGGAGTGTCGGAGGTTTGGAGTGTTGGAGTTTTGGAGTTTTGGAGTTTTGGAGTTTTTGAGTTTTTGAGATTTGGATTTTTGCACTTTTGGAGTTTTGGAGTTTCGGAGTTTCGGAGTTTTGGAGTTTTGGAGTTTTGGAGTTTTTGAGTTTTTGAGATTTGGATTTTTGCACTTTTGGAGTTTTGGAGTTTCGGAGTTTCGGAGTTTTGGAGTTTCAGTGTTTTGGAGGTTCAGGGTTGTGGAGTTTCGGAATTTTTGAGTATTGGAGTTTCGGAGTTTCGGAGTTTTGGAGAATTGCAGTTTTGGAGTTTTGGAGTTTCGAATTTTCAGAGTTTCGGATTTTTGGAGTTTTGGAGTTTCGGAGTTTTGGAGTTTCAGAGTTTTCGAGGTTCAGGGTTGTGGAGTTTCGGAATTTTTGAGTTTTGGAGTTTTGGAGTTTCGGAGTTTTGGAGTTTTGGAGTTTCGGAGATTTGGAGTTTTGGCGTTTTGGAGATTCGGAATTTTGTAGTTTTGTAGTTTTCGAGTGTCGGAGTTTTGGAGTGTTGGAGTTTTGGAGCTTTGGAGTTTTGGAGTTTTTGAGTTTTGGAGTTTTGGATTTTTGCACTTTTGGAGTTTTGGAGTTTCAGAGTTTTGGAGGTTCAGGGTTGTGGAGTTTCGGAATTTTTGAGTTTTGGAGTTTCGGAGTTTCGGAGTATTGGAGAATTGCAGTTTTGGAGTTTTGGGGTTTTGGAGATTCGAATTTTCAGAGTTTCGGATTTTTGGAGTTTTGGAGTTTCGGAGTTTCGGAGTTTTGGAGTTTCAGAGTTTTCGAGGTTCAGGGTTGTGGAGTTTCGGAATTTTTGAGTTTTGGAGTTTCGGAGTTTTGGAGTTTCGGAGTTTTGGAGTTTCAGAGTTTTCGAGGTTCAGGGTTGTGGAGTTTCGGAATTTTTGAGTTTTGGAGTTTCGGAGTTTTAGTGTTTTGGAGTTTCGAATTTTCAGAGTTTCGGATTTTTGGAGTTTTGGAGTTCCGGAGATTTGGAGTTTCAGAGTTTTGGAGGTTCAGGGTTGTGGAGTTTCGGAATTTTTGAGTTTTGGAGTTTCGGAGTTTCGGAGTTTTGGAGTATTGCAGTTTTGGAATTTTGGAGTTTTGGAGTTTCGAATTTTCAGAGTTTGGGATTTTTGGTGTTTTGGAGTTTTGGAGATTTGGAGTTTTGGCATTTTGGAGATTCGGAATTTTGGAGTTTCGGAATTTTGTAGTTTTGTAGTTTTGGAGTGTCGGAGTTTTGGAGTGTTGGAGTTTTGGAGCTTTGGAGTTTTGGAGTTTTTGAGTTTTGGATTTTTGCACTTTTGGAGTTTTGGAGTTTTGGAGTTTCGGAGTTTCGGAGTTTTGGAATATTGCAGTTTTGGAATTTTGGAGTTTTGGAGTTTCGAATTTTCAGAGTTTCGGATTTTTGGAGTTTTGGAGTTTCGGAGATTTGGAGTTTTGGCGTTTTGGAGATTCGGAATCTTGGAGTTTCGGAATTTTGTAGTTTTGTAGTTTTGGAGTGTCAGAGTTTTGGAGTGTTGGAGTTTTGGAGCTTTGGAGTTTTGGTGTTTTTGAGTTTTTGAGTTTTGGATTTTGACACTTTTGGAGTTTTGGAGTTTTGGAGTTTCGGAGTTTCGGAGTTTTGTAGTTTCAGAGTTTTGGAGGTTCAGGGTTGTGGAGTTTCGGAATTTTTGAGTATTGGAGTTTCGGAGTTTCGGAGTTTGGAGAATTGCAGTTTTGGAGTTTTGGAGTTTCGAATTTTCAGAGTTTCGGATTTTTGGAGTTTTGGAGTTTCGGAGATTTGGAGTTTTGTGCGTTTTGGAGATTCGGAATCTTGGAGTTTCGGAATTTTGTAGTTTTGTAGTTTTCGAGTGTCGGAGTTTTGGAGTGTTGGAGTTTTGGAGCTTTGGAGTTTTGGAGTTTTTGAGTTTTTGAGTTTTGGATTTTTGCACTTTTGGAGTTTTGGAGTTTCAGAGTTTTGGAGGTTCAGGGTTGTGGAGTTTTGGAATTTTTGAGTTTTGGAGTTTCGGAGTTTCGGAGTATTGGAGAATTGCAGTTTTGGAGTTTTGGGGTTTTGGAGATTCGAATTTTCAGAGTTTCGGATTTTTGGAGTTTTGGAGTTTCGGAGTTTCGGAGTTTTGGAGTTTCAGAGTTTTCGAGGTTCAGGGTTGTGGAGTTTCGGAATTTTTGAGTTTTGGAGTTTCGGAGTTTTGGAGTTTCGGAGTTTTGGAGTTTCAGAGTTTTCGAGGTTCAGGGTTGTGGAGTTTCGGAATTTTTGAGTTTTGGAGTTTCGGAGTTTTAGTGTTTTGGAGTTTCGAATTTTCAGAGTTTCGGATTTTTGGAGTTTTGGAGTTCCGGAGATTTGGAGTTTCAGAGTTTTGGAGGTTCAGGGTTGTGGAGTTTCGGAATTTTTGAGTTTTGGAGTTTCGGAGTTTCGGAGTTTTGGAGTATTGCAGTTTTGGAATTTTGGAGTTTTGGAGTTTCGAATTTTCAGAGTTTGGGATTTTTGGTGTTTTGGAGTTTTGGAGATTTGGAGTTTTGGCATTTTGGAGATTCGGAATTTTGGAGTTTCGGAATTTTGTAGTTTTGTAGTTTTGGAGTGTCGGAGTTTTGGAGTGTTGGAGTTTTGGAGCTTTGGAGTTTTGGAGTTTTTGAGTTTTGGATTTTTGCACTTTTGGAGTTTTGGAGTTTTGGAGTTTTGGAGTTTCGGAGTTTCGGAGTATTCGAGTTTCAGAGTTTTGGAGGTTCAGGTTTGTGGAGTTTCGGAATTTTTGACTTTTGGAGTTTCGGAGTTTCGGAGTTTTGGAATATTCCAGTTTTGGAATTTTGGAGTTTTGGAGTTTCGAATTTTCAGAGTTTCGGATTTTTGGAGTTTTGGAGTTTCGGAGATTTGGAGTTTTGGCGTTTTGGAGATTCGGAATCTTGGAGTTTCGGAATTTTGTAGTTTTGTAGTTTTGGAGTGTCAGAGTTTTGGAGTGTTGGAGTTTTGGAGCTTTGGAGTTTTGGTGTTTTTGAGTTTTTGAGTTTTGGATTTTGACACTTTTGGAGTTTTGGAGTTTTGGAGTTTCGGAGTTTCGGAGTTTTGTAGTTTCAGAGTTTTGGAGGTTCAGGGTTGTGGAGTTTCGGAATTTTTGAGTATTGGAGTTTCGGAGTTTCGGAGTTTTGGAGAATTGCAGTTTTGGAGTTTTGGAGTTTCGAATTTTCAGAGTTTCGGATTTTTGGAGTTTTGGAGTTTCGGAGATTTGGAGTTTTGTGCGTTTTGGAGATTCGGAATCTTGGAGTTTCGGAATTTTGTAGTTTTGTAGTTTTCGAGTGTCGGAGTTTTGGAGTGTTGGAGTTTTGGAGCCTTGGAGTTTTTGAGTTTTTGAGTTTTGGAGTTTTGGATTTTTGCAAATTTGGAGTTTTGGAGTTTCGGAGTTTCGGAGTTTTGGAGTTTCAGACTTTTCGAGCTTCAGGGTTGTGGAATTTCAGAATTTTTTAGTTTTGGAGTTTCGGAGTTCCGGAGTTTTGGAGTTTTGCAGTTTCGGAGTTTTGGAGTTTTGGAGTTTCGGAGTTTTGGAGTTTCAGAGTTTTCGAGGTTCAGGGTTATGGAGTTTCGGAATTTTTGAGTTTTGGAGTTTCGGAGTTTTGGAGTTTTGGTGTTTTGGAGTTTCGAATTTTCAGAGTTTCGGATTTTTGGAGTTTTGGAGTTCCGGAGATTTGGAGTTTCAGAGTTTTGGAGGTTCAGGGTTGTGGAGTTTCGGAATTTTTGAGTTTTGGAGTTTCGGAGTTTTGGAGTTTTGGAGTTTCAGACTTTTCGAGGTTCAGGGTTGTGGAATTTCGGAATTTTTGAGTTTTGGAGTTTTGGAGTTCCGGAGTTTCGGAGTTTTGGAGTTTTGCAGTTTCGGAGTTTTGGAGTTTTGGAGTTTTGGAGTTTCGGAGTTTTGGAGATTTGGTGTTTTGGAGTTTCGAATTTTCAGAGTTTCGGATTTTTGGAGTTTTGGAGTTCCGGAGATTTGGAGTTTCAGAGTTTTGGAGGTTAAGGGTTGGGGAGTTTCGGAATTTTTGAGTTTTGGAGTTTCGGAGTTTTGGAGTTTTGGAGTTTCGGAGTTTTGGAGATTTGGTGTTTTGGAGTTTCGAATTTTCAGAGTTTCGGATTTTTGGAGTTTCGGAGTTTCGGAGTTTTGGAGTTTCAGAGTTTTGGAGGTTCAGGGTTGTGGAGTTTCGGAATTTTTGAGTTTTGGAGTTTCGGAGTTTTGGAGTATTGCAGTTTTGGAATTTTGGAGTTTTGGAGTTTCGAATTTTCAGAGTTTCGGATTTTTGGAGTTTTGGAGTTTCGGAGATTTGGAGTTTTGGCGTTTTGGAGATTCGGAATCTTGGAGTTTCGGAATTTTGTAGTTTTGTAGTTTTGGAGTGTCAGAGTTTTGGAGTGTTGGAGTTTTGGAGTTTCAGAGTTTTGGAGGTTCAGGGTTGTGGAGTTTCGGAATTTTTGAGTTTTGGAGTTTCGGAGTTTTGGAGTTTTGGAGTTTTGGAGTTTCGGAGTTTTGGAGTTTCAGAGTTTTCGAGGTTCAGGGTTGTGGAGTTTCGGAATTTTTGAGTTTTGGAGTTTTGGAGTTTCGGAGTTCCGGAGTTTCGGAGTTTCGGAGTTTTGGAGTTTTGCAGTTTCGGAGTTTCGGAGATTTGGAGTTTTGGCGTTTTGGAGATTCGGGGTCTTGGAGTTTCGGAATTTTGCAGTTTTGTAGTTTTGGAGTGTCGGAGTTTTGGAGTGTTGGAATTTTGGAGTTTCGGAGTTTCGGAGTTTTGGAGTTTCAGAGTTTCAGAGTTCTGGAGGTTCAGGGTTGTGGAGTTTCGGAATTTTTGAGTTTTGGAGTTTCGGAGTTTCGGAGTTTTGGAGTTTTGCGGTTTTGGAGTTTTGGAGTTTCGAATTTTCAGTTTCGGATTTTTGGAGTTTTCGAGTTTTCGAGATTTGGAGTTTCGGCGTTTTGGAGATTCGGAGTCTTGGAGTGTCGGAATTTTGTAGTTTTGTAGTTTTGGAGTTTGGGAGTTTTGGAGTGTTGGAGTTTTGGAGCTTTGGAGTTTTGGAGTTTTTGAGTTTTTTAGTTTTAGATTTTTGCACTTTTGGAGTTTTGGAGTTTTGGAGTTTTGGAGTTTCGGAGTTTTGGAGTTTTGGAGTTTCGAATTTTCAGTTTCGGATTTTTGGAGTTTTGGAGTTTCGGAGATTTGGAGTTTTGGCGTTTTGGAGATTCGGAATCTTGGAGTTTCGGAATTTTGTAGTTTTGTAGTTTTGCAGTGTCAGAGTTCTGGAGTGTTGGAGCTTTGGAGTTTTGGAGTTTATGAGTTTTTGAGTTTTGGATTTTTGCACTTTTGGAGTTTTGGAGTTTTGGAGTTTTGGAGTTTCGGAGTTTCGGAGTTTTGGAGTTTCAGAGTTTTCGAGGTTGAGGGTTGTGGAGTTTCGGAATTTTTGAGTTTTGGAGTTTCGGAGTTTCGGAGTTTTGGAGTTTTGGAGTTTTGGAGTTTCGAATTTTGAGAGTTTCGGATTTTTGGAGTTTTGGAGTTTTGGAGATTTGGAGTTTTGGCGTTTTGGAGATTCGGAATCTTGGAGTTTCGGAATTTTGTAGTTTTGTAGTTTTGGAGTGTCAGAGTTCTGGAGTGTTGGAGCTTTGCAGTTTTGGAGTGTCGGAGGTTTGGAGTGTTGGAGTTTTGGAGTTTTGGAGTTTTGGAGTTTTTGAGTTTTTGAGATTTGGATTTTTGCACTTTTGGAGTTTTGGAGTTTCGGAGTTTCGGAGTTTTGGAGTTTTGGAGTTTTGGAGTTTTTGAGTTTTTGAGATTTGGATTTTTGCACTTTTGGAGTTTTGGAGTTTCGGAGTTTCGGAGTTTTGGAGTTTCAGTGTTTTGGAGGTTCAGGGTTGTGGAGTTTCGGAATTTTTGAGTATTGGAGTTTCGGAGTTTCGGAGTTTTGGAGAATTGCAGTTTTGGAGTTTTGGAGTTTCGAATTTTCAGAGTTTCGGATTTTTGGAGTTTTGGAGTTTCGGAGTTTTGGAGTTTCAGAGTTTTCGAGGTTCAGGGTTGTGGAGTTTCGGAATTTTTGAGTTTTGGAGTTTTGGAGTTTCGGAGTTTTGGAGTTTTGGAGTTTCGGAGATTTGGAGTTTTGGCGTTTTGGAGATTCGGAATTTTGTAGTTTTGTAGTTTTCGAGTGTCGGAGTTTTGGAGTGTTGGAGTTTTGGAGCTTTGGAGTTTTGGAGTTTTTGAGTTTTGGAGTTTTGGATTTTTGCACTTTTGGAGTTTTGGAGTTTCAGAGTTTTGGAGGTTCAGGGTTGTGGAGTTTCGGAATTTTTGAGTTTTGGAGTTTCGGAGTTTCGGAGTATTGGAGAATTGCAGTTTTGGAGTTTTGGGGTTTTGGAGATTCGAATTTTCAGAGTTTCGGATTTTTGGAGTTTTGGAGTTTCGGAGTTTCGGAGTTTTGGAGTTTCAGAGTTTTCGAGGTTCAGGGTTGTGGAGTTTCGGAATTTTTGAGTTTTGGAGTTTCGGAGTTTTGGAGTTTCGGAGTTTTGGAGTTTCAGAGTTTTCGAGGTTCAGGGTTGTGGAGTTTCGGAATTTTTGAGTTTTGGAGTTTCGGAGTTTTGGAGTTTTAGTGTTTTGGAGTTTCGAATTTTCAGAGTTTCGGATTTTTGGAGTTTTGGAGTTCCGGAGATTTGGAGTTTCAGAGTTTTGGAGGTTCAGGGTTGTGGAGTTTCGGAATTTTTGAGTTTTGGAGTTTCGGAGTTTCGGAGTTTTGGAGTATTGCAGTTTTGGAATTTTGGAGTTTTGGAGTTTCGAATTTTCAGAGTTTGGGATTTTTGGTGTTTTGGAGTTTTGGAGATTTGGAGTTTTGGCATTTTGGAGATTCGGAATTTTGGAGTTTCGGAATTTTGTAGTTTTGTAGTTTTGGAGTGTCGGAGTTTTGGAGTGTTGGAGTTTTGGAGCTTTGGAGTTTTGGAGTTTTTGAGTTTTGGATTTTTGCACTTTTGGAGTTTTGGAGTTTTGGAGTTTCGGAGTTTCGGAGTATTCGAGTTTCAGAGTTTTGGAGGTTCAGGTTTGTGGAGTTTCGGAATTTTTGAGTTTTGGAGTTTCGGAGTTTCGGAGTTTTGGAATATTGCAGTTTTGGAATTTTGGAGTTTTGGAGTTTCGAATTTTCAGAGTTTCGGATTTTTGGAGTTTTGGAGTTTCGGAGATTTGGAGTTTTGGCGTTTTGGAGATTCGGAATCTTGGAGTTTCGGAATTTTGTAGTTTTGTAGTTTTGGAGTGTCAGAGTTTTGGAGTGTTGGAGTTTTGGAGCTTTGGAGTTTTGGTGTTTTTGAGTTTTTGAGTTTTGGATTTTGACACTTTTGGAGTTTTGGAGTTTTGGAGTTTCGGAGTTTCGGAGTTTTGTAGTTTCAGAGTTTTGGAGGTTCAGGGTTGTGGAGTTTCGGAATTTTTGAGTATTGGAGTTTCGGAGTTTCGGAGTTTGGAGAATTGCAGTTTTGGAGTTTTGGAGTTTCGAATTTTCAGAGTTTCGGATTTTTGGAGTTTTGGAGTTTCGGAGATTTGGAGTTTTGTGCGTTTTGGAGATTCGGAATCTTGGAGTTTCGGAATTTTGTAGTTTTGTAGTTTTCGAGTGTCGGAGTTTTGGAGTGTTGGAGTTTTGGAGCTTTGGAGTTTTGGAGTTTTTGAGTTTTTGAGTTTTGGATTTTTGCACTTTTGGAGTTTTGGAGTTTCAGAGTTTTGGAGGTTCAGGGTTGTGGAGTTTTGGAATTTTTGAGTTTTGGAGTTTCGGAGTTTCGGAGTATTGGAGAATTGCAGTTTTGGAGTTTTGGGGTTTTGGAGATTCGAATTTTCAGAGTTTCGGATTTTTGGAGTTTTGGAGTTTCGGAGTTTCGGAGTTTTGGAGTTTCAGAGTTTTCGAGGTTCAGGGTTGTGGAGTTTCGGAATTTTTGAGTTTTGGAGTTTCGGAGTTTTGGAGTTTCGGAGTTTTGGAGTTTCAGAGTTTTCGAGGTTCAGGGTTGTGGAGTTTCGGAATTTTTGAGTTTTGGAGTTTCGGAGTTTTGGAGTTTTAGTGTTTTGGAGTTTCGAATTTTCAGAGTTTCGGATTTTTGGAGTTTTGGAGTTCCGGAGATTTGGAGTTTCAGAGTTTTGGAGGTTCAGGGTTGTGGAGTTTCGGAATTTTTGAGTTTTGGAGTTTCGGAGTTTCGGAGTTTTGGAGTATTGCAGTTTTGGAATTTTGGAGTTTTGGAGTTTCGAATTTTCAGAGTTTGGGATTTTTGGTGTTTTGGAGTTTTGGAGATTTGGAGTTTTGGCATTTTGGAGATTCGGAATTTTGGAGTTTCGGAATTTTGTAGTTTTGTAGTTTTGGAGTGTCGGAGTTTTGGAGTGTTGGAGTTTTGGAGCTTTGGAGTTTTGGAGTTTTTGAGTTTTGGATTTTTGCACTTTTGGAGTTTTGGAGTTTTGGAGTTTTGGAGTTTCGGAGTTTCGGAGTATTCGAGTTTCAGAGTTTTGGAGGTTCAGGTTTGTGGAGTTTCGGAATTTTTGACTTTTGGAGTTTCGGAGTTTCGGAGTTTTGGAATATTCCAGTTTTGGAATTTTGGAGTTTTGGAGTTTCGAATTTTCAGAGTTTCGGATTTTTGGAGTTTTGGAGTTTCGGAGATTTGGAGTTTTGGCGTTTTGGAGATTCGGAATCTTGGAGTTTCGGAATTTTGTAGTTTTGTAGTTTTGGAGTGTCAGAGTTTTGGAGTGTTGGAGTTTTGGAGCTTTGGAGTTTTGGTGTTTTTGAGTTTTTGAGTTTTGGATTTTGACACTTTTGGAGTTTTGGAGTTTTGGAGTTTCGGAGTTTCGGAGTTTTGTAGTTTCAGAGTTTTGGAGGTTCAGGGTTGTGGAGTTTCGGAATTTTTGAGTATTGGAGTTTCGGAGTTTCGGAGTTTTGGAGAATTGCAGTTTTGGAGTTTTGGAGTTTCGAATTTTCAGAGTTTCGGATTTTTGGAGTTTTGGAGTTTCGGAGATTTGGAGTTTTGTGCGTTTTGGAGATTCGGAATCTTGGAGTTTCGGAATTTTGTAGTTTTGTAGTTTTCGAGTGTCGGAGTTTTGGAGTGTTGGAGTTTTGGAGCCTTGGAGTTTTTGAGTTTTTGAGTTTTGGAGTTTTGGATTTTTGCAAATTTGGAGTTTTGGAGTTTCGGAGTTTCGGAGTTTTGGAGTTTCAGACTTTTCGAGCTTCAGGGTTGTGGAATTTCAGAATTTTTTAGTTTTGGAGTTTCGGAGTTCCGGAGTTTTGGAGTTTTGCAGTTTCGGAGTTTTGGAGTTTTGGAGTTTCGGAGTTTTGGAGTTTCAGAGTTTTCGAGGTTCAGGGTTATGGAGTTTCGGAATTTTTGAGTTTTGGAGTTTCGGAGTTTTGGAGTTTTGGTGTTTTGGAGTTTCGAATTTTCAGAGTTTCGGATTTTTGGAGTTTTGGAGTTCCGGAGATTTGGAGTTTCAGAGTTTTGGAGGTTCAGGGTTGTGGAGTTTCGGAATTTTTGAGTTTTGGAGTTTCGGAGTTTTGGAGTTTTGGAGTTTCAGACTTTTCGAGGTTCAGGGTTGTGGAATTTCGGAATTTTTGAGTTTTGGAGTTTTGGAGTTCCGGAGTTTCGGAGTTTTGGAGTTTTGCAGTTTCGGAGTTTTGGAGTTTTGGAGTTTTGGAGTTTCGGAGTTTTGGAGATTTGGTGTTTTGGAGTTTCGAATTTTCAGAGTTTCGGATTTTTGGAGTTTTGGAGTTCCGGAGATTTGGAGTTTCAGAGTTTTGGAGGTTAAGGGTTGGGGAGTTTCGGAATTTTTGAGTTTTGGAGTTTCGGAGTTTTGGAGTTTTGGAGTTTCGGAGTTTTGGAGATTTGGTGTTTTGGAGTTTCGAATTTTCAGAGTTTCGGATTTTTGGAGTTTCGGAGTTTCGGAGTTTTGGAGTTTCAGAGTTTTGGAGGTTCAGGGTTGTGGAGTTTCGGAATTTTTGAGTTTTGGAGTTTCGGAGTTTTGGAGTATTGCAGTTTTGGAATTTTGGAGTTTTGGAGTTTCGAATTTTCAGAGTTTCGGATTTTTGGAGTTTTGGAGTTTCGGAGATTTGGAGTTTTGGCGTTTTGGAGATTCGGAATCTTGGAGTTTCGGAATTTTGTAGTTTTGTAGTTTTGGAGTGTCAGAGTTTTGGAGTGTTGGAGTTTTGGAGTTTCAGAGTTTTGGAGGTTCAGGGTTGTGGAGTTTCGGAATTTTTGAGTTTTGGAGTTTCGGAGTTTTGGAGTTTTGGAGTTTTGGAGTTTCGGAGTTTTGGAGTTTCAGAGTTTTCGAGGTTCAGGGTTGTGGAGTTTCGGAATTTTTGAGTTTTGGAGTTTTGGAGTTTCGGAGTTCCGGAGTTTCGGAGTTTCGGAGTTTTGGAGTTTTGCAGTTTCGGAGTTTTGGAGTTTTGGAGTTTCGGAGTTTCGGAGTTTTGGAGTTTCAGAGTTTTCGAGGTTCAGGGTTGTGGAGTTTCTGAATTTTTGAATTTTGGAGTTTCGGAGTTTCGGAGTTTTGGAGTTTTGGAGTTTCGAATTTACATAGTTTCGGATTTTCGGAGATTTGGAGTTTCGGAGATTTGGAGTTTTGGCGTTTTGGAGATTCGGGGTCTTGGAGTTTCGGAATTTTGCAGTTTTGTAGTTTTGGAGTGTTGGAGTTTTGGAGTTTCGGAGTTTCGGAGTTTCGGAGTTTTGGAGTTTCAGAGTTTGAGAGTTCTGGAGGTTCAGGGTTGTGGAGTTTCGGAATTTTTGAGTTTTGGAGTTTCGGAGTTTCGGAGTTTTGGAGTTTTGCGGTTTTCGAGTTTCGGAGTTTCGAATTTTCAGTTTCGGATTTTTGGAGTTTTGGAGTTTTCGAGATTTGGAGTTTCGGCGTTTTGGAGATTCGGAGTCTTGGAGTGTCGGAATTTTGTAGTTTTGTAGTTTTGGAGTGTTGGAGTTTTGGAGCTTTGGAGTTTTGGAGTTTTTGAGTTTTTTAGTTTTGGATTTTTGCACTTTTGGAGTTTTGGAGTTTTGGAGTTTCGGAGTTTCGGAGTTTTGGAGTTTCAGAGTTTTGGAGGTTCAGGGTTGTGGAGTTTCGGAATTTTTGAGTTTTGGAGTTTCGGAGTTTCGGAGTTTTGGAGAATTGCAGTTTTGGAGTTTTGGGGTTTTGGAGTTTCGAATTTTCAGAGTTTCGGATTTTTGGAGTTTTGGAGTTTCGGAGTTTCGTAGTTTCGGAGTTTTGGAGAATTGCAGTTTTGGAGTTTTGGGGTTTTGGAGTTTCGAATTTTCAGAGTTTCGGATTTTTGGAGTTTCGGAGTTTCGGAGTTTTGGAGATTCGGAGTCTTGGAGTGTCGGAATTTTGTAGTTTTGTAGTTTTGGAGTGTCGGAGTTTTGGAGTGTTGGAGTTTTGGAGCTTTGGAGTTTTGGAGTTTTTGAGTTTTTTAGTTTTGGATTTTTGCACTTTTGGAGTTTTGGAGTTTTGGAGTTTCGGAGTTTCGGAGTTTTGGAGTTTCAGAGTTTTGGAGGTTCAGGGTTGTGGAGTTTCGGAATTTTTGAGTTTTGGAGTTTCGGAGTTTCGGAGTTTTGGAGAATTGCAGTTTTGGAGTTTTGGGGTTTTGGAGTTTCGAATTTTCAGAGTTTCGGATTTTTGGAGTTTTGGAGTTTCGGAGTTTCGTAGTTTCGGAGTTTTGGAGAATTGCAGTTTTGGAGTTTTGGGGTTTTGGAGTTTCGAATTTTCAGAGTTTCGGATTTTTGGAGTTTCGGAGTTTCGGAGTTTTGGAGTTTCAGAGTTTTCGAGGTTCAGGGTTGTGGAGTTTCGGAATTTTTGAGTGTTGGAGTTTCAGAGTTTCGGAGTTTTGGAGTTTTGGAGTTTCGAATTTTCAGTTTCAGATTTTTGGAGTTTTGGAGTTTCGGAGATTTGGAGTTTTGGCGTTTTCGAGATTCGGAATCTTGGAGTTTCGGAATTTTGTAGTTTTGTAGTTTTGGAGTGTCAGAGTTCTGGAGTGTTGGAGCTTTGGAGTTTTGGAGTTTATGAGTTTTTGAGTTTTGGATTTTTGCACTTTTGGAGTTTTGGAGTTTTGGAGTTTCGGAGTTTTGGAGTTTTGCGGTTTTCGAGTTTCGGAGTTTCGAATTTTCAGTTTCGGATTTTTGGAGTTTTGGAGTTTTCGAGATTTGGAGTTTCGGCGTTTTGGAGATTCGGAGTCTTGGAGTGTCGGAATTTCGTAGTTTTGTAGTTTTGGAGTGTCGGAGTTTTGGAGTGTTGGAGTTTTGGAGCTTTGGAGTTTCGGAGTTTTGGAGTTTTGGTGTTTTGGAGTTTCGAATTTTCAGAGTTTCGGAATTTTGTAGTTTTGTAGTTTTCGAGTGTCGGAGTTTTGGAATGTTGGAGTTTTGGAGCCTTGGAGTTTTGGAGTTTTTGAGTTTTGGAGTTTTGGATTTTTGCAAATTTGGAGTTTTGGGGTTTTGGAGTTTCGGAATTTTTGAGTTTTGGAGTTTCGGAGTTTCGGAGATTTGGAGTTTTGGCGTTTTGGAGATTCGGGGTCTTGGAGTTTCGGAATTTTGCAGTTTTTTAGTTTTGGAGTGTCGGAGTTTTGGAGTGTTGGAGTTTTGGAGTGTTGGAGTTTTGGAGTTTCGGAGTTTCGGAGTTTTGGAGTTTCAGAGTTTCAGAGTTCTGGAGGTTCAGGGTTGTGGAGTTTCGGAATTTTTGAGTTTTGGAGTTTCGGAGTTTCGGAGTTTTGGAGTTTTGCGGTTTTGGAGTTTTGGAGTTTCGAATTTTCAGTTTCGGATTTTTGGAGTTTTCGAGTTTTCGAGATTTGGAGTTTCGGCGTTTTGGAGATTCGGAGTCTTGGAGTGTCGGAATTTTGTAGTTTTGTAGTTTTGGAGTTTGGGAGTTTTGGAGTGTTGAAGTTTTGGAGCTTTGGAGTTTTGGAGTTTTTGAGTTTTTTAGTTTTAGATTTTTGCACTTTTGGAGTTTTGGAGTTTTGGAGTTTTGGAGTTTCGGAGTTTTGGAGTTTCAGAGTTTTCGAGGTTCAGGGTTGTGGAGTTTCGGAATTTTTGAGTTTTGGAGTTTCGGAGTTTCGGAGTTTTGGAGTTTTGGAGTTTCGAATTTTCAGTTTCGGATTTTTGGAGTTTTGGAGTTTCGGAGATTTGGAGTTTTGGCGTTTTGGAGATTCGGAATCTTGGAGTTTCGGAATTTTGTAGTTTTGTAGTTTTGCAGTGTCAGAGTTCTGGAGTGTTGGAGCTTTGGAGTTTTTTGAGTTTATGAGTTTTTGAGTTTTGGATTTTTGCACTTTTGGAGTTTTGGAGTTTTGGAGTTTTGGAGTTTCGGAGTTTCGGAGCTTTGGAGTTTCAGAGTTTTGGAGGTTCAGGGTTGTGGAGTTTCGGAATTTTTGAGTATTGGAGTTCCGGAGTTTCGGAGTTTTGGAGAATTGCAGTTTTGGAGTTTTGGAGATTCGAATTTTCAGAGTTTCGGATTTTTGGAGTTTTGGAGTTTCGGAGTTTCGGAGTTTTGGAGTCTCAGAGTTTTGGAGGTTCAGGGTTGTGGAGTTTCGGAATTTTTGAGTTTTGGAGTTTCGGAGTTTCAGAGTTTTGGAGTTTCGGAGATTTGGAGTTTTGGCGTTTTGGAGATTCGGGGTCTTGGAGTTTCGGAATTTTGCAGTTTTGTAGTTTTGGAGTGTCGGAGTTTTGGAGTGTTGGAGTTTTGGAGTTTCGGAGTTTCGGAGTTTTGGAGTTTCAGACTTTTCGAGGTTCAGGGTTGTGGAATTTCGGAATTTTTGAGTTTTGGAGTTTCGGAGTTCCGGAGTTTCGGAGTTTTGGAGTTTTGCAGTTTCGGAGTTTTGGAGTTTTGGAGTTTCGGAGTTTTGGAGTTTCAGAGTTTTCGAGGTTCAGGGTTGTGGAGTTTCGGAATTTTTGAGTTTTGGAGTTTCGGAGTTTTGGAGTTTTGGTGTTTTGGAGTTTCGAATTTTCAGAGTTTCGGATTTTTGGAGTTTTGGAGTTCCGGAGATTTGGAGTTTCAGAGTTTTGGAGGTTCAGGGTTGTGGAGTTTCGGAATTTTTGAGTTTTGGAGTTTCGGAGTTTTGGAGTTTTAGAGCTTTGGAGTTTCGGAGTTTCGGAGTTTCGGAGTTTCAGAGTTTTAGAGGTTCAGGGTTGTGGAGTTTCGGAATTTTTGAGTTTTGGAGTTTCGGAGTATCGGAGTTTTGGAGTTTTGGAGTTTCAGAGTTTTGGAGGTTCAGGGTTGTGGAGTTTCGGAATTTTTGAGTTTTGGAGTTTCGGAGTTTCGGAGTTTTGGAATATTGCAGTTTTGGAATTTTGGAGTTTTGGAGTTTCGAATTTTCAGAGTTTCGGATTTTTGGAGTTTTGGAGTTTCGGAGATTTGGAGTTTTGGCGTTTTGGAGATTCGGAATCTTGGAGTTTCGGAATTTTGTAGTTTTGTAGTTTTGGAGTGTCAGAGTTTTGGAGTGTTGGAGTTTTGGAGCTTTGGAGTTTTGGAGTTTTTGAGTTTTTGAGTTTTGGATTTTGACACTTTTGGAGTTTTGGAGTTTCGGAGTTTCGGAGTTTTGTAGTTTCAGAGTTTTGGAGGTTCAGGGTTGTGGAGTTTCGGAATTTTTGAGTATTGGAGTTTCGGAGTTTCGGAGTTTTGGAGAATTGCAGTTTTGGAGTTTTGGAGTTTCGAATTTTCAGAGTTTCGGATTTTTGGAGTTTTGGAGTTTTGGAGATTTGGAGTTTTGTGCGTTTTGGAGATTCGGAATCTTGGAGTTTCGGAATTTTGTAGTTTTGTAGTTTTCGAGTGTCGGAGTTTTGGAGTGTTGGAGTTTTGGAGCCTTGGAGTTTTGGAGTTTTTGAGTTTTGGAGTTTTGGATTTTTGCAAATTTGGAGTTTTGGAGTTTTGGAGTTTCGGAGTTTTGGAGTCAGAGTTTTGGAGGTTCAGGGTTGTGGAGTTTCGGAATTTTTGAGTTTTGGAGTTTCGGAGTTTCAGTTTTGGAGTTTCGGAGTTTCAGAGTTTTGGAGTTTCGGAGATTTGGAGTTTTGGCGTTTTGGAGATTCGGGGTCTTGGAGTTTCGGAATTTTGCAGTTTTGTAGTTTTGGAGTGTCGGAGTTTTGGAGTTTTGGAGTTTTGGAGTTTCGGAGTTTCGGAGTTTTGGAGTTTCAGACTTTTCGAGGTTCAGGGTTGTGGAATTTCGGAATTTTTGAGTTTTGGAGTTTCGGAGTTCCGGAGTTTCGGAGTTTTGGAGTTTTGCAGTTTCGGAGTTTTGGAGTTTTGGAGTTTCGGAGTTTTGGAGTTTCAGAGTTTTCGAGGTTCAGGGTTGTGGAGTTTCGGAATTTTTGAGTTTTGGAGTTTCGGAGTTTTGGAGTTTTGGTGTTTTGGAGTTTCGAATTTTCAGAGTTTCGGATTTTTGGAGTTTTGGAGTTCCGGAGATTTGGAGTTTCAGAGTTTTGGAGGTTCAGGGTTGTGGAGTTTCGGAATTTTTGAGTTTTGGAGTTTCGGAGTTTTGGAGTTTTGGAGCTTTGGAGTTTCGGAGTTTCGGAGTTTCAGAGTTTTAGAGGTTCAGGGTTGTGGAGTTTCGGAATTTTTGAGTTTTGGAGTTTCGGAGTTTCGGAGTTTTGGAGTTTTGGAGTTTCAGAGTTTTGGAGGTTCAGGGTTGTGGAGTTTCGGAATTTTTGAGTTTTGGAGTTTCGGAGTTTTGGAGAATTGCAGTTTTGGAGTTTTGGGTTTTGGAGTTTGGAACTTTCAGAGTTTCGGATTTTTGGAGTTTTGGAGTTTCGGAGATTTGGAGTTTTGGCCTTTTGGAGATTCGGGGTCTTGGAGTTTCGGAATTTTGTAGTTTTGCAGTTTTGGAGTGTCGGAGGTTTGGAGTGTTGGAGTTTTGGAGTTTGGGAGTTTTGGAGTTTCGGAGTTTCGGAGTTTTGTAGTTTCAGAGTTTTGGAGGTTCAGGGTTGTGGAATTTCGGAATTTTTGAGTTTTGAAGTTTCGGAGTTTTGGAGTATTGCAGTTTTGGAATTTTGGAGTTTTGGAGTTTCGAATTTTCACAGTTTCGGATTTTTGGAGTTTTGGAGTTTCGGAGATTTGGAGTTTTGGCGTTTTGGAGATTCGGAATCTTGGAGTTTCGGAATTTTGTAGTTTTGTAGTTTTGGAGTGTCAGAGTTTTGGAGTGTTGGAGTTTTGGAGCTTTGGAGTTTTTGAGTTTTGGATTTTTGCACTTTTGGAGTTTTGGAGTTTCGGAGTTTCGGAGTTTTGGAGTTTCAGAGTTTTGGAGGTTCAGGGTTGTGGAGTTTCGGAATTTTTGAGTATTGGAGTTTCGGAGTTTTGGAGAATTGCAGTTTTGGAGTTTTGGAGTTTCGAATTTTCAGAGTTTCGGATTTTTGGAGTTTTGGAGTTTCGGAGTTTTGGAGTTTCAGAGTTTTCAAGGTTCAGGGTTGTGGAGTTTCGGAATTTTTGAGTTTTGGAGTTTCGGAGTTTCGGAGTTTTGGAGTTTTGGAGTTTCGGAGATTTGGAGTTTTGGCGTATTGGAGATTCGGAATCTTGGAGTTTCGGAATTTTGTAGTTTTGTAGTTTTCGAGTGTCGGAGTTTCGGAGTGTTGGAGTTTTGGAGCTTTGGAGTTTTGGAGTTTTTGAGTTTTGGATTTTTGCACTTTTGGAGTTTTGGAGTTTCAGAGTTTTGGAGGTTCAGGGTTGTGGAGTTTCGGAATTTTTGAGTTTTGGAGTTTCGGAGTTTCGGAGTTTTGGAGAATTGCAGTTTTGGAGTTTTGGGGTTTTGGAGTTTCGAATTTTCAGAGTTTCGGATTTTTGGAGTTTTGGAGTTTCGGAGTTTCGGAGTTTTGGAGTTTCAGAGTTTTCGAGGTTCAGGGTTGTGGAGTTTCGGAATTTTTGAGTTTTGGAGTTTCGGAGTTTCGGAGTTTTGGAGTTTTGGAGTTTTGGAGTTTCGAATTTTCAGAGTTTCGGATTTTTGGAGTTTCGGAGATTTGGAGTTTTGGCGTTTTGGAGATTCGGAATCTTGGAGTTTCGGAATTTTGTAGTTTTGTAGTTTTGGAGTGTCAGAGTTCTGGAGTGTTGGAGCTTTGGAGTTTTGGAGTTTATGAGTTTTTGAGTTTTGGATTTTTGCACTTTTGGAGTTTTGGAGTTTTGGAGTTTCGGAGTTTCGGAGTTTTGGAGTTTCAGAGTTTTGGAGGTTCAGGGTTGTGGAGTTTCGGAATTTTTGAGTATTGGAGTTCCGGAGTTTCGGAGTTTTGGAGAATTGCAGTTTTGGAATTTTTGTAGTTTCGAATTTTCAGAGTTTCGGATTTTTGGAGTTTTGGAGTTTCGGAGTTTCGGAGTTTTGGAGTTTCAGACTTTTCGAGGTTCAGGGTTGTGGAATTTCGGAATTTTTGAGTTTTGGAGTTTCGGAGTTCCAGAGTTTCGGAGTTTTGGAGTTTTGCAGTTTCGGAGTTTTGGAGTTTTGGAGTTTCGGAGTTTTTGAGTTTCAGAGTTTTCGAGGTTCAGGGTTGTGGAGTTTCGGAATTTTTGAGTTTTGGAGTTTCGGAGTTTTGGAGTTTTGGTGTTTTGGAGTTTCGAATTTTCAGAGTTTCGGAATTTTGTAGTTTTGTAGTTTTCGAGTGTCGGAGTTTTGGAATGTTGGAGTTTTGGAGCCTTGGAGTTTTGGAGTTTTTGAGTTTTGGAGTTTTGGATTTTTGCAAATTTGGAGTTTTGGGGTTTTGGAGTTTCGGAATTTTTGAGTTTTGGAGTTTCGGAGTTTCGGAGATTTGGAGTTTTGGCGTTTTGGAGATTCGGCGTCTTGGAGTTTCGGAATTTTGCAGTTTTGTAGTTTTGGAGTGTCGGAGTTTTGGAGTGTTGGAGTTTTGGAGTTTCGGAGTTTCGGAGTTTTGGAGTTTCAGAGTTTCAGAGTTCTGGAGGTTCAGGGTTGTGGAGTTTCGGAATTTTTGAGTTTTGGAGTTTCGGAGTTTCGGAGTTTTGGAGTTTTGCGGTTTTGGAGTTTTGGGGTTTCGAATTTTCAGTTTCGGATTTTTGGAGTTTTCGAGTTTTCGAGATTTGGAGTTTCGGCGTTTTGGAGATTCGGAGTCTTGGAGTGTCGGAATTTTGTAGTTTTGTAGTTTTGGAGTTTGGGAGTTTTGGAGTGTTGGAGTTTTGGAGCTTTGGAGTTTTGGAGTTTTTGAGTTTTTTAGTTTTAGATTTTTGCACTTTTGGAGTTTTGGAGTTTTGGAGTGTCGGAGTTTTGGAGTGTTGGAGTTTTGGAGTTTCGGAGTTTCGGAGTTTTGGAGTTTCAGAGTTTCAGAGTTCTGGAGGTTCAGGGTTGTGGAGTTTCGGAATTTTTGAGTTTTGGAGTTTCGGAGTTTTGGAGTTTTGCGGTTTTGGAGTTTTGGAGTTTCGAATTTTCAGTTTCGGATTTTTGGAGTTTTCGAGTTTTCGAGATTTGGAGTTTCGGCGTTTTGGAGATTCGGAGTCTTGGAGTGTCGGAATTTTGTAGTTTTGTAGTTTTGGAGTTTGGGAGTTTTGGAGTGTTGGAGTTTTGGAGCTTTGGAGTTTTGGAGTTTTTGAGTTTTTTCGTTTTAGATTTTTGCACTTTTGGAGTTTTGGAGTTTTGGAGTTTCGGAGTTTTGGAGTTTCAGAGTTTTCGAGGTTCAGGGTTGTGGAGTTTCGGAATTTTTGAGTTTTGGAGTTTCGGAGTTTCGGAGTTTTGGGGTTTTGGAGTTTCGAATTTTCAGTTTCGGATTTTTGGAGTTTTGGAGTTTCGGAGATTTGGAGTTTTGGCGTTTAGGAGATTCGGAATCTTGGAGTTTCGGAATTTTGTAGTTTTGTAGTTTTGCAGTGTCAGATTTCTGGAGTGTTGGAGCTTTGGAGTTTTTTGAGTTTATGAGTTTTTGAGTTTTGGATTTTTGCACTTTTGGAGTTTTGGAGTTTTGGAGTTTTGGAGTTTCGGAGTTTCGGAGCTTTGGAGTTTCAGAGTTTTGGAGGTTCAGGGTTGTGGAGTTTCGGAATTTTTGAGTATTGGAGTTCCGGAGTTTCGGAGTTTTGGAGAATTGCAGTTTTGGAGTTTTGGAGATTCGAATTTTCAGAGTTTCGGATTTTTGGAGTTTTGGAGTTTCGGAGTTTCGGAGTTTTGGAGTCTCAGAGTTTTGGAGGTTCAGGGTTGTGGAGTTTCGGAATTTTTGAGTTTTGGAGTTTCGGAGTTTCAGAGTTTTGGAGTTTCGGAGATTTGGAGTTTTGGCGTTTTGGAGATTCGGGGTCTTGGAGTTTCGGAATTTTGCAGTTTTGTAGTTTTGGAGTGTCGGAGTTTTGGAGTGTTGGAGTTTTGGAGTTTCGGAGTTTCGGAGTTTTGGAGTTTCAGACTTTTCGAGGTTCAGGGTTGTGGAATTTCGGAATTTTTGAGTTTTGGAGTTTCGGAGTTCCGGAGTTTCGGAGTTTTGGAGTTTTGCAGTTTCGGAGTTTTGGAGTTTTGGAGTTTCGGAGTTTTGGAGTTTCAGAGTTTTCGAGGTTCAGGGTTGTGGAGTTTCGGAATTTTTGAGTTTTGGAGTTTCGGAGTTTTGGAGTTTTGGTGTTTTGGAGTTTCGAATTTTCAGAGTTTCGGATTTTTGGAGTTTTGGAGTTCCGGAGATTTGGAGTTTCAGAGTTTTGGAGGTTCAGGGTTGTGGAGTTTCGGAATTTTTGAGTTTTGGAGTTTCGGAGTTTTGGAGTTTTGGAGCTTTGGAGTTTCGGAGTTTCGGAGTTTCAGAGTTTTAGAGGTTCAGGGTTGTGGAGTTTCGGAATTTTTGAGTTTTGGAGTTTCGGAGTTTCGGAGTTTTGGAGTTTTGGAGTTTCAGAGTTTCGGATTTTTGGAGTTTTGGAGTTTCGGAGATTTGGAGTTTTGGCGTTTTGGAGATTCGGAATCTTGGAGTTTCGGAATTTTGTAGTTTTGTAGTTTTGGAGTGTCAGAGTTTTGGAGTGTTGGAGTTTTGGAGCTTTGGAGTTTTGGAGTTTTTGAGTTTTTGAGTTTTGGATTTTTGCAAATTTGGAGTTTTGGAGTTTTGGAGTTTCGGAGTTTTGGAGTCTGAGTTTTGGAGGTTCAGGGTTGTGGAGTTTCGGAATTTTTGAGTTTTGGAGTTTCGGAGTTTCAGAGTTTTGGAGTTTCGGAGATTTGGAGTTTTGGCGTTTTGGAGATTCGGGGTCTTGGAGTTTCGGAATTTTGCAGTTTTGTAGTTTTGGAGTGTCGGAGTTTTGGAGTGTTGGAGTTTTGGAGTTTCGGAGTTTCGGAGTTTTGGAGTTTCAGACTTTTCGAGGTTCAGGGTTGTGGAATTTCGGAATTTTTGAGTTTTGGAGTTTCGGAGTTCCGGAGTTTCGGAGTTTTGGAGTTTTGCAGTTTCGGAGTTTTGGAGTTTTGGAGTTTCGGAGTTTTGGAGTTTCAGAGTTTTCGAGGTTCAGGGTTGTGGAGTTTCGGAACTTTTGAGTTTTGGAGTTTCGGAGTTTTGGAGTTTTGGTGTTTTGGAGTTTCGAATTTTCAGAGTTTCGGATTTTTGGAGTTTTGGAGTTCCGGAGATTTGGAGTTTCAGAGTTTTGGAGGTTCAGGGTTGTGGAGTTTCGGAATTTTTGAGTTTTGGAGTTTCGGAGTTTTGGAGTTTTGGAGCTTTGGAGTTTCGGAGTTTCGGAGTTTCAGAGTTTTAGAGGTTCAGGGTTGTGGAGTTTCGGAATTTTTGAGTTTTGGAGTTTCGGAGTTTCGGAGTTTTGGAGTTTTGGAGTTTCAGAGTTTTGGAGGTTCAGGGTTGTGGAGTTTCGGAATTTTTGAGTTTTGGAGTTTCGGAGTTTTGGAGAATTGCAGTTTTGGAGTTTTGGGGTTTTGGAGTTTGGAATTTTCAGAGTTTCGGATTTTTGGAGTTTTGGAGTTTCGGAGATTTGGAGTTTTGGCCTTTTGGAGATTCGGGGTCTTGGAGTTTCCGAATTTTGTAGTTTTGCAGTTTTGGAGTGTCGGAGGTTTGGAGTGTTGGAGTTTTGGAGTTTTGGAGTTTTGGAGTTTTGGAGTTTCGGAGTTTCGGAGTTTCGGAGTTTTGTAGTTTCAGAGTTTTGGAGGTTCAGGGTTGTGGAATTTCGGAATTTTTGAGTTTTGGAGTTTCGGAGTTTTGGAGTATTGCAGTTTTGGAATTTTGGAGTTTTGGAGTTTCGAATTTTCAGAGTTTCGGATTTTTGGAGTTTTGCAGTTTCGGAGATTTGGAGTTTTGGCGTTTTGGAGATTCGGAATCTTGGAGTTTCGGAATTTTGTAGTTTTGTAGTTTTGGAGTGTCAGAGTTTTGGAGTGTTGGAGTTTTGGAGCTTTGGAGTTTTTGAGTTTTGGATTTTTGCACTTTTGGAGTTTTGGAGTTTCGGAGTTTCGGAGTTTTGGAGTTTCAGAGTTTTGGAGGTTCAGGGTTGTGGAGTTTCGGAATTTTTGAGTATTGGAGTTTCGGAGTTTTGGAGAATTGCAGTTTTGGAGTTTTGGAGTTTCGAATTTTCAGAGTTTCGGATTTTTGGAGTTTTGGAGTTTCGGAGTTTTGGAGTTTCAGAGTTTTCGAGGTTCAGGGTTGTGGAGTTTCGGAATTTTTGAGTTTTGGAGTTGCGCAGTTTCGGAGTTTTGGAGTTTTGGAGTTTCGGAGATTTGGAGTTTTGGCGTATTGGAGATTCGGAATCTTGGAGTTTCGGAATTTTGTAGTTTTGTAGTTTTCGAGTGTCGGAGTTTTGGAGTGTTGGAGTTTTGGAGCTTTGGAGTTTTGGAGTTTTTGAGTTTTGGATTTTTGCACTTTTGGAGTTTTGGAGTTTCAGAGTTTTGGAGGTTCAGGGTTGTGGAGTTTCGGAATTTTTGAGTTTTGGAGTTTCGGAGTTTCGGAGTTTTGGAGAATTGCAGTTTTGGAGTTTTGGGGTTTTGGAGTTTCGAATTTTCAGAGTTTCGGATTTTTGGAGTTTTGGAGTTTCGGAGTTTCGGAGTTTTGGAGTTTCAGAGTTTTCGAGGTTCAGGGTTGTGGAGTTTCGGAATTTTTGAGTTTTGGAGTTTCGGAGTTTCGGAGTTTTGGAGTTTTGGAGTTTTGGAGTTTCGAATTTTCAGAGTTTCGGATTTTTGGAGTTTCGGAGATTTGGAGTTTTGGCGTTTTGGAGATTCGGAATCTTGGAGTTTCGGAATTTTGTAGTTTTGTAGTTTTGGAGTGTCAGAGTTCTGGAGTGTTGGAGCTTTGGAGTTTTGGAGTTTATGAGTTTTTGAGTTTTGGATTTTTGCACTTTTGGAGTTTTGGAGTTTTGGAGTTTCGGAGTTTCGGAGTTTTGGAGTTTCAGAGTTTTGGAGGTTCAGGGTTGTGGAGTTTCGGAATTTTTGAGTATTGGAGTTCCGGAGTTTCGGAGTTTTGGAGAATTGCAGTTTTGGAATTTTTGTAGTTTCGAATTTTCAGAGTTTCGGATTTTTGGAGTTTTGGAGTTTCGGAGTTTCGGAGTTTTGGAGTTTCAGACTTTTCGAGGTTCAGGGTTGTGGAATTTCGGAATTTTTGAGTTTTGGAGTTTCGGAGTTCCAGAGTTTCGGAGTTTTGGAGTTTTGCAGTTTCGGAGTTTTGGAGTTTTGGAGTTTCGGAGTTTTTGAGTTTCAGAGTTTTCGAGGTTCAGGGTTGTGGAGTTTCGGAATTTTTGAGTTTTGGAGTTTCGGAGTTTTGGAGTTTTGGTGTTTTGGAGTTTCGAATTTTCAGAGTTTCGGAATTTTGTAGTTTTGTAGTTTTCGAGTGTCGGAGTTTTGGAATGTTGGAGTTTTGGAGCCTTGGAGTTTTGGAGTTTTTGAGTTTTGGAGTTTTGGATTTTTGCAAATTTGGAGTTTTGGGGTTTTGGAGTTTCGGAATTTTTGAGTTTTGGAGTTTCGGAGTTTCGGAGATTTGGAGTTTTGGCGTTTTGGAGATTCGGCGTCTTGGAGTTTCGGAATTTTGCAGTTTTGTAGTTTTGGAGTGTCGGAGTTTTGGAGTGTTGGAGTTTTGGAGTTTCGGAGTTTCGGAGTTTTGGAGTTTCAGAGTTTCAGAGTTCTGGAGGTTCAGGGTTGTGGAGTTTCGGAATTTTTGAGTTTTGGAGTTTCGGAGTTTCGGAGTTTTGGAGTTTTGCGGTTTTGGAGTTTTGGAGTTTCGAATTTTCAGTTTCGGATTTTTGGAGTTTTCGAGTTTTCGAGATTTGGAGTTTCGGCGTTTTGGAGATTCGGAGTCTTGGAGTGTCGGAATTTTGTAGTTTTGTAGTTTTGGAGTTTGGGAGTTTTGGAGTGTTGGAGTTTTGGAGCTTTGGAGTTTTGGAGCTTTTGAGTTTTTTAGTTTTAGATTTTTGCACTTTTGGAGTTTTGGAGTTTTGGAGTTTCGGAGTTTTGGAGTTTCAGAGTTTTCGAGGTTCAGGGTTGTGGAGTTTCGGAATTTTTGAGTTTTGGAGTTTCGGAGTTTTGGAGTTTTGGAGTTTCGAATTTTCAGTTTCGGATTTTTGGAGTTTTGGAGTTTCGGAGATTTGGAGTTTTGGCGTTTTGGAGATTCGGAATCTTGGAGTTTCGGAATTTTGTAGTTTTGTAGTTTTGCAGTGTCAGAGTTCTGGAGTGTTGGAGCTTTGGAGTTTTGGAGTTTATGAGTTTTTGAGTTTTGGATTTTTGCACTTTTGGAGTTTTGGAGTTTTGGAGTTTTGGAGTTTCGGAGTTTCGGAGCTTTGGAGTTTCAGAGTTTTGGAGGTTCAGGGTTGTGGAGTTTCGGAATTTTTGAGTATTGGAGTTCCGGAGTTTCGGAGTTTTGGAGAATTGCAGTTTTGGAGTTTTGGAGATTCGAATTTTCAGAGCTTCGGATTTTTGGAGTTTTGGAGTTCCGGAGATTTGGAGTTTCAGAGTTTTGGAGGTTCAGGGTTGTGGAGTTTCGGAATTTTTGAGTTTTGGAGTTTCGGAGTTTCGGAGTTTTGGAGTATTGCAGTTTTGGAATTTTGGAGCTTTGGAGTTTCGAATTTTCAGAGTTTGGGATTTTTGGTGTTTTGGAGTTTTGGAGATTTGGAGTTTTGGCATTTTGGAGATTCGGAATTTTGGAGTTTCGGAATTTTGTAGTTTTGTAGTTTTGGAGTGTCAGAGTTTTGAAGTGTTGGAGTTTTGGAGCTTTGGAGTTTTGGAGTTTTTGAGTTTTGGATTTTTGCACTTTTGGAGTTTTGGAGTTTTGGAGTTTTGGAGTTTCGGAGTTTCGGAGTTTCGGAGTATTCGAGTTTCAGAGTTTTGGAGGTTCAGGGTTGTGGAGTTTCGGAATTTTTTAGTTTTGGAGTTTCGGAGTTTCGGAGTTTTGGAATATTGCAGTTTTGGAATTTTGGAGTTTTGGAGTTTCGAATTTTCAGAGTTTCGGATTTTTGGAGTTTTGGAGTTTCGGAGATTTGGAGTTTTGGCGTTTTGGAGATTCGGAATCTTGGAGTTTCGGAATTTTGTAGTTTTGTAGTTTTGGAGTGTCAGAGTTTTGGAGTGTTGGAGTTTTGGAGCTTTGGAGTTTTGGAGTTTTTGAGTTTTTGAGTTTTGGATTTTGACACTTTTGGAGTTTTGGAGTTTTGGAGTTTCGGAGTTTCGGAGTTTTGTAGTTTCAGAGTTTTGGAGGTTCAGGGTTGTGGAGTTTCGGAATTTTTGAGTATTGGAGTTTCGGAGTTTCGGAGTTTCGGAGTTTTGGAGTTTTGGAGTTTTGGAGTTTCGAATTTTCAGAGTTTCGGATTTTTGGAGTTTTGGAGTTTTGGAGATTTGGAGTTTTGGCGTTTTGGAGATTCGGAATCTTGGAGTTTCGGAATTTTGTAGTTTTGTAGTTTTGGAGTGTCAGAGTTCTGGAGTGTTGGAGCTTTGCAGTTTTGGAGTGTCAGAGGTTTGGAGTGTTGGAGTTTTGGAGTTTTGGAGTTTTGGAGTTTCGGAGTTTCGGAGTTTTGGAGTTTCAGAGTTTTGGAGGTTCAGGGTTGTGGAATTTCGGAATTTTTGAGTTTTGGAGTTTCGGAGTTTTGGAGTTTTGGAGTTTTTGAGTTTTTGAGTTTTTGAGATTTGGATTTTTGCACTTTTGGAGTTTTGGAGTTTCGGAGTTTCGGAGGTTCAGGGTTGTGGAGTTTCGGAATTTTTGAGTATTGGAGTTTCGGAGTTTCGGAGTTTTGGAGAATTGCAGTTTTGGAGTTTTGGAGTTTCGAATTTTCAGTTTCGGATTTTTGGAGTTTTGGAGTTTCGGAGTTTTGGAGTTTCAGTTTTCGAGGTTCAGGGTTGTGGAGTTTCGGAATTTTTGAGTTTTGGAGTTTCGGAGTTTCGGAGTTTCGGAGTTTTGGAGTTTTGGAGTTTCGGAGATTTGGAGTTTTGGCGTTTTGGAGATTCGGAATCTTGGAGTTTCGGAATTTTGTAGTTTTGTAGTTTTCGAGTGTCGGAGTTTTGGAGTGTTGGAGTTTTGGAGCTTTGGAGTTTCGGAATTTTTGAGTTTTGGAGTTTCGGAGTTTTGGAGTTTCGGAGTTTTGGAGTTTTAGTGTTTTGGAGTTTCGAATTTTCAGAGTTTCGGATTTTTGGAGTTTTGGAGTTCCGGAGATTTGGAGTTTCAGAGTTTTGGAGGTTCAGGGTTGTGGAGTTTCGGAATTTTTGAGTTTTGGAGTTTCGGAGTTTCGGAGTTTTGGAGTATTGCAGTTTTGGAATTTTGGAGTTTTGGAGTTTCGAATTTTCAGAGTTTGGGATTTTTGGTGTTTTGGAGTTTTGGAGATTTGGAGTTTTGGAGTGTCAGAGTTTTGGAGTGTTGGAGTTTTGGAGCTTTGGAGTTTTGGAGTTTTTGAGTTTTGGATTTTTGCACTTTTGGAGTTTTGGAGTTTTGGAGTTTTGGAGTTTCGGAGTTTCGGAGTTTCGGAGTATTCGAGTTTCAGAGTTTTGGAGGTTCAGGGTTGTGGAGTTTCAGAATTTTTGAGTTTTGGAGTTTCGGAGTTTCGGAGTTTGGGAATATTGCAGTTTTGGATTTTTGGAGTTTTGGAGTTTCGAATTTTCAGAGTTTCGGATTTTTGGAGTTTTGGAGTTTCGGAGATTTGGAGTTTTGGCGTTTTGGAGATTCGGAATCTTGGAGTTTCGGAATTTTGTAGTTTTATAGTTTTGGAGTGTCAGGGTTTTGGAGTGTTGGAGTTTTGGAGCTTTGGAGTTTTGGAGTTTTTGAGTTTTTGAGTTTTGGATTTTGACACTTTTGGAGTTTTGGAGTTTTGGAGTTTCGGAGTTTCGGAGTTTTGTAGTTTCAGAGTTTTGGAGGTTCAGGGTTGTGGAGTTTCGGAATATTTGAGTATTGGAGTTTCGGAGTTTCGGAGTTTTGGAGAATTGCAGTTTTGGAGTTTTGGAGTTTCGAATTTTCAGAGTTTCGGATTTTTGGAGTTTTGGAGTTTTGGAGATTTGGAGTTTTGTGCGTTTTGGAGATTCGGAATCTTGGAGTTTCGGAATTTTGTAGTTTTGTAGTTTTCGAGTGTCGGAGTTTTGGAGTGTTGGAGTTTTGGAGCCTTGGAGTTTTGGAGTTTTTGAGTTTTGGAGTTTTGGATTTTTGCAAATTTGGAGTTTTGGAGTTTTGGAGTTTCGGAGTTTTGGAGTCTCAGAGTTTTGGAGGTTCAGGGTTGTGGAGTTTCGGAATTTTTGAGTTTTGGAGTTTCGGAGTTTCAGAGTTTTGGAGTTTCGGAGATTTGGAGTTTTGGCGTTTTGGAGATTCGGGGTCTTGGAGTTTCGGAATTTTGCAGTTTTGTAGTTTTGGAGTGTCGGAGTTTTGGAGTGTTGGAGTTTTGGAGTTTCGGAGTTTCGGAGTTTTGGAGTTTCAGACTTTTCGAGGTTCAGGGTTGTGGAATTTCGGAATTTTTGAGTTTTGGAGTTTCGGAGTTCCGGAGTTTCGGAGTTTTGGAGTTTTGCAGTTTCGGAGTTTTTGTGTTTTGGAGTTTCGGAGTTTTGGAGTTTCAGAGTTTTCGAGGTTCAGGGTTGTGGAGTTTCGGAATTTTTGAGTTTTGGAGTTTCGGAGTTTTGGAGTTTTGGTGTTTTGGAGTTTCGAATTTTCAGAGTTTCGGATTTTTGGAGTTTTGGAGTTCCGGAGATTTGGAGTTTCAGAGTTTTGGAGGTTCAGGGTTGTGGAGTTTCGGAATTTTTGAGTTTTGGAGTTTCGGAGTTTTGGAGTTTTGGAGCTTTGGAGTTTCGGAGTTTCGGAGTTTCAGAGTTTTAGAGGTTCAGGGTTGTGGAGTTTCGGAATTTTTGAGTTTTGGAGTTTCGGAGTTTCGGAGTTTTGGAGTTTTGGAGTTTCAGAGTTTTGGAGGTTCAGGGTTGTGGAGTTTCGGAATTTTTGAGTTTTGGAGTTTCGGAGTTTTGGAGCATTGCAGTTTTGGAGTTCTGGAGTTTTGGAGTTTGGAATTTTCAGTTTCGGATTTTTGGAGTTTTGGAGTTTCGGAGATTTGGAGTTTTGGCGTTTTGGAGATTCGGAATCTTGGAGTTTCGGAATTTTGTAGTTTTGTAGTTTTGGAGTGTCAGAGTTTTGGAGTGTTGGAGTTTTGGAGCTTTGGAGTTTTTGAGTTTTGGATTTTTGCACTTTTGGAGTTTTGGAGTTTCGGAGTTTCGGAGTTTTGGAGTTTCAGAGTTTTGGAGGTTCAGGGTTGTGGAGTTTCGGAATTTTTGAGTATTGGAGTTTCGGAGTTTTGGAGAATTGCAGTTTTGGAGTTTTGGAGTTTCGAATTTTCAGAGTTTCGGATTTTTGGAGTTTTGGAGTTTTGGAGTTTTGGAGTTTCAGAGTTTTCGAGGTTCAGGGTTGTGGAGTTTCGGAATTTTTGAGTTTTGGAGTTTCGGAGTTTCGGAGTTTTGGAGTTTTGGATTCGGAGATTTGGAGTTTTGGCGTATTGGAGATTCGGAATCTTGGAGTTTCGGAATTTTGTAGTTTTGTAGTTTTCGAGTGTCGGAGTTTTGGAGTGTTGGAGTTTTGGAGCTTTGGAGTTTTGGAGTTTTTGAGTTTTGGATTTTTGCACTTTTGGAGTTTTGGAGTTTCAGAGTTTTGGAGGTTCAGGGTTGTGGAGTTTCGGAATTTTTGAGTTTTGGAGTTTCGGAGTTTCGGAGTTTTGGAGAATTGCAGTTTTGGAGTTTTGGGGTTTTGGAGTTTCGAATTTTCAGTTTCGGATTTTTGGAGTTTTGGAGTTTCGGAGTTTCGGAGTTTTGGAGTTTCAGAGTTTTCGAGGTTCAGGGTTGTGGAGTTTCGGAATTTTTGGAGTTTTGGAGTTTCGGAGTTTCGGAGTTTTGGAGTTTTGGAGTTTTGGAGTTTCGAATTTTCAGAGTTTCGGATTTTTGGAGTTTTGGAGTTTCGGAGATTTGGAGTTTTGGCGTTTTGGAGATTCGGAATCTTGGAGTTTCGGAATTTTGTAGTTTTGTAGTTTTGGAGTGTCAGAGTTCTGGAGTGTTGGAGCTTTGGAGTTTTGGAGTTTATGAGTTTTTGAGTTTTGGATTTTTGCACTTTTGGAGTTTTGGAGTTTTGGAGTTTTGGAGTTTTGGAGTTTTGGAGTTTCGGAGTTTTGGAGTTTCAGAGTTTTGGAGGTTCAGGGTTGTGGAGTTTCGGAATTTTTGAGTATTGGAGTTCCGGAGTTTCGGAGTTTTGGAGAATTGCAGTTTTGGAATTTTTGTAGTTTCGAATTTTCAGAGTTTCGGATTTTTGGAGTTTTGGAGTTTCGGAGTTTCGGAGTTTTGGAGTTTCAGACTTTTCGAGGTTCAGGGTTGTGGAATTTCGGAATTTTTGAGTTTTGGAGTTTCGGAGTTCCAGAGTTTCGGAGTTTTGGAGTTTCGGAGTTTTGGAGTTTCAGAGTTTTCGAGGTTCAGGGTTGTGGAGTTTCGGAATTTTTGAGTTTTGGAGTTTCGGAGTTTCGGAGTTTTGGAGTTTCAGAGTTTTGGAGGTTCAGGGTTGTGGAGTTTCGGAATTTTTGAGTTTTGGAGTTTCGGAGTTTTGGAGTTTTGGAGTTTCGGAGTTTCGGAGTTTCAGAGTTTTCGAGGTTCAGGGTTGTGGAGTTTCGGAATTTTTGAGTTTTGGAGTTTCGGAGTTTCGGAGTTTTGGAGTTTCAGAGTTTTGGAGGTTCAGGGTTGTGGAGTTTCGGAATTTTTGAGTTTTGGAGTTTCGGAGTTTTGGAGCATTGCAGTTTTGGAGTTCTGGAGTTTTGGAGTTTGGAATTTTCAGAGTTTCGGATTTTTCGAGTTTTGGAGTTTCGGAGATTTGGAGTTTTGGCGTTTTGGAGATTCGGAATCTTGGAGTTTCGGAATTTTGTAGTTTTGTAGTTTTGGAGTGTCAGAGTTTTGGAGTGTTGGAGTTTTGGAGCTTTGGAGTTTTTGAGTTTTGGATTTTTGCACTTTTGGAGTTTTGGAGTTTCGGAGTTTCGGAGTTTTGGAGTTTCAGAGTTTTGGAGGTTCAGGGTTGTGGAGTTTCGGAATTTTTGAGTATTGGAGTTTCGGAGTTTTGGAGAATTGCAGTTTTGGAGTTTTGGAGTTTCGAATTTTCAGAGTTTCGGATTTTTGGAGTTTTGGAGTTTTGGAGTTTCAGAGTTTTCGAGGTTCAGGGTTGTGGAGTTTCGGAATTTTTGAGTTTTGGAGTTTCGGAGTTTCGGAGTTTTGGAGTTTTGGAGTTTCGGAGATTTGGAGTTTTGGCGTATTGGAGATTCGGAATCTTGGAGTTTCGGAATTTTGTAGTTTTGTAGTTTTCGAGTGTCGGAGTTTTGGAGTGTTGGAGTTTTGGAGTTTTGGGGTTTTGGAGTTTCGAACTTTCAGAGTTTCGGATTTTTGGAGTTTTGGAGTTTCGGAGTTTCGGAGTTTTGGAGTTTCAGAGTTTTCGAGGTTCAGGGTTGTGGAGTTTCGGAATTTTTGAGTTTTGGAGTTTCGGAGTTTCGGAGTTTTGGAGTTTTGGAGTTTTGGAGTTTCGAATTTTCAGAGTTTCGGATTTTTGGAGTTTTGGAGTTTCGGAGATTTGGAGTTTTGGCGTTTTGGAGATTCGGAATCTTGGAGTTTCGGAATTTTGTAGTTTTGTAGTTTTGGAGTGTCAGAGTTCTGGAGTGTTGGAGCTTTGGAGTTTTGGAGTTTATGAGTTTTTGAGTTTTGGATTTTTGCACTTTTGGAGTTTTGGAGTTTTGGAGTTTTGGAGTTTTGGAGTTTCGGAGTTTTGGAGTTTCAGAGTTTTGGAGGTTCAGGGTTGTGGAGTTTCGGAATTTTTGAGTATTGGAGTTCCGGAGTTTCGGAGTTTTGGAGAATTGCAGTTTTGGAATTTTTGTAGTTTCGAATTTTCAGAGTTTCGGATTTTTGGAGTTTTGGAGTTTCGGAGTTTCGGAGTTTTGAGTTTCAGACTTTTCGAGGTTCAGGGTTGTGGAATTTCGGAATTTTTGAGTTTTGGAGTTTCGGAGTTCCAGAGTTTCGGAGTTTTGGAGTTTCGGAGTTTTGGAGTTTCAGAGTTTTCGAGGTTCAGGGTTGTGGAGTTTCGGAATTTTTGAGTTTTGGAGTTTCGGAGTTTTGGAGTTTTGGTGTTTTGGAGTTTCGAATTTTCAGAGTTTCGGATTTTTGGAGTTTTGGAGTTCCGGAGATTTGGAGTTTCAGAGTTTTGGAGGTTCAGGGTTGTGGAGTTTCGGAATTTTTGAGTTTTGGAGTTTCGGAGTTTTGGAGTTTTGGAGTTTCGGAGTTTCGGAGTTTCAGAGTTTTCGAGGTTCAGGGTTGTGGAGTTTCGGAATTTTTGAGTTTTGGAGTTTCGGAGTTTCGGAGTTTTGGAGTTTCAGAGTTTTGGAGGTTCAGGGTTGTGGAGTTTCGGAATTTTTGAGTTTTGGAGTTTCGGAGTTTTGGAGTTTTGGTGTTTTGGAGTTTCGAATTTTCAGAGTTTCGGATTTTTGGAGTTTTGGAGTTCCGGAGATTTGGAGTTTCAGAGTTTTGGAGGTTCAGGGTTGTGGAGTTTCGGAATTTTTGAGTTTTGGAGTTTCGGAGTTTTGGAGTTTTGGAGTTTCGGAGTTTCAGAGTTTTCGAGGTTTAGGGTTGTGGAGTTTCGGAATTTTTGAGTTTTGGAGTTTCGGAGTTTTGGAGTTTTGGAGTTTCGGAGTTTTGGAGTTTCAGAGTTTTCGAGTTTCAGGGTTGTGGAGTTTCGGAATTTTTGAGTTTTGGAGTTTCGGAGTTTTGGAGTTTTGGTGTTTTGGAGTTTCGAATTTTCAGAGTTTCGGATTTTTGGAGTTTTGGAGTTCTGGAGATTTGGAGTTTCAGAGTTTTGGAGGTTCAGGGTTGTGGAGTTTCGGAATTTTTGAGTTTTGGAGTTTCGGAGTTTTGGAGTTTTGGAGTTTCGGAGTTTCGGAGTTTCAGAGTTTTCGAGGTTCAGGGTTGTGGAGTTTCGGAATTTTTGAGTTTTGGAGTTTCGGAGTTTCGGAGTTTTGGAGTTTCGGAGTTTTGGAGTTTCGGAGTTTTGAAGTATTGCAGTTTTGGAATTTTGGAGTTTTGGAGTTTCGAATTTTCAGAGTTTCGGATTTTTGGAGTTTTGGAGTTTCAGAGATTTGGAGTTTTGGCGTTTTCGAGATTCGGAATCTTGGAGTTTCGGAATTTTGTAGTTTTGTATTTTTGGAGTGTCGGAGTTTTGGAGTGTTGGAGTTTTGGAGCTTTGGAGCTTTGGAGTTTCGGAGTTTTGGAGTTTCAGAGTTTTGGAGGTTCAGGGTTGTGGAGTTTCGGAATTTTTGAGTATTGGAGTTTCGGAGTTTTGGAGTTTCGGAGTTTTGGAGTTTCAGAGTTTTCGAGGTTCAGGGTTGTGGAGTTTCGGAATTTTTGAGTTTTGGAGTTTCGGAGTTTTGGAGTTTTAGTGTTTTGGAGTTTCGAATTTTCAGAGTTTCGGATTTTTGGAGTTTTGGAGTTCCGGAGATTTGGAGTTTCAGAGTTTTGGAGGTTCAGGGTTGTGGAGTTTCGGAATTTTTGAGTTTTGGAGTTTCGGAGTTTCGGAGTTTTGGAGTATTGCAGTTTTGGAATTTTGGAGTTTTGGAGTTTCGAATTTTCAGAGTTTGGGATTTTTGGTGTTTTGGAGTTTTGGAGATTTGGAGTTTTGGAGTGTCAGAGTTTTGGAGTGTTGGAGTTTTGGAGCTTTGGAGTTTTGGAGTTTTTGAGTTTTGGATTTTTGCACTTTTGGAGTTTTGGAGTTTTGGAGTTTTGGAGTTTTGGAGTTTCGGAGTTTCGGAGTTTCGGAGTATTCGAGTTTCAGAGTTTTGGAGGTTCAGGGTTGTGGAGTTTCGGAATTTTTGAGTTTTGGAGTTTCGGAGTTTCGGAGTTTTGGAATATTGCAGTTTTGGAATTTTGGAGTTTTGGAGTTTCGAATTTTCAGAGTTTCGGATTTTTGGAGTTTTGGAGTTTCGGAGATTTGGAGTTTTGGCGTTTTGGAGATTCGGAATCTTGGAGTTTCGGAATTTTGTAGTTTTATAGTTTTGGAGTGTCAGAGTTTTGGAGTGTTGGAGTTTTGGAGCTTTGGAGTTTTGGAGTTTTTGAGTTTTTGAGTTTTGGATTTTGACACTTTTGGAGTTTTGGAGTTTCGGAGTTTCGGAGTTTTGTAGTTTCAGAGTTTTGGAGGTTCAGGGTTGTGGAGTTTCGGAATATTTGAGTATTGGAGTTTCGGAGTTTCGGAGTTTTGGAGAATTGCAGTTTTGGAGTTTTGGAGTTTCGATTTTTCAGAGTTTCGGATTTTTGGAGTTTTGGAGTTTTGGAGATTTGGAGTTTTGTGCGTTTTGGAGATTCGGAATCTTGGAGTTTCGGAATTTTGTAGTTTTGTAGTTTTCGAGTGTCGGAGTTTTGGAGTGTTGGAGTTTTGGAGCCTTGGAGTTTTGGAGTTTTTGAGTTTTGGAGTTTTGGATTTTTGCAAATTTGGAGTTTTGGAGTTTTGGAGTTTCGGAGTTTTGGAGTCTCAGAGTTTTGGAGGTTCAGGGTTGTGGAGTTTCGGAATTTTTGAGTTTTGGAGTTTCGGAGTTTCAGAGTTTTGGAGTTTCGGAGATTTGGAGTTTTGGCGTTTTGGAGATTCGGGGTCTTGGAGTTTCGGAATTTTGCAGTTTTGTAGTTTTGGAGTGTCGGAGTTTTGGAGTGTTGGAGTTTTGGAGTTTCGGAGTTTCGGAGTTTTGGAGTTTCAGACTTTTCGAGGTTCAGGGTTGTGGAATTTCGGAATTTTTGAGTTTTGGAGTTTCGGAGTTCCGGAGTTTCGGAGTTTTGGAGTTTTGCAGTTTCGGAGTTTTTGAGTTTTGGAGTTTCGGAGTTTTGGAGTTTCAGAGTTTTCGAGGTTCAGGGTTGTGGAGTTTCGGAATTTTTGAGTTTTGGAGTTTCGGAGTTTTGGAGTTTTGGTGTTTTGGAGTTTCGAATTTTCAGAGTTTCGGATTTTTGGAGTTTTGGAGTTCCGGAGATTTGGAGTTTCAGAGTTTTGGAGGTTCAGGGTTGTGGAGTTTCGGAATTTTTGAGTTTTGGAGTTTCGGAGTTTTGGAGTTTTGGAGCTTTGGAGTTTCGGAGTTTCGGAGTTTCAGAGTTTTAGAGGTTCAGGGTTGTGGAGTTTCGGAATTTTTGAGTTTTGGAGTTTCGGAGTTTCGGAGTTTTGGAGTTTTGGAGTTTCAGAGTTTTGGAGGTTCAGGGTTGTGGAGTTTCGGAATTTTTGAGTTTTGGAGTTTCGGAGTTTTGGAGCATTGCAGTTTTGGAGTTCTGGAGTTTTGGAGTTTGGAATTTTCAGAGTTTCGGATTTTTGGAGTTTTGGAGTTTCGGAGATTTGGAGTTTTGGCGTTTTGGAGATTCGGAATCTTGGAGTTTCGGAATTTTGTAGTTTTGTAGTTTTGGAGTGTCAGAGTTTTGGAGTGTTGGAGTTTTGGAGCTTTGGAGTTTTTGAGTTTTGGATTTTTGCACTTTTGGAGTTTTGGAGTTTCGGAGTTTCGGAGTTTTGGAGTTTCAGAGTTTTGGAGGTTCAGGGTTGTGGAGTTTCGGAATTTTTGAGTATTGGAGTTTCGGAGTTTTGGAAAATTGCAGTTTTGGAGTTTTGGAGTTTCGAATTTTCAGAGTTTCGGATTTTTGGAGTTTTGGAGTTTTGGAGTTTTGGAGTTTCAGAGTTTTCGAGGTTCAGGGTTGTGGAGTTTCGAAATTTTTGAGTTTTGGAGTTTCGGAGTTTCGGAGTTTTGGAGTTTTGGAGTTTCGGAGATTTGGAGTTTTGGCGTATTGGAGATTCGGAATCTTGGAGTTTCGGAATTTTGTAGTTTTGTAGTTTTCGAGTGTCGGAGTTTTGGAGTGTTGGAGTTTTGGAGCTTTGGAGTTTTGGAGTTTTTGAGTTTTGGATTTTTGCACTTTTGGAGTTTTGGAGTTTCAGAGTTTTGGAGGTTCAGGGTTGTGGAGTTTCGGAATTTTTGAGTTTTGGAGTTTCGGAGTTTCGGAGTTTTGGAGAATTGCAGTTTTGGAGTTTTGGGGTTTTGGAGTTTCGAATTTTCAGTTTCGGATTTTTGGAGTTTTGGAGTTTCGGAGTTTCGGAGTTTTGGAGTTTCAGAGTTTTCGAGGTTCAGGGTTGTGGAGTTTCGGAATTTTTGGAGTTTTGGAGTTTCGGAGTTTCGGAGTTTTGGAGTTTTGGTGTTTTGGAGTTTCGAATTTTCAGAGTTTCGGATTTTTGGAGTTTTGGAGTTTCGGAGATTTGGAGTTTTGGCGTTTTGGAGATTCGGAATCTTGGAGTTTCGGAATTTTGTAGTTTTGTAGTTTTGGAGTGTCAGAGTTCTGGAGTGTTGGAGCTTTGGAGTTTTGGAGTTTATGAGTTTTTGAGTTTTGGATTTTTGCACTTTTGGAGTTTTGGAGTTTTGGAGTTTTGGAGTTTTGGAGTTTTGGAGTTTCGGAGTTTTGGAGTTTCAGAGTTTTGGAGGTTCAGGGTTGTGGAGTTTCGGAATTTTTGAGTATTGGAGTTCCGGAGTTTCGGAGTTTTGGAGAATTGCAGTTTTGGAATTTTTGTAGTTTCGAATTTTCAGAGTTTCGGATTTTTGGAGTTTTGGAGTTTCGGAGTTTCGGAGTTTTGGAGTTTCAGACTTTTCGAGGTTCAGGGTTGTGGAATTTCGGAATTTTTGAGTTTTGGAGTTTCGGAGTTCCAGAGTTTCGGAGTTTTGGAGTTTCGGAGTTTTGGAGTTTCAGAGTTTTCGAGGTTCAGGGTTGTGGAGTTTCGGAATTTTTGAGTTTTGGAGTTTCGGAGTTTTGGAGTTTTGGTGTTTTGGAGTTTCGAATTTTCAGAGTTTCGGATTTTTGGAGTTTTGGAGTTCCGGAGATTTGGAGTTTCAGAGTTTTGGAGGTTCAGGGTTGTGGAGTTTCGGAATTTTTGAGTTTTGGAGTTTCGGAGTTTTGGAGTTTTGGAGTTTCGGAGTTTCGGAGTTTCAGAGTTTTCGAGGTTCAGGGTTGTGGAGTTTCGGAATTTTTGAGTTTTGGAGTTTCGGAGTTTTGGAGCATTGCAGTTTTGGAGTTCTGGAGTTTTGGAGTTTGGAATTTTCAGAGTTTCGGATTTTTGGAGTTTTGGAGTTTCGGAGATTTGGAGTTTTGGCGTTTTGGAGATTCGGAATCTTGGAGTTTCGGAATTTTGTAGTTTTGTAGTTTTGGAGTGTCAGAGTTTTGGAGTGTTGGAGTTTTGGAGCTTTGGAGTTTTTGAGTTTTGGATTTTTGCACTTTTGGAGTTTTGGAGTTTCGGAGTTTCGGAGTTTTGGAGTTTCAGAGTTTTGGAGGTTCAGGGTTGTGGAGTTTCGGAATTTTTGAGTATTGGAGTTTCGGAGTTTTGGAGAATTGCAGTTTTGGAGTTTTGGAGTTTCGAATTTTCAGAGTTTCGGATTTTTGGAGTTTTGGAGTTTTGGAGTTTCAGAGTTTTCGAGGTTCAGGGTTGTGGAGTTTCGGAATTTTTGAGTTTTGGAGTTTCGGAGTTTCGGAGTTTTGGAGTTTTGGAGTTTCGGAGATTTGGAGTTTTGGCGTATTGGAGATTCGGAATCTTGGAGTTTCGGAATTTTGTAGTTTTGTAGTTTTCGAGTGTCGGAGTTTTGGAGTGTTGGAGTTTTGGAGCTTTGGAGTTTTGGAGTTTTTGAGTTTTGGATTTTTGCACTTTTGGAGTTTTGGAGTTTCAGAGTTTTGGAGGTTCAGGGTTGTGGAGTTTCGGAATTTTTGAGTTTTGGAGTTTCGGAGTTTCGGAGTTTTGGAGAATTGCAGTTTTGGAGTTTTGGGGTTTTGGAGTTTCGAACTTTCAGAGTTTCGGATTTTTGGAGTTTTGGAGTTTCGGAGTTTCGGAGTTTTGGAGTTTCAGAGTTTTCGAGGTTCAGGGTTGTGGAGTTTCGGAATTTTTGAGTTTTGGAGTTTCGGAGTTTCGGAGTTTTGGAGTTTTGAAGTTTTGGAGTTTCGAATTTTCAGAGTTTCGGATTTTTGGAGTTTTGGAGTTTCGGAGATTTGGAGTTTTGGCGTTTTGGAGATTCGGAATCTTGGAGTTTCGGAATTTTGTAGTTTTGTAGTTTTGGAGTGTCAGAGTTCTGGAGTGTTGGAGCTTTGGAGTTTTGGAGTTTATGAGTTTTTGAGTTTTGGATTTTTGCACTTTTGGAGTTTTGGAGTTTTGGAGTTTTGGAGTTTTGGAGTTTCGGAGTTTTGGAGTTTCAGAGTTTTGGAGGTTCAGGGTTGTGGAGTTTCGGAATTTTTGAGTATTGGAGTTCCGGAGTTTAGGAGTTTTGGAGAATTGCAGTTTTGGAATTTTTGTAGTTTCGAATTTTCAGAGTTTCGGATTTTTGGAGTTTTGGAGTTTCGGAGTTTCGGAGTTTTGAGTTTCAGACTTTTCGAGGTTCAGGGTTGTGGAATTTCGGAATTTTTGAGTTTTGGAGTTTCGGAGTTCCAGAGTTTCGGAGTTTTGGAGTTTCGGAGTTTTGGAGTTTCAGAGTTTTCGAGGTTCAGGGTTGTGGAGTTTCGGAATTTTTGAGTTTTGGAGTTTCGGAGTTTTGGAGTTTTGGTGTTTTGGAGTTTCGAATTTTCAGAGTTTCGGATTTTTGGAGTTTTGGAGTTCCGGAGTTTTGGAGTTTCAGAGTTTTGGAGGTTCAGGGTTGTGGAGTTTCGGAATTTTTGAGTTTTGGAGTTTCGGAGTTTTGGAGTTTTGGAGTTTCGGAGTTTCGGAGTTTCAGAGTTTTCGAGGTTCAGGGTTGTGGAGTTTCGGAATTTTTGAGTTTTGGAGTTTCGGAGTTTCGGAGTTTTGGAGTTTCAGAGTTTTGGAGGTTCAGGGTTGTGGAGTTTCGGAATTTTTGAGTTTTGGAGTTTCGGAGTTTTGGAGTTTTGGTGTTTTGGAGTTTCGAATTTTCAGAGTTTCGGATTTTTGGAGTTTTGGAGTTCCGGAGATTTGGAGTTTCAGAGTTTTGGAGGTTCAGGGTTGTGGAGTTTCGGAATTTTTGAGTTTTGGAGTTTCGGAGTTTTGGAGTTTTGGAGTTTCGGAGTTTCAGAGTTTTCGAGGTTTAGGGTTGTGGAGTTTCGGAATTTTTGAGTTTTGGAGTTTCGGAGTTTTGGAGTTTTGGAGTTTCGGAGTTTTGGAGTTTCAGAGTTTTCGAGGTTCAGGGTTGTGGAGTTTCGGAATTTTTGAGTTTTGGAGTTTCGGAGTTTTGGAGTTTTGGTGTTTTGGAGTTTCGAATTTTCAGAGTTTCGGATTTTTGGAGTTTTGGAGTTCTGGAGATTTGGAGTTTCAGAGTTTTGGAGGTTCAGGGTTGTGGAGTTTCGGAATTTTTGAGTTTTGGAGTTTCGGAGTTTTGGAGTTTTGGAGTTTCGGAGTTTCGGAGTTTCAGAGTTTTCGAGGTTCAGGGTTGTGGAGTTTCGGAATTTTTGAGTTTTGGAGTTTCGGAGTTTCGGAGTTTTGGAGTTTCGGAGTTTTGGAGTTTCGGAGTTTTGGAGTATTGCAGTTTTGGAATTTTGGAGTTTTGGAGTTTCGAATTTTCAGAGTTTCGGATTTTTGGAGTTTTGGAGTTTCAGAGATTTGGAGTTTTGGCGTTTTCGAGATTCGGAATCTTGGAGTTTCGGAATTTTGTAGTTTTGTATTTTTGGAGTGTCGGAGTTTTGGAGTGTTGGAGTTTTGGAGCTTTGGAGCTTTGGAGTTTCGGAGTTTTGGAGTTTCAGAGTTTTGGAGGTTCAGGGTTGTGGAGTTTCGGAATTTTTGAGTTTTGGAGTTTCGGAGTTTTGGAGTTTTGGTGTTTTGGAGTTTCGAATTTTCAGAGTTTCGCATTTTTGGAGTTTTGGAGTTCCGGAGATTTGGAGTTTCAGAGTTTTGGAGGTTCAGGGTTGTGGAGTTTCGGAATTTTTGAGTTTTGGAGTTTCGGAGTTTTGGAGTTTTGGAGTTTCGGAGTTTCAGAGTTTTCGAGGTTTAGGGTTGTGGAGTTTCGGAATTTTTGAGTTTTGGAGTTTTGGAGTTTTGGAGTTTCAGAGTTTTGGAGGTTCAGGGTTGTGGAGTTTCGGAATTTTTGAGTTTTGCAGTTTCGGAGTTTCGGAGTTTTGGAGAATTGCAGTTTTGGAGTTTTGGAGTTTCGAATTTTCAGTTTCGGATTTTTGGAGTTTTGGAGTTTCGGAGTTTTGGAGTTTCAGTTTTCGAGGTTCAGGGTTGTGGAGTTTCGGAATTTTTGAGTTTTGGAGTTTCGGAGTTTCGGAGTTTCGGAGTTTTGGAGTTTTGGAGTTTCGGAGATTTGGAGTTTTGGCGTTTTGGAGATTCGGAATCTTGGAGTTTCGGAATTTTGTAGTTTTGTAGTTTTCGAGTGTCGGAGTTTTGGAGTGTTGGAGTTTTGGAGCTTTGGAGTTTTGGAGTTTTTGAGTTTTGGAGTTTTGGATTTTTGCACTTTTGGAGTTTTGGAGTTTCAGAGTTTTGGAGGTTCAGGGTTGTGGAGTTTCGGAATTTTTGAGTTTTGGAGTTTCGGAGTTTCGGAGTATTGGAGAATTGCAGTTTTGGAGTTTTGGGGTTTTGGAGATTCGAATTTTCAGAGTTTCGGATTTTTGGAGTTTTGGAGTTTCGGAGTTTCGGAGTTTTGGAGTTTCAGAGTTTTCGAGGTTCAGGGTTGTGGAGTTTCGGAATTTTTGAGTTTTGTTGTTTCGGAGTTTTGGAGTTTCGGAGTTTTGGAGTTTCAGAGTTTTCGAGGTTCAGGGTTGTGGAGTTTCGGAATTTTTGAGTTTTGGAGTTTCGGAGTTTTGGAGTTTTAGTGTTTTGGAGTTTCGAATTTTCAGAGTTTCGGATTTTTGGAGTTTTGGAGTTCCGGAGATTTGGAGTTTCAGAGTTTTGGAGGTTCATGGTTGTGGAGTTTCGGAATTTTTGAGTTTTGGAGTTTCGGAGTTTTGGAGTATTGCAGTTTTGGAATTTTGGAGTTTTGGAGTTTCGAATTTTCAGAGTTTGGGATTTTTGGTGTTTTGGAGTTTTGGAGATTTGGAGTTTTGGCATTTTGGAGATTCGGAATTTTGGAGTTTCGGAATTTTGTAGTTTTGTAGTTTTGGAGTGTCAGAGTTTTGGAGTGTTGGAGTTTTGGAGCTTTGGAGTTTTGGAGTTTTTGAGTTTTGGATTTTTGCACTTTTGGAGTTTTGGAGTTTTGGAGTTTTGGAGTTTCGGAGTTTCGGAGTATTCGAGTTTCAGAGTTTTGGAGGTTCAGGGTTGTGGAGTTTCGGAATTTTTGAGTTTTGGAGTTTCGGAGTTTCGGAGTTTTGGAATATTGCAGTTTTGGAATTTTGGAGTTTTGGAGTTTCGAATTTTCAGAGTTTCGGATTTTTGGAGTTTTGGAGTTTTGGAGATTTGGAGTTTTGGCGTTTTGGAGATTCGGAATCTTGGAGTTTCGGAATTTTGTAGTTTTGTAGTTTTGGAGTGTCAGAGTTTTGGAGTGTTGGAGTTTTGGAGCTTTGGAGTTTTGGAGTTTTTGAGTTTTTGAGTTTTGGATTTTGACACTTTTGGAGTTTTGGAGTTTTGGAGTTTCGGAGTTTCGGAGTTTTGTAGTTTCAGAGTTTTGGAGGTTCAGGGTTGTGGAGTTTCGGAATTTTTGAGTATTGGAGTTTCGGAGTTTCGGAGTTTTGGAGAATTGCAGTTTTGGAGTTTTGGAGTTTCGAATTTTCAGAGTTTCGGATTTTTGGAGTTTTGGAGTTTTGGAGATTTGGAGTTTTGTGCGTTTTGGAGATTCGGAATCTTGGAGTTTCGGAATTTTGTAGTTTTGTAGTTTTCGAGTGTCGGAGTTTTGGAGTATTGGAGTTTTGGAGCCTTGGAGTTTTGGAGTTTTTGAGTTTTGGAGTTTTGGATTTTTGCAAATTTGGAGTTTTGGAGTTTTGGAGTTTCGGAGATTTGGAGTTTTGGCGTTTTGGAGATTCGGGGTCTTGGAGTTTCGGAATTTTGCAGTTTTGTAGTTTTGGAGTGTCGGAGTTTTGGAGTGTTGGAGTTTTGGAGTTTCGGAGTTTCGGAGTTTTGGAGTTTCAGACTTTTCGAGGTTCAGGGTTGTGGAATTTCGGAATTTTTGAGTTTTGGAGTTTCGGAATTCCGGAGTTTCGGAGTTTTGGAGTTTTGCAGTTTCGGAGTTTTGGAGTTTTGGAGTTTTGGAGTTTCGGAGTTTTGGAGTTTCAGAGTTTTCGAGGTTCAGGGTTGTGGAGTTTCGGAATTTTTGAGTTTTGGAGTTTCGGAGTTTTGGAGTTTTGGTGTTTTGGAGTTTCGAATTTTCAGAGTTTCGGATTTTTGGAGTTTTGGAGTTCCGGAGATTTGGAGTTTCAGAGTTTTGGAGGTTCAGGGTTGTGGAGTTTCGGAATTTTTGAGTTTTGGAGTTTCGGAGTTTTGGAGTTTTGGAGCTTTGGAGTTTCGGAGTTTCGGAGTTTCAGAGTTTTAGAGGTTCAGGGTTGTGGAGTTTCGGAATTTTTGAGTTTTGGAGTTTCGGAGTTTCGGAGTTTTGGAGTTTTGGAGTTTCAGAGTTTTGGAGGTTCAGGGTTGTGGAGTTTCGGAATTTTTGAGTTTTGGAGTTTCGGAGTTTTGGAGAATTGCAGTTTTGGAGTTTTGGGGTTTTGGAGTTTCGAATTTTCAGAGTTTCGGATTTTTGGAGTTTTGGAGTTTCGGAGTTTCGGAGTTTTGGAGTTTCAGAGTTTTCGAGGTTCAGGGTTGTGGAGTTTCGGAATTTTTGAGTTTTGGAGTTTCGGAGTTTCGGAGTTTTGGAGTTTTGGAGTTTTGGAGTTTCGAATTTTCAGAGTTTCGGATTTTTGGAGTTTCGGAGATTTGGAGTTTTGGCGTTTTGGAGATTCGGAATCTTGGAGTTTCGGAATTTTGTAGTTTTGTAGTTTTGGAGTGTCAGAGTTCTGGAGTGTTGGAGCTTTGGAGTTTTGGAGTTTATGAGTTTTTGAGTTTTGGATTTTTGCACTTTTGGAGTTTTGGAGTTTTGGAGTTTTGGAGTTTCGGAGTTTCGGAGTTTTGGAGTTTCAGAGTTTTGGAGGTTCAGGGTTGTGGAGTTTCGGAATTTTTGAGTATTGGAGTTCCGGAGTTTCGGAGTTTTGGAGAATTGCAGTTTTGGAATTTTTGTAGTTTCGAATTTTCAGAGTTTCGGATTTTTGGAGTTTTGGAGTTTCGGAGTTTCGGAGTTTTGGAGTTTCAGACTTTTCCAGGTTCAGGGTTGAGGAATTTCGGAATTTTTGAGTTTTGGAGTTTCGGAGTTCCAGAGTTTCGGAGTTTTGGAGTTTTGCAGTTTCGGAGTTTTGGAGTTTTGGAGTTTCGGAGTTTTTGAGTTTCAGAGTTTTCGAGGTTCAGGGTTGTGGAGTTTCGGAATTTTTGAGTTTTGGAGTTTCGGAGTTTTGGAGTTTTGGTGTTTTGGAGTTTCGAATTTTCAGAGTTTCGGAATTTTGTAGTTTTGTAGTTTTCGAGTGTCGGAGTTTTGGAATGTTGGAGTTTTGGAGCCTTGGAGTTTTGGAGTTTTTGAGTTTTGGAGTTTTGGATTTTTGCAAATTTGGAGTTTTGGGGTTTTGGAGTTTCGGAATTTTTGAGTTTTGGAGTTTCGGAGTTTCGGAGATTTGGAGTTTTGGCGTTTTGGAGATTCGGCGTCTTGGAGTTTCGGAATTTTGCAGTTTTGTAGTTTTGGAGTGTCGGAGTTTTGGAGTGTTGGAGTTTTGGAGTTTCGGAGTTTCGGAGTTTTGGAGTTTCAGAGTTTCAGAGTTCTGGAGGTTCAGGGTTGTGGAGTTTCGGAATTTTTGAGTTTTGGAGTTTCGGAGTTTTGGAGTTTTGCGGTTTTGGAGTTTTGGAGTTTCGAATTTTCAGTTTCGGATTTTTGGAGTTTTCGAGTTTTCGAGATTTGGAGTTTCGGCGTTTTGGAGATTCGGAGTCTTGGAGTGTCGGAATTTTGTAGTTTTGTAGTTTTGGAGTTTGGGAGTTTTGGAGTGTTGGAGTTTTGGAGCTTTGGAGTTTTGGAGTTTTTGAGTTTTTTAGTTTTAGATTTTTGCACTTTTGGAGTTTTGGAGTTTTGGAGTTTCGGAGTTTTGGAGTTTCAGAGTTTTCGAGGTTCAGGGTTGTGGAGTTTCGGAATTTTTGAGTTTTGGAGTTTCGGAGTTTTGGAGTTTTGGAGTTTCGAATTTTCAGTTTCGGATTTTTGGAGTTTTGGAGTTTCGGAGATTTGGAGTTTTGGCGTTTTGGAGATTCGGAATCTTGGAGTTTCGGAATTTTGTAGTTTTGTAGTTTTGCAGTGTCAGAGTTCTGGAGTGTTGGAGCTTTGGAGTTTTGGAGTTTATGAGTTTTTGAGTTTTGGATTTTTGCACTTTTGGAGTTTTGGAGTTTTGGAGTTTTGGAGTTTCGGAGTTTCGGAGCTTTGGAGTTTCAGAGTTTTGGAGGTTCAGGGTTGTGGAGTTTCGGAATTTTTGAGTATTGGAGTTCCGGAGTTTCGGAGTTTTGGAGAATTGCAGTTTTGGAGTTTTGGAGATTCGAATTTTCAGAGTTTCGGATTTTTGGAGTTTTGGAGTTCCGGAGATTTGGAGTTTCAGAGTTTTGGAGGTTCAGGGTTGTGGAGTTTCGGAATTTTTGAGTTTTGGAGTTTCGGAGTTTCGGAGTTTTGGAGTATTGCAGTTTTGGAATTTTGGAGCTTTGGAGTTTCGAATTTTCAGAGTTTGGGATTTTTGGTGTTTTGGAGTTTTGGAGATTTGGAGTTTTGGCATTTTGGAGATTCGGAATTTTGGAGTTTCGGAATTTTGTAGTTTTGTAGTTTTGGAGTGTCAGAGTTTTGGAGTGTTGGAGTTTTGGAGCTTTGGAGTTTTGGAGTTTTTGAGTTTTGGATTTTTGCACTTTTGGAGTTTTGGAGTTTTGGAGTTTTGGAGTTTCGGAGTTTCGGAGTTTCGGAGTATTCGAGTTTCAGAGTTTTGGAGGTTCAGGGTTGTGGAGTTTCGGAATTTTTTAGTTTTGGAGTTTCGGAGTTTCGGAGTTTTGGAATATTGCAGTTTTGGAATTTTGGAGTTTTGGAGTTTCGAATTTTCAGAGTTTCGGATTTTTGGAGTTTTGGAGTTTCGGAGATTTGGAGTTTTGGCGTTTTGGAGATTCGGAATCTTGGAGTTTCGGAATTTTGTAGTTTTGTAGTTTTGGAGTGTCAGAGTTTTGGAGTGTTGGAGTTTTGGAGCTTTGGAGTTTTTGAGTTTTTGAGTTTTGGATTTTGACACTTTTGGAGTTTTGGAGTTTTGGAGTTTCGGAGTTTCGGAGTTTTGTAGTTTCAGAGTTTTGGAGGTTCAGGGTTGTGGAGTTTCGGAATTTTTGAGTATTGGAGTTTCGGAGTTTCGGAGTTTTGGAGTTTTGGAGTTTTGGAGTTTCGAATTTTCAGAGTTTCGGATTTTTGGAGTTTTGGAGTTTTGGAGATTTGGAGTTTTGGCGTTTTGGAGATTCGGAATCTTGGAGTTTCGGAATTTTGTAGTTTTGTAGTTTTGGAGTGTCAGAGTTCTGGAGTGTTGGAGCTTTGCAGTTTTGGAGTGTCAGAGGTTTGGAGTGTTGGAGTTTTGGAGTTTTGGAGTTTTGGAGTTTCGGAGTTTCGGAGTTTTGGAGTTTCAGAGTTTTGGAGGTTCAGGGTTGTGGAATTTCGGAATTTTTGAGTTTTGGAGTTTCGGAGTTTTGGAGTTTTTGAGTTTTTGAGTTTTTGAGTTTTTGAGATTTGGATTTTTGCACTTTTGGAGTTTTGGAGTTTCGGAGTTTCGGATTTTTGGAGTTTTGGAGTTTCGGAGTTTCGGAGTTTTGGAGTTTCAGAGTTTTCGAGGTTCAGGGTTGTGGAGTTTCGGAGCTTTGGAGTTTCGGAGTTTCGGAGTTTCAGAGTTTTAGAGGTTCAGGGTTGTGGAGTTTCGGAATTTTTGAGTTTTGGAGTTTCGGAGTTTCGGAGTTTTGGAGTTTTGGAGTTTCAGAGTTTTGGAGGTTCAGGGTTGTGGAGTTTCGGAATTTTTGAGTTTTGGAGTTTCGGAGTTTTGGAGCATTGCAGTTTTGGAGTTCTGGAGTTTTGGAGTTTGGAATTTTCAGAGTTTCGGATTTTTGGAGTTTTGGAGTTTCGGAGATTTGGAGTTTTGGCGTTTTGGAGATTCGGAATCTTGGAGTTTCGGAATTTTGTAGTTTTGTAGTTTTGGAGTGTCAGAGTTTTGGAGTGTTGGAGTTTTGGAGCTTTGGAGTTTTTGAGTTTTGGATTTTTGCACTTTTGGAGTTTTGGAGTTTCGGAGTTTCGGAGTTTTGGAGTTTCAGAGTTTTGGAGGTTCAGGGTTGTGGAGTTTCGGAATTTTTGAGTATTGGAGTTTCGGAGTTTTGGAGAATTGCAGTTTTGGAGTTTTGGAGTTTCGAATTTTCAGAGTTTCGGATTTTTGGAGTTTTGGAGTTTTGGAGTTTTGGAGTTTCAGAGTTTTCGAGGTTCAGGGTTGTGGAGTTTCGGAATTTTTGAGTTTTGGAGTTTCGGAGTTTCGGAGTTTTGGAGTTTTGGAGTTTCGGAGATTTGGAGTTTTGGCGTATTGGAGATTCGGAATCTTGGAGTTTCGGAATTTTGTAGTTTTGTAGTTTTCGAGTGTCGGAGTTTTGGAGTGTTGGAGTTTTGGAGCTTTGGAGTTTTGGAGTTTTTGAGTTTTGGATTTTTGCACTTTTGGAGTTTTGGAGTTTCAGAGTTTTGGAGGTTCAGGGTTGTGGAGTTTCGGAATTTTTGAGTTTTGGAGTTTCGGAGTTTCGGAGTTTTGGAGAATTGCAGTTTTGGAGTTTTGGGGTTTTGGAGTTTCGAATTTTCAGTTTCGGATTTTTGGAGTTTTCGAGTTTCGGAGTTTCGGAGTTTTGGAGTTTCAGAGTTTTCGAGGTTCAGGGTTGTGGAGTTTCGGAATTTTTGGAGTTTTGGAGTTTCGGAGTTTCGGAGTTTTGGAGTTTTGGAGTTTTGGAGTTTCGAATTTTCAGAGTTTCGGATTTTTGGAGTTTTGGAGTTTCGGAGATTTGGAGTTTCGGAATTTTGTAGTTTTGTAGTTTTGGAGTGTCAGAGTTCTGGAGTGTTGGAGCTTTGGAGTTTTGGAGTTTATGAGTTTTTGAGTTTTGGATTTTTGCACTTTTGGAGTTTTGGAGTTTTGGAGTTTTGGAGTTTTGGAGTTTTGGAGTTTCGGAGTTTTGGAGTTTCAGAGTTTTGGAGGTTCAGGGTTGTGGAGTTTCGGAATTTTTGAGTATTGGAGTTCCGGAGTTTCGGAGTTTTGGAGAATTGCAGTTTTGGAATTTTTGTAGTTTCGAATTTTCAGAGTTTCGGATTTTTGGAGTTTTGGAGTTTCGGAGTTTCGGAGTTTTGGAGTTTCAGACTTTTCGAGGTTCAGGGTTGTGGAATTTCGGAATTTTTGAGTTTTGGAGTTTCGGAGTTCCAGAGTTTCGGAGTTTTGGAGTTTCGGAGTTTTGGAGTTTCAGAGTTTTCGAGGTTCAGGGTTGTGGAGTTTCGGAATTTTTGAGTTTTGGAGTTTCGGAGTTTTGGAGTTTTGGTGTTTTGGAGTTTCGAATTTTCAGAGTTTCGGATTTTTGGAGTTTTGGAGTTCCGGAGATTTGGAGTTTCAGAGTTTTGGAGGTTCAGGGTTGTGGAGTTTCGGAATTTTTGAGTTTTGGAGTTTCGGAGTTTTGGAGTTTTGGAGTTTCGGAGTTTCGGAGTTTCAGAGTTTTCGAGGTTCAGGGTTGTGGAGTTTCGGAATTTTTGAGTTTTGGAGTTTCGGAGTTTCGGAGTTTTGGAGTTTCAGAGTTTTGGAGGTTCAGGGTTGTGGAGTTTCGGAATTTTTGAGTTTTGGAGTTTCGGAGTTTTGGAGCATTGCAGTTTTGGAGTTCTGGAGTTTTGGAGTTTGGAATTTTCAGAGTTTCGGATTTTTGGAGTTTTGGAGTTTCGGAGATTTGGAGTTTTGGCGTTTTGGAGATTCGGAATCTTGGAGTTTCGGAATTTTGTAGTTTTGTAGTTTTGGAGTGTCAGAGTTTTGGAGTGTTGGAGTTTTGGAGCTTTGGAGTTTTTGAGTTTTGGATTTTTGCACTTTTGGAGTTTTGGAGTTTCGGAGTTTCGGAGTTTTGGAGTTTCAGAGTTTTGGAGGTTCAGGGTTGTGGAGTTTCGGAATTTTTGAGTATTGGAGTTTCGGAGTTTTGGAGAATTGCAGTTTTGGAGTTTTGGAGTTTCGAATTTTCAGAGTTTCGGATTTTTGGAGTTTTGGAGTTTTGGAGTTTTGGAGTTTCAGAGTTTTCGAGGTTCAGGGTTGTGGAGTTTCGGAATTTTTGAGTTTTGGAGTTTCGGAGTTTCGGAGTTTTGGAGTTTTGGAGTTTCGGAGATTTGGAGTTTTGGCGTATTGGGGATTCGGAATCTTGGAGTTTCGGAATTTTGTAGTTTTGTAGTTTTCGAGTGTCGGAGTTTTGGAGTGTTGGAGTTTTGGAGCTTTGGAGTTTTGGAGTTTTTGAGTTTTGGATTTTTGCACTTTTGGAGTTTTGGAGTTTCAGAGTTTTGGAGGTTCAGGGTTGTGGAGTTTCGGAATTTTTGAGTTTTGGAGTTTCGGAGTTTCGGAGTTTTGGAGAATTGCAGTTTTGGAGTTTTGGGGTTTTGGAGTTTCGAATTTTCAGTTTCGGATTTTTGGAGTTTTCGAGTTTCGGAGTTTCGGAGTTTTGGAGTTTCAGAGTTTTCGAGGTTCAGGGTTGTGGAGTTTCGGAATTTTTGGAGTTTTGGAGTTTCGGAGTTTCGGAGTTTTGGAGTTTTGGAGTTTTGGAGTTTCGAATTTTCAGAGTTTCGGATTTTTGGAGTTTTGGAGTTTCGGAGATTTGGAGTTTCGGAATTTTGTAGTTTTGTAGTTTTGGAGTGTCAGAGTTCTGGAGTGTTGGAGCTTTGGAGTTTTGGAGTTTATGAGTTTTTGAGTTTTGGATTTTTGCACTTTTGGAGTTTTGGAGTTTTGGAGTTTTGGAGTTTTGGAGTTTTGGAGTTTCGGAGTTTTGGAGTTTCAGAGTTTTGGAGGTTCAGGGTTGTGGAGTTTCGGAATTTTTGAGTATTGGAGTTCCGGAGTTTCGGAGTTTTGGAGAATTGCAGTTTTGGAATTTTTGTAGTTTCGAATTTTCAGAGTTTCGGATTTTTGGAGTTTTGGAGTTTCGGAGTTTCGGAGTTTTGGAGTTTCAGACTTTTCGAGGTTCAGGGTTGTGGAATTTCGGAATTTTTGAGTTTTGGAGTTTCGGAGTTCCAGAGTTTCGGAGTTTTGGAGTTTCGGAGTTTTGGAGTTTCAGAGTTTTCGAGGTTCAGGGTTGTGGAGTTTCGGAATTTTTGAGTTTTGGAGTTTCGGAGTTTTGGAGTTTTGGTGTTTTGGAGTTTCGAATTTTCAGAGTTTCGGATTTTTGGAGTTTTGGAGTTCCGGAGATTTGGAGTTTCAGAGTTTTGGAGGTTCAGGGTTGTGGAGTTTCGGAATTTTTGAGTTTTGGAGTTTCGGAGTTTTGGAGTTTTGGAGTTTCGGAGTTTCGGAGTTTCAGAGTTTTCGAGGTTCAGGGTTGTGGAGTTTCGGAATTTTTGAGTTTTGGAGTTTCGGAGTTTCGGAGTTTTGGAGTTTCAGAGTTTTGGAGGTTCAGGGTTGTGGAGTTTCGGAATTTTTGAGTTTTGGAGTTTCGGAGTTTTGGAGCATTGCAGTTTTGGAGTTCTGGAGTTTTGGAGTTTGGAATTTTCAGAGTTTCGGATTTTTGGAGTTTTGGAGTTTCGGAGATTTGGAGTTTTGGCGTTTTGGAGATTCGGAATCTTGGAGTTTCGGAATTTTGTAGTTTTGTAGTTTTGGAGTGTCAGAGTTTTGGAGTGTTGGAGTTTTGGAGCTTTGGAGTTTTTGAGTTTTGGATTTTTGCACTTTTGGAGTTTCGGAGTTTCGGAGTTTTGGAGTTTCAGAGTTTTGGAGGTTCAGGGTTGTGGAGTTTCGGAATTTTTGAGTATTGGAGTTTCGGAGTTTTGGAGAATTGCAGTTTTGGAGTTTTGGAGTTTCGAATTTTCAGAGTTTCGGATTTTTGGAGTTTTGGAGTTTTGGAGTTTCAGAGTTTTCGAGGTTCAGGGTTGTGGAGTTTCGGAATTTTTGAGTTTTGGAGTTTCGGAGTTTCGGAGTTTTGGAGTTTTGGAGTTTCGGAGATTTGGAGTTTTGGCGTATTGGAGATTCGGAATCTTGGAGTTTCGGAATTTTGTAGTTTTGTAGTTTTCGAGTGTCGGAGTTTTGGAGTGTTGGAGTTTTGGAGCTTTGGAGTTTTGGAGTTTTTGAGTTTTGGATTTTTGCACTTTTGGAGTTTTGGAGTTTCAGAGTTTTGGAGGTTCAGGGTTGTGGAGTTTCGGAATTTTTGAGTTTTGGAGTTTCGGAGTTTCGGAGTTTTGGAGAATTGCAGTTTTGGAGTTTTGGGGTTTTGGAGTTTCGAACTTTCAGAGTTTCGGATTTTTGGAGTTTTGGAGTTTCGGAGTTTCGGAGTTTTGGAGTTTCAGAGTTTTCGAGGTTCAGGGTTGTGGAGTTTCGGAATTTTTGAGTTTTGGAGTTTCGGAGTTTCGGAGTTTTGGAGTTTTGGAGTTTTGGAGTTTCGAATTTTCAGAGTTTCGGATTTTTGGAGTTTTGGAGTTTCGGAGATTTGGAGTTTTGGCGTTTTGGAGATTCGGAATCTTGGAGTTTCGGAATTTTGTAGTTTTGTAGTTTTGGAGTGTCAGAGTTCTGGAGTGTTGGAGCTTTGGAGTTTTGGAGTTTATGAGTTTTTGAGTTTTGGATTTTTGCACTTTTGGAGTTTTGGAGTTTTGGAGTTTTGGAGTTTTGGAGTTTCGGAGTTTTGGAGTTTCAGAGTTTTGGAGGTTCAGGGTTGTGGAGTTTCGGAATTTTTGAGTATTGGAGTTCCGGAGTTTCGGAGTTTTGGAGAATTGCAGTTTTGGAATTTTTGTAGTTTCGAATTTTCAGAGTTTCGGATTTTTGGAGTTTTGGAGTTTCGGAGTTTCGGAGTTTTGAGTTTCAGACTTTTCGAGGTTCAGGGTTGTGGAATTTCGGAATTTTTGAGTTTTGGAGTTTCGGAGTTCCAGAGTTTCGGAGTTTTGGAGTTTCGGAGTTTTGGAGTTTCAGAGTTTTCGAGGTTCAGGGTTGTGGAGTTTCGGAATTTTTGAGTTTTGGAGTTTCGGAGTTTTGGAGTTTTGGTGTTTTGGAGTTTCGAATTTTCAGAGTTTCGGATTTTTGGAGTTTTGGAGTTCCGGAGATTTGGAGTTTCAGAGTTTTGGAGGTTCAGGGTTGTGGAGTTTCGGAATTTTTGAGTTTTGGAGTTTCGGAGTTTTGGAGTTTTGGAGTTTCGGAGTTTCGGAGTTTCAGAGTTTTCGAGGTTCAGGGTTGTGGAGTTTCGGAATTTTTGAGTTTTGGAGTTTCGGAGTTTCGGAGTTTTGGAGTTTCAGAGTTTTGGAGGTTCAGGGTTGTGGAGTTTCGGAATTTTTGAGTTTTGGAGTTTCGGAGTTTTGGAGTTTTGGTGTTTTGGAGTTTCGAATTTTCAGAGTTTCGGATTTTTGGAGTTTTGGAGTTCCGGAGATTTGGAGTTTCAGAGTTTTGGAGGTTCAGGGTTGTGGAGTTTCGGAATTTTTGAGTTTTGGAGTTTCGGAGTTTTGGAGTTTTGGAGTTTCGGAGTTTCAGAGTTTTCGAGGTTTAGGGTTGTGGAGTTTCGGAATTTTTGAGTTTTGGAGTTTCGGAGTTTTGGAGTTTTGGAGTTTCGGAGTTTTGGAGTTTCAGAGTTTTCGAGGTTCAGGGTTGTGGAGTTTCGGAATTTTTGAGTTTTGGAGTTTCGGAGTTTTGGAGTTTTGGTGTTTTGGAGTTTCGAATTTTCAGAGTTTCAGATTTTTGGAGTTTTGGAGTTCTGGAGATTTGGAGTTTCAGAGTTTTGGAGGTTCAGGGTTGTGGAGTTTCGGAATTTTTGAGTTTTGGAGTTTCGGAGTTTTGGAGTTTTGGAGTTTCGGAGTTTCGGAGTTTCAGAGTTTTCGAGGTTCAGGGTTGTGGAGTTTCGGAATTTTTGAGTTTTGGAGTTTCGGAGTTTCGGAGTTTTGGAGTTTCGGAGTTTTGGAGTTTCGGAGTTTTGGAGTATTGCAGTTTTGGAATTTTGGAGTTTTGGAGTTTCGAATTTTCAGAGTTTCGGATTTTTGGAGTTATGGAGTTTCAGAGATTTGGAGTTTTGGCGTTTTCGAGATTCGGAATCTTGGAGTTTCGGAATTTTGTAGTTTTGTATTTTTGGAGTGTCGGAGTTTTGGAGTGTTGGAGTTTTGGAGCTTTGGAGCTTTGGAGTTTCGGAGTTTTGGAGTTTCAGAGTTTTGGAGGTTCAGGGTTGTGGAGTTTCGGAATTTTTGAGTTTTGGAGTTTCGGAGTTTTGGAGTTTTGGTGTTTTGGAGTTTCGAATTTTCAGAGTTTCGCATTTTTGGAGTTTTGGAGTTCCGGAGATTTGGAGTTTCAGAGTTTTGGAGGTTCAGGGTTGTGGAGTTTCGGAATTTTTGAGTTTTGGAGTTTCGGAGTTTTGGAGTTTTGGAGTTTCGGAGTTTCAGAGTTTTCGAGGTTTAGGGTTGTGGAGTTTCGGAATTTTTGAGTTTTGGAGTTTTGGAGTTTTGGAGTTTTGGAGTGTCGGAGTTTTGGAGTGTTGGAGTTTTGGAGTTTCGGAGTTTCGGAGTTTTGGAGTTTCAGACTTTTCGAGGTTCAGGGTTGTGGAATTTCGGAATTTTTGAGTTTTGGAGTTTCGGAGTTCCGGAGTTTCGGAGTTTTGGAGTTTTGCAGTTTCGGAGTTTTGGAGTTTTGGAGTTTTGGAGTTTCGGAGTTTTGGAGTTTCAGAGTTTTCGAGGTTCAGGGTTGTGGAGTTTCGGAATTTTTGAGTTTTGGAGTTTCGGAGTTTTGGAGTTTTGGTGTTTTGGAGTTTCGAATTTTCAGAGTTTCGGATTTTTGGAGTTTTGGAGTTCCGGAGATTTGGAGTTTCAGAGTTTTGGAGGTTCAGGGTTGTGGAGTTTCGGAATTTTTGAGTTTTGGAGTTTCGGAGTTTTGGAGTTTTGGAGTTTCGGAGTTTCAGAGTTTTCGAGGTTTAGGGTTGTGGAGTTTCGGAATTTTTGAGTTTTGGAGTTTTGGAGTTTTGGAGTTTTGGAGTGTCGGAGTTTTGGAGTGTTGGAGTTTTGGAGTTTCGGAGTTTCGGAGTTTTGGAGTTTCAGACTTTTCGAGGTTCAGGGTTGTGGAATTTCGGAATTTTTGAGTTTTGGAGTTTCGGAGTTCCGGAGTTTCGGAGTTTTGGAGTTTTGCAGTTTCGGAGTTTTGGAGTTTTGGAGTTTTGGAGTTTCGGAGTTTTGGAGTTTCAGAGTTTTCGAGGTTCAGGGTTGTGGAGTTTCGGAATTTTTGAGTTTTGGAGTTTCGGAGTTTTGGAGTTTTGGTGTTTTGGAGTTTCGAATTTTCAGAGTTTCGGATTTTTGGAGTTTTGGAGTTCCGGAGATTTGGAGTTTCAGAGTTTTGGAGGTTCAGGGTTGTGGAGTTTCGGAATTTTTGAGTTTTGGAGTTTCGGAGTTTTGGAGTTTTGGAGCTTTGGAGTTTCAGAGTTTTGGAGGTTCAGGGTTGTGGAGTTTCGGAATTTTTGAGTTTTGGAGTTTCGGAGTTTTGGAGAATTGCAGTTTTGGAGTTTTGGGGTTTTGGAGTTTCGAATTTTCAGAGTTTCGGATTTTTGGAGTTTTGGAGTTTCGGAGTTTCGGAGTTTTGGAGTTTCAGAGTTTTCGAGGTTCAGGGTTGTGGAGTTTCGGAATTTTTGAGTTTTGGAGTTTCGGAGTTTCGGAGTTTTGGAGTTTTGGAGTTTTGGAGTTTCGAATTTTCAGAGTTTCGGATTTTTGGAGTTTCGGAGATTTGGAGTTTTGGCGTTTTGGAGATTCGGAATCTTGGAGTTTCGGAATTTTGTAGTTTTGTAGTTTTGGAGTGTCAGAGTTCTGGAGTGTTGGAGCTTTGGAGTTTTGGAGTTTATGAGTTTTTGAGTTTTGGATTTTTGCACTTTTGGAGTTTTGGAGTTTTGGAGTTTTGGAGTTTCGGAGTTTCGGAGTTTTGGAGTTTCAGAGTTTTGGAGGTTCAGGGTTGTGGAGTTTCGGAATTTTTGAGTATTGGAGTTCCGGAGTTTCGGAGTTTTGGAGAATTGCAGTTTTGGAATTTTTGTAGTTTCGAATTTTCAGAGTTTCGGATTTTTGGAGTTTTGGAGTTTCGGAGTTTCGGAGTTTTGGAGTTTCAGACTTTTCGAGGTTCAGGGTTGTGGAATTTCGGAATTTTTGAGTTTTGGAGTTTCGGAGTTCCAGAGTTTCGGAGTTTTGGAGTTTTGCAGTTTCGGAGTTTTGGAGTTTTGGAGTTTCGGAGTTTTTGAGTTTCAGAGTTTTCGAGGTTCAGGGTTGTGGAGTTTCGGAATTTTTGAGTTTTGGAGTTTCGGAGTTTTGGAGTTTTGGTGTTTTGGAGTTTCGAATTTTCAGAGTTTCGGAATTTTGTAGTTTTGTAGTTTTCGAGTGTCGGAGTTTTGGAATGTTGGAGTTTTGGAGCCTTGGAGTTTTGGAGTTTTTGAGTTTTGGAGTTTTGGATTTTTGCAAATTTGGAGTTTTGGGGTTTTGGAGTTTCGGAATTTTTGAGTTTTGGAGTTTCGGAGTTTCGGAGATTTGGAGTTTTGGCGTTTTGGAGATTCGGCGTCTTGGAGTTTCGGAATTTTGCAGTTTTGTAGTTTTGGAGTGTCGGAGTTTTGGAGTGTTGGAGTTTTGGAGTTTCGGAGTTTCGGAGTTTTGGAGTTTCAGAGTTTCAGAGTTCTGGAGGTTCAGGGTTGTGGAGTTTCGGAATTTTTGAGTTTTGGAGTTTCGGAGTTTTGGAGTTTTGCGGTTTTGGAGTTTTGGAGTTTCGAATTTTCAGTTTCGGATTTTTGGAGTTTTCGAGTTTTCGAGATTTGGAGTTTCGGCGTTTTGGAGATTCGGAGTCTTGGAGTGTCGGAATTTTGTAGTTTTGTAGTTTTGGAGTTTGGGAGTTTTGGAGTGTTGGAGTTTTGGAGCTTTGGAGTTTTGGAGTTTTTGAGTTTTTTAGTTTTAGATTTTTGCACTTTTGGAGTTTTGGAGTTTTGGAGTTTCGGAGTTTTGGAGTTTCAGAGTTTTCGAGGTTCAGGGTTGTGGAGTTTCGGAATTTTTGAGTTTTGGAGTTTCGGAGTTTTGGAGTTTTGGAGTTTCGAATTTTCAGTTTCGGATTTTTGGAGTTTTGGAGTTTCGGAGATTTGGAGTTTTGGCGTTTTGGAGATTCGGAATCTTGGAGTTTCGGAATTTTGTAGTTTTGTAGTTTTGCAGTGTCAGAGTTCTGGAGTGTTGGAGCTTTGGAGTTTTGGAGTTTATGAGTTTTTGAGTTTTGGATTTTTGCACTTTTGGAGTTTTGGAGTTTTGGAGTTTTGGAGTTTCGGAGTTTCGGAGCTTTGGAGTTTCAGAGTTTTGGAGGTTCAGGGTTGTGGAGTTTCGGAATTTTTGAGTATTGGAGTTCCGGAGTTTCGGAGTTTTGGAGAATTGCAGTTTTGGAGTTTTGGAGATTCGAATTTTCAGAGTTTCGGATTTTTGGAGTTTTGGAGTTCCGGAGATTTGGAGTTTCAGAGTTTTGGAGGTTCAGGGTTGTGGAGTTTCGGAATTTTTGAGTTTTGGAGTTTCGGAGTTTCGGAGTTTTGGAGTATTGCAGTTTTGGAATTTTGGAGCTTGGGAGTTTCGAATTTTCAGAGTTTGGGATTTTTGGTGTTTTGGAGTTTTGGAGATTTGGAGTTTTGGCATTTTGGAGATTCGGAATTTTGGAGTTTCGGAATTTTGTAGTTTTGTAGTTTTGGAGTGTCAGAGTTTTGGAGTGTTGGAGTTTTGGAGCTTTGGAGTTTTGGAGTTTTTGAGTTTTGGATTTTTGCACTTTTGGAGTTTTGGAGTTTTGGAGTTTTGGAGTTTCGGAGTTTCGGAGTTTCGGAGTATTCGAGTTTCAGAGTTTTGGAGGTTCAGGGTTGTGGAGTTTCGGAATTTTTTAGTTTTGGAGTTTCGGAGTTTCGGAGTTTTGGAATATTGCAGTTTTGGAATTTTGGAGTTTTGGAGTTTCGAATTTTCAGAGTTTCGGATTTTTGGAGTTTTGGAGTTTCGGAGATTTGGAGTTTTGGCGTTTTGGAGATTCGGAATCTTGGAGTTTCGGAATTTTGTAGTTTTGTAGTTTTGGAGTGTCAGAGTTTTGGAGTGTTGGAGTTTTGGAGCTTTGGAGTTTTTGAGTTTTTGAGTTTTGGATTTTGACACTTTTGGAGTTTTGGAGTTTTGGAGTTTCGGAGTTTCGGAGTTTTGTAGTTTCAGAGTTTTGGAGGTTCAGGGTTGTGGAGTTTCGGAATTTTTGAGTATTGGAGTTTCGGAGTTTCGGAGTTTTGGAGTTTTGGAGTTTTGGAGTTTCGAATTTTCAGAGTTTCGGATTTTTGGAGTTTTGGAGTTTTGGAGATTTGGAGTTTTGGCGTTTTGGAGATTCGGAATCTTGGAGTTTCGGAATTTTGTAGTTTTGTAGTTTTGGAGTGTCAGAGTTCTGGAGTGTTGGAGCTTTGCAGTTTTGGAGTGTCAGAGGTTTGGAGTGTTGGAGTTTTGGAGTTTTGGAGTTTTGGAGTTTCGGAGTTTCGGAGTTTTGGAGTTTCAGCGTTTTGGAGGTTCAGGGTTGTGGAATTTCGGAATTTTTGAGTTTTGGAGTTTCGGAGTTTTGGAGTTTTGGAGTTTTTGAGTTTTTGAGTTTTTGAGATTTGGATTTTTGCACTTTTGGAGTTTTGGAGTTTCGGAGTTTCGGATTTTTGGAGTTTTGGAGTTTCGGAGTTTCGGAGTTTTGGAGTTTCAGAGTTTTCGAGGTTCAGGGTTGTGGAGTTTCGGAATTTTTGAGTTTTGGAGTTTCGGAGTTTTGGAGTTTCGGAGTTTTGGAGTTTCAGAGTTTTCGAGGTTCAGGGTTGTGGAGTTTCGGAATTTTTGAGTTTTGGAGTTTCGGAGTTTTGGAGTTTTAGTGTTTTGGAGTTTCGAATTTTCAGAGTTTCGGATTTTTGGAGTTTTGGAGTTCCGGAGATTTGGAGTTTCAGAGTTTTGGAGGTTCAGGGTTGAGGAGTTTCGGAATTTTTGAGTTTTGGAGTTTCGGAGTTTCGGAGTTTTGGAGTATTGCAGTTTTGGAATTTTGGAGTTTTGGAGTTTCGAATTTTCAGAGTTTGGGATTTTTGGTGTTTTGGAGTTTTGGAGATTTGGAGTTTTGGAGTGTCAGAGTTTTGGAGTGTTGGAGTTTTGGAGCTTTGGAGTTTTGGAGTTTTTGAGTTTTGGATTTTTGCACTTTTGGAGTTTTGGAGTTTTGGAGTTTTGGAGTTTCGGAGTTTCGGAGTTTCGGAGTATTCGAGTTTCAGAGTTTTGGAGGTTCAGGGTTGTGGAGTTTCGGAATTTTTGAGTTTTGGAGTTTCGGAGTTTCGGAGTTTTGGAATATTGCAGTTTTGGAATTTTGGAGTTTTGGAGTTTCGAATTTTCAGAGTTTCGGATTTTTGGAGTTTTGGAGTTTCGGAGATTTGGAGTTTTGGCGTTTTGGAGATTCGGAATCTTGGAGTTTCGGAATTTTGTAGTTTTATAGTTTTGGAGTGTCAGAGTTTTGGAGTGTTGGAGTTTTGGAGCTTTGGAGTTTTGGAGTTTTTGAGTTTTTGAGTTTTGGATTTTGACACTTTTGGAGTTTTGGAGTTTTGGAGTTTCGGAGTTTCGGAGTTTTGTAGTTTCAGAGTTTTGGAGGTTCAGGGTTGTGGAGTTTCGGAATATTTGAGTATTGGAGTTTCGGAGTTTCGGAGTTTTGGAGAATTGCAGTTTTGGAGTTTTGGAGTTTCGAATTTTCAGAGTTTCGGATTTTTGGAGTTTTGGAGTTTTGGAGATTTGGAGTTTTGTGCGTTTTGGAGATTCGGAATCTTGGAGTTTCGGAATTTTGTAGTTTTGTAGTTTTCGAGTGTCGGAGTTTTGGAGTGTTGGAGTTTTGGAGCCTTGGAGTTTTGGAGTTTTTGAGTTTTGGAGTTTTGGATTTTTGCAAATTTGGAGTTTTGGAGTTTTGGAGTTTCGGAGTTTTGGAGTCTCAGAGTTTTGGAGGTTCAGGGTTGTGTAGTTTCGGAATTTTTGAGTTTTGGAGTTTCGGAGTTTCAGAGTTTTGGAGTTTCGGAGATTTGGAGTTTTGGCGTTTTGGAGATTCGGGGTCTTGAGGTTTCGGAATTTTGCAGTTTTGTAGTTTTGGAGTGTCGGAGTTTTGGAGTGTTGGAGTTTTGGAGTTTCGGAGTTTCGGAGTTTTGGAGTTTCAGACTTTTCGAGGTTCAGGGTTGTGGAATTTCGGAATTTTTGAGTTTTGGAGTTTCGGAGTTCCGGAGTTTCGGAGTTTTGGAGTTTTGCAGTTTCGGAGTTTTTGAGTTTTGGAGTTTCGGAGTTTTGGAGTTTCAGAGTTTTCGAGGTTCAGGGTTGTGGAGTTTCGGAATTTTTGAGTTTTGGAGTTTCGGAGTTTTGGAGTTTTGGTGTTTTGGAGTTTCGAATTTTCAGAGTTTCGGATTTTTGGAGTTTTGGAGTTCCGGAGATTTGGAGTTTCAGAGTTTTGGAGGTTCAGGGTTGTGGAGTTTCGGAATTTTTGAGTTTTGGAGTTTCGGAGTTTCGGAGTTTTGGAGTTTTGGAGTTTTGGAGGTTCAGGGTTGTGGAGTTTCGGAATTTTTGAGTTTTGGAGTTTCGGAGTTTTGGAGCATTGCAGTTTTGGAGTTCTGGAGTTTTGGAGTTTGGAATTTTCAGAGTTTCGGATTTTTGGAGTTTTGGAGTTTCGGAGATTTGGAGTTTTGGCGTTTTGGAGATTCGGAATCTTGGAGTTTCGGAATTTTGTAGTTTTGTAGTTTTGGAGTGTCAGAGTTTTGGAGTGTTGGAGTTTTGGAGCTTTGGAGTTTTTGAGTTTTGGATTTTTGCACTTTTGGAGTTTTGGAGTTTCGGAGTTTCGGAGTTTTGGAGTTTCAGAGTTTTGGAGGTTCAGGGTTGTGGAGTTTCGGAATTTTTGAGTATTGGAGTTTCGGAGTTTTGGAGAATTGCAGTTTTGGAGTTTTGGAGTTTCGAATTTTCAGAGTTTCGGATTTTTGGAGTTTTGGAGTTTTGGAGTTTCAGAGTTTTCGAGGTTCAGGGTTGTGGAGTTTCGGAATTTTTGAGTTTTGGAGTTTCGGAGTTTCGGAGTTTTGGAGTTTTGGAGTTTCGGAGATTTGGAGTTTTGGCGTATTGGAGATTCGGAATCTTGGAGTTTCGGAATTTTGTAGTTTTGTAGTTTTCGAGTGTCGGAGTTTTGGAGTGTTGGAGTTTTGGAGCTTTGGAGTTTTGGAGTTTTTGAGTTTTGGATTTTTGCACTTTTGGAGTTTTGGAGTTTCAGAGTTTTAGAGGTTCAGGGTTGTGGAGTTTTGGAATTTTTGAGTTTTGGAGTTTCGGAGTTTCGGAGTTTTGGAGAATTGCAGTTTTGGAGTTTTGGGGTTTTGGAGTTTCGAACTTTCAGAGTTTCGGATTTTTGGAGTTTTGGAGTTTCGGAGTTTCGGAGTTTTGGAGTTTCAGAGTTTTCGAGGTTCAGGGTTGTGGAGTTTCGGAATTTTTGAGTTTTGGAGTTTCGGAGTTTCGGAGTTTTGGAGTTTTGGAGTTTTGGAGTTTCGAATTTTCAGAGTTTCGGATTTTTGGAGTATTGGAGTTTTGGAGATTTGGAGTTTTGGCGTTTTGGAGATTCGGAATCTTGGAGTTTCGGAATTTTGTAGCTTTGTAGTTTTGGAGTGTCAGAGTTCTGGAGTGTTGGAGCTTTGGAGTTTTGGAGTTTATGAGTTTTTGAGTTTTGGATTTTTGCACTTTTGGAGTTTTGGAGTTTTGGAGTTTTGGAGTTTCGGAGTTTTGGAGTTTCAGAGTTTTGGAGGTTCAGGGTTGTGGAGTTTCGGAATTTTTGAGTATTGGAGTTCCGGAGTTTCGGAGTTTTGGAGAATTGCAGTTTTGGAATTTTTGTAGTTTCGAATTTTCAGAGTTTCGGATTTTTGGAGTTTTGGAGTTTCGGAGTTTCGGAGTTTTGGAGTTTCAGAGTTTTCGAGGTTCAGGGTTGTGGAGTTTCGGAATTTTTGAGTTTTGGAGTTTCGGAGTTTTGGAGTTTTGGTGTTTTGGAGTTTCGAATTTTCAGAGTTTCGGATTTTTGGAGTTTTGGAGTTCCGGAGATTTGGAGTTTCAGAGTTTTGGAGGTTCAGGGTTGTGGAGTTTCGGAATTTTTGAGTTTTGGAGTTTCGGAGTTTTGGAGTTTTGGAGTTTCGGAGTTTCGGAGTTTCAGAGTTTTCGAGGTTCAGGGTTGTGGAGTTTCGGAATTTTTGAGTTTTGGAGTTTCGGAGTTTCGGAGTTTTGGAGTTTCAGAGTTTTGGAGGTTCAGGGTTGTGGAGTTTCGGAATTTTTGAGTTTTGGAGTTTCGGAGTTTTGGAGTTTTGGTGTTTTGGAGTTTCGAATTTTCAGAGTTTCGGATTTTTGGAGTTTTGGAGTTCCGGAGATTTGGAGTTTCAGAGTTTTGGAGGTTCAGGGTTGTGGAGTTTCGGAATTTTTGAGTTTTGGAGTTTCGGAGTTTTGGAGTTTTGGAGTTTCGGAGTTTCAGAGTTTTCGAGGTTTAGGGTTGTGGAGTTTCGGAATTTTTGAGTTTTGGAGTTTCGGAGTTTTGGAGTTTTGGAGTATCGGAGTTTTGGAGTTTCAGAGTTTTCGAGGTTCAGGGTTGTGGAGTTTCGGAATTTTTGAGTTTTGGAGTTTCGGAGTTTTGGAGTTTTGGTGTTTTGGAGTTTCGAATTTTCAGAGTTTCGGATTTTTGGAGTTTTGGAGTTCTGGAGATTTGGAGTTTCAGAGTTTTGGAGGTTCAGGGTTGTGGAGTTTCGGAATTTTTGAGTTTTGGAGTCTCGGAGTTTTGGAGTTTTGGAGTTTCGGAGTTTCGGAGTTTCAGAGTTTTCGAGGTTCAGGGTTGTGGAGTTTCGGAATTTTTGAGTTTTGGAGTTTCGGAGTTTCGGAGTTTTGGAGTTTCGGAGTTTTGGAGTTTCGGAGTTTTGGAGTATTGCAGTTTTGGAATTTTGGAGTTTTGGAGTTTCGAATTTTCAGAGTTTCGGATTTTTGGAGTTTTGGAGTTTCAGAGATTTGGAGTTTTGGCGTTTTCGAGATTCGGAATCTTGGAGTTTCGGAATTTTGTAGTTTTGTATTTTTGGAGTGTCGGAGTTTTGGAGTGTTGGAGTTTTGGAGCTTTGGAGCTTTGGAGTTTCGGAGTTTTGGAGTTTCAGAGTTTTGGAGGTTCAGGGTTGTGGAGTTTCGGAATTTTTGAGTTTTGGAGTTTCGGAGTTTTGGAGTTTTGGTGTTTTGGAGTTTCGAATTTTCAGAGTTTCGCATTTTTGGAGTTTTGGAGTTCCGGAGATTTGGAGTTTCAGAGTTTTGGAGGTTCAGGGTTGTGGAGTTTCGGAATTTTTGAGTTTTGGAGTTTCGGAGTTTTGGAGTTTTGGAGCTTTGGAGTTTCGGAGTTTCGGAGTTTCAGAGTTTTAGAGGTTCAGGGTTGTGGAGTTTCGGAATTTTTGAGTTTTGGAGTTTCGGAGTTTCGGAGTTTTGGAGTTTTGGAGTTTCAGAGTTTTGGAGGTTCAGGGTTGTGGAGTTTCGGAATTTTTGAGTTTTGGAGTTTCGGAGTTTTGGAGCATTGCAGTTTTGGAGTTCTGGAGTTTTGGAGTTTGGAATTTTCAGAGTTTCGGATTTTTGGAGTTTTGGAGTTTCGGAGATTTGGAGTTTTGGCGTTTTGGAGATTCGGAATCTTGGAGTTTCGGAATTTTGTAGTTTTGTAGTTTTGGAGTGTCAGAGTTTTGGAGTGTTGGAGTTTTGGAGCTTTGGAGTTTTTGAGTTTTGGATTTTTGCACTTTTGGAGTTTTGGAGTTTCGGAGTTTCGAATTTTCAGTTTCGGATTTTTGGAGTTTTGGAGTTTCGGAGTTTCGGAGTTTTGGAGTTTCAGAGTTTTCGAGGTTCAGGCTTGTGGAGTTTCGGAATTTTTGGAGTTTTGCAGTTTCGGAGTTTCGGAGTTTTGGAGTTTTGGAGTTTTGGAGTTTCGAATTTTCAGAGTTTCGGATTTTTGGAGTTTTGGAGTTTCGGAGATTTGGAGTTTTGGCGTTTTGGAGATTCGGAATCTTGGAGTTTCGGAATTTTGTAGTTTTGTAGTTTTGGAGTGTCAGAGTTCTGGAGTGTTGGAGCTTTGGAGTTTTGGAGTTTATGAGTTTTTGAGTTTTGGATTTTTGCACTTTTGGAGTTTTGGAGTTTTGGAGTTTTGGAGTTTTGGAGTTTCGGAGTTTTGGAGTTTCAGAGTTTTGGAGGTTCAGGGTTGTGGAGTTTCGGAATTTTTGAGTATTGGAGTTCCGGAGTTTCGGAGTTTTGGAGAATTGCAGTTTTGGAATTTTTGTAGTTTCGAATTTTCAGAGTTTCGGATTTTTGGAGTTTTGGAGTTTCGGAGTTTCGGAGTTTTGGAGTTTCAGACTTTTCGAGGTTCAGGGTTGTGGAATTTCGGAATTTTTGAGTTTTGGAGTTTCGGAGTTCCAGAGTTTCGGAGTTTTGGAGTTTCGGAGTTTTGGAGTTTCAGAGTTTTCGAGGTTCAGGGTTGTGGAGTTTCGGAATTTTTGAGTTTTGGAGTTTCGGAGTTTTGGAGTTTTGGTGTTTTGGAGTTTCGAATTTTCAGAGTTTCGGATTTTTGGAGTTTTGGAGTTCCGGAGATTTGGAGTTTCAGAGTTTTGGAGGTTCAGGGTTGTGGAGTTTCGGAATTTTTGAGTTTTGGAGTTTCGGAGTTTTGGAGTTTTGGAGTTTCGGAGTTTCGGAGTTTCAGAGTTTTCGAGGTTCAGGGTTGTGGAGTTTCGGAATTTTTGAGTTTTGGAGTTTCGGAGTTTCGGAGTTTTGGAGTTTCAGAGTTTTGGAGGTTCAGGGTTGTGGAGTTTCGGAATTTTTGAGTTTTGGAGTTTCGGAGTTTTGGAGCATTGCAGTTTTGGAGTTCTGGAGTTTTGGAGTTTGGAATTTTCAGAGTTTCGGATTTTTGGAGTTTTGGAGTTTCGGAGATTTGGAGTTTTGGCGTTTTGGAGATTCGGAATCTTGGAGTTTCGGAATTTTGTAGTTTTGTAGTTTTGGAGTGTCAGAGTTTTGGAGTGTTGGAGTTTTGGAGCTTTGGAGTTTTTGAGTTTTGGATTTTTGCACTTTTGGAGTTTTGGAGTTTCGGAGTTTTGGAGTTTCAGAGTTTTGGAGGTTCAGGGTTGTGGAGTTTCGGAATTTTTGAGTATTGGAGTTTCGGAGTTTTGGAGAATTGCAGTTTTGGAGTTTTGGAGTTTCGAATTTTCAGAGTTTCGGATTTTTGGAGTTTTGGAGTTTTGGAGTTTCAGAGTTTTCGAGGTTCAGGGTTGTGGAGTTTCGGAATTTTTGAGTTTTGGAGTTTCGGAGTTTCGGAGTTTTGGAGTTTTGGAGTTTCGGAGATTTGGAGTTTTGGCGTATTGGAGATTCGGAATCTTGGAGTTTCGGAATTTTGTAGTTTTGTAGTTTTCGAGTGTCGGAGTTTTGGAGTGTTGGAGTTTTGGAGCTTTGGAGTTTTGGAGTTTTTGAGTTTTGGATTTTTGCACTTTTGGAGTTTTGGAGTTTCAGAGTTTTAGAGGTTCAGGGTTGTGGAGTTTTGGAATTTTTGAGTTTTGGAGTTTCGGAGTTTCGGAGTTTTGGAGAATTGCAGTTTTGGAGTTTTGGGGTTTTGGAGTTTCGAACTTTCAGAGTTTCGGATTTTTGGAGTTTTGGAGTTTCGGAGTTTCGGAGTTTTGGAGTTTCAGAGTTTTCGAGGTTCAGGGTTGTGGAGTTTCGGAATTTTTGAGTTTTGGAGTTTCGGAGTTTCGGAGTTTTGGAGTCTTGGAGTTTTGGAGTTTCGAATTTTCAGAGTTTCGGATTTTTGGAGTTTTGGAGTTTTGGAGATTTGGAGTTTTGGCGTTTTGGAGATTCGGAATCTTGGAGTTTCGGAATTTTGTAGTTTTGTAGTTTTGGAGTGTCAGAGTTCTGGAGTGTTGGAGCTTTGGAGTTTTGGAGTTTATGAGTTTTTGAGTTTTAGATTTTTGCACTTTTGGAGTTTTGGAGTTTTGGAGTTTTGGAGTTTCGGAGTTTTGGAGTTTCAGAGTTTTGGAGGTTCAGGGTTGTGGAGTTTCGGAATTTTTGAGTATTGGAGTTCCGGAGTTTCGGAGTTTTGGAGAATTGCAGTTTTGGAATTTTTGTAGTTTCGAATTTTCAGAGTTTCGGATTTTTGGAGTTTTGGAGTTTCGGAGTTTCGGAGTTTTGGAGTTTCAGAGTTTTCGAGGTTCAGGGTTGTGGAGTTTCGGAATTTTTGAGTTTTGGAGTTTCGGAGTTTTGGAGTTTTGGTGTTTTGGAGTTTCGAATTTTCAGAGTTTCGGATTTTTGGAGTTTTGGAGTTCCGGAGATTTGGAGTTTCAGAGTTTTGGAGGTTCAGGGTTGTGGAGTTTCGGAATTTTTGAGTTTTGGAGTTTCGGAGTTTTGGAGTTTTGGAGTTTCGGAGTTTCGGAGTTTCAGAGTTTTCGAGGTTCAGGGTTGTGGAGTTTCGGAATTTTTGAGTTTTGGAGTTTCGGAGTTTCGGAGTTTTGGAGTTTCAGAGTTTTGGAGGTTCAGGGTTGTGGAGTTTCGGAATTTTTGAGTTTTGGAGTTTCGGAGTTTTGGAGTTTTGGTGTTTTGGAGTTTCGAATTTTCAGAGTTTCGGATTTTTGGAGTTTTGGAGTTCCGGAGATTTGGAGTTTCAGAGTTTTGGAGGTTCAGGGTTGTGGAGTTTCGGAATTTTTGAGTTTTGGAGTTTCGGAGTTTTGGAGTTTTGGAGTTTCAGAGTTTTCGAGGTTTAGGGTTGTGGAGTTTCGGAATTTTTGAGTTTTGGAGTTTCGGAGTTTTGGAGTTTTGGAGTTTCGGAGTTTTGGAGTTTCAGAGTTTTCGAGGTTCAGGGTTGTGGAGTTTCGGAATTTTTGAGTTTTGGAGTTTCGGAGTTTTGGAGTTTTGGTGTTTTGGAGTTTCGAATTTTCAGAGTTTCGGATTTTTGGAGTTTTGGAGTTCTGGAGATTTGGAGTTTCAGAGTTTTGGAGGTTCAGGGTTGTGGAGTTTCGGAATTTTTGAGTTTTGGAGTCTCGGAGTTTTGGAGTTTTGGAGTTTCGGAGTTTCGGAGTTTCAGAGTTTTCGAGGTTCAGGGTTGTGGAGTTTCGGAATTTTTGAGTTTTGGAGTTTCGGAGTTTCGGAGTTTTGGAGTTTCGGAGTTTTGGAGTTTCGGAGTTTTGGAGTATTGCAGTTTTGGAATTTTGGAGTTTTGGAGTTTCGAATTTTCAGAGTTTCGGATTTTTGGAGTTTTGGAGTTTCAGAGATTTGGAGTTTTGGCGTTTTCGAGATTCGGAATCTTGGAGTTTCGGAATTTTGTAGTTTTGTATTTTTGGAGTGTCGGAGTTTTGGAGTGTTGGAGTTTTGGAGCTTTGGAGCTTTGGAGTTTCGGAGTTTTGGAGTTTCAGAGTTTTGGAGGTTCAGGGTTGTGGAGTTTCGGAATTTTTGAGTTTTGGAGTTTCGGAGTTTTGGAGTTTTGGTGTTTTGGAGTTTCAAATTTTCAGAGTTTCGCATTTTTGGAGTTTTGGAGTTCCGGAGATTTGGAGTTTCAGAGTTTTGGAGGTTCAGGGTTGTGGAGTTTCGGAATTTTTGAGTTTTGGAGTTTCGGAGTTTTGGAGTTTTGGAGTTTCGGAGTTTCAGAGTTTTCGAGGTTTAGGGTTGTGGAGTTTCGGAATTTTTGAGTTTTGGAGTTTTGGAGTTTTGGAGTTTCAGAGTTTTGGAGGTTCAGGGTTGTGGAGTTTCGGAATTTTTGAGTTTTGCAGTTTCGGAGTTTCGGAGTTTTGGAGTATTGCAGTTTTGGAATTTTGGAGTTTTGGAGTTTCGAATTTTCAGAGTTTAGGATTTTTGGAGTTTTGGAGTTTTGGAGATTTGGAGTTTTGGCATTTTGGAGATTCGGAATTTTGGAGTTTCGGAATTTTGTAGTTTTGTAGTTCTGGAGTGTTGGAGCTTTGGAGTTTTGGAGTTTATGAGTTTTTGAGTTTTGGATTTTTGCACTTTTGGAGTTTTGGAGTTTTGGAGTTTCGGAGTTTTGGAGTTTCAGAGTTTTGGAGGTTCAGGGTTGTGGAGTTTCGGAATTTTTGAGTTTTGGAGTTTCGGAGTTCCAGAGTTTCGGAGTTTTGGAGAATTGCAGTTTTGGAATTTTTGTAGTTTCGAATTTTCAGAGTTTCGGATTTTTGGAGTTTTGGAGTTTCGGAGTTTCGGAGTTTCGGAGTTTTGGAGTTTTGCAGTTTCGGAGTTTTGGAGTTTTTGAGTTTCGGAGTTTCGAATTTTCAGTTTCGGATTTTTGGAGTTTTGGAGTTCCGGAGATTTGGAGTTTCAGAGTTTTGGAGGTTCAGGGTTGTGGAGTTTCGGAATTTTTGAGTTTTGGAGTTTCGGAGTTTTGGAGTTTTGGAGTTTTGGAGTTTCGGAGTTTCGGAGTTTCAGAGTTTTCGAGGTTCAGGGTTGTGGAGTTTCGGAATTTTTGAGTTTTGGAGTTTCGGAGTTTTGGAGTTTTGGAGTTTCAGAGTTTTGGAGGTTCAGGGTTGTGGAGTTTCGGAATTTTTGAGTTTTGGAGTTTCGGAGTTTCGGAGTTTTGGAGTATTGCAGTTTTGGAATTTTGGAGTTTTGGAGTTTCGAATTTTCAGTTTCGGATTTTTGGAGTTTTGGAGTTTCAGAGAATTGGAGTTTTGGCGTTTTCGAGATTCGGAATCTTGGAGTTTCGGAATTTTGTAGTTTTGTAGTTTTGGAGTGTTGGAGTTTTGGAGCTTTGGAGCTTTGGAGTTTTTGAGTTTTTGAGTTTTTGAGTTTTGGATTTTTGCACTTTTTGAAATTTGTAGTTTTGGAGTTTTGGAGTTTCGGAGTTTCGGAGTTTCGGAGTTTTGGAGTTTCAGAGTTTTGGAGGTTCAGGGTTGTGGAGTTTCGGAATTTTTGAGTTTTGGAGTTTCGGAGTTTTGGAGTTTTGGTGTTTTGGAGGTTCGAATTTTCAGAGTTTCGGATTTTTGAAGTTTTGGAGTTCCGGAGATTTGGAGTTTCAGAGTTTTGGAGGTTCAGGGTTGTGGAGTTTCGGAATTTTTGAGTTTTGGAGTTTCGGAGTTTTGGAGTTTCGGAGTTTCAGAGTTTTCGAGGTTTAGGGTTGTGGAGTTTCTTGAATTTTTGAGTTTTGGAGTTTCGGAGTTTTGGAGTTTCGGAGTTTTGGAGTTTTGCAGTTTCGGAGTTTTGGAGTTTCAGTTTTCGAGGTTCAGGGTTGTGGAGTTTCGGAATTTTTGAGTTTTGGAGTTTCGGAGTTTTGGAGTTTTGGTGTTTTGGAGTTTCGAATTTTCAGAGTTTCGGATTTTTGGAGTTTTGGAGTTCCGGAGATTTGGAGTTTCAGAGTTTTGGAGGTTCAGGGTTGTGGAGTTTCGGAATTTTTTACTTTTGGAGTTTCGGAGTTTTGGAGTTTTGGAGTTTCGGAGTTTCGGAGTTTCAGAGTTTTGGAGGTTCAGGGTTGTGGAGTTTCGGAATTTTTGAGTTTTGGAGTTTCGGAGTTTCGGAGTTTTGGAGTATTGCAGTTTTGGAATTTTGGAGTTTTGGAGTTTGGAATTTTCAGAGTTTCGGATTTTTGGAGTTTTGGAGTTTCAGAGATTTGGAGTTTTGGCGTTTTCGAGATTCGGAATCTTGGAGTTTCGGAATTTTGTAGTTTTGTAGTTTTGGAGTGTCGGAGTTTTGGAGTGTAGGAGTTTTGGAGCTTTGGAGCTTTGGAGTTTTTGAGTTTTTGAGTTTTTGAGTTTTGGATTTTTGCACTTTTTGAAATTTGGAGTTTTGGAGTTTTGGAGTTTCGGAGTTTCGGAGTTTCGCAGTTTTGGAGTTTCAGAGTTTTGGAGGTTCAGGGTTGTGGAGTTTCGGAATTTTTGAGTTTTGGAGTTTCGGAGTTTTGGAGTTTTGGTGTTTTGGAGTTTCGAATTTTCAGAGTTTCGGATTTTTGGAGTTTTGGAGTTCCGGAGATTTGGAGTTTCAGAGTTTTGGAGGTTCAGGGTTGTGGAGTTTCGGAATTTTTGAGTTTTGGAGTTTCGGAGTTTTGGAGTTTCAGAGTTTTGGAGGTTCAGGGTTGTGGAGTTTCGGAATTTTTGAGTTTTGGAGTTTCGGAGTTTCGGAGTTTTGGAGTTTCAGAGTTTTGGAGGTTCAGGGTTGTGGAGTTTCGGAATTTTTGAGTTTTGGAGTTTCGGAGTTTTGGAGCATTGCAGTTTTGGAGTTCTGGAGTTTTGGAGTTTGGAATTTTCAGAGTTTCGGATTTTTGGAGTTTTGGAGTTTCGGAGATTTGGAGTTTTGGCGTTTTGGAGATTCGGAATCTTGGAGTTTCGGAATTTTGTAGTTTTGTAGTTTTGGAGTGTCAGAGTTTTGGAGTGTTGGAGTTTTGGAGCTTTGGAGTTTTTGAGTTTTGGATTTTTGCACTTTTGGAGTTTTGGAGTTTCGGAGTTTCGGAGTTTTGGAGTTTCAGAGTTTTGGAGGTTCAGGGTTGTGGAGTTTCGGAATTTTTGAGTATTGGAGTTTCGGAGTTTTGGAGAATTGCAGTTTTGGAGTTTTGGAGTTTCGAATTTTCAGAGTTTCGGATTTTTGGAGTTTTGGAGTTTTGGAGTTTCAGAGTTTTCGAGGTTCAGGGTTTTGGAGTTTCGGAATTTTTGAGTTTTGGAGTTTCGGAGTTTCGGAGTTTTGGAGTTTTGGAGTTTCGGAGATTTGGAGTTTTGGCGTATTGGAGATTCGGAATCTTGGAGTTTCGGAATTTTGTAGTTTTGTAGTTTTCGAGTGTCGGAGTTTTGGAGTGTTGGAGTTTTGGAGCTTTGGAGTTTTGGAGTTTTTGAGTTTTGGATTTTTGCACTTTTGGAGTTTTGGAGTTTCAGAGTTTTGGAGGTTCAGGGTTGTGGAGTTTCGGAATTTTTGAGTTTTGGAGTTTCGGAGTTTCGGAGTTTTGGAGAATTGCAGTTTTGGAGTTTTGGGGTTTTGGAGTTTCGAACTTTCAGAGTTTCGGATTTTTGGAGTTTTGGAGTTTCGGAGTTTCGGAGTTTTGGAGTTTCAGAGTTTTCGAGGTTCAGGGTTGTGGAGTTTCGGAATTTTTGAGTTTTGGAGTTTCGGAGTTTCGGAGTTTTGGAGTTTTGGAGTTTTGGAGTTTCGAATTTTCAGAGTTTCGGATTTTTGGAGTTTTGGAGTTTCGGAGATTTGGAGTTTTGGCGTTTTGGAGATTCGGAATCTTGGAGTTTCGGAATTTTGTAGTTTTGTAGTTTTGGAGTGTCAGAGTTCTGGAGTGTTGGAGCTTTGGAGTTTTGGAGTTTATGAGTTTTTGAGTTTTGGATTTTTGCACTTTTGGATTTTTGGAGTTTTGGAGTTTTGGAGTTTTGGAGTTTTGGAGTTTCGGAGTTTTGGAGTTTCAGAGTTTTGGAGGTTCAGGGTTGTGGAGTTTCGGAATTTTTGAGTATTGGAGTTCCGGAGTTTCGGAGTTTTGGAGAATTGCAGTTTTGGAATTTTTGTAGTTTCGAATTTTCAGAGCTTCGGATTTTTGGAGTTTTGGAGTTTCGGAGTTTCGGAGTTTTGGAGTTTCAGACTTTTCGAGGTTCAGGGTTGTGGAATTTCGGAATTTTTGAGTTTTGGAGTTTCGGAGTTTTGGAGTTTCGGAGTTTTGGAGTTTCAGAGTTTTCGAGGTTCAGGGTTGTGGAGTTTCGGAATTTTTGAGTTTTGGAGTTTCGGAGTTTTGGAGTTTTGGTGTTTTGGAGTTTCGAATTTTCAGAGTTTCGGATTTTTGGAGTTTTGGAGTTCCGGAGATTTGGAGTTTCAGAGTTTTGGAGGTTCAGGGTTGTGGAGTTTCGGAATTTTTGAGTTTTGGAGTTTCGGAGTTTTGGAGTTTTGGAGTTTCGGAGTTTCGGAGTTTCAGAGTTTTCGAGGTTCAGGGTTGTGGAGTTTCGGAATTTTTGAGTTTTGGAGTTTCGGAGTTTCGGAGTTTTGGAGTTTCAGAGTTTTGGAGGTTCAGGGTTGTGGAGTTTCGGAATTTTTGAGTTTTGGAGTTTCGGAGTTTTGGAGTTTTGGTGTTTTGGAGTTTCGAATTTTCAGAGTTTCGGATTTTTGGAGTTTTGGAGTTCCGGAGATTTGGAGTTTCAGAGTTTTGGAGGTTCAGGGTTGTGGAGTTTCGGAATTTTTGAGTTTTGGAGTTTCGGAGTTTTGGAGTTTTGGAGTTTCGGAGTTTCAGAGTTTTCGAGGTTTAGGGTTGTGGAGTTTCGGAATTTTTGAGTTTTGGAGTTTCGGAGTTTTGGAGTTTTGGAGTTTCGGAGTTTTGGAGTTTCAGAGTTTTCGAGGTTCAGGGTTGTGGAGTTTCGGAATTTTTGAGTTTTGGAGTTTCGGAGTTTTGGAGTTTTGGTGTTTTGGAGTTTCGAATTTTCAGAGTTTCGGATTTTTGGAGTTTTGGAGTTCTGGAGATTTGGAGTTTCAGAGTTTTGGAGGTTCAGGGTTGTGGAGTTTCGGAATTTTTGAGTTTTGGAGTTTCGGAGTTTTGGAGTTTTGGAGTTTCGGAGTTTCGGAGTTTCAGAGTTTTCGAGGTTCAGGGTTGTGGAGTTTCGGAATTTTTGAGTTTTGGAGTTTCGGAGTTTCGGAGTTTTGGAGTTTCGGAGTTTTGGAGTTTCGGAGTTTTGGAGTATTGCAGTTTTGGAATTTTGGAGTTTTGGAGTTTCGAATTTTCAGAGTTTCGGATTTTTGGAGTTTTGGAGTTTCAGAGATTTGGAGTTTTGGCGTTTTCGAGATTCGGAATCTTGGAGTTTCGGAATTTTGTAGTTTTGTATTTTTGGAGTGTCGGAGTTTTGGAGTGTTGGAGTTTTGGAGCTTTGGAGCTTTGGAGTTTCGGAGTTTTGGAGTTTCAGAGTTTTGGAGGTTCAGGGTTGTGGAGTTTCGGAATTTTTGAGTTTTGGAGTTTCGGAGTTTTGGAGTTTTGGTGTTTTGGAGTTTCGAATTTTCAGAGTTTCGCATTTTTGGAGTTTTGGAGTTCCGGAGATTTGGAGTTTCAGAGTTTTGGAGGTTCAGGGTTGTGGAGTTTCGGAATTTTTGAGTTTTGGAGTTTCGGAGTTTTGGAGTTTTGGAGTTTCGGAGTTTCAGAGTTTTCGAGGTTTAGGGTTGTGGAGTTTCGGAATTTTTGAGTTTTGGAGTTTTGGAGTTTTGGAGTTTCAGAGTTTTGGAGGTTCAGGGTTGTGGAGTTTCGGAATTTTTGAGTTTTGCAGTTTCGGAGTTTCGGAGTTTTGGAGTATTGCAGTTTTGGAATTTTGGAGTTTTGGAGTTTCGAATTTTCAGAGTTTAGGATTTTTGGAGTTTTGGAGTTTTGGAGATTTGGAGTTTTGGCATTTTGGAGATTCGGAATTTTGGAGTTTCGGAATTTTGTAGTTTTGTAGTTCTGGAGTGTTGGAGCTTTGGAGTTTTGGAGTTTATGAGTTTTTGAGTTTTGGATTTTTGCACTTTTGGAGTTTTGGAGTTTTGGAGTTTCGGAGTTTTGGAGTTTCAGAGTTTTGGAGGTTCAGGGTTGTGGAGTTTCGGAATTTTTGAGTTTTGGAGTTTCGGAGTTTCGGAGTTTTGGAGTTTCAGACTTCTCGAGGTTCAGGGTTGTGGAATTTCGGAATTTTTGAGTTTTGGTGTTTCGGAGTTCCAGAGTTTCGGAGTTTTGGAGTTTTGCAGTTTCGGAGTTTTGGAGTTTTGGAGTTTCGGAGTTTCGAATTTTCAGTTTCGGATTTTTGGAGTTTTGGAGTTCCGGAGATTTGGAGTTTCAGAGTTTTGGAGGTTCAGGGTTGTGGAGTTTCGGAATTTTTGAGTTTTCGAGTTTCGGAGTTTTGGAGTTTTGGAGTTTCGGAGTTTCGGAGTTTCAGAGTTTTCGAGGTTCAGGGTTGTGGAGTTTCGGAATTTTTGAGTTTTGGAGTTTCGGAGTTTTGGAGTTTTGGAGTTTCAGAGTTTTGGAGGTTCAGGGTTGTGGAGTTTCGGAATTTTTGAGTTTTGGAGTTTCGGAGTTTCGGAGTTTCGGAGTTTTGGAGTATTGCAGTTTTGGAATTTTGGAGTTTTGGAGTTTCGAATTTTCAGTTTCGGATTTTTGGAGTTTTGGAGTTTCAGAGAATTGGAGTTTTGGCGTTTTCGAGATTCGGAATCTTGGAGTTTCGGAATTTTGTAGTTTTGTAGTTTTGGAGTGTTGGAGTTTTGGAGCTTTGGAGCTTTGGAGTTTTTGAGTTTTTGAGTTTTGGATTTTTGCACTTTTTGAAATTTGTAGTTTTGGAGTTTTGGAGTTTCGGAGTTTCGGAGTTTCGGAGTTTTGGAGTTTCAGAGTTTTGGAGGTTCAGGGTTGTGGAGTTTCGGAATTTTTGAGTTTTGGAGTTTCGGAGTTTTGGAGTTTTGGTGTTTTGGAGTTTCGAATTTTCAGTTTCGGATTTTTGAAGTTTTGGAGTTCCGGAGATTTGGAGTTTCAGAGTTTTGGAGGTTCAGGGTTGTGGAGTTTCGGAATTTTTGAGTTTTGGAGTTTCGGAGTTTTGGAGTTTCGGAGTTTCAGAGTTTTCGAGGTTTAGGGTTGTGGAGTTTCTTGAATTTTTGAGTTTTGGAGTTTCGGAGTTTTGGAGTTTCGGAGTTTTGGAGTTTTGCAGTTTCGGAGTTTTGGAGTTTCAGTTTTCGAGGTTCAGGGTTGTGGAGTTTCGGAATTTTTGAGTTTTGGAGTTTCGGAGTTTTGGAGTTTTGGTGTTTTGGAGTTTCGAATTTTCAGAGTTTCGGATTTTTGGAGTTTTGGAGTTCCGGAGATTTGGAGTTTCAGAGTTCTGGAGGTTCAGGGTTGTGGAGTTTCGGAATTTTTTACTTTTGGAGTTTCGGAGTTTTGGAGTTTTGGAGTTTCGGAGTTTCGGAGTTTCAGAGTTTTGGAGGTTCAGGGTTGTGGAGTTTCGGAATTTTTGAGTTTTGGAGTTTCGGAGTTTCGGAGTTTTGGAGTATTGCAGTTTTGGAATTTTGGAGTTTTGGAGTTTGGAATTTTCAGAGTTTCGGATTTTTGGAGTTTTGGAGTTTCAGAGATTTGGAGTTTTGGCGTTTTCGAGATTCGGAATCTTGGAGTTTCGGAATTTTGTAGTTTTGTAGTTTTGGAGTGTCGGAGTTTTGGAGTGTTGGAGTTTTGGAGCTTTGGAGCTTTGGAGTTTTGGAGTTTTTGAGTTTTTGAGTTTTGGATTTTTGCACTTTTTGAAATTTGGAGTTTTGGAGTTTTGGAGTTTCGGAGTTTCGCAGTTTTGGAGTTTCAGAGTTTTGGAGGTTCAGGGTTGTGGAGTTTCGGAATTTTTGAGTTTTGGAGTTTCGGAGTTTTGGAGTTTTGGTGTTTTGGAGTTTCGAATTTTCAGAGTTTCGGATTTTTGGAGTTTTGGAGTTCCGGAGATTTGGAGTTTCAGAGTTTTGGAGGTTCAGGGTTGTGGAGTTTCGGAATTTTTGAGTTTTGGAGTTTCGGAGTTTTGGAGTTTCAGTTTTGGAGGTTCAGGGTTGTGGAGTTTCGGAATTTTTGAGTTTTTCAGTTTCGGAGTTTCGGAGTTTTGGAGTATTGCAGTTTTGGAATTTTGGAGTTTTGGAGTTTCGAATTTTCAGAGTTTGGGATTTTTGGAGTTTTGGAGTTTTGGAGATTTGGAGTTTTGGCATTTTGGAGATTCGGAATTTTGGAGTTTCGGAATTTTGTAGTTTTGTAGTTTTGGAGTGTCGGAGTTTTGGAGTGTTGGAGTTTTGGAGCTTTGGAGTTTTGGAGTTTTGGAGTTTTGGATTTTTGCACTTTTGGAGTTTTGGAGTTTTGGAGTTTCGGAGTTTCGGAGTTTCGGAGTATTGGAGTTTCAGAGTTTTGTAGGTTCAGGGTTGTGGAGTTTCGGAATTTTTGAGTTTTGGAGTTTCGGAGTTTCGGAGTTTTGGAGTATTGCAGTTTTGGAATTTTGGAGTTTTGGAGTTTCGAATTTTCAGAGTTTCGGATTTTTGGAGTTTTGGAGTTTCGGAGATTTGGAGTTTTGGCGTTTTGGAGATTCGGAATCTTGGAGTTTCGGAATTTTGTAGTTTTGTTGTTTTGGAGTGTCAGAGTTTTGGAGTGTTGGAGTTTTGGAGCTTTGGAGTTTTGGACTTTTTGAGTTTTTGAGTTTTGGATTTTGACACTTTTGGAGTTTTGGAGTTTTGGAGTTTCGGAGTTTCGGAGTTTCGGAGTTTTGGAGTTTCAGAGTTTTGGAGGTTCAGGGTTGTGGATTTTCGGAATTTTTGAGTATTGGAGTTTCGGAGTTTCGGAGTTTTGGAGAATTGCAGTTTTGGAGTTTTGGAGTTTCGAATTTTCAGTTTCGGATTTTTGGAGTTTTGGAGTTTCGGAGATTTGGAGATTTGTGCGTTTTGGAGATTCGGAATCTTGGAGTTTCGGAATTTTGTAGTTTTGTAGTTTTCGAGTGTCGGAGTTTTGGAGTGTTGGAGTTTTGGAGCCTTGGAGTTTTGGAGTTTTTGAGTTTTGGAGTTTTGGATTTTTGCAAATTTGGAGTTTTGGAGTTTCGGAGTTTTGGAGTCTCAGAGTTTTGGAGGTTCAGGGTTGTGGAGTTTCGGAATTTTTGAGTTTTGGAGTTTCGGAGTTTCGGAGTTTTGGAGTTTCGGAGATTTGGAGTTTTGGCGTTTTGGAGATTCGGGGTCTTGGAGTTTCGGAATTTTGCAGTTTTGTAGGTTTGGAGTGTCGGAGTTTCGGAGTGTTGGAGTTTTGGAGTTTCGGAGTTTCGGAGTTTTGGAGTTTCAGAGTTTCAGAGTTCTGGAGGTTCAGGGTTGTGGAGTTTCGGAATTTTTGAGTTTTGGAGTTTCGGAGTTTCGGAGTTTTGGAGTTTTGTGGTTTTGGAGTTTTGGAGTTTCGAATTTTCAGTTTCGGATTTTTGGAGTTTTCGAGTTTTCGAGATTTGGAGTTTCGGCGTTTTCGAGATTCGGAGTCTGGGAGTGTTGGAATTTTGTAGTTTTGTAGTTTTGGAGTGTCGGAGTTTTGGAGTGTTGGAGTTTTGGAGCTTTGGAGTTTTTGAGTTTTTTAGTCTTGGATTTTTGCACTTTTGGAGTTTTGGAGTTTTGGAGTTTCGGAGTTTCGGTGTTTTGGAGTTTCAGAGTTTTGGAGGTTCAGGGTTGTGGAGATTCGGAATTTTTGAGTATTGGAGTTCCGGAGTTTCGGAGTTTTGGAGAATTGCAGTTTTGGAATTTTTGTAGTTTCGAATTTTCAGAGTTTCGGATTTTTGGAGTTTTGGAGTTTCGGAGTTTCGGAGTTTTGGAGTTTCAGACTTTTCGAGGTTCAGGGTTGTGGAATTTCGGAATTTTTGAGTTTTGGAGTTTCGGAGTTCCAGAGTTTCGGAGTTTTGGAGTTTTGCAGTTTCGGAGTTTTGGAGTTTTGGAGTTTCGGAGTTTTGGAGTTTCAGAGTTTTCGAGGTTCAGGGTTGTGGAGTTTCGGAATTTTTGAGTTTTGGAGTTTCGGAGTTTTGGAGTTTTGGTGTTTTGGAGTTTCGAATTTTCAGAGTTTCGGATTTTTGGAGTTTTGGAGTTCCGGAGATTTGGAGTTTCAGAGTTTTGGAGGTTCAGGGTTGTGGAGTTTCGGAATTTTTGAGTTTTGGAGGTTTGGAGTTTTGGAGTTTTGGAGTTTCGGAGTTTCGGAGTTTCAGAGTTTTCGAGGTTCAGGGTTGTGGAGTTTCGGAATTTTTGAGTTTTGGAGTTTCAGAGTTTCGGAGTTTTGGAGTTTCAGAGTTTTGGAGGTTCAGGGTTGTGGAGTTTCGGAATTTTTGAGTTTTGGAGTTTCGGAGTTTCGGAGTTTTGGAGTATTGCAGTTTTGGAATTTTGGAGTTTTGGAGTTTCGAATTTTCAGAGTTTCGGATTTTTGGAGTTTTCGAGTTTCAGAGAATTGGAGTTTTGGCGTTTTCGAGATTCGGAATCTTGGAGTTTCGGAATTTTGTAGTTTTGTAGTTTTGGAGTGTCGGAGTTTTGGAGTGTTGGAGTTTTGGAGCTTTGGAGTTTTGGAGTTTTTGAGTTTTTGAGTTTTGGATTTTTGCACTTTTTGAAATTTGGAGTTTTGGAGTTTCGGAGTTTCTGAGTTTTGGAGTTTCAGAGTTTTGGAGGTTCAGGGTAGTGGAGTTTCGGAATTTTTGAGTTTTGGAGTTTCGGAGTTTTGGAGTTTTGGTGTTTTGGAGTTTCGAATTTTCAGTTTCGGATTTTTGGAGTTTTGGAGTTCCGGAGATTTGGAGTTTCAGAGTTTTGGAGGTTCAGGGTTGTGGAGTTTCGGAATTTTTGAGTTTTGGAGTTTCGGAGTTTTGGAGTTTTGGAGTTTCGGAGTTTCAGAGTTTTCGAGGTTTAGGGTTGTGGAGTTTCGGAATTTTTGAGTTTTGGAGTTTCGGAGTTTTGGAGTTTTGGAGTTTCGGAGTTTTGGAGTTTCAGAGTTTTCGAGGTTCAGGGTTGTGGAGTTTCGGAATTTTTGAGTTTTGGAGTTTCGGAGTTTTGGAGTTTTGGTGTTTTGGAGTTTCGAATTTTCAGAGTTTCGGATTTTTGGAGTTTTGAAGTTCCGGAGATTTGGAGTTTCAGAGTTTTGGAGGTTCAGGGTTGTGGAGTTTCGGAATTTTTGAGTTTTGGAGTTTTGGAGTTTTGGAGTTTCGGAGTTTCGGACTTTCAGAGTTTTCGAGGTTCAGGGTTGTGGAGTTTCGGAATTTTTGAGTTTTGGAGTTTCGGAGTTTCAGAGTTTTGGAGGTTCAGGGTTGTGGAGTTTCGGAATTTTTGAGTTTTGGAGTTTCGGAGTTTCGGAGTTTCGGAGTTTTGGAGTATTGCAGTTTTGGAATTTTGGAGTTTTGGAGTTTCGAATTTTCAGAGTTTCGGATTTTTGGAGTTTTGGAGTTTCAGAGATTTGGAGTTTTGGCGTTTTCGAGATTCGGAATCTTGGAGTTTCGGAATTTTGTAGTTTTGTAGTTTTGGAGTGTCGGAGTTTTGGAGTGTTGGAGTTTTGGAGCTTTGGAGCTTTGGAGTTTTGGAGTTTTTGAGTTTTTGAGTTTTGGATTTTTGCACTTTTTGAAATTTGGAGTTTTGGAGTTTTGGAGTTTCGGAGTTTCGGAGTTTTGGAGTTTCAGAGTTTTGGAGGTTCAGGGTTGTGGAGTTTCGGAATTTTTGAGTTTTGGAGTTTCGGAGTTTTGGAGTTTTGGTGTTTTGGAGTTTCGAATTTTCAGAGTTTCGCATTTTTGGAGTTTTGGAGTTCCGGAGATTTGGAGTTTCAGAGTTTTGGAGGTTCAGGGTTGTGGAGTTTCGGAATTTTTGAGTTTTGGAGTTTCGGAGTTTCGGAGTTTTGGAGTATTGCAGTTTTGGAATTTTGGAGTTTTGGAGTTTCGAATTTTCAGAGTTTGGGATTTTTGGAGTTTTGGAGTTTTGGAGATTTGGAGTTTTGGCATTTTGGAGATTCGGAATTTTGGAGTTTCGGAATTTTGTAGTTTAGTAGTTCTGGAGTGTTGGAGCTTTGGAGTTTTGGAGTTTATGAGTTTTTGAGTTTTGCATTTTTGCACTTTTGGAGTTTTGGAGTTTTGGAGTTTCGGAGTTTCGGAGTTTTGGAGTTTCAGAGTTTTGGAGGTTCAGGGTTGTGGAGTTTCGGAATTTTTGAGTATTGGAGTTCCGGAGTTTCGGAGTTTTGGAGAATTGCAGTTTTGGAATTTTTGTAGTTTCGAATTTTCAGAGTTTCGGATTTTTGGAGTTTTGGAGTTTCGGAGTTCCAGAGTTTCGGAGTTTTGGAGTTTTGCAGTTTCGGAGTTTTGGAGTTTTGGAGTTTCGAATTTTCAGTTTCGGATTTTTGGAGTTTTGGAGTTCCGGAGATTTGGAGTTTCAGAGTTTTGGAGGTTCAGGGTTGTGGAGTTTCGGAATTTTGGAGTTTCGGAGTTTTGGAGTTTTGGAGTTTCGGAGTTTCGGAGTTTCAGAGTTTTCGAGGTTCAGGGTTGTGGAGTTTCGGAATTTTTGAGTTTTTGAGTTTCGGAGTTTCGGAGTTTTGGAGTTTTGGAGTTTCAGAGTTTTGGAGGTTCAGGGTTGTGGAGTTTCGGAATTTTTGAGTTTTGGAGTTTCGGAGTTTCGGAGTTTTGGAGTATTGCAGTTTTGGAATTTTGGAGTTTTGGAGTTTCGAATTTTCAGAGTTTCGGATTTTTGGAGTTTTGGAGTTTCAGAGAATTGGAGTTTTGGCGTTTTCGAGATTCGGAATCTTGGAGTTTCGGAATTTTGTAGTTTTGTAGTTTTGGAGTGTCGGAGTTTTGGAGTGTTGGAGTTTTGGAGCTTTGGAGCTTTGGAGTTTTGGAGTTTTTGAGTTTTTGAGTTTTGGATTTTTGCACTTTTTGAAATTTGGAGTTTTGGAGTTTTGGAGTTTCGGAGTTTCGGAGTTTAGGAGTTTCAGAGTTTTGGAGGTTCAGGGTTGTGGAGTTTCAGAATTTTTGAGTTTTGGAGTTTCGGAGTTTTGGAGTTTTGGAGTTTCGGAGTTTCAGAGTTTTCGAGGTTTAGGGTTGTGGAGTTTCGGAATTTTTGAGTTTTGGAGTTTCGGAGTTTTGGAGTTTCGGAGTTTTGGAGTTTTGGAGTTTCGGAGTTTCGGAGTTTCAGTGTTTTAGAGGTTCAGGGTTGTGGAGTTTCGGAATTTTTGAGTTTTGGAGTTTCGGAGTTTCGGAGTTTTGGAGTTTTGGAGTTTCAGAGTTTTGGAGGTTCAGGGTTGTGGAGTTTCGGAATTTTTGAGTTTTGGAGTTTCGGAGTTTCGGAGTTTTGGAGTATTGCAGTTTTGGAATTTTGGAGTTTTGGAGTTTCGAATTTTCAGTTTCGGATTTTTGGAGTTTTGGAGTTTCAGAGAATTGGAGTTTTGGCGTTTTCGAGATTCGGAATCTTGGAGTTTCGGAATTTTGTAGTTTTGTAGTTTTGGAGTGTCGGAGTTTTGGAGTGTTGGAGTTTTGGAGCTTTGGAGCTTTGGAGTTTTGGAGTTTTTGAGTTTTTGAGTTTTGGATTTTTGCACTTTTTGAAATTTGGAGTTTTGGAGTTTTGGAGTTTCGGAGTTTCGGAGTTTTGGAGTTTCAGAGTTTTGGAGGTTCAGGGTTGTGGAGTTTCAGAATTTTTGAGTTTTGGAGTTTCGGAGTTTTGGAGTTTTGGTGTTTTGGAGTTTCGAATTTTCAGAGTTTCGGATTTTTGAAGTTTTGGAGTTCCGGAGATTTGGAGTTTCAGAGTTTTGGAGGTTCAGGGTTGTGGAGTTTCGGAATTTTTGAGTTTTGGAGTTTTGGAGTTTCGGAGTTTCAGAGTTTTCGAGGTTTAGGGTTGTGGAGTTTCGGAATTTTTGAGTTTTGGAGTTTCGGAGTTTTGGAGTTTCGGAGTTTTGGAGTTTTGGAGTTTCGGAGTTTCGGAGTTTCAGTGTTTTAGAGGTTCAGGGTTGTGGAGTTTCGGAATTTTTGAGTTTTGGAGTTTCGGAGTTTCGGAGTTTTGGAGTTTTGGAGTTTCAGAGTTTTGGAGGTTCAGGGTTGTGGAGTTTCGGAATTTTTGAGTTTTGGAGTTTCGGAGTTTCGGAGTTTTGGAGTATTGCAGTTTTGGAATTTTGGAGTTTTGGAGTTTCGAATTTTCAGTTTCGGATTTTTGGAGTTTTGGAGTTTCAGAGAATTGGAGTTTTGGCGTTTTCGAGATTCGGAATCTTGGAGTTTCGGAATTTTGTAGTTTTGTAGTTTTGGAGTGTCGGAGTTTTGGAGTGTTGGAGTTTTGGAGCTTTGGAGCTTTGGAGTTTTGGAGTTTTTGAGTTTTTGAGTTTTGGATTTTTCACTTTTTGAAATTTGGAGTTTTGGAGTTTTGGAGTTTCGGTTTCGGAATTTTGGAGTTTCAGAGTTTTGGAGGTTCAGGGTTGTGGAGTTTCGGAATTTTTGAGTTTTGGAGTTTCGGAGTTTTGGAGCATTGCAGTTTTGGAGTTCTGGAGTTTTGGAGTTTGGAATTTTCAGAGTTTCGGATTTTTGGAGTTTTGGAGTTTCAGAGATTTGGAGTTTTGGCCTTTTGGAGATTCGGGGTCTTGGAGTTTCGGAATTTTGTAGTTTTGCAGTTCTGGAGTGTCGGAGGTTTGGAGTGTTGGAGTTTTGGAGTTTTGGAGTTTTGGAGTTTCGGAGTTTTGGAGTTTCAGAGTTTTGGAGGTTCAGGGTTGTGGAATTTCGGAATTTTTGAGTTTTGGAGTTTCGGAGTTTTGGAGTATTGCAGTTTTGGAATTTTGGAGTTTTGGAGTTTCGAATTTTCAGAGTTTCGGATTTTTGTAGTTTTGGAGTTTCGGAGATTTGGAGTTTTGGCGTTTTGGAGATTCGGAATCTTGGAGTTTCGGAATTTTGTAGTTTTGTAGTTTTGGAGTGTCAGAGTTTTGGAGTTTTGGAGTTTTGGAGCTTTGGAGTTTTGGAGTTTTTGAGTTTTGGAGTTTTGGATTTTTGCACTTTTGGAGTTTTGGAGTTTCAGAGTTTTGGAGGTTCAGGGTTGTGGAGATTCGGAATTTTTGAGTTTTGGAGTTTCGGAGTTTCGGAGTTTTGGAGAATTGCAGTTTTGGAGTTTTGGGGTTTTGGAGTTTCGAATTTTCAGTTTCGGATTTTTGGAGTTTTGGAGTTTCGGAGTTTCGGAGTTTTGGAGTTTCAGAGTTTTCGAGGTTCAGGGTTGTGGAGTTTCGGAATTTTTGAGTTTTGGAGTTTCGGAGTTTCGGAGTTTCGGAGTTTTGGAGTTTTGGAGTTTTGGAGTTTCGAATTTTCAGTTTCGGATTTTTGGAGTTTTGGAGTTTCGGAGATTTGGAGTTTTGGCGTTTTGGAGATTCGGAATCTTGGAGTTTCGGAATTTTGTAGTTTTGTAGTTTTGGAGTGTCAGAGTTCTGGAGTGTTGGAGATTTGGAGTTTTGGAGTTTTTGAGTTTTGGAGTTTTGGATTTTTGCACTTTTGGAGTTTTGGAGTTTTGGAGTTTTGGAGTTTCAGAGTTTCGGAGTTTCGGAGTTTTGGAGTTTCAGAGTTTTGGAGGTTCAGGGTTGTGGAGTTTCGGAATTTTTGAGTTTTGGAGTTTCGGAGTTTCGGAGTTTCGGAGTATTGCAGTTTTGGAATTTTGGAGTTTTGGAGTTTCGGAGATTTGGAGTTTTGGCGTTTTGGAGATTCGGAATCTTAGAGTTTCGGAATTTTGTAGTTTTGTAGTTTTGGAGTGTCAGAGTTTTGGAGTGTTGGAGTTTTGGAGCTTTGGAGTTTTTGAGTTTTTGAGTTTTTGAGTTTTGGATTTTGACACTTTTGGAGTTTTGGAGTTTTGGAGTTTCGGAGTTTCGGAGTTTTGGAGTTTCAGAGTTTTGGAGGTTCAGGGTTGTGGAGTTTCGGAATTTTTGAGTTTTGGAGTTTCGGAGTTTCGGAGTTTTGGAGTATTGCAGTTTTGGAATTTTGGAGTTTTGGAGTTTCGAATTTTCAGAGTTTGGGATTTTTGGAGTTTTGGAGTTTTGGAGATTTGGAGTTTTGGCATTTTGGAGATTCGGAATTTTGGAGTTTCGGAATTTTGTAGTTTTGTAGTTTATAGTGTCGGAGTTTTGGAGTGTTGGAGTTTTGGAGCTTTGGAGTTTCGGAGTTTTTGAGTTATGGAGTTTTGGATTTTTGCACTTTTGGAGTTTTGGAGTTTTGGAGTTTTGGAGTTTCGCAGTTTCGGAGTTTCGGAGTATTCGAATTTCAGAGTTTTGGAGGATCAGGGTTGTGGAGTTTCGGAATTTTTGAGTTTTGGAGTTTCGGAGTTTCGGAGTTTTGGAGTATTGCAGTTTTGGAATTTTGGAGTTTTGGAGTTTCGAATTTTCAGTTTCGGATTTTTGGAGTTTTGGAGTTTCGGAGATTTGGAGTTTTTGCGTTTTGGAGATTCGGAATCTTGGAGTTTCGGAATTTTGTAGTTTTGTAGTTTTGGAGTGTCAGAGTTTTGGAGTGTTGGAGTTTTGGAGCTTTGGAGTTTTGGAGTTTTTGAGTTTTTGAGTTTTGGATTTTGACACTTTTGGAGTTTTGGAGTTTTGGAGTTTCAGAGTTTTGGAGTTTCAGAGTTTTGGAGGTTCAGGGTTGTGGAGTTTCGGAATTTTTGAGTATTGGAGTTTCGGAGTTTCGGAGTTTTGGAGAATTGCAGTTTTGGAGTTTTGGAGTTTCGAATTTTCAGAGTTTCGGATTTTTGGAGTTTTGGAGTTTCGGAGATTTGGAGTTTTGTGCGTTTTGGAGATTCGGAATATTGGAGTTTCGGAATTTTGTAGTTTTGTAGTTTTCGAGTGTCGGAGTTTTGGAGTGTTGGAGTTTTGGAGCCTTGGAGTTTTGGAGTTTTTGAGTTTTGGAGTTTTGGATTTTTGCAAATTTGGAGTTTTGGAGTTTTGGAGTTTCGGAGTTTTGGAGTCTCAGAGTTTTGGAGGTTCAGGGTTGTGGAGTTTCGGAATTTTTGAGTTTTGGAGTTTCGGAGTTTCAGAGTTTTGGAGTTTCGGAGTTTTGGAGTTTCGGAGTTTCGGAGTTTTGGAGTTTCAGACTTTTCGAGGTTCAGGGTTGTGGAATTTCGGAATTTTTGAGTTTTGGAGTTTCGGAGTTCCGGAGTTTCGGAGTTTTGGAGTTTTGCAGTTTCGGAGTTTTGGAGTTTTGGAGTTTCGGAGTTTTCGAGTTTCATAGTTTTCGAGGTTCAGGGTTGTGGAGTTTCGGAATTTTGGAGTTTTGGAGTTTCGGAGTTTCGGAGTTTCGGAGTATTCGAATTTCAGAGTTTTGGAGGATCAGGGTTGTGGAGTTTCGGAATTTTTGAGTTTTGGAGTTTCGGAGTTTCGGAGTTTTGGAGTATTGCAGTTTTGGAATTTTGGAGTTTTGGAGTTTCGAATTTTCAGAGTTTCGGATTTTTGGAGTTTTGGAGTTTCGGAGATTTGGAGTTTTTGCGTTTTGGAGATTCGGAATCTTGGAGTTTCGGAATTTTGTAGTTTTGTAGTTTTGGAGTGTCAGAGTTTTGGAGTGTTGGAGTTTTGGAGCTTTGGAGTTTTGGACTTTTTGAGTTTTTGAGTTTTGGATTTTGACACATTTGGAGTTTTGGAGTTTTGGAGTTTCGGAGTTTCGGAGTTTCGGAGTTTCAGAGTTTTGGAGTTTCAGAGTTTTGGAGGTTCAGGGTTGTGGAGTTTCGGAATTTTTGAGTATTGGAGTTTCGGAGTTTTGGAGAATTGCAGTTTTGGAGTTTTGGAGTTTCGAATTTTCAGAGTTTCGGATTTTTGGAGTTTTGGAGTTTCGGAGATTTGGAGTTTTGTGCGTTTTGGAGATTCGGAATATTGGAGTTTCGGAATTTTGTAGTTTTGTAGTTTTCGAGTGTCGGAGTTTTGGAGTGTTGGAGTTTTGGAGCCTTGGAGTTTTGGAGTTTTTGAGTTTTGGAGTTTTGGATTTTTGCAAATTTGGAGTTTTGGAGTTTTGGAGTTTCGGAGTTTTGGAGTCTCAGAGTTTTGGAGGTTCAGGGTTGTGGAGTTTCGGAATTTTTGAGTTTTGGAGTTTCGGAGTTTCAGAGTTTTGGAGTGTTGGAGTTTTGGAGTTTCGGAGTTTCGGAGTTTTGGAGTTTCAGACTTTTCGAGGTTCAGGGTTGTGGAATTTCGGAATTTTTGAGTTTTGGAGTTTCGGAGTTCCGGAGTTTCGGAGTTTTGGAGTTTTGCAGTTTCGGAGTTTTGGAGTTTTGGAGTTTCGGAGTTTTGGAGTTTCAGAGTTTTCGAGTTCAGGGTTGTGGAGTTTCGGAATTTTTGAGTTTTGGAGTTTCGGAGTTTTGGAGTTTTGGAGTTTCGGAGTTTCGGAGTTTCAGTGTTTTAGAGGTTCAGGGTTGTGGAGTTTCGGAATTTTTGAGTTTTGGAGTTTCGGAGTTTGAGTTTTGGAGTTGTGGAGTTTCAGAGTTTTGGAGGTTCAGGGTTGTGGAGTTTCGGAATTTTTGAGTTTTGGAGTTTCGGAGTTTCGGAGTTTTGGAGTATTGCAGTTTTGGAATTTTGGAGTTTTGGAGTTTCGAATTTTCAGTTTCGGATTTTTGGAGTTTTGGAGTTTCAGAGAATTGGAGTTTTGGCGTTTTCGAGATTCGGAATCTTGGAGTTTCGGAATTTTGTAGTTTTGTAGTTTTGGAGTGTCGGAGTTTTGGAGTGTTGGAGTTTTGGAGCTTTGGAGTTTTGGAGTTTTTGAGTTTTTGAGTTTTGGATTTTTGCACTTTTTGAAATTTGGAGTTTTGGAGTTTCGGAGTTTCTGAGTTTTGGAGTTTCAGAGTTTTGGAGGTTCAGGGTAGTGGAGTTTCGGAATTTTTGAGTTTTGGAGTTTCGGAGTTTTGGAGTTTTGGTGTTTTGGAGTTTCGAATTTTCAGTTTCGGATTTTTGGAGTTTTGGAGTTCCGGAGATTTGGAGTTTCAGAGTTTTGGAGGTTCAGGGTTGTGGAGTTTCGGAATTTTTGAGTTTTGGAGTTTCGGAGTTTTGGAGTTTTGGAGTTTCGGAGTTTCAGAGTTTTCGAGGTTTAGGGTTGTGGAGTTTCGGAATTTTTGAGTTTTGGAGTTTCGGAGTTTTGGAGTTTTGGAGTTTCGGAGTTTTGGAGTTTCAGAGTTTTCGAGGTTCAGGGTTGTGGAGTTTCGGAATTTTTGAGTTTTGGAGTTTCGGAGTTTTGGAGTTTTGGTGTTTTGGAGTTTCGAATTTTCAGAGTTTCGGATTTTTGGAGTTTTGAAGTTCCGGAGATTTGGAGTTTCAGAGTTTTGGAGGTTCAGGGTTGTGGAGTTTCGGAATTTTTGAGTTTTGGAGTTTTGGAGTTTTGGAGTTTCGGAGTTTCGGACTTTCAGAGTTTTCGAGGTTCAGGGTTGTGGAGTTTCGGAATTTTTGAGTTTTGGAGTTTCGGAGTTTCAGAGTTTTGGAGGTTCAGGGTTGTGGAGTTTCGGAATTTTTGAGTTTTGGAGTTTCGGAGTTTCGGAGTTTCGGAGTTTTGGAGTATTGCAGTTTTGGAATTTTGGAGTTTTGGAGTTTCGAATTTTCAGAGTTTCGGATTTTTGGAGTTTTGGAGTTTCAGAGATTTGGAGTTTTGGCGTTTTCGAGATTCGGAATCTTGGAGTTTCGGAATTTTGTAGTTTTGTAGTTTTGGAGTGTCGGAGTTTTGGAGTGTTGGAGTTTTGGAGCTTTGGAGCTTTGGAGTTTTGGAGTTTTTGAGTTTTTGAGTTTTGGATTTTTGCACTTTTTGAAATTTGGAGTTTTGGAGTTTTGGAGTTTCGGAGTTTCGGAGTTTTGGAGTTTCAGAGTTTTGGAGGTTCAGGGTTGTGGAGTTTCGGAATTTTTGAGTTTTGGAGTTTCGGAGTTTTGGAGTTTTGGTGTTTTGGAGTTTCGAATTTTCAGAGTTTCGCATTTTTGGAGTTTTGGAGTTCCGGAGATTTGGAGTTTCAGAGTTTTGGAGGTTCAGGGTTGTGGAGTTTCGGAATTTTTGAGTTTTGGAGTTTCGGAGTTTCGGAGTTTTGGAGTATTGCAGTTTTGGAATTTTGGAGTTTTGGAGTTTCGAATTTTCAGAGTTTGGGATTTTTGGAGTTTTGGAGTTTTGGAGATTTGGAGTTTTGGCATTTTGGAGATTCGGAATTTTGGAGTTTCGGAATTTTGTAGTTTAGTAGTTCTGGAGTGTTGGAGCTTTGGAGTTTTGGAGTTTATGAGTTTTTGAGTTTTGCATTTTTGCACTTTTGGAGTTTTGGAGTTTTGGAGTTTCGGAGTTTCGGAGTTTTGGAGTTTCAGAGTTTTGGAGGTTCAGGGTTGTGGAGTTTCGGAATTTTTGAGTATTGGAGTTCCGGAGTTTCGGAGTTTTGGAGAATTGCAGTTTTGGAATTTTTGTAGTTTCGAATTTTCAGAGTTTCGGATTTTTGGAGTTTTGGAGTTTCGGAGTTCCAGAGTTTCGGAGTTTTGGAGTTTTGCAGTTTCGGAGTTTTGGAGTTTTGGAGTTTCGAATTTTCAGTTTCGGATTTTTGGAGTTTTGGAGTTCCGGAGATTTGGAGTTTCAGAGTTTTGGAGGTTCAGGGTTGTGGAGTTTCGGAATTTTGGAGTTTCGGAGTTTTGGAGTTTTGGAGTTTCGGAGTTTCGGAGTTTCAGAGTTTTCGAGGTTCAGGGTTGTGGAGTTTCGGAATTTTTGAGTTTTTGAGTTTCGGAGTTTCGGAGTTTTGGAGTTTTGGAGTTTCAGAGTTTTGGAGGTTCAGGGTTGTGGAGTTTCGGAATTTTTGAGTTTTGGAGTTTCGGAGTTTCGGAGTTTTGGAGTATTGCAGTTTTGGAATTTTGGAGTTTTGGAGTTTCGAATTTTCAGAGTTTCGGATTTTTGGAGTTTTGGAGTTTCAGAGAATTGGAGTTTTGGCGTTTTCGAGATTCGGAATCTTGGAGTTTCGGAATTTTGTAGTTTTGTAGTTTTGGAGTGTCGGAGTTTTGGAGTGTTGGAGTTTTGGAGCTTTGGAGCTTTGGAGTTTTGGAGTTTTTGAGTTTTTGAGTTTTGGATTTTTGCACTTTTTGAAATTTGGAGTTTTGGAGTTTTGGAGTTTCGGAGTTTCGGAGTTTAGGAGTTTCAGAGTTTTGGAGGTTCAGGGTTGTGGAGTTTCAGAATTTTTGAGTTTTGGAGTTTCGGAGTTTTGGAGTTTTGGAGTTTCGGAGTTTCAGAGTTTTCGAGGTTTAGGGTTGTGGAGTTTCGGAATTTTTGAGTTTTGGAGTTTCGGAGTTTTGGAGTTTCGGAGTTTTGGAGTTTTGGAGTTTCGGAGTTTCGGAGTTTCAGTGTTTTAGAGGTTCAGGGTTGTGGAGTTTCGGAATTTTTGAGTTTTGGAGTTTCGGAGTTTCGGAGTTTTGGAGTTTTGGAGTTTCAGAGTTTTGGAGGTTCAGGGTTGTGGAGTTTCGGAATTTTTGAGTTTTGGAGTTTCGGAGTTTCGGAGTTTTGGAGTATTGCAGTTTTGGAATTTTGGAGTTTTGGAGTTTCGAATTTTCAGTTTCGGATTTTTGGAGTTTTGGAGTTTCAGAGAATTGGAGTTTTGGCGTTTTCGAGATTCGGAATCTTGGAGTTTCGGAATTTTGTAGTTTTGTAGTTTTGGAGTGTCGGAGTTTTGGAGTGTTGGAGTTTTGGAGCTTTGGAGCTTTGGAGTTTTGGAGTTTTTGAGTTTTTGAGTTTTGGATTTTTGCACTTTTTGAAATTTGGAGTTTTGGAGTTTTGGAGTTTCGGAGTTTCGGAGTTTTGGAGTTTCAGAGTTTTGGAGGTTCAGGGTTGTGGAGTTTCAGAATTTTTGAGTTTTGGAGTTTCGGAGTTTTGGAGTTTTGGTGTTTTGGAGTTTCGAATTTTCAGAGTTTCGGATTTTTGAAGTTTTGGAGTTCCGGAGATTTGGAGTTTCAGAGTTTTGGAGGTTCAGGGTTGTGGAGTTTCGGAATTTTTGAGTTTTGGAGTTTTGGAGTTTCGGAGTTTCAGAGTTTTCGAGGTTTAGGGTTGTGGAGTTTCGGAATTTTTGAGTTTTGGAGTTTCGGAGTTTTGGAGTTTCGGAGTTTTGGAGTTTTGGAGTTTCGGAGTTTCGGAGTTTCAGTGTTTTAGAGGTTCAGGGTTGTGGAGTTTCGGAATTTTTGAGTTTTGGAGTTTCGGAGTTTCGGAGTTTTGGAGTTTTGGAGTTTCAGAGTTTTGGAGGTTCAGGGTTGTGGAGTTTCGGAATTTTTGAGTTTTGGAGTTTCGGAGTTTCGGAGTTTTGGAGTATTGCAGTTTTGGAATTTTGGAGTTTTGGAGTTTCGAATTTTCAGTTTCGGATTTTTGGAGTTTTGGAGTTTCAGAGAATTGGAGTTTTGGCGTTTTCGAGATTCGGAATCTTGGAGTTTCGGAATTTTGTAGTTTTGTAGTTTTGGAGTGTCGGAGTTTTGGAGTGTTGGAGTTTTGGAGCTTTGGAGCTTTGGAGTTTTGGAGTTTTTGAGTTTTTGAGTTTTGGATTTTTCACTTTTTGAAATTTGGAGTTTTGGAGTTTTGGAGTTTCGGTTTCGGAATTTTGGAGTTTCAGAGTTTTGGAGGTTCAGGGTTGTGGAGTTTCGGAATTTTTGAGTTTTGGAGTTTCGGAGTTTTGGAGCATTGCAGTTTTGGAGTTCTGGAGTTTTGGAGTTTGGAATTTTCAGAGTTTCGGATTTTTGGAGTTTTGGAGTTTCAGAGATTTGGAGTTTTGGCCTTTTGGAGATTCGGGGTCTTGGAGTTTCGGAATTTTGTAGTTTTGCAGTTCTGGAGTGTCGGAGGTTTGGAGTGTTGGAGTTTTGGAGTTTTGGAGTTTTGGAGTTTCGGAGTTTTGGAGTTTCAGAGTTTTGGAGGTTCAGGGTTGTGGAATTTCGGAATTTTTGAGTTTTGGAGTTTCGGAGTTTTGGAGTATTGCAGTTTTGGAATTTTGGAGTTTTGGAGTTTCGAATTTTCAGAGTTTCGGATTTTTGTAGTTTTGGAGTTTCGGAGATTTGGAGTTTTGGCGTTTTGGAGATTCGGAATCTTGGAGTTTCGGAATTTTGTAGTTTTGTAGTTTTGGAGTGTCAGAGTTTTGGAGTTTTGGAGTTTTGGAGCTTTGGAGTTTTGGAGTTTTTGAGTTTTGGAGTTTTGGATTTTTGCACTTTTGGAGTTTTGGAGTTTCAGAGTTTTGGAGGTTCAGGGTTGTGGAGATTCGGAATTTTTGAGTTTTGGAGTTTCGGAGTTTCGGAGTTTTGGAGAATTGCAGTTTTGGAGTTTTGGGGTTTTGGAGTTTCGAATTTTCAGTTTCGGATTTTTGGAGTTTTGGAGTTTCGGAGTTTCGGAGTTTTGGAGTTTCAGAGTTTTCGAGGTTCAGGGTTGTGGAGTTTCGGAATTTTTGAGTTTTGGAGTTTCGGAGTTTCGGAGTTTCGGAGTTTTGGAGTTTTGGAGTTTTGGAGTTTCGAATTTTCAGTTTCGGATTTTTGGAGTTTTGGAGTTTCGGAGATTTGGAGTTTTGGCGTTTTGGAGATTCGGAATCTTGGAGTTTCGGAATTTTGTAGTTTTGTAGTTTTGGAGTGTCAGAGTTCTGGAGTGTTGGAGATTTGGAGTTTTGGAGTTTTTGAGTTTTGGAGTTTTGGATTTTTGCACTTTTGGAGTTTTGGAGTTTTGGAGTTTTGGAGTTTCAGAGTTTCGGAGTTTCGGAGTTTTGGAGTTTCAGAGTTTTGGAGGTTCAGGGTTGTGGAGTTTCGGAATTTTTGAGTTTTGGAGTTTCGGAGTTTCGGAGTTTCGGAGTATTGCAGTTTTGGAATTTTGGAGTTTTGGAGTTTCGGAGATTTGGAGTTTTGGCGTTTTGGAGATTCGGAATCTTAGAGTTTCGGAATTTTGTAGTTTTGTAGTTTTGGAGTGTCAGAGTTTTGGAGTGTTGGAGTTTTGGAGCTTTGGAGTTTTTGAGTTTTTGAGTTTTTGAGTTTTGGATTTTGACACTTTTGGAGTTTTGGAGTTTTGGAGTTTCGGAGTTTCGGAGTTTTGGAGTTTCAGAGTTTTGGAGGTTCAGGGTTGTGGAGTTTCGGAATTTTTGAGTTTTGGAGTTTCGGAGTTTCGGAGTTTTGGAGTATTGCAGTTTTGGAATTTTGGAGTTTTGGAGTTTCGAATTTTCAGAGTTTGGGATTTTTGGAGTTTTGGAGTTTTGGAGATTTGGAGTTTTGGCATTTTGGAGATTCGGAATTTTGGAGTTTCGGAATTTTGTAGTTTTGTAGTTTATAGTGTCGGAGTTTTGGAGTGTTGGAGTTTTGGAGCTTTGGAGTTTCGGAGTTTTTGAGTTATGGAGTTTTGGATTTTTGCACTTTTGGAGTTTTGGAGTTTTGGAGTTTTGGAGTTTCGCAGTTTCGGAGTTTCGGAGTATTCGAATTTCAGAGTTTTGGAGGATCAGGGTTGTGGAGTTTCGGAATTTTTGAGTTTTGGAGTTTCGGAGTTTCGGAGTTTTGGAGTATTGCAGTTTTGGAATTTTGGAGTTTTGGAGTTTCGAATTTTCAGTTTCGGATTTTTGGAGTTTTGGAGTTTCGGAGATTTGGAGTTTTTGCGTTTTGGAGATTCGGAATCTTGGAGTTTCGGAATTTTGTAGTTTTGTAGTTTTGGAGTGTCAGAGTTTTGGAGTGTTGGAGTTTTGGAGCTTTGGAGTTTTGGAGTTTTTGAGTTTTTGAGTTTTGGATTTTGACACTTTTGGAGTTTTGGAGTTTTGGAGTTTCAGAGTTTTGGAGTTTCAGAGTTTTGGAGGTTCAGGGTTGTGGAGTTTCGGAATTTTTGAGTATTGGAGTTTCGGAGTTTCGGAGTTTTGGAGAATTGCAGTTTTGGAGTTTTGGAGTTTCGAATTTTCAGAGTTTCGGATTTTTGGAGTTTTGGAGTTTCGGAGATTTGGAGTTTTGTGCGTTTTGGAGATTCGGAATATTGGAGTTTCGGAATTTTGTAGTTTTGTAGTTTTCGAGTGTCGGAGTTTTGGAGTGTTGGAGTTTTGGAGCCTTGGAGTTTTGGAGTTTTTGAGTTTTGGAGTTTTGGATTTTTGCAAATTTGGAGTTTTGGAGTTTTGGAGTTTCGGAGTTTTGGAGTCTCAGAGTTTTGGAGGTTCAGGGTTGTGGAGTTTCGGAATTTTTGAGTTTTGGAGTTTCGGAGTTTCAGAGTTTTGGAGTTTCGGAGTTTTGGAGTTTCGGAGTTTCGGAGTTTTGGAGTTTCAGACTTTTCGAGGTTCAGGGTTGTGGAATTTCGGAATTTTTGAGTTTTGGAGTTTCGGAGTTCCGGAGTTTCGGAGTTTTGGAGTTTTGCAGTTTCGGAGTTTTGGAGTTTTGGAGTTTCGGAGTTTTCGAGTTTCATAGTTTTCGAGGTTCAGGGTTGTGGAGTTTCGGAATTTTGGAGTTTTGGAGTTTCGGAGTTTCGGAGTTTCGGAGTATTCGAATTTCAGAGTTTTGGAGGATCAGGGTTGTGGAGTTTCGGAATTTTTGAGTTTTGGAGTTTCGGAGTTTCGGAGTTTTGGAGTATTGCAGTTTTGGAATTTTGGAGTTTTGGAGTTTCGAATTTTCAGAGTTTCGGATTTTTGGAGTTTTGGAGTTTCGGAGATTTGGAGTTTTTGCGTTTTGGAGATTCGGAATCTTGGAGTTTCGGAATTTTGTAGTTTTGTAGTTTTGGAGTGTCAGAGTTTTGGAGTGTTGGAGTTTTGGAGCTTTGGAGTTTTGGACTTTTTGAGTTTTTGAGTTTTGGATTTTGACACATTTGGAGTTTTGGAGTTTTGGAGTTTCGGAGTTTCGGAGTTTCGGAGTTTCAGAGTTTTGGAGTTTCAGAGTTTTGGAGGTTCAGGGTTGTGGAGTTTCGGAATTTTTGAGTATTGGAGTTTCGGAGTTTTGGAGAATTGCAGTTTTGGAGTTTTGGAGTTTCGAATTTTCAGAGTTTCGGATTTTTGGAGTTTTGGAGTTTCGGAGATTTGGAGTTTTGTGCGTTTTGGAGATTCGGAATATTGGAGTTTCGGAATTTTGTAGTTTTGTAGTTTTCGAGTGTCGGAGTTTTGGAGTGTTGGAGTTTTGGAGCCTTGGAGTTTTGGAGTTTTTGAGTTTTGGAGTTTTGGATTTTTGCAAATTTGGAGTTTTGGAGTTTTGGAGTTTCGGAGTTTTGGAGTCTCAGAGTTTTGGAGGTTCAGGGTTGTGGAGTTTCGGAATTTTTGAGTTTTGGAGTTTCGGAGTTTCAGAGTTTTGGAGTGTTGGAGTTTTGGAGTTTCGGAGTTTCGGAGTTTTGGAGTTTCAGACTTTTCGAGGTTCAGGGTTGTGGAATTTCGGAATTTTTGAGTTTTGGAGTTTCGGAGTTCCGGAGTTTCGGAGTTTTGGAGTTTTGCAGTTTCGGAGTTTTGGAGTTTTGGAGTTTCGGAGTTTTGGAGTTTCAGAGTTTTCGAGTTCAGGGTTGTGGAGTTTCGGAATTTTTGAGTTTTGGAGTTTCGGAGTTTTGGAGTTTTGGAGTTTCGGAGTTTCGGAGTTTCAGTGTTTTAGAGGTTCAGGGTTGTGGAGTTTCGGAATTTTTGAGTTTTGGAGTTTCGGAGTTTGAGTTTTGGAGTTGTGGAGTTTCAGAGTTTTGGAGGTTCAGGGTTGTGGAGTTTCGGAATTTTTGAGTTTTGGAGTTTCGGAGTTTCGGAGTTTTGGAGTATTGCAGTTTTGGAATTTTGGAGTTTTGGAGTTTCGAATTTTCAGTTTCGGATTTTTGGAGTTTTGGAGTTTCAGAGAATTGGAGTTTTGGCGTTTTCGAGATTCGGAATCTTGGAGTTTCGGAATTTTGTAGTTTTGTAGTTTTGGAGTGTCGGAGTTTTGGAGTGTTGGAGTTTTGGAGCTTTGGAGCTTTGGAGTTTGGAGTTTTTGAGTTTTTGAGTTTTGGATTTTTCACTTTTTGAAATTTGGAGTTTTGGAGTTTTGGAGTTTCGGAGTTTCGGAGTTTCGGAGTATTCGAGTTTCAGAGTTTTGGAGGTTCAGGGTTGTGGAGTTTCGGAATTTTTGAGTTTTGGAGTTTCGGAGTTTCGGAGTTTTGGAGTATTGCAGTTTTGGAATTTTAGAGTTTTGGAGTTTCGAATTTTCAGAGTTTCGGATTTTTGGAGTTTTGGAGTTTCGGAGATTTGGAGTTTTGGCGTTTTGGAGATTCGGAATCTTGGAGTTTCGGAATTTTGTAGTTTTGTAGTTTTGGAGTGTCAGAGTTTTGGGGTGTTGGAGTTTTGGAGCATTGGAGTTTTGGAGTTTTTGAGTTTTTGAGTTTTGGGTTTTGACACTTTTGGAGTTTTGGAGTTTTGGAGTTTCGGAGTTTCGGAGTTTCGGAGTTTTGGAGTTTCAGAGTTTTGGAGGTTCAGGGTTGTGGAGTTTCGGAATTTTTGAGTATTGGAGTTTCGGAGTTTCGGAGTTTTGGAGAATTGCAGTTTTGGAGTTTTGGAGTTTCGAATTTTCAGAGTTTCGGATTTTTGGAGTTTTGGAGTTTCGGAGATTTGGAGTTTTGTGCGTTTTGGAGATTCGGAATCTTGGAGTTTCGGAATTTTGTAGTTTTGTAGTTTTCGAGTGTCGGAGTTTTGGAGTGTTGGAGTTTTGGAGCCTTGGAGTTTTGGAGTTTTGGAGTTTTTGAGTTTTGGAGTTTTGGATTTTTGCAAATTTGGAGTTTTGGAGTTTCGGAGTTTTGGAGTCTCAGAGTTTTGGAGGTTCAGGGTTGTGGAGTTTCGGAATTTTTGAGTTTTGGAGTTTCGGAGTTTCGGAGTTTTGGAGTTTCGGAGATTTGGAGTTTTGGCGTTTTGGAGAATCGGGGTCTTGGAGTTTCGGAATTTTGCAGTTTTGTAGTTTTGGAGTGTCGGAGTTTTGGAGTTTTGGAGTTTTGCAGTTTCAGAGTTTCGGAGTTTTGGAGTTTCGGAGATTTGGAGTTTATGCGTTTTGGAGATTCGGGGTCTTGGAGTTTCGGAATTTTGCAGTTTTGTAGTTTTGGAGTGTCGGAGTTTTGGAGTGTTGGAGTTTTGGAGTTTCGGAGTTTCGGAGTTTTGGAGTTTCAGAGTTTCAGAGTTCTGGAGGTTCAGGGTTGTGGAGTTTCGGAATTTTTGAGTTTTGGAGTTTCGGAGTTTCGGAGTTTTGGAGTTTTGGAGTTTCGGAGATTTGGAGTTTTGTGCGTTTTGGAGATTCGGAATATTGGAGTTTCGGAATTTTGTAGTTTTGTAGTTTTCGAGTGTCGGAGTTTTGGAGTGTTGGAGTTTTGGAGCCTTGGAGTTTTGGAGTTTTTGAGTTTTGGAGTTTTGGATTTTTGCAAATTTGGAGTTTTGGAGTTTTGGAGTTTCGGAGTTTTGGAGTGTCAGAGTTTTGGAGGTTCAGGGTTGTGGAGTTTCGGAATTTTTGAGTTTTGGAGTTTCGGAGTTTCAGAGTTTTGGAGTGTTGGAGTTTTGGAGTTTCGGAGTTTCGGAGTTTTGGAGTTTCAGACTTTTCGAGGTTCAGGGTTGTGGAATTTCGGAATTTTTGAGTTTTGGAGTTTCGGAGTTCCGGAGTTTCGGAGTTTTGGAGTTTTGCAGTTTCGGAGTTTTGGAGTTTTGGAGTTTCGGAGTTTTGGAGTTTCAGAGTTTTCGAGTTCAGGGTTGTGGAGTTTCGGAATTTTTGAGTTTTGGAGTTTCGGAGTTTTGGAGTTTTGGTGTTTTGGAGTTTCGAATTTTCAGAGTTTCGGATTTTTGGAGTTTTGGAGTTCCGGAGATTTGGAGTTTCAGAGTTTTGGAGGTTCAGGGTTGTGGAGTTTCGGAATTTTTGAGTTTTGGAGTTTCGGAGTTTTGGAGTTTTGGAGTTTCGGAGTTTCGGAGTTTCAGTGTTTTAGAGGTTCAGGGTTGTGGAGTTTCGGAATTTTTGAGTTTTGGAGTTTCGGAGTTTCTGAGTTTTGGAGTTGTGGAGTTTCAGAGTTTTGGAGGTTCAGGGTTGTGGAGTTTCGGAATTTTTGAGTTTTGGAGTTTCGGAGTTTCGGAGTTTTGGAGTATTGCAGTTTTGGAATTTTGGAGTTTTGGAGTTTCGAATTTTCAGTTTCGGATTTTTGGAGTTTTGGAGTTTCAGAGAATTGGAGTTTTGGCGTTTTCGAGATTCGGAATCTTGGAGTTTCGGAATTTTGTAGTTTTGTAGTTTTGGAGTGTCGGAGTTTTGGAGTGTTGGAGTTTTGGAGCTTTGGAGCTTTGGAGTTTGGAGTTTTTGAGTTTTTGAGTTTTGGATTTTTCACTTTTTGAAATTTGGAGTTTTGGAGTTTTGGAGTTTCGGAGTTTCGGAGTTTCGGAGTATTCGAGTTTCAGAGTTTTGGAGGTTCAGGGTTGTGGAGTTTCGGAATTTTTGAGTTTTGGAGTTTCGGAGTTTCGGAGTTTTGGAGTATTGCAGTTTTGGAATTTTAGAGTTTTGGAGTTTCGAATTTTCAGAGTCTCGGATTTTTGGAGTTTTGGAGTTTCGGAGATTTGGAGTTTTGGCGTTTTGGAGATTCGGAATCTTGGAGTTTCGGAATTTTGTAGTTTTGTAGTTTTGGAGTGTCAGAGTTTTGGGGTGTTGGAGTTTTGGAGCTTTGGAGTTTTGGAGTTTTTGAGTTTTTGAGTTTTGGATTTTGACACTTTTGGAGTTTTGGAGTTTTGGAGTTTCGGAGTTTCGGAGTTTTGGAGTTTCAGAGTTTTGGAGGTTCAGGGTTGTGGAGTTTCGGAATTTTTGAGTATTGGAGTTTCGGAGTTTCGGAGTTTTGGAGAATTGCAGTTTTGGAGTTTTGGAGTTTCGAATTTTCAGAGTTTCGGATTTTTGGAGTTTTGGAGTTTCGGAGATTTGGAGTTTTGTGCGTTTTGGAGATTCGGAATCTTGGAGTTTCGGAATTTTGTAGTTTTGTAGTTTTCGAGTGTCGGAGTTTTGGAGTGTTGGAGTTTTGGAGCCTTGGAGTTTTGGAGTTTTTGAGTTTTGGAGTTTTGGATTTTTGCAAATTTGGAGTTTTGGAGTTTCGGAGTTTTGGAGTCTCAGAGTTTTGGAGGTTCAGGGTTGTGGAGTCTCGGAATTTTTGAGTTTTGGAGTTTCGGAGTTTCGGAGTTTTGGAGTTTCGGAGATTTGGAGTTTTGGCGTTTTGGAGATTCGGGGTCTTGGAGTTTCGGAATTTTGCAGTTTTGTAGTTTTGGAGTGTCGGAGTTTTGGAGTTTTGGAGTTTTGCAGTTTCAGAGTTTCGGAATTTTGGAGTTTCGGAGATTTGGAGTTTATGCGTTTTGGAGATTCGGGGTCTTGGAGTTTCGGAATTTTGCAGTTTTGTAGTTTTGGAGTGTCGGAGTTTTGGAGTGTTGGAGTTTTGGAGTTTCGGAGTTTCGGAGTTTTGGAGTTTCAGAGTTTCAGAGTTCTGGAGGTTCAGGGTTGTGGAGTTTCGGAATTTTTGAGTTTTGGAGTTTCGGAGTTTCGGAGTTTTGGAGTTTTGTGGTTTTGGAGTTTTGGAGTTTCGAATTTTCAGTTTCGGATTTTTGGAGTTTTCGAGCTTTCGAGATTTGGAGTTTCGGCGTTTTGGAGATTCGGAGTCTGGGAGTGTCGGAATTTTGTAGTTTTGCAGTTTTGGAGTGTCGGAGTTTTGGAGTGTTGGAGTTTTGGAGCTTTGGAGTTTTTGAGTTTTTTAGTCTTGGATTTTTGCACTTTTGGAATTTTGGAGTTTTGGAGTTTCGGAGTTTCGGAGTTTTGGAGTTTCAGAGTTTTGGAGGTTCAGGGCTGTGGAGTTTCGGAATTTTTGAGTTTTGGAGTTTCGGAGTTTCGGAGTTTTGGAGAATTGCAGTTTTGGAGTTTTGGGGTTTTGGAATTTCGAATTTTCAGAGTTTCGGATTTTTGGAGTTTTGGATTTTCGGAGTTTCGGAGTTTTGGAGTTTCAGAGTTTTCGAGGTTCAGGGTTGTGGAGTCTCGGAATTTTTGAGTTTTGGAGTTTCGGAGTTTCGGAGTTTTGGAGTTTTGGAGTTTCGAATTTTCAGTTTCGGATTTTTGGAGTTTCGGAGTTTCGGAGATTTGGAGTTTTGGCGTTTTGGAGATTCGGAATCTTGGAGTTTCGGAATTTTGTAGTTTTGTAGTTTTGGAGTGTCAGAGTTCTGGAGTGTTGGAGCTTTGGAGTTTTGGAGTTTATGAGTTTTTGAGTTTTGGATTTTTGCACTTTTGGAGTTTTGGAGTTTTGGAGTTTTGGAGTTTCGGAGTTTCGGAGTTTTGGAGTTTCAGAGTTTTGGAGGTTCAGGGTTGTTGAGTTTCGGAATTTTAGAGTATTGGAGTTCCAGAGTTTCGGAGTTTTAGAGAATTGCACTTTTGGAATTTTTGTAGTTTTGAATTTTCAGAGTTTCGGATTTTTGGAGTTTTGGAGTTTCGGAGTTTCGGAGTTTTGGAGTTTCAGACTTTTCGAGGTTCAGGGTTGTGGAATTTCGGAATTTTTGAGTTTTGGAGTTTCGGAGTTCCGGAGTTTCGGAGTTTTGGAGTTTCAGACTTTTCGAGGTTCAGGGTTGTGGAATTTCGGAATTTTTGAGTTTTGGAGTTTCGGAGTTCCGGAGTTTCGGAGTTTTGGAGTCTTGCAGTTTCGGAGTTTTGGAGTTTGGGAGTTTCGGAGTTTTGGAGTTTCAGAGTTTTCGAGGTTCAGGGTTGTGGAGTTTCGGAATTTTTGAGTTTTGGAGTTTCGGAGTTTTGGAGTTTTAGTGTTTTGGAGTTTCGAATTTTCAGTTTCGGATTTTTGGAGTTTTGGAGTTCCAGAGATTTGGAGTTTCAGAGTTTTGGAGGTTCAGGGTTGTGGAGTTTCGGAATTTTTGAGTTTTGGAGTTTCGGAGTTTTGGAGTTTTGGAGTTTCGGAGTTTCGGAGTTTCAGAGTTTTCGAGGTTCAGGGTTGTGGAGTTTCGGAATTTTTGAGTTTTGGAGTTTCGGAGTTTCGGAGTTTTGGAGTTTTGGAGTTTCAGAGTATTGGAGGTTCAGGGTTGTGGAGTTTCGGAATTTTTGAGTTTTGGAGTTTCGGAGTTTCGGAGTTTTCGAGTATTGCAGTTTTGGAATTTTGGAGTTTTGGAGTTTCGAATTTTCAGAGTTTGGGGTTTTTGGAGTTTTGGAGTTTTGGAGATTTGGAGTTTTGGCATTTTGGAGATTCGGAATTTTGGAGTTTCGGAATTTTGTAGTTTTGTAGTTTTGGAGTGTCGGAGTTTTGGAGTGTTGGAGTTTTGGAGCTTTGGAGTTTTGGAGTTTTTGAGTTTTGGAGTTTTGGATTTTTGCACTTTTGGAGTTTTGGAGTTTTAGAGTTTTGGAGTTTCGGAGTTTCGGAGTTTCGGAGTATTCGAGTTTCACAGTTTTGGAGGTTCAGGGTTGTGGAGTTTCGGAATTTTTGAGTATTGGAGTTTCGGAGTTTCGGAGTTTTGGAGAATTGCAGTTTTGGAGTTTTGGAGTTTCGAATTTTCAGAGTTTCGGATTTTTGGAGTTTTGGAGTTTCGGAGATTTGGAGTTTTGTGCGTTTTGGAGATTCGGAATCTTGGAGTTTCGGAATTTTGTAGTTTTGTATTTCGAGTGTCGGAGTTTTGGAGTGTTGGAGTTTTGGAGCCTTGGAGTTTTCGAGTTTTTGAGTTTTGGAGTTATGGATTTTTGCAAATTTGGAGTTTTGGAGTTTCGGAGTTTTGGAGTCTCAGAGTTTTGGAGGTTCAGGGTTGTGGAGTTTCGGAATTTTTGAGTTTTGGAGTTTCGGAGTTTCGGAGTTTTGGAGTTTCGGAGATTTGGAGTTTTGGCGTTTTGGAGATTCGGGGTCTTGGAGTTTCGGAATTTTGCAGTTTTGTAGTTTTGGAGTGTCGGAGTTTTGGAGTGTTGGAGTTTTGGAGTTTCGGAGTTTCGGAGTTTTGGAGTTTCAGACTTTTCGAGGTTCAGGGTTGTGGAATTTCGGAATTTTTGAGTTTTGGAGTTTCGGAGTTCCGGAGTTTCGGAGTTTTGGAGTTTTGCAGTTTCGGAGTTTTGGAGTTTTGGAGTTTCGGAGTTTTGGAGTTTCAGAGTTTTCGAGGTTCAGGGTTGTGGAGTTTCGGAATTTTTGAGTTTTGGAGTTTCGGAGTTTTGGAGTTTTGGTGTTTTGGAGTTTCGAATTTTCAGAGTTTCGGATTTTTGGAGTTTTGGAGTTCCGGAGATTTGGAGTTTCAGAGTTTTGGAGGTTCAGGGTTGTGGAGTTTCGGAATTTTTGAGTTTTGGAGTTTCGGAGTTTTGGAGTTTTGGAGTTTCGGAGTTTCGGAGTTTCAGAGTTTTCGAGGTTCAGGGTTGTGGAGTTTCGGAATTTTTGAGTTTTGGAGTTTCGGAGTTTCGGAGTTTTGGAGTTTTGGAGTTTCAGAGTTTTGGAGGTTCAGGGTTGTGGAGTTTCGGAATTTTTGAGTTTTGGAGTTTCGGAGTTTCGGAGTTTTGGAGTATTGCAGTTTTGGAATTTTGGAGTTTTGGAGTTTCGAATTTTCAGAGTTTCGGATTTTTGGAGTTTTGGAGTTTCAGAGAATTGGAGTTTTGGCGTTTTCGAGATTCGGAATCTTGGAGTTTCGGAATTTTGTAGTTTTGTAGTTTTGGAGTGTCGGAGTTTTGGAGTGTTGGAGTTTTGGAGCTTTGGAGCTTTGGAGTTTTGGAGTTTTTGAGTTTTGGAGTTTTGGATTTTTGCACTTTTTGAAATTTGGAGTTTTGGAGTTTTGGAGTTTCGGAGTTTCGGAGTTTTGGAGTTTCAGAGTTTTGGAGCTTCAGGGTTGTGGAGTTTCGGAATTTTTGAGTTTTGGAGTTTCGGAGTTTTGGAGCATTGCAGTTTTGGAGTTCTGGAGTTTTGGAATTTGGAATTTTCAGAGTTTCGGATTTTTGGAGTTTTGGAGTTTCGGAGATTTGGAGTTTTGGCCTTTTGGAGATTCGGGGTCTTGGAGTTTCGGAATTTTGTAGTTTTGCAGTTTTGGAGTGTCGGAGGTTTGGAGTGTTGGAGTTTTGGAGCTTTGGAGTTTTTGAGTTTTTGAGTTTTTGAGTTTTGGATTTTTGCACTTTTGGAGTTTTGGAGTTTTGGAGTTTCGGAGTTTCGGAGTTTCGGAGTTTGAGAGTTTTGGAGGTTCAGGGTTGTGGAGTTTCGGAATTTTTGAGTATTGGAGTTTCGGAGTTTCGGAGTTTTGGAGAATTGCAGTTTTGGAGTTTTGGAGTTTCGAATTTTCAGAGTTTCGGATTTTTGGAGTTTTGGAGTTTCGGAGTTTTGGAGTTTCAGAGTTTTCGAGGTTCAGGGTTGTGGAGTTTCGGAATTTTTTAGTTTTGGAGTTTCGGAGTTTCGGAGTTTTGGAGTTTTGGCGTTTTGGAGATTCGGAATCTTGGAGTTTCGGAATTTTGTAGTTTTGTAGTTTTCGAGTGTCGGAGTTTTGGAGTGTTGGAATTTTGGAGCTTTGGAATTTTGGAGTTTTTGAGTTTTGGAGTTTTGGATTTTTGCACTTTTGGAGTTTTGGAGTTTCTGAGTTTTGGAGGTTCAGGGTTGTGGAGTTTCGGAATTTTTGAGTTTTGGAGTTTCGGAGTTTCGGAGTTTTGGAGAATTGCAGTTTTGGAGTTTTGGGGTTTTGGAGTTTCGAATTTTCAGTTTCGGATTTTTGGAGTTTTGGAGTTTCGGAGTTTCGGAGTTTTGGAGTTTCAGAGTTTTCGAGGTTCAGGGTTGTGGAGTTTCGGAATTTTTGAGTTTTGGAGTTTCGGAGTTTCGGAGTTTTGGAGTTTTGGAGTTTCGAATTTTCAGTTTCGGATTTTTGGAGTTTTGGAGTTTCGGAGATTTGGAGTTTTGGCGTTTTGGAGATTCGGAATCTTGGAGTTTCGGAATTTTGTAGTTTTGTAGTTTTGGAGTATCAGAGTTCTGGAGTGTTGGAGCTTTGCAGTTTTGGAGTTTATGAGTTTTTGAGTTTTGGATTTTTGCACTTTTGGAGTTTTGGAATTTTGGAGTTTTGGAGTTTCGGAGTTTCGGAGTTTTGGAGTTTCAGAGTTTTGGAGGTTCAGGGTTGTGGAGTTTCGGAATTTTTGAGTATTGGAGTTCCGGAGTTTCGGAGTTTTGGAGAATTGCAGTTTTGGAATTTTTGTAGTTTCGAATTTTCAGAGTTTCGGATTTTTGGAGTTTTGGAGTTTCGGAGTTTCGGAGTTTTGGAGTTTCAGACTTTTCGAGTTTCAGGGTTGTGGAATTTCGGAATTTTTGAGTTTTGGAGTTTCGGAGTTCCGGAGTTTCGGAGTTTTGGAGTTTCAGAGTTTTCGAGGTTCAGGGTTGTGGAGTTTCGGAATTTTTGAGTTTCGGAGTTTCAGAGTTTCGGAGTTTTGGAGTTTCAGAGTTTCAGAGTTCTGGAGGTTCAGGGTTGTGGAGTTTCGGAATTTTTGAGTTTTGGAGTTTCGGAGTTTCGGAGTTTTGGAGTTTTGCGGTTTTGGAGTTTTGGAGTTTCGAATTTTCAGTTTCGGATTTTTGGAGTTTTGGAGTTTTCGAGATTTGGAGTTTCGGCGTTTTGGAGATTCGGAGTCTTGGAGTGTCAGAATTTTGTAGTTTTGTAGTTTTGGAGTGTCGGAGTTTTGGAGTGTTGGAGTTTAGGAGCTTTGGAGTTTTGGAGTTTTGGAGTTTCGGAGTTTCGGAGTTTTGGAGTTTCAGAGTTTTGGAGGTTCAGGGTTGTGGAGTTTCGGAATTTTTGAGTTCTGGAGTTTCGGAGTTTTGGAGTTTTGGAGAATTGCAGTTTTGGAGTTTTGGGGTTTTGGAGTTTCGAATTTTCAGAGTTTCGGAGTTTTGGAGTTTCGGAGTTTCGGAGTTTTGGAGTTTCAGACTTTTCGAGGTTCAGGGTTGTGGAATTTCAGAATTTTTGAGTTTTGGAGTTTCGGAGTTCCGGAGTTTCGGAGTTTTGGAGTTTCAGAGTTTTCGAGGTTCAGGGTTGTGGAGTTTCGGAATTTTTGAGTTTTGGAGTTTCGGAGTTTTGGAGTTTTGGTGTTTTGGAGTTTCGAATTTTCATAGTTTCGGATTTTTGGAGTTTTGGAGTTCCGGAGATTTGGAGTCTCAGAGTTTTGGAGGTTCAGGGTTGTGGAGTTTCGGAATTTTGCAGTTTTGTAGTTTTGGAGTGTCGGAGTTTTGGAGTGTTGGAGTTTTGGAGTTTCGGAGTTTCGGAGTTTTGGAGTTTCAGACTTTTCGAGGTTCAGGGTTGTGGAATTTCGGAATTTTTGAGTTTTGGAGTTTCGGAGTTCCGGAGTTTCGGAGTTTTGGAGTTTTGCAGTTTCGGAGTTTTGGAGTTTTGGAGTTTCGGAGTTTTGGAGTTTCAGAGTTTTCGAGGTTCAGGGTTGTGGAGTTTCGGAATTTTTGAGTTTTGGAGTTTCGGAGTTTTGGAGTTTTGGTGTTTTGGAGTTTCGAATTTTCAGAGTTTCGGATTTTTGGAGTTTTGGAGTTCCGGAGATTTGGAGTTTCAGAGTTTTGGAGGTTCAGGGTTGTGGAGTTTCGGAATTTTTGAGTTTTGGAGTTTCGGAGTTTTGGAGTTTTGGAGTTTCGGAGTTTCGGAGTTTCAGAGTTTTCGAGGTTCAGGGTTGTGGAGTTTCGGAATTTTTGAGTTTTGGAGTTTCGGAGTTTCGGAGTTTTGGAGTTTTGGAGTTTCAGAGTTTTGGAGGTTCAGGGTTGTGGAGTTTCGGAATTTTTGAGTTTTGGAGTTTCGGAGTTTCGGAGTTTTGGAGTATTGCAGTTTTGGAATTTTGGAGTTTTGGAGTTTCGAATTTTCAGAGTTTCGGATTTTTGGAGTTTTGGAGTTTCAGAGAATTGGAGTTTTGGCGTTTTCGAGATTCGGAATCTTGGAGTTTCGGAATTTTGTAGTTTTGTAGTTTTGGAGTGTCGGAGTTTTGGAGTGTTGGAGTTTTGGAGCTTTGGAGCTTTGGAGTTTTGGAGTTTTTGAGTTTTTGAGTTTTGGATTTTTGCACTTTTTGAAATTTGGAGTTTTGGAGTTTTGGAGTTTCGGAGTTTCGGAGTTTTGGAGTTTTGGAGGTTCAGGGTTGTGGAGTTTCGGAATTTTTGAGTTTTGGACTTTCGGAGTTTTGGAGCATTGCAGTTTTGGAGTTCTGGAGTTTTGGAATTTGGAATTTTCAGAGTTTCGGATTTTTGGAGTTTTGGAGTTTCGGAGATTTGGAGTTTTGGCCTTTTGGAGATTCGGGGTCTTGGAGTTTCGGAATTTTGTAGTTTTGCAGTTTTGGAGTGTCGGAGGTTTGGAGTGTTGGAGTTTTGGAGCTTTGGAGTTTTTGAGTTTTTGAGTTTCTGAGTTTTGGATTTTTGCAATTTTGGAGTTTTGGAGTTTTGGAGTTTCGGAGTTTCGGAGTTTCGGAGTTTCGGAGTTTGAGAGTTTTGGAGGTTCAGGGTTGTGGAGTTTCGGAATTTTTGAGTATTGGAGTTTCGGAGTTTCGGAGTTTTGGAGAATTGCAGTTTTGGAGTTTTGGAGTTTCGAATTTTCAGAGTTTCGGATTTTTGGAGTTTTGGAGTTTCGGAGTTTTGGAGTTTCAGAGTTTTCGAGGTTCAGGGTTGTGGAGTTTCGGAATTTTTTAGTTTTGGAGTTTCGGAGTTTCGGAGTTTTGGAGTTTTGGCGTTTTGGAGATTCGGAATCTTGGAGTTTCGGAATTTTGTAGTTTTGTAGTTTTCGAGTGTCGGAGTTTTGGAGTGTTGGAATTTTGGAGCTTTGGAATTTTGGAGTTTTTGAGTTTTGGAGTTTTGGATTTTTGCACTTTTGGAGTTTTGGAGTTTCAGAGTTTTGGAGGTTCAGGGTTGTGGAGTTTCGGAATTTTTGAGTTTTGGAGTTTCGGAGTTTCGGAGTTTTGGAGAATTGCAGTTTTGGAGTTTTGGGGTTTTGGAGTTTCGAATTTTCAGTTTCGGATTTTTGGAGTTTTGGAGTTTCGGAGTTTTGGAGTTTCAGAGTTTTCGAGGTTCAGGGTTGTGGAGTTTCGGAATTTTTGAGTTTTGGAGTTTCGGAGTTTCGGAGTTTTGGAGTTTTGGAGTTTCGAATTTTCAGTTTCGGATTTTTGGAGTTTTGGAGTTTCGGAGATTTGGAGTTTTGGCGTTTTGGAGATTCGGAATCTTGGAGTTTCGGAATTTTGTAGTTTTGTAGTTTTGGAGTATCAGAGTTCTGGAGTGTTGGAGCTTTGCAGTTTTGGAGTTTATGAGTTTTTGAGTTTTGGATTTTTGCACTTTCGGAGTTTTGGAATTTTGGAGTTTTGGAGTTTCGGAGTTTTGGAGTTTCAGAGTTTTGGAGGTTCAGGGTTGTGGAGTTTCGGAATTTTTGAGTATTGGAGTTCCGGAGTTTCGGAGTTTTGGAGAATTGCAGTTTTGGAATTTTTGTAGTTTCGAATTTTCAGAGTTTCGGATTTTTGGAGTTTTGGAGTTTCGGAGTTTCGGAGTTTTGGAGTTTTGGAGTTTTGCAGTTTCGGAGTTTTGGAGTTTTGGAGTTTTAGAGTTTCGGAGTTTCGGAGTTTTGGAGTTTCAGAGTTTTCGAGGTTCAGGGTTGTGGAGTTTCGGAATTTTTGAGTTTCGGAGTTTCAGAGTTTCGGAGTTTTGGAGTTTCAGAGTTTCAGAGTTCTGGAGGTTCAGGGTTGTGGAGTTTCGGAATTTTTGAGTTTTGGAGTTTCGGAGTTTCGGAGTTTTGGAGTTTTGCGGTTTTGGAGTTTTGGAGTTTCGAATTTTCAGTTTCGGATTTTTGGAGTTTTGGAGTTTTCGAAATTTGGAGTTTCGGCGTTTTGGAGATTCGGAGTCTTGGAGTGTCAGAATTTTGTAGTTTTGTAGTTTTGGAGTGTCGAAGTTTTGGAGTGTTGGAGTTTAGGAGCTTTGGAGTTTTAGAGTTCTTGAGTTTTTTAGTTTTGGATTTTTGCACTTTTGGAGTTTTGGAGTTTTGGAGTTTTGGAGTTTCGGAGTTTCGGAGTTTCAGAGTTTTGGAGGTTCAGGGTTGTGGAGTTTCGGAATTTTTGAGTTCTGGAGTTTCGGAGTTTTGGAGTTTTGGAGAATTGCAGTTTTGGAGTTTTGGGGTTTTGGAGTTTTTGAGTTTTTGAGTTTTGGATTTTTGCACTTTTTGAAATTTGGAGTTTTGGAGTTTTGGAGTTTCGGAGTTTCGGAGTTTTGGAGTTTTGGAGGTTCAGGGTTGTGGAGTTTCGGAATTTTTGAGTTTTGGACTTTCGGAGTTTTGGAGCATTGCAGTTTTGGAGTTCTGGAGTTTTGGAATTTGGAATTTTCAGAGTTTCGGATTTTTGGAGTTTTGGAGTTTCGGAGATTTGGAGTTTTGGCCTTTTGGAGATTCGGGGTCTTGGAGTTTCGGAATTTTGTAGTTTTGCAGTTTTGGAGTGTCGGAGGTTTGGAGTGTTGGAGTTTTGGAGCTTTGGAGTTTTTGAGTTTTTGAGTTTTTGAGTTTTGGATTTTTGCAATTTTGGAGTTTTGGAGTTTTGGAGTTTCGGAGTTTCGGAGTTTCGGAGTTTCGGAGTTTGATAGTTTTGGAGGTTCAGGGTTGTGGAGTTTCGGAATTTTTGAGTATTGGAGTTTCGGAGTTTCGGAGTTTTGGAGAATTGCAGTTTTGGAGTTTTGGAGTTTCGAATTTTCAGAGTTTCGGATTTTTGGAGTTTTGGAGTTTCGGAGTTTTGGAGTTTCAGAGTTTTCGAGGTTCAGGGTTGTGGAGTTTCGGAATTTTTTAGTTTTGGAGTTTCGGAGTTTCGGAGTTTTGGAGTTTTGGCGTTTTGGAGTTTCGGAATCTTGGAGTTTCGGAATTTTGTAGTTTTGTAGTTTTCGAGTGTCGGAGTTTTGGAGTGTTGGAATTTTGGAGCTTTGGAATTTTGGAGTTTTTGAGTTTTGGAGTTTTGGATTTTTGCACTTTTGGAGTTTTGGAGTTTCAGAGTTTTGGAGGTTCAGGGTTGTGGAGTTTCGGAATTTTTGAGTTTTGGAGTTTCGGAGTTTCGGAGTTTTGGAGAATTGCAGTTTTGGAGTTTTGGGGTTTTGGAGTTTCGAATTTTCAGTTTCGGATTTTTGGAGTTTTGGAGTTTCGGAGTTTTGGAGTTTCAGAGTTTTCGAGGTTCAGGGTTGTGGAGTTTCGGAATTTTTGAGTTTTGGAGTTTCGGAGTTTCGGAGTTTTGGAGTTTTGGAGTTTCGAATTTTCAGTTTCGGATTTTTGGAGTTTTGGAGTTTCGGAGATTTGGAGTTTTGGCGTTTTGGAGATTCGGAATCTTGGAGTTTCGGAATTTTGTAGTTTTGTAGTTTTGGAGTATCAGAGTTCTGGAGTGTTGGAGCTTTGCAGTTTTGGAGTTTATGAGTTTTTGAGTTTTGGATTTTTGCACTTTCGGAGTTTCGGATTTTTGGAGTTTTGGAGTTTCGGAGTTTCGGAGTTTTGGAGTTTCAGACTTTTCGAGTTTCAGGGTTGTGGAATTTCGGAATTTTTGAGTTTTGGAGTTTCGGAGTTCCGGAGTTTCGGAGTTTTGGAGTTTTGCAGTTTCGGAGTTTTGGAGTTTTAGAGTTTCGGAGTTTCGGAGTTTTGGAGTTTCAGAGTTTTCGAGGTTCAGGGTTGTGGAGTTTCGGAATTTTTGAGTTTCGGAGTTTCAGAGTTTCGGAGTTTTGGAGTTTCAGAGTTTCAGAGTTCTGGAGGTTCAGGGTTGTGGAGTTTCGGAATTTTTGAGTTTTGGAGTTTCGGAGTTTCGGAGTTTTGGAGTTTTGCGGTTTTGGAGTTTTGGAGTTTCGAATTTTCAGTTTCGGATTTTTGGAGTTTTGGAGTGTTCGAAATTTGGAGTTTCGGCGTTTTGGAGATTCGGAGTCTTGGAGTGTCAGAATTTTGTAGTTTTGTAGTTTTGGAGTGTCGAAGTTTTGGAGTGTTGGAGTTTAGGAGCTTTGGAGTTTTAGAGTTCTTGAGTTTTTTAGTTTTGGATTTTTGCACTTTTGGAGTTTTGGAGTTTTGGAGTTTTGGAGTTTCGGAGTTTCGGAGTTTCAGAGTTTTGGAGGTTCAGGGTTGTGGAGTTTCGGAATTTTTGAGTTTTGGAGTTTCGGAGTTTCGGAGTTTTGGAGTTTCAGACTTTTCGAGGTTCAGGGTTGTGGAATTTCAGAATTTTTGAGTTTTGGAGTTTCGGAGTTCCGGAGTTTCGGAGTTTTGGAGTTTCAGAGTTTTCGAGGTTCAGGGTTGTGGAGTTTCGGAATTTTTGAGTTTTGGAGTTTCGGAGTTTTGGAGTTTTGGTGTTTTGGAGTTTCGAATTTTCATAGTTTCGGATTTTTGGAGTTTTGGAGTTCCGGAGATTTGGAGTTTCAGAGTTTTGGAGGTTCAGGGTTGTGGAGTTTCGGAATTTTTGAGTTTTGGAGTTTCGGAGTTTTGGAGTTTCAGAGTTTTGGAGGTTCAGGGTTGTGGAGTTTCGGAATTTTTGAGTTTTGGAGTTTCGGAGTTTCGGAGTTTTGGAGTATTGCAGTTTTTGAATTTTGGAGTTTTTGAGTTTCGGAGATTTGGAGTTTTGGCGTTTTGGAGATTCGGAATCTTGGAGTTTCGGAATTTTGTAGTTTTGTAGTTTTGGAGTGTCAGAGCTTTGGAGTTTTGGAGTTTTTGAGTTTTTGAGTTTTGGATTTTGACACTTTTGGAGTTTTGGAGTTTCGGAGTTTCGGAGTTTTGGAGGTTCAGGGTTGTGGAGTTTCGGAATTTTTGAGTTTTGGAGTTTTGGAGCTTTGGAGTTTTGGAGTTTTGGAGTTTCGGAGTTTTGGAGTTTCAGAGTTTTCGAGGTTCAGGGTTGTGGAGTTTCGGAATTTTTGAGTTTTGGAGTTTCGGAGTTTTGGAGTTTTGGAGTTTCGAATTTTCAGAGTTTGGGATTTTTGGAGTTTTGGAGTTTCGGAGTTTCGGAGTTTTGGAGTTTCAGACTTTTCGAGTTTCAGGGTTGTGGAATTTCGGAATTTTTGAGTTTTGGAGTTTCGGAGTTCCGGAGTTTCGGAGTTTTGGAGTTTCAGAGTTTTCGAGGTTCAGGGTTGTGGAGTTTCGGAATTTTTGAGTTTCGGAGTTTCAGAGTTTCGGAGTTTTGGAGTTTCAGAGTTTCAGAGTTCTGGAGGTTCAGGGTTGTGGAGTTTCGGAATTTTTGAGTTTTGGAGTTTCGGAGTTTCGGAGTTTTGGAGTTTTGCGGTTTTGGAGTTTCGGAGTTTCGAATTTTCAGTTTCGGATTTTTGGAGTTTTGGAGTTTTCGAGATTTGGAGTTTCGGCGTTTTGGAGATTCGGAGTCTTGGAGTGTCAGAATTTTGTAGTTTTGTAGTTTTGGAGTGTCGGAGTTTTGGAGTGTTGGAGTTTAGGAGCTTTGGAGTTTTAGAGTTCTTGAGTTTTTTAGTTTTGGATTTTTGCACTTTTGGAGTTTTGGAGTTTTGGAGTTTCGGAGTTTCGGAGTTTTGGAGTTTCAGAGTTTTGGAGGTTCAGGGTTGTGGAGTTTCGGAATTTTTGAGTTCTGGAGTTTCGGAGTTTTGGAGTTTTGGAGAATTGCAGTTTTGGAGTTTTGGGGTTTTGGAGTTTCGAATTTTCAGAGTTTCGGAGTTTCGGAGTTTTGGAGTTTTGCGGTTTTGGAGTTTCGGAGTTTCGAATTTTCAGTTTCGGATTTTTGGAGTTTTGGAGTTTTCGAGATTTGGAGTTTCGGCGTTTTGGAGATTCGGAGTCTTGGAGTGTCAGAATTTTGTAGTTTTGTAGTTTTGGAGTGTCGAAGTTTTGGAGTGTTGGAGTTTAGGAGCTTTGGAGTTTTAGAGTTCTTGAGTTTTTTAGTTTTGGATTTTTGCACTTTTGGAGTTTTGGAGTTTTGGAGTTTTGGAGTTTCGGAGTTTCGGAGTTTCAGAGTTTTGGAGGTTCAGGGTTGTGGAGTTTCGGAATTTTTGAGTTTTGGAGTTTCGGAGTTTCGGAGTTTTGGAGTTTCAGACTTTTCGAGGTTCAGGGTTGTGGAATTTCAGAATTTTTGAGTTTTGGAGTTTCGGAGTTCCGGAGTTTCGGAGTTTTGGAGTTTCAGAGTTTTCGAGGTTCAGGGTTGTGGAGTTTCGGAATTTTTGAGTTTTGGAGTTTCGGAGTTTTGGAGTTTTGGTGTTTTGGAGTTTCGAATTTTCATAGTTTCGGATTTTTGGAGTTTTGGAGTTCCGGAGATTTGGAGTTTCAGAGTTTTGGAGGTTCAGGGTTGTGGAGTTTCGGAATTTTTGAGTTTTGGAGTTTCGGAGTTTTGGAGTTTCAGAGTTTTGGAGGTTCAGGGTTGTGGAGTTTCGGAATTTTTGAGTTTTGGAGTTTCGGAGTTTCGGAGTTTTGGAGTATTGCAGTTTTTGAATTTTGGAGTTTTTGAGTTTCGGAGATTTGGAGTTTTGGCGTTTTGGAGATTCGGAATCTTGGAGTTTCGGAATTTTGTAGTTTTGTAGTTTTGGAGTGTCAGAGCTTTGGAGTTTTGGAGTTTTTGAGTTTTTGAGTTTTGGATTTTGACACTTTTGGAGTTTTGGAGTTTCGGAGTTTCGGAGTTTTGGAGGTTCAGGGTTGTGGAGTTTCGGAATTTTTGAGTTTTGGAGTTTTGGAGCTTTGGAGTTTTGGAGTTTTGGAGTTTCGGAGTTTTGGAGTTTCAGAGTTTTCGAGGTTCAGGGTTGTGGAGTTTCGGAATTTTTGAGTTTTGGAGTTTCGGAGTTTTGGAGTTTTGGAGTTTCGAATTTTCAGAGTTTGGGATTTTTGGAGTTTTGGAGTTTCGGAGTTTCGGAGTTTTGGAGTTTCAGACTTTTCGAGTTTCAGGGTTGTGGAATTTCGGAATTTTTGAGTTTTGGAGTTTCGGAGTTCCGGAGTTTCGGAGTTTTGGAGTTTCAGAGTTTTCGAGGTTCAGGGTTGTGGAGTTTCGGAATTTTTGAGTTTCGGAGTTTCAGAGTTTCGGAGTTTTGGAGTTTCAGAGTTTCAGAGTTCTGGAGGTTCAGGGTTGTGGAGTTTCGGAATTTTTGAGTTTTGGAGTTTCGGAGTTTCGGAGTTTTGGAGTTTTGCGGTTTTGGAGTTTCGGAGTTTCGAATTTTCAGTTTCGGATTTTTGGAGTTTTGGAGTTTTCGAGATTTGGAGTTTCGGCGTTTTGGAGATTCGGAGTCTTGGAGTGTCAGAATTTTGTAGTTTTGTAGTTTTGGAGTGTCGGAGTTTTGGAGTGTTGGAGTTTAGGAGCTTTGGAGTTTTAGAGTTCTTGAGTTTTTTAGTTTTGGATTTTTGCACTTTTGGAGTTTTGGAGTTTTGGAGTTTCGGAGTTTCGGAGTTTTGGAGTTTCAGAGTTTTGGAGGTTCAGGGTTGTGGAGTTTCGGAATTTTTGAGTTCTGGAGTTTCGGAGTTTTGGAGTTTTGGAGAATTGCAGTTTTGGAGTTTTGGGGTTTTGGAGTTTCGAATTTTCAGAGTTTCGGAGTTTTGGAGTTTCGGAGTTTCGGAGTTTTGGAGTTTCAGACTTTTCGAGGTTCAGGGTTGTGGAATTTCAGAATTTTTGAGTTTTGGAGTTTCGGAGTTCCGGAGTTTCGGAGTTTTGGAGTTTCAGAGTTTTCGAGGTTCAGGGTTGTGGAGTTTCGGAATTTTTGAGTTTTGGAGTTTCGGAGTTTTGGAGTTTTGGTGTTTTGGAGTTTCGAATTTTCATAGTTTCGGATTTTTGGAGTTTTGGAGTTCCGGAGATTTGGAGTCTCAGAGTTTTGGAGGTTCAGGGTTGTGGAGTTTCGGAATTTTTGAGTTTTGGAGTTTCGGAGTTTCGGAGTTTTGGAGTTTCGGAGATTTGGAGTTTTGGCGTTTTGGAGATTCGGGGTCTTGGAGTTTCGGAATTTTGCAGTTTTGTAGTTTTGGAGTGTCGGAGTTTTGGAGTGTTGGAGTTTTGGAGTTTCGGAGTTTCGGAGTTTTGGAGTTTCAGACTTTTCGAGGTTCAGGGTTGTGGAATTTCGGAATTTTTGAGTTTTGGAGTTTCGGAGTTCCGGAGTTTCGGAGTTTTGGAGTTTTGCAGTTTCGGAGTTTTGGAGTTTTGGAGTTTCGGAGTTTTGGAGTTTCAGAGTTTTCGAGGTTCAGGGTTGTGGAGTTTCGGAATTTTTGAGTTTTGGAGTTTCGGAGTTTTGGAGTTTTGGTGTTTTGGAGTTTCGAATTTTCAGAGTTTCGGATTTTTGGAGTTTTGGAGTTCCGGAGATTTGGAGTTTCAGAGTTTTGGAGGTTCAGGGTTGTGGAGTTTCGGAATTTTTGAGTTTTGGAGTTTCGGAGTTTTGGAGTTTTGGAGTTTCGGAGTTTCGGAGTTTCAGAGTTTTCGAGGTTCAGGGTTGTGGAGTTTCGGAATTTTTGAGTTTTGGAGTTTCGGAGTTTCGGAGTTTTGGAGTTTTGGAGTTTCAGAGTTTTGGAGGTTCAGGGTTGTGGAGTTTCGGAATTTTTGAGTTTTGGAGTTTCGGAGTTTCGGAGTTTTGGAGTATGCAGTTTTGGAATTTTGGAGTTTTGGAGTTTCGAATTTTCAGAGTTTCGGATTTTTGGAGTTTTGGAGTTTCAGAGAATTGGAGTTTTGGCGTTTTCGAGATTCGGAATCTTGGAGTTTCGGAATTTTGTAGTTTTGTAGTTTTGGAGTTTCGGAGTTTGGGATTTTTGGAGTTTTGGAGTTTCGGAGTTTCGGAGTTTTGGAGTTTCAGACTTTTCGAGTTTCAGGGTTGTGGAATTTCAGAATTTTTGAGTTTTGGAGTTTCGGAGTTCCGGAGTTTCGGAGTTTTGGAGTTTCAGAGTTTTCGAGGTTCAGGGTTGTGGAGTTTCGGAATTTTTGAGTTTCGGAGTTTCAGAGTTTCGGAGTTTTGGAGTTTCAGAGTTTCAGAGTTCTGGAGGTTCAGGGTTGTGGAGTTTCGGAATTTTTGAGTTTTGGAGTTTCGGAGTTTCGGAGTTTTGGAGTTTTGCGGTTTTGGAGTTTTGGAGTTTCGAATTTTCAGTTTCGGATTTTTGGAGTTTTGGAGTTTTCGAGATTTGGAGTTTCGGCGTTTTGGAGATTCGGAGTCTTGGAGTGTCAGAATTTTGTAGTTTTGTAGTTTTGGAGTGTCGGAGTTTTGGAGTGTTGGAGTTTAGGAGCTTTGGAGTTTTAGAGTTCTTGAGTTTTTTAGTTTTGGATTTTTGCACTTTTGGAGTTTTGGAGTTTTGGAGTTTCGGAGTTTCGGAGTTTTGGAGTTTCAGAGCTTTGGAGGTTCAGGGTTGTGGAGTTTCGGAATTTTTGAGTTCTGGAGTTTCGGAGTTTTGGAGTCTTGGAGAATTGCAGTTTCGGAGTTTTGGAGTTTCGGAGTTTCGGAGTTTTGGAGTTTCAGACTTTTCGAGGTTCAGGGTTGTGGAATTTCAGAATTTTTGAGTTTTGGAGTTTCGGAGTTCCGGAGTTTCGGAGTTTTGGAGTTTCAGAGTTTTCGAGGTTCAGGGTTGTGGAGTTTCGGAATTTTTGAGTTTTGGAGTTTCGGAGTTTTGGAGTTTTGGTGTTTTGGAGTTTCGAATTTTCATAGTTTCGGATTTTTGGAGTTTTGGAGTTCCGGAGATTTGGAGTCTCAGAGTTTTGGAGGTTCAGGGTTGTGGAGTTTCGGAATTTTTGAGTTTTGGAGTTTCGGAGTTTCGGAGTTTTGGAGTTTCGGAGATTTGGAGTTTTGGCGTTTTGGAGATTCGGGGTCTTGGAGTTTCGGAATTTTGCAGTTTTGTAGTTTTGGAGTGTCGGAGTTTTGGAGTGTTGGAGTTTTGGAGTTTCGGAGTTTCGGAGTTTTGGAGTTTCAGACTTTTCGAGGTTCAGGGTTGTGGAATTTCGGAATTTTTGAGTTTTGGAGTTTCGGAGTTCCGGAGTTTCGGAGTTTTGGAGTTTTGCAGTTTCGGAGTTTTGGAGTTTTGGAGTTTCGGAGTTTTGGAGTTTCAGTTTTCGAGGTTCAGGGTTGTGGAGTTTCGGAATTTTTGAGTTTTGGAGTTTCGGAGTTTTGGAGTTTTGGTGTTTTGGAGTTTCGAATTTTCAGAGTTTCGGATTTTTGGAGTTTTGGAGTTCCGGAGATTTGGAGTTTCAGAGTTTTGGAGGTTCAGGGTTGTGGAGTTTCGGAATTTTTGAGTTTTGGAGTTTCGGAGTTTTGGAGTTTTGGAGTTTCGGAGTTTCGGAGTTTCAGAGTTTTCGAGGTTCAGGGTTGTGGAGTTTCGGAATTTTTGAGTTTTGGAGTTTCGGAGTTTCGGAGTTTTGGAGTTTTGGAGTTTCAGAGTTTTGGAGGTTCAGGGTTGTGGAGTTTCGGAATTTTTGAGTTTTGGAGTTTCGGAGTTTCGGAGTTTTGGAGTATTGCAGTTTTGGAATTTTGGAGTTTTGGAGTTTCGAATTTTCAGAGTTTCGGATTTTTGGAGTTTTGGAGTTTCAGAGAATTGGAGTTTTGGCGTTTTCGAGATTCGGAATCTTGGAGTTTCGGAATTTTGTAGTTTTGTAGTTTTGGAGTGTCGGAGTTTTGGAGTGTTGGAGTTTTGGAGCTTTGGAGCTTTGGAGTTTTTGAGTTTTTGAGTTTTTGAGTTTTGGATGTTTGCACTTTTTGAAATTTGGAGTTTTGGAGTTTTGGAGTTTCGGAGTTTCGGAGTTTTGGAGTTTCAGAGTTTTGGAGGTTCAGGGTTGTGGAGTTTCGGAATTTTTGAGTTTTGGAGTTTCGGAGTTTTGGAGCATTGCAGTTTTGGAGTTCTGGAGTTTTGGAATTTGGAATTTTCAGAGTTTCGGATTTTTGGAGTTTTGGAGTTTCGGAGATTTGGAGTTTTGGCCTTTTGGAGATTCGGGGTCTTGGAGTTTCGGAATTTTGTAGTTTTGCAGTTTTGGAGTGTCGGAGGTTTGGAGTGTTGGAGTTTTGGAGCTTTGGAGTTTTTGAGTTTTTGAGTTTTTGAGTTTTGGATTTTTGCAATTTTGGAGTTTTGGAGTTTTGGAGTTTCGGAGTTTCGGAGTTTCGGAGTTTCGGAGTTTGAGAGTTTTGGAGGTTCAGGGTTGTGGAGTTTCGGAATTTTTGAGTTTTGGAGTTTCGGAGTTTCGGAGTTTTGGAGTTTTGGTGTTTTGGAGTTTCGAATTTTCATAGTTTCGGATTTTTGGAGTTTTGGAGTTCCGGAGATTTGGAGTTTCAGAGTTTTGGAGGTTCAGGGTTGTGGAGTTTCGGAATTTTTGAGTTTTGGAGTTTCGGAGTTTTGGAGTTTCAGAGTTTTGGAGGTTCAGGGTTGTGGAGTTTCGGAATTTTTGAGTTTTGGAGTTTCGGAGTTTCGGAGTTTTGGAGTATTGCAGTTTTTGAATTTTGGAGTTTTTGAGTTTCGGAGATTTGGAGTTTTGGCGTTTTGGAGATTCGGAATCTTGGAGTTTCGGAATTTTGTAGTTTTGTAGTTTTGGAGTGTCAGAGCTTTGGAGTTTTGGAGTTTTTGAGTTTTTGAGTTTTGGATTTTGACACTTTTGGAGTTTTGGAGTTTCGGAGTTTCGGAGTTTTGGAGGTTCAGGGTTGTGGAGTTTCGGAATTTTTGAGTTTTGGAGTTTTGGAGCTTTGGAGTTTTGGAGTTTTGGAGTTTCGGAGTTTTGGAGTTTCAGAGTTTTCGAGGTTCAGGGTTGTGGAGTTTCGGAATTTTTGAGTTTTGGAGTTTCGGAGTTTTGGAGTTTTGGAGTTTCGAATTTTCAGAGTTTGGGATTTTTGGAGTTTTGGAGTTTCGGAGTTTCGGAGTTTTGGAGTTTCAGACTTTTCGAGTTTCAGGGTTGTGGAATTTCGGAATTTTTGAGTTTTGGAGTTTCGGAGTTCCGGAGTTTCGGAGTTTTGGAGTTTCAGAGTTTTCGAGGTTCAGGGTTGAGGAGTTTCGGAATTTTTGAGTTTCGGAGTTTCAGAGTTTCGGAGTTTTGGAGTTTCAGAGTTTCAGAGTTCTGGAGGTTCAGGGTTGTGGAGTTTCGGAATTTTTGAGTTTTGGAGTTTCGGAGTTTCGGAGTTTTGGAGTTTTGCGGTTTTGGAGTTTCGGAGTTTCGAATTTTCAGTTTCGGATTTTTGGAGTTTTGGAGTTTTCGAGATTTGGAGTTTCGGCGTTTTGGAGATTCGGAGTCTTGGAGTGTCAGAATTTTGTAGTTTTGTAGTTTTGGAGTGTCGGAGTTTTGGAGTGTTGGAGTTTAGGAGCTTTGGAGTTTTAGAGTTCTTGAGTTTTTTAGTTTTGGATTTTTGCACTTTTGGAGTTTTGGAGTTTTGGAGTTTCGGAGTTTCGGAGTTTTGGAGTTTCAGAGTTTTGGAGGTTCAGGGTTGTGGAGTTTCGGAATTTTTGAGTTCTGGAGTTTCGGAGTTTTGGAGTTTTGGAGAATTGCAGTTTTGGAGTTTTGGGGTTTTGGAGTTTCGAATTTTCAGAGTTTCGGAGTTTTGGAGTTTCGGAGTTTCGGAGTTTTGGAGTTTCAGACTTTTCGAGGTTCAGGGTTGTGGAATTTCAGAATTTTTGAGTTTTGGAGTTTCGGAGTTCCGGAGTTTCGGAGTTTTGGAGTTTCAGAGTTTTCGAGGTTCAGGGTTGTGGAGTTTCGGAATTTTTGAGTTTTGGAGTTTCGGAGTTTTGGAGTTTTGGTGTTTTGGAGTTTCGAATTTTCATAGTTTCGGATTTTTGGAGTTTTGGAGTTCCGGAGATTTGGAGTCTCAGAGTTTTGGAGGTTCAGGGTTGTGGAGTTTCGGAATTTTTGAGTTTTGGAGTTTCGGAGTTTCGGAGTTTTGGAGTTTCGGAGATTTGGAGTTTTGGCGTTTTGGAGATTCGGGGTCTTGGAGTTTCGGAATTTTGCAGTTTTGTAGTTTTGGAGTGTCGGAGTTTTGGAGTGTTGGAGTTTTGGAGTTTCGGAGTTTCGGAGTTTTGGAGTTTCAGACTTTTCGAGGTTCAGGGTTGTGGAATTTCGGAATTTTTGAGTTTTGGAGTTTCGGAGTTCCGGAGTTTCGGAGTTTTGGAGTTTTGCAGTTTCGGAGTTTTGGAGTTTTGGAGTTTCGGAGTTTTGGAGTTTCAGAGTTTTCGAGGTTCAGGGTTGTGGAGTTTCGGAATTTTTGAGTTTTGGAGTTTCGGAGTTTTGGAGTTTTGGTGTTTTGGAGTTTCGAATTTTCAGAGTTTCGGATTTTTGGAGTTTTGGAGTTCCAGAGATTTGGAGTTTCAGAGTTTTGGAGGTTCAGGGTTGTGGAGTTTCGGAATTTTTGAGTTTTGGAGTTTCGGAGTTTTGGAGTTTTGGAGTTTCGGAGTTTCGGAGTTTCAGAGTTTTCGAGGTTCAGGGTTGTGGAGTTTCGGAATTTTTGAGTTTTGGAGTTTCGGAGTTTCGGAGTTTTGGAGTTTTGGAGTTTCAGAGTTTTGGAGGTTCAGGGTTGTGGAGTTTCGGAATTTTTGAGTTTTGGAGTTTCGGAGTTTCGGAGTTTTGGAGTATGCAGTTTTGGAATTTTGGAGTTTTGGAGTTTCGAATTTTCAGAGTTTCGGATTTTTGGAGTTTTGGAGTTTCAGAGAATTGGAGTTTTGGCGTTTTCGAGATTCGGAATCTTGGAGTTTCGGAATTTTGTAGTTTTGTAGTTTTGGAGTGTCGGAGTTTGGGATTTTTGGAGTTTTGGAGTTTCGGAGTTTCGGAGTTTTGGAGTTTCAGACTTTTCGAGTTTCAGGGTTGTGGAATTTCGGAATTTTTGAGTTTTGGAGTTTCGGAGTTCCGGAGTTTCGGAGTTTTGGAGTTTCAGAGTTTTCGAGGTTCAGGGTTGTGGAGTTTCGGAATTTTTGAGTTTCGGAGTTTCAGAGTTTCGGAGTTTTGGAGTTTCAGAGTTTCAGAGTTCTGGAGGTTCAGGGTTGTGGAGTTTCGGAATTTTTGAGTTTTGGAGTTTCGGAGTTTCGGAGTTTTGGAGTTTTGCGGTTTTGGAGTTTTGGAGTTTCGAATTTTCAGTTTCGGATTTTTGGAGTTTTGGAGTTTTCGAGATTTGGAGTTTCGGCGTTTTGGAGATTCGGAGTCTTGGAGTGTCAGAATTTTGTAGTTTTGTAGTTTTGGAGTGTCGGAGTTTTGGAGTGTTGGAGTTTAGGAGCTTTGGAGTTTTAGAGTTCTTGAGTTTTTTAGTTTTGGATTTTTGCACTTTTGGAGTTTTGGAGTTTTGGAGTTTCGGAGTTTCGGAGTTTTGGAGTTTCAGAGTTTTGGAGGTTCAGGGTTGTGGAGTTTCGGAATTTTTGAGTTCTGGAGTTTCGGAGTTTTGGAGTCTTGGAGAATTGCAGTTTCGGAGTTTTGGAGTTTCGGAGTTTCGGAGTTTTGGAGTTTCAGACTTTTCGAGGTTCAGGGTTGTGGAATTTCAGAATTTTTGAGTTTTGGAGTTTCGGAGTTCCGGAGTTTCGGAGTTTTGGAGTTTCAGAGTTTTCGAGGTTCAGGGTTGTGGAGTTTCGGAATTTTTGAGTTTTGGAGTTTCGGAGTTTTGGAGTTTTGGTGTTTTGGAGTTTCGAATTTTCATAGTTTCGGATTTTTGGAGTTTTGGAGTTCCGGAGATTTGGAGTCTCAGAGTTTTGGAGGTTCAGGGTTGTGGAGTTTCGGAATTTTTGAGTTTTGGAGTTTCGGAGTTTCGGAGTTTTGGAGTTTCGGAGATTTGGAGTTTTGGCGTTTTGGAGATTCGGGGTCTTGGAGTTTCGGAATTTTGCAGTTTTGTAGTTTTGGAGTGTCGGAGTTTTGGAGTGTTGGAGTTTTGGAGTTTCGGAGTTTCGGAGTTTTGGAGTTTCAGACTTTTCGAGGTTCAGGGTTGTGGAATTTCGGAATTTTTGAGTTTTGGAGTTTCGGAGTTCCGGAGTTTCGGAGTTTTGGAGTTTTGCAGTTTCGGAGTTTTGGAGTTTTGGAGTTTCGGAGTTTTGGAGTTTCAGTTTTCGAGGTTCAGGGTTGTGGAGTTTCGGAATTTTTGAGTTTTGGAGTTTCGGAGTTTTGGAGTTTTGGTGTTTTGGAGTTTCGAATTTTCAGAGTTTCGGATTTTTGGAGTTTTGGAGTTCCGGAGATTTGGAGTTTCAGAGTTTTGGAGGTTCAGGGTTGTGGAGTTTCGGAATTTTTGAGTTTTGGAGTTTCGGAGTTTTGGAGTTTTGGAGTTTCGGAGTTTCGGAGTTTCAGAGTTTTCGAGGTTCAGGGTTGTGGAGTTTCGGAATTTTTGAGTTTTGGAGTTTCGGAGTTTCGGAGTTTTGGAGTTTTGGAGTTTCAGAGTTTTGGAGGTTCAGGGTTGTGGAGTTTCGGAATTTTTGAGTTTTGGAGTTTCGGAGTTTCGGAGTTTTGGAGTATTGCAGTTTTGGAATTTTGGAGTTTTGGAGTTTCGAATTTTCAGAGTTTCGGATTTTTGGAGTTTTGGAGTTTCAGAGAATTGGAGTTTTGGCGTTTTCGAGATTCGGAATCTTGGAGTTTCGGAATTTTGTAGTTTTGTAGTTTTGGAGTGTCGGAGTTTTGGAGTGTTGGAGTTTTGGAGCTTTGGAGCTTTGGAGTTTTTGAGTTTTTGAGTTTTTGAGTTTTGGATTTTTGCACTTTTTGAAATTTGGAGTTTTGGAGTTTTGGAGTTTCGGAGTTTCGGAGTTTTGGAGTTTCAGAGTTTTGGAGGTTCAGGGTTGTGGAGTTTCGGAATTTTTGAGTTTTGGAGTTTCGGAGTTTTGGAGCATTGCAGTTTTGGAGTTCTGGAGTTTTGGAATTTGGAATTTTCAGAGTTTCGGATTTTTGGAGTTTTGGAGTTTCGGAGATTTGGAGTTTTGGCCTTTTGGAGATTCGGGGTCTTGGAGTTTCGGAATTTTGTAGTTTTGCAGTTTTGGAGTGTCGGAGGTTTGGAGTGTTGGAGTTTTGGAGCTTTGGAGTTTTTGAGTTTTTGAGTTTTTGAGTTTTGGATTTTTGCAATTTTGGAGTTTTGGAGTTTTGGAGTTTCGGAGTTTCGGAGTTTCGGAGTTTCGGAGTTTGAGAGTTTTGGAGGTTCAGGGTTGTGGAGTTTCGGAATTTTTGAGTATTGGAGTTTCGGAGTTTCGGAGTTTTGGAGAATTGCAGTTTTGGAGTTTTGGAGTTTCGAATTTTCAGAGTTTCGGATTTTTGGAGTTTTGGAGTTTCGGAGTTTTGGAGTTTCAGAGTTTTCGAGGTTCAGGGTTGTGGAGTTTCGGAATTTTTTAGTTTTGGAGTTTCGGAGTTTCGGAGTTTTGGAGTTTTGCGGTTTTGGAGTTTTGGAGTTTCGAATTTTCAGTTTCGGATTTTTGGAGTTTTGGAGTTTTCGAGATTTGGAGTTTCGGCGTTTTGGAGATTCGGAGTCTTGGAGTGTCAGAATTTTGTAGTTTTGTAGTTTTGGAGTGTCGGAGTTTTGGAGTGTTGGAGTTTAGGAGCTTTGGAGTTTTAGAGTTCTTGAGTTTTTTAGTTTTGGATTTTTGCACTTTTGGAGTTTTGGAGTTTTGGAGTTTCGGAGTTTCGGAGTTTTGGAGTTTCAGAGTTTTGGAGGTTCAGGGTTGTGGAGTTTCGGAATTTTTGAGTTCTGGAGTTTCGGAGTTTTGGAGTCTTGGAGAATTGCAGTTTCGGAGTTTTGGAGTTTCGGAGTTTCGGAGTTTTGGAGTTTCAGACTTTTCGAGGTTCAGGGTTGTGGAATTTCAGAATTTTTGAGTTTTGGAGTTTCGGAGTTCCGGAGTTTCGGAGTTTTGGAGTTTCAGAGTTTTCGAGGTTCAGGGTTGTGGAGTTTCGGAATTTTTGAGTTTTGGAGTTTCGGAGTTTTGGAGTTTTGGTGTTTTGGAGTTTCGAATTTTCATAGTTTCGGATTTTTGGAGTTTTGGAGTTCCGGAGATTTGGAGTCTCAGAGTTTTGGAGGTTCAGGGTTGTGGAGTTTCGGAATTTTTGAGTTTTGGAGTTTCGGAGTTTCGGAGTTTTGGAGTTTCGGAGATTTGGAGTTTTGGCGTTTTGGAGATTCGGGGTCTTGGAGTTTCGGAATTTTGCAGTTTTGTAGTTTTGGAGTGTCGGAGTTTTGGAGTGTTGGAGTTTTGGAGTTTCGGAGTTTCGGAGTTTTGGAGTTTCAGACTTTTCGAGGTTCAGGGTTGTGGAATTTCGGAATTTTTGAGTTTTGGAGTTTCGGAGTTCCGGAGTTTCGGAGTTTTGGAGTTTTGCAGTTTCGGAGTTTTGGAGTTTTGGAGTTTCGGAGTTTTGGAGTTTCAGTTTTCGAGGTTCAGGGTTGTGGAGTTTCGGAATTTTTGAGTTTTGGAGTTTCGGAGTTTTGGAGTTTTGGTGTTTTGGAGTTTCGAATTTTCAGAGTTTCGGATTTTTGGAGTTTTGGAGTTCCGGAGATTTGGAGTTTCAGAGTTTTGGAGGTTCAGGGTTGTGGAGTTTCGGAATTTTTGAGTTTTGGAGTTTCGGAGTTTTGGAGTTTTGGAGTTTCGGAGTTTCGGAGTTTCAGAGTTTTCGAGGTTCAGGGTTGTGGAGTTTCGGAATTTTTGAGTTTTGGAGTTTCGGAGTTTCGGAGTTTTGGAGTTTTGGAGTTTCAGAGTTTTGGAGGTTCAGGGTTGTGGAGTTTCGGAATTTTTGAGTTTTGGAGTTTCGGAGTTTCGGAGTTTTGGAGTATTGCAGTTTTGGAATTTTGGAGTTTTGGAGTTTCGAATTTTCAGAGTTTCGGATTTTTGGAGTTTTGGAGTTTCAGAGAATTGGAGTTTTGGCGTTTTCGAGATTCGGAATCTTGGAGTTTCGGAATTTTGTAGTTTTGTAGTTTTGGAGTGTCGGAGTTTTGGAGTGTTGGAGTTTTGGAGCTTTGGAGCTTTGGAGTTTTTGAGTTTTTGAGTTTTTGAGTTTTGGATGTTTGCACTTTTTGAAATTTGGAGTTTTGGAGTTTTGGAGTTTCGGAGTTTCGGAGTTTTGGAGTTTCAGAGTTTTGGAGGTTCAGGGTTGTGGAGTTTCGGAATTTTTGAGTTTTGGAGTTTCGGAGTTTTGGAGCATTGCAGTTTTGGAGTTCTGGAGTTTTGGAATTTGGAATTTTCAGAGTTTCGGATTTTTGGAGTTTTGGAGTTTCGGAGATTTGGAGTTTTGGCCTTTTGGAGATTCGGGGTCTTGGAGTTTCGGAATTTTGTAGTTTTGCAGTTTTGGAGTGTCGGAGGTTTGGAGTGTTGGAGTTTTGGAGCTTTGGAGTTTTTGAGTTTTTGAGTTTTTGAGTTTTGGATTTTTGCAATTTTGGAGTTTTGGAGTTTTGGAGTTTCGGAGTTTCGGAGTTTCGGAGTTTCGGAGTTTGAGAGTTTTGGAGGTTCAGGGTTGTGGAGTTTCGGAATTTTTGAGTATTGGAGTTTCGGAGTTTCGGAGTTTTGGAGTTTTGGTGTTTTGGAGTTTCGAATTTTCATAGTTTCGGATTTTTGGAGTTTTGGAGTTCCGGAGATTTGGAGTTTCAGAGTTTTGGAGGTTCAGGGTTGTGGAGTTTCGGAATTTTTGAGTTTTGGAGTTTCGGAGTTTTGGAGTTTCAGAGTTTTGGAGGTTCAGGGTTGTGGAGTTTCGGAATTTTTGAGTTTTGGAGTTTCGGAGTTTCGGAGTTTTGGAGTATTGCAGTTTTTGAATTTTGGAGTTTTTGAGTTTCGGAGATTTGGAGTTTTGGCGTTTTGGAGATTCGGAATCTTGGAGTTTCGGAATTTTGTAGTTTTGTAGTTTTGGAGTGTCAGAGCTTTGGAGTTTTGGAGTTTTTGAGTTTTTGAGTTTTGGATTTTGACACTTTTGGAGTTTTGGAGTTTCGGAGTTTCGGAGTTTTGGAGGTTCAGGGTTGTGGAGTTTCGGAATTTTTGAGTTTTGGAGTTTTGGAGCTTTGGAGTTTTGGAGTTTTGGAGTTTCGGAGTTTTGGAGTTTCAGAGTTTTCGAGGTTCAGGGTTGTGGAGTTTCGGAATTTTTGAGTTTTGGAGTTTCGGAGTTTTGGAGTTTTGGAGTTTCGAATTTTCAGAGTTTGGGATTTTTGGAGTTTTGGAGTTTCGGAGTTTCGGAGTTTTGGAGTTTCAGACTTTTCGAGTTTCAGGGTTGTGGAATTTCGGAATTTTTGAGTTTTGGAGTTTCGGAGTTCCGGAGTTTCGGAGTTTTGGAGTTTCAGAGTTTTCGAGGTTCAGGGTTGAGGAGTTTCGGAATTTTTGAGTTTCGGAGTTTCAGAGTTTCGGAGTTTTGGAGTTTCAGAGTTTCAGAGTTCTGGAGGTTCAGGGTTGTGGAGTTTCGGAATTTTTGAGTTTTGGAGTTTCGGAGTTTCGGAGTTTTGGAGTTTTGCGGTTTTGGAGTTTCGGAGTTTCGAATTTTCAGTTTCGGATTTTTGGAGTTTTGGAGTTTTCGAGATTTGGAGTTTCGGCGTTTTGGAGATTCGGAGTCTTGGAGTGTCAGAATTTTGTAGTTTTGTAGTTTTGGAGTGTCGGAGTTTTGGAGTGTTGGAGTTTAGGAGCTTTGGAGTTTTAGAGTTCTTGAGTTTTTTAGTTTTGGATTTTTGCACTTTTGGAGTTTTGGAGTTTTGGAGTTTCGGAGTTTCGGAGTTTTGGAGTTTCAGAGTTTTGGAGGTTCAGGGTTGTGGAGTTTCGGAATTTTTGAGTTCTGGAGTTTCGGAGTTTTGGAGTTTTGGAGAATTGCAGTTTTGGAGTTTTGGGGTTTTGGAGTTTCGAATTTTCAGAGTTTCGGAGTTTTGGAGTTTCGGAGTTTCGGAGTTTTGGAGTTTCAGACTTTTCGAGGTTCAGGGTTGTGGAATTTCAGAATTTTTGAGTTTTGGAGTTTCGGAGTTCCGGAGTTTCGGAGTTTTGGAGTTTCAGAGTTTTCGAGGTTCAGGGTTGTGGAGTTTCGGAATTTTTGAGTTTTGGAGTTTCGGAGTTTTGGTGTTTTGGAGTTTCGAATTTTCATAGTTTCGGATTTTTGGAGTTTTGGAGTTCCGGAGATTTGGAGTCTCAGAGTTTTGGAGGTTCAGGGTTGTGGAGTTTCGGAATTTTTGAGTTTTGGAGTTTCGGAGTTTCGGAGTTTTGGAGTTTCGGAGATTTGGAGTTTTGGCGTTTTGGAGATTCGGGGTCTTGGAGTTTCGGAATTTTGCAGTTTTGTAGTTTTGGAGTGTCGGAGTTTTGGAGTGTTGGAGTTTTGGAGTTTCGGAGTTTCGGAGTTTTGGAGTTTCAGACTTTTCGAGGTTCAGGGTTGTGGAATTTCGGAATTTTTGAGTTTTGGAGTTTCGGAGTTCCGGAGTTTCGGAGTTTTGGAGTTTTGCAGTTTCGGAGTTTTGGAGTTTTGGAGTTTCGGAGTTTTGGAGTTTCAGAGTTTTCGAGGTTCAGGGTTGTGGAGTTTCGGAATTTTTGAGTTTTGGAGTTTCGGAGTTTTGGAGTTTTGGTGTTTTGGAGTTTCGAATTTTCAGAGTTTCGGATTTTTGGAGTTTTGGAGTTCCGGAGATTTGGAGTTTCAGAGTTTTGGAGGTTCAGGGTTGTGGAGTTTCGGAATTTTTGAGTTTTGGAGTTTCGGAGTTTTGGAGTTTTGGAGTTTCGGAGTTTCGGAGTTTCAGAGTTTTCGAGGTTCAGGGTTGTGGAGTTTCGGAATTTTTGAGTTTTGGAGTTTCGGAGTTTCGGAGTTTTGGAGTTTTGGAGTTTCAGAGTTTTGGAGGTTCAGGGTTGTGGAGTTTCGGAATTTTTGAGTTTTGGAGTTTCGGAGTTTCGGAGTTTTGGAGTATGCAGTTTTGGAATTTTGGAGTTTTGGAGTTTCGAATTTTCAGAGTTTCGGATTTTTGGAGTTTTGGAGTTTCAGAGAATTGGAGTTTTGGCGTTTTCGAGATTCGGAATCTTGGAGTTTCGGAATTTTGTAGTTTTGTAGTTTTGGAGTGTCGGAGTTTGGGATTTTTGGAGTTTTGGAGTTTCGGAGTTTCGGAGTTTTGGAGTTTCAGACTTTTCGAGTTTCAGGGTTGTGGAATTTCGGAATTTTTGAGTTTTGGAGTTTCGGAGTTCCGGAGTTTCGGAGTTTTGGAGTTTCAGAGTTTTCGAGGTTCAGGGTTGTGGAGTTTCGGAATTTTTGAGTTTCGGAGTTTCAGAGTTTCGGAGTTTTGGAGTTTCAGAGTTTCAGAGTTCTGGAGGTTCAGGGTTGTGGAGTTTCGGAATTTTTGAGTTTTGGAGTTTCGGAGTTTCGGAGTTTTGGAGTTTTGCGGTTTTGGAGTTTTGGAGTTTCGAATTTTCAGTTTCGGATTTTTGGAGTTTTGGAGTTTTCGAGATTTGGAGTTTCGGCGTTTTGGAGATTCGGAGTCTTGGAGTGTCAGAATTTTGTAGTTTTGTAGTTTTGGAGTGTCGGAGTTTTGGAGTGTTGGAGTTTAGGAGCTTTGGAGTTTTAGAGTTCTTGAGTTTTTTAGTTTTGGATTTTTGCACTTTTGGAGTTTTGGAGTTTTGGAGTTTCGGAGTTTCGGAGTTTTGGAGTTTCAGAGTTTTGGAGGTTCAGGGTTGTGGAGTTTCGGAATTTTTGAGTTCTGGAGTTTCGGAGTTTTGGAGTCTTGGAGAATTGCAGTTTCGGAGTTTTGGAGTTTCGGAGTTTCGGAGTTTTGGAGTTTCAGACTTTTCGAGGTTCAGGGTTGTGGAATTTCAGAATTTTTGAGTTTTGGAGTTTCGGAGTTCCGGAGTTTCGGAGTTTTGGAGTTTCAGAGTTTTCGAGGTTCAGGGTTGTGGAGTTTCGGAATTTTTGAGTTTTGGAGTTTCGGAGTTTTGGAGTTTTGGTGTTTTGGAGTTTCGAATTTTCATAGTTTCGGATTTTTGGAGTTTTGGAGTTCCGGAGATTTGGAGTCTCAGAGTTTTGGAGGTTCAGGGTTGTGGAGTTTCGGAATTTTTGAGTTTTGGAGTTTCGGAGTTTCGGAGTTTTGGAGTTTCGGAGATTTGGAGTTTTGGCGTTTTGGAGATTCGGGGTCTTGGAGTTTCGGAATTTTGCAGTTTTGTAGTTTTGGAGTGTCGGAGTTTTGGAGTGTTGGAGTTTTGGAGTTTCGGAGTTTCGGAGTTTTGGAGTTTCAGACTTTTCGAGGTTCAGGGTTGTGGAATTTCGGAATTTTTGAGTTTTGGAGTTTCGGAGTTCCGGAGTTTCGGAGTTTTGGAGTTTTGCAGTTTCGGAGTTTTGGAGTTTTGGAGTTTCGGAGTTTTGGAGTTTCAGTTTTCGAGGTTCAGGGTTGTGGAGTTTCGGAATTTTTGAGTTTTGGAGTTTCGGAGTTTTGGAGTTTTGGTGTTTTGGAGTTTCGAATTTTCAGAGTTTCGGATTTTTGGAGTTTTGGAGTTCCGGAGATTTGGAGTTTCAGAGTTTTGGAGGTTCAGGGTTGTGGAGTTTCGGAATTTTTGAGTTTTGGAGTTTCGGAGTTTTGGAGTTTTGGAGTTTCGGAGTTTCGGAGTTTCAGAGTTTTCGAGGTTCAGGGTTGTGGAGTTTCGGAATTTTTGAGTTTTGGAGTTTCGGAGTTTCGGAGTTTTGGAGTTTTGGAGTTTCAGAGTTTTGGAGGTTCAGGGTTGTGGAGTTTCGGAATTTTTGAGTTTTGGAGTTTCGGAGTTTCGGAGTTTTGGAGTATTGCAGTTTTGGAATTTTGGAGTTTTGGAGTTTCGAATTTTCAGAGTTTCGGATTTTTGGAGTTTTGGAGTTTCAGAGAATTGGAGTTTTGGCGTTTTCGAGATTCGGAATCTTGGAGTTTCGGAATTTTGTAGTTTTGTAGTTTTGGAGTGTCGGAGTTTTGGAGTGTTGGAGTTTTGGAGCTTTGGAGCTTTGGAGTTTTGGAGTTTTTGAGTTTTTGAGTTTTGGATTTTTGCACTTTTTGAAATTTGGAGTTTTGGAGTTTTGGAGTTTCGGAGTTTCGGAGTTTTGGAGTTTCAGAGTTTTGGAGGTTCAGGGTTGTGGAGTTTCGGAATTTTTGAGTTTTGGAGTTTCGGAGTTTTGGAGCATTGCAGTTTTGGAGTTCTGGAGTTTTGGAATTTGGAATTTTCAGAGTTTCGGATTTTTGGAGTTTTGGAGTTTCGGAGATTTGGAGTTTTGGCCTTTTGGAGATTCGGGGTCTTGGAGTTTCGGAATTTTGTAGTTTTGCAGTTTTGGAGTGTCGGAGGTTTGGAGTGTTGGAGTTTTGGAGCTTTGGAGTTTTTGAGTTTTTGAGTTTTTGAGTTTTGGATTTTTGCAATTTTGGAGTTTTGGAGTTTTGGAGTTTCGGAGTTTCGGAGTTTCGGAGTTTCGGAGTTTGAGAGTTTTGGAGGTTCAGGGTTGTGGAGTTTCGGAATTTTTGAGTATTGGAGTTTCGGAGTTTCGGAGTTTTGGAGAATTGCAGTTTTGGAGTTTTGGAGTTTCGAATTTTCAGAGTTTCGGATTTTTGGAGTTTTGGAGTTTCGGAGTTTTGGAGTTTCAGAGTTTTCGAGGTTCAGGGTTGTGGAGTTTCGGAATTTTTTAGTTTTGGAGTTTCGGAGTTTCGGAGTTTTGGAGTTTTGGCGTTTTGGAGATTCGGAATCTTGGAGTTTCGGAATTTTGTAGTTTTGTAGTTTTCGAGTGTCGGAGTTTTGGAGTGTTGGAATTTTGGAGCTTTGGAATTTTGGAGTTTTTGAGTTTTGGAGTTTTGGATTTTTGCACTTTTGGAGTTTTGGAGTTTCAGAGTTTTGGAGGTTCAGGGTTGTGGAGTTTCGGAATTTTTGAGTTTTGGAGTTTCGGAGTTTCGGAGTTTTGGAGAATTGCAGTTTTGGAGTTTTGGGGTTTTGGAGTTTCGAATTTTCAGTTTCGGATTTTTGGAGTTTTGGAGTTTCGGAGTTTTGGAGTTTCAGAGTTTTCGAGGTTCAGGGTTGTGGAGTTTCGGAATTTTTGAGTTTTGGAGTTTCGGAGTTTCGGAGTTTTGGAGTTTTGGAGTTTCGAATTTTCAGTTTCGGATTTTTGGAGTTTTGGAGTTTCGGAGATTTGGAGTTTTGGCGTTTTGCAGATTCGGAATCTTGGAGTTTCGGAATTTTGTAGTTTTGTAGTTTTGGAGTATCAGAGTTCTGGAGTGTTGGAGCTTTGCAGTTTTGGAGTTTATGAGTTTTTGAGTTTTGGATTTTTGCACTTTCGGAGTTTTGGAATTTTGGAGTTTTGGAGTTTCGGAGTTTCGGAGTTTTGGAGTTTCAGAGTTTTGGAGGTTCAGGGTTGTGGAGTTTCGGAATTTTTGAGTATTGGAGTTCCGGAGTTTCGGAGTTTTGGAGAATTGCAGTTTTGGAATTTTTGTAGTTTCGAATTTTCAGAGTTTCGGATTTTTGGAGTTTTGGAGTTTCGGAGTTTCGGAGTTTTGGAGTTTCAGACTTTTCGAGTTTCAGGGTTGTGGAATTTCGGAATTTTTGAGTTTTGGAGTTTCGGAGTTCCGGAGTTTCGGAGTTTTGGAGTTTTGCAGTTTCGGAGTTTTGGAGTTTTGGAGTTTCGGAGTTTCGGAGTTTTGGAGTTTCAGAGTTTTCGAGGTTCAGGGTTGTGGAGTTTCGGAATTTTTGAGTTTCGGAGTTTCAGAGTTTCGGAGTTTTGGAGTTTCAGAGTTTCAGAGTTCTGGAGGTTCAGGGTTGTGGAGTGTCGGAATTTTTGAGTTTTGGAGTTTCGGAGTTTCGGAGTTTCAAATTTTTGGAGTTTTGGAGTTTCGGAGATTTGGAATTTCGGCGTTTTGGAGATTCGGGGTCTTGGAGTTTCGGAATTTTGTAGTTTTGTGGTTTTGGAGTGTCGGAGTTTCGGAGTGTTGGAGTTTTGGAGTTTTAGAGTTTTGGAGTTTTGAAATTTTTGAGTTTCGGATTTTTGGAGTTTGGAGTTTTTAAGTTTTGGATTTTTGAGTTTTGGATTTTTGGATTTTTGGAGTTTTTGTGTTTTTGAGTTTTGCAGTTTTGGATTTTTGCACTTTTGGAGGTTTGGAGTTTTGGAGTTTTGGATTTTTGGAGCTTTGGAGGTATGGATTTTTGGATATTCAGGGTTTTGTTCCAGAATTTTGTAGTTTTGGAGTTTTGGGTGTCGGAGTTTCGGAGTTTCGAATTATTGGAGTTTTCGAGTTTTGGAATTTTTGATTTTTGGAGGTATGGATTTTTGGAGTTTCGGAGTTGTGGAGATTCGGGTTTGTGGAGTTTTGGAGTTTTGGATTTTTGCACTTTTGGAGTTTTGGAGTTTCGGAGTTTTGGAGTTTCGGAGTTTTGGAGTTTCGGAGTTGTAGAGTTTCGGAATTTTTGAGTTTTGGAGTTTTGGAGTTTCGGAGTTCCGGAGTTTCGGAGTTTCGGAGTTTTGGAGTTTTGCAGTTTCGGAGTTTTGGAGTTTTGGAGTTTCGGAGTTTCGGAGTTTTGGAGTTTCAGAGTTTTCGAGGTTCAGGGTTGTGGAGTTTCTGAATTTTTGAATTTTGGAGTTTCGGAGTTTCGGAGTTTTGGAGTTTTGGAGTTTCGAATTTACAGAGTTTCGGATTTTCGGAGTTTTGGAGTTTCGGAGACTTGGAGTTTTGGCGTTTTGGAGATTCGGGGTCTTGGAGTTTCGGAATTTTGCAGTTTCTGAGTTTTGGATTTTGACACTTTTGGAGTTTTGGAGTTTTGGAGTTTCGGAGTTTCGGAGTTTTGGAGTTTTGCGGTTTTGGAGTTTTGGAGTTTCGAATTTTCAGTTTCGGATTTTTGGAGTTTTGGAGTTTTCGAGATTTGGAGTTTCGGCGTTTTGGAGTTTCGGAGTCTTGGAGTGTCGAAATTTTGTAGTTTTCTAGTTTTGGAGTGTCGGAGTTTTGGAGTGTTGGAGTTTTGGAGCTTTGGAGTTTTGGAGTTTTTGAGTTTTTTAGTTTTGGATTTTTGCACTTTGGAGTTTTGGAGTTTTGGAGTTTCGGAGTTTCGGAGTTTTGGAGTTTCAGAGTTTTGGAGGTTCAGGGTTGTGGAGTTTCGGAATTTTTGAGTTTTGGAGTTTCGTAGTTTCGGAGTTTTGGAGAATTGCAGTTTTGGAGTTTTGGGGTTTTGGAGTTTCGAATTTTCAGAGTTTCGGATTTTTGGAGTTTTGGAGTTTCGGAGTTTCGGAGTTTTGGAGTTGCAGAGTTTTCGAGGTTCAGGGTTGTGGAGTTTCGGAATTTTTGAGTTTTGGAGTTTCGGAGTTTCGGAGTTTCGGAGTTTTGGAGTTTCGAATTTTCAGTTTCGGATTTTTGGAGTTTTGGAGTTTCGGAGATTTGGAGTTTTGGCGTTTTGGAGATTGGGAATCTTGGAGTTTCGGAATTTTGTAGTTTTGTAGTTTTGGAGTGTCAGAGTTCTGGAGTGTTGGAGCTTTGGAGTTTTGGAGTTTATGAGTTTTTGAGTTTTGGATTTTTGCACTTTGGAGTTTTGGAGTTTTGGAGTTTCGGAGTTTTGGAGTTTCAGTTTTGGAGGTTCAGGGTTGTGGAGTTTCGGAATTTTTGAGTATTGGAGTTCCGGAGTTTCGGAGTTTTGGAGAATTGCAGTTTTGGAATTTTTGTAGTTTTGAATTTTCAGTGTTTCGGATTTTTGGAGTTTTGGAGTTTCGGAGTTTCGGAGTTTCAGAGTTTTGGAGTTTCAGACTTTTCGAGGTTCAGGGTTGTGGAATTTCGGAATTTTTGAGTTTTGGAGTTTCGGAGTTCCGGAGTTTTGGAGTTTTGGAGTTTTGCAGTTTCGGAGTTTTGGAGTTTTGGAGTGTCGGAGTTTTGGAGTTTCAGAGTTTTCGAGGTTCAGGGTTGTGGAGTTTCGGAATTTTTGAGTTTTGGAGTTTCGGAGTTTTGGAGTTTTGGTGTTTTGGAGTTTCGAATTTTCAGAGTTTCGGATTTTTGGAGTTTTGGAGTTCCGGAGATTTGGAGTTTCAGAGTTTTGGAGGTTCAGGGTTGTGGAGTTTCGGAATTTTTGAGTTTTGGAGTTTCAGAGTTTTCGAGGTTCAGGGTTGTGGAGTTTCTGAATTTTTGAATTTTGGAGTTTCGGAGTTTCGGAGTTTTGGAGTTTTGGAGTTTTGAATTTACAGAGTTTCGGATTTTCGGAGTTTTGGAGTTTCGGAGATTTGGAGTTTTGGCGTTTTGGAGATTCGGGGTCTTGGAGTTTCGGAATTTTGCAGTTTTGTAGTTTTGGAGTGTCGGAGTTTGGAGTGTTGGAGTTTTGGAGTTTCGGAGTTTCGGAGTTTCGGAGTTTTGGAGTTTCAGAGTTTCAGAGTTCTGGAGGTTCAGGGTTGTGGAGTTTCGGAATTTTTGAGTTTTGGAGTTTCGGAGTTTCGGAGTTTTGGAGTTTTGCGGTTTTCGAGTTTTGGAGTTTCGAATTTTCAGTTTCGGATTTTTGGAGTTTTGGAGTTTTCGAGATTTGGAGTTTCGGCGTTTTGGAGATTCGGAGTCTTGGAGTGTCGGAATTTTGTAGTTTTGTAGTTTTGGAGTGTCGGAGTTTTGGAGTGTTGGAGTTTTGGAGCTTTGGAGTTCTGGAGTTTTTGAGTTTTTTAGTTTTGGATTTTTGCACTTTTGGAGTTTTGGAGTTTTGGAGTTTCGGAGTTTCGGAGTTTTGGAGTTTCAGAGTTTCAGAGTTCTGGAGGTTCAGGGTTGTGGAGTTTCGGAATTTTTGAGTTTTGGAGTTTCGGAGTTTCGCAGTTTTGGAGTTTTGCGGTTTTGGAGTTTTGGAGTTTCGAATTTTCAGTTTCGGATTTTTGGAGTTTTGGAGTTTTCGAGATTTGGAGTTTCGGCGTTTTGGAGATTCGGAGTCTTGGAGTGTCAGAATTTTGTAGTTTTGTAGTTTTGGAGTGTCGGAGTTTTGGAGTGTTGGAGTTTAGGAGCTTTGGAGTTTTGGAGTTCTTGAGTTTTTTAGTTTTGGATTTTTGCACTTTTGGAGTTTTGGAGTTTTGGAGTTTCGGAGTTTCGGAGTTTTGGAGTTTCAGAGTTTTGGAGGTTCAGGGTTGTGGAGTTTCGGAATTTTTGAGTTTTGGAGTTTCGGAGTTTCGGAGTTTTTGAGTATTGCAGTTTTGGAATTTTGGAGTTTTGGAGTTTCGAATTTTCAGAGTTTCGGATTTTTGGAGTTTTGGAGTTTCTGAGATTTGGAGTTTTGGCGTTTTTGAGATTCGGAATCTTGGAGTTTCGGAATTTTGTAGTTTTGTAGTTTTGGAGTGTCACAGTTTTGGAGTGTTGGAGTTTTGGAGCTTTGGAGTTTTGGAGTTTTTGAGTTTTTGAGTTTTGGATTTTTGCACTTTTGGAGTTTTGGAGTTTTGGAGTTTCGGAGTTTCGGAGTTTTGGAGTTTCAGAGTTTTGGAGGTTCAGTGTTGTGGAGTTTCGGCATTTTTGAGTATTGGAGTTTCGGAGTTTCGGAGTTTTGGAGAATTACAGTTTTGTTGTTTTGGAGTTTCGAATTTTCAGAGTTTCGGATTTTTGGAGTTTTGGAGTTTTGGAGTTTCGGAGTTTCGGAGTTTTGGAGTATTGCAGTTTTGGAGTTTTGGAGTTTTGGAGTTGCGAATTTTCAGAGTTTAGGATTTTTGGAGTTTCGGAGTTTTGGAGTATTGCAGTTTTGGAATTTTGGAGTTTTGGAGTTTCGAATTTTCAGAGTTTCGGATTTTTGGAGTTTTGGAGTTTTGGAGATTTGGAGTTTTGGCGTTTTGGAGATTCGGAATCTTGGAGTTTCGGAATTTTGTAGTTTTGTAGTTTTGGAGTGTCAGAGTTTTGGAGTGTTGGAGTTTTGGAGCTTTGGAGTTTTTGAGTTTTTGAGTTTTTGAGTTTTGGATTTTTGCACTTTTGGAGTTTTGGAGTTTCGGAGTTTTGGAGGTTCAGGGTTGTGGAGTTTCGGAATTTTTGAGTATTGGAGTTTCGGAGTTTCGGAGTTATGGAGAATTGCAGTTTTGGAGTTTTGGAGTTTCGAATTTTCAGAGTTTCGGATTTTTGGAGTTTTGGAGTTTCGGAGTTTTGGAGTTTCAGAGTTTTCGAGGTTCAGGGTTGTGGAGTTTCGGAATTTTTGAGTTTTGGAGTTTTGGAGTTTTGGAGTTTTGGAGTTTCGGAGATTTGGAGTTTTGTCGTTTTGGAGATTCGGAATCTTGGAGTTTCGGAATTTTGTAGTTTTGTAGTTTTCGAGTGTCGGAGTTTTGGAGTGTTGGAGTTTTGGAGCTTTGGAGTTTTGGAGTTTTTGAGTTTTGGAGTTTTGGATTTTTGCACTTTTGGAGTTTTGGAGTTTCACTGTTTTCGAGGTTCAGGGTTGTGGAGTTTCGGAATTTTTGAGTTTTGGAGTTTCGGAGTTTTGGAGTTTTGGAGTTTCGAATTTTCAGTTTCGGATTTTTGGAGTTTTGGAGTTTCGGAGATTTGGAGTTTTGGCGTTTTGGAGATTCGGAATCTTGGAGTTTCGGAATTTTGTAGTTTTGTAGTTTTGGAGTGTCAGAGTTCTGGAGTGTTGGAGCTTTGGAGTTTTGGAGTTTATGAGTTTTTGAGTTTTGGATTTTTGCACTTTTGGAGTTTTGGAGTTTTGGAGTTTTGGAGTTTCGGAGTTTCGGAGTTTTGGAGTTTCAGAGTTTTGGAGGTTCAGGGTTGTGGAGTTTCGGAATTTTTGAGTATTGGAGTTCCGGAGTTTCGGAGTTTTGGAGAATTGCAGTTTTGGAATTTTTGTAGTTTCGAATTTTCAGTTTCGGATTTTTGGAGTTTCGGAGTTTCGGAGTTTTGAAGTTTCAGACTTTTCGAGGTTCAGGGTTGTGGAATTTCGGAATTTTTGAGTTTTGGAGTTTCGGAGTTCCGGAGTTTCGGAGTTTTGGAGTTTTGCAGTTTCGGAGTTTTCGAGTTTTGGAGTTTCGGAGTTTCGGAGTTTTGGAGTTTCAGAGTTTTCGAGGTTCAGGGTTGTTGAGTTTCGGAATTTTTGAGTTTCGGAGTTTCAGAGTTTTGGAGTTTTGGAGTTTCAGAGTTTCAGAGTTCTGGAGGTTCAGGGTTGTGGAGTTTCGGAATTTTTGAGTTTTGGAGTTTCGGAGTTTCGGAGTTTTGGAGTTTTGCGGTTTTGGAGTTTTGGAGTTTCGAATTTTCAGTTTCGGATTTTTGGAGTTTTGGAGTTTTCGAGATTTGGAGTTTCGGCGTTTTGGAGATTCGGAGTCTTGGAGTGTCGGAATTTTGTAGTTTTGTAGTTTTGGAGTGTCGGAGTTTTGGAGTGTTGGAGTTTTGGAGCTTTGGAGTTTTGGAGTTTTTGAGTTTTTAGTTTTGGATTTTTGCACTTTTGGAGTTTTGGAGTTTTGGAGTTTCGGAGTTTCGGAGTTTTGGAGTTTCAGAGTTTTGGAGGTTCAGGGTTGTGGAGTTTCGGAATTTTTGAGTTTTGGAGTTTCGGAGTTTTGGAGTTTTGGAGAATTGCAGTTTTGGAGTTTTGGGGTTTTGGAGTTTCGAATTTTCAGAGTTTCGGAGTTTTGGAGTTTCGGAGTTTCGGAGTTTTGGAGTTTCAGACTTTTCGAGGTTCAGGGTTGTGGAATTTCGGAATTTTTGAGTTTTGGAGTTTCGGAGTTCCGGAGTTTCGGAGTTTTGGAGTTTCAGAGTTTTCGAGGTTCAGGGTTGTGGAGTTTCGGAATTTTTGAGTTTTGGAGTTTCGGAGTTTTGGAGTTTTGGTGTTTTGGAGTTTCGAATTTTCAGAGTTTCGGATTTTTGGAGTTTTGGAGTTCCGGAGATTTGGAGTTTCAGAGTTTTGGAGGTTCAGGGTTGTGGAGTTTCGGAATTTTTGAGTTTTGGAGTTTCGGAGTTTTGGAGTTTTGGAGTTTCGGAGTTTCGGAGTTTTGGAGTTTCAGAGTTTTCGAGGTTCAGGGTTGTGGAGTTTCGGAATTTTTGAGTTTTGGAGTTTTGGAGTTTTGGAGTTTCGAATTTTCAGAGTTTGGAATTTTTGGAGTTTTGGAGTTTTGGAGATTTGGAGTTTTGGCATTTTGGACATTCGGAATCTTGGAGTTTCAGAATTTTGTAGTTTTGTAGTTTTGGAGTGTCGGAGTTTTGGAGTGTTGGAGTTTTGGAGCTATGGAGTTTTGGAGTTTTTGAGTTTTGGAGTTTTGGATTTTTGCACTTTTGGAGTTTTGGAGTTTTGGAGTTTTGGAGTTTCAGAGTTTCGGAGTTTCGGAGTTTTGGAGTTTCAGAGCTTTGGAGGTTCAGGGTTGTGGAGTTTCGGAATTTTTGAGTTTTGGAGTTTCGGAGTTTCGGAGTTTTGGAGTATTGCAGTTTTGGAATTTTGGAGTTTTCGAGTTTCGGAGATTTGGAGTTTTGGCGTTTTGGAGATTCGGAATCTTGGAGTTTCGGAATTTGGTAGTTTTGTAGTTTTGGAGTGTCAGAGTTTTGGAGTGTTGGAGTTTTGGAGCTTTGGAGTTTTGGAGTTTTTGAGTTTTTGAGTTTTGGATTTTGACACTTTTGGAGTTTTGGAGTTTCGGAGTGTTGGAGTTTTGGAGTTTTAGAGTTTTGGAGTTTTGAAATTTTTGAGTTTCGGATTTTTGGAGTTTGGAGTTTTTAAGTTATGGATTTTTGAGTTTTGGATTTTGGGATTTTTGGAGTTTTTGTGTTTTTGAGTTTTGGAGTTTTGGATTTTTGCACTTTTGGAGGTTTGGAGTTTTGGAGTTTTGGATTTTTGGAGCTTTGGAGGTATGGATTTTTGGATATTCAGGGTATTGTTCCAGAATTTTGTAGTTTTGGAGTTTTGGAGTGTCGGAGTTTCGGAGTTTCGAATTATTGGAGTTTTCGAGTTTTGGAATTTTTGATTTTTGGAGGTATGGATTTTTGGAGTTTCGGAGTTGTGGAGATTCGGGTTTGTGGAGTTTTGGAGTTTTGGAGTTTTGGATTTTTGCACTTTTGGAGTTTTGGAGTTTCGGAGTTTTGGAGTTTCGGAGTTTTGGAGTTTCGGAGTTGTGGAGTTTCGGAATTTTTGAGTTTTGGAGTTTTGGAGTTTCGGAGTTCCGGAGTTTCGGAGTTTCGGAGTTTTGGAGTTTCGCAGTTTCGGAGTTTTGGAGTTTTGGAGTTTCGGAGTTTCGGAGTTTTGGAGTTTCAGAGTTTTCGAGGTTCAGGGTTGTGGAGATTCTGAATTTTTGAATTTTGGAGTTTCGGAGTTTCGGAGTTTTGGAGTTTTGGAGTTTCGAATTTACAGAGTTTCGGATTTTCGGAGTTTTGGAGTTTCGGAGATTTGGAGTTTTGGCGTTTTGGAGATTCGGGGTCTTGGAGTTTCGGAATTTTGCAGTTTTGTAGTTTTGGAGTGTCGGAGTTTTGGAGTGTTGGAGTTTTGGAGTTTTGGAGTTTCAGAGTTTCGGAGTTTCGGAGTTTCGGAGTTTTGGAGTTTCAGAGTTTCAGAGTTCTGGAGGTTCAGGGTTGTGGAGTTTCGGAATTTTTGAGTTTTGGAGTTTCAGAGTTTCGGAGTTTTGGAGTTTTGCGGTTTTGGAGTTTTGGAGTTTCGAATTTTCAGTTTCGGATTTTTGGAGTTTTGGAGTTTTCGAGATTTGGAGTTTCGGCGTTTTGGAGATTCGGAGTCTTGGAGTGTCGGAATTTTGTAGTTTTGTAGTTTTGGAGTGTCGGAGTTTTGGAGTGTTGGAGTTTTGGAGCTTTGGAGTTTTGGAGTTTTTGAGTTTTTTAGTTTTGGATTTTTGCACTTTTGGAGTTTTGGAGTTTTGGAGTTTCGGAGTTTTGGAGTTTCAGAGTTTTGGAGGTTCAGGGTTGTGGAGTTTCGGAATTTTTGAGTTTTGGAGTTTCGTAGTTTCGGAGTTTTGGAGAATTCCAGTTTTGGAGTTTTGGGGTTTTGGAGTTTCGAATTTTCAGAGTTTCGGATTTTTGGAGTTTTGGAGTTTCGGAGTTTCGGAGTTTTGGAGTTTCAGAGTTTTCGAGGTTCAGGGTTGTGGAGTTTCGGAATTTTTGAGTTTTGGAGTTTCGGAGTTTCGGAGTTTTGGAGTTTTGGAGTTTCGAATTTTCAGTTTCGGATTTTTGGAGTTTTGGAGTTTCGGAGATTTGGAGTTTTGGAGTTTTGGAGTTTCGGAGATTTGGAGTTTTGGCGTTTTGGAGATTCGGAATCTTGGAGTTTCGGAATTTTGTAGTTTTGTAGTTTTGGAGTGTCAGAGTTCTGGAGTGTTGGAGCTTTGGAGTTTTGGAGTTTCGAATTTTCAGTTTCGGATTTCTGGAGTTTTGGAGTTTTCGAGATTTGGAGTTTCGGCGTTTTGGAGATTCGGAGACTTGGAGTGTCGGAATTTTGTAGTTTTGTAGTTTTGGAGTGTCGGAGTTTTGAAGTGTTGGAGTTTTGGAGCTTTGGAGTTTTGGAGTTTTTGAGTTTTTTTGTTTTGGATTTTTGCACTTTTGGAGTTTTGGAGTTTTGGAGTTTCGGAGTTTCGGAGTTTTGGAGTTTCAGAGTTTTGGAGGTTCAGGGTTGTGGAGTTTCGGAATTTTTGAGTATTGGAGTTCCGGAGTTTCGGAGTTTCGGAGTTTTGGAGTTTTGCAGTTTCGGAGTTTTGGAGTTTTGGTGTTTCGGAGTTTTGGAGTTTCAGAGTTTTCGAGGTTCAGGGTTGTGGAGTTTCGGAATTTTTGAGTTTTGGAGTTTCGGAGTTTTGGAGTTTTGGTGTTTTGGAGTTTCGAATTTTCAGAGTTTCGGATTTTTGGAGTTTTGGAGTTCCGGAGATTTGGAGTTTCAGAGTTTTGGAGGTTCAGGGTTGTGGAGTTTCGGAATTTTTGAGTTTTGGAGTTTCGGAGTTTTGGAGTTTTGGAGTTTCGGAGTTTCGGAGTTTCAGAGTTTTCGAGGTTCAGGGTTGTGGAGTTTCGGAATTTTTGAGTTTTGGAGTTTCGGAGTTTCGGAGTTTTGGAGTTTTGGAGTTTCAGAGTTTTGGAGGTTCAGGGTTGTGGAGTTTCGGAATTTTTGAGTTTTGGAGTTTCGGAGTTTTGGAGTATTGCAGTTTTGGAATTTCGGAGTTTTGGAGTTTCAGAGTTTTCGAGGTTCAGGGTTGTGGAGTTTCGGAATTTTTGAGTTTTGGAGTTTTGGAGTTTCGGAGTTCCGGAGTTTCGAAGTTTCGGAGTTTTGGAGTTTTGCAGTTTCGGAGTTTTGGAGTTTTGGAGTTTCGGAGATTTGGAGTTTTGGCGTTTTGGAGATTCGGGGTATTGGAGTTTCGGAATTTTGCAGTTTTGTAGTTTTGGAGTGTCGGAGTTTTGGAGTGTTGGAGTTTCGGAGTTTCGGAGTTTTGGAGTTTCAGAGTTTTCGAGGTTCAGGGTTGTGGAGTTTCGGAATTTTTGAGTTTTGGAGTTTCGGAGTTTCGGAGTTTTGGAGTTTTGGAGTTTCGAATTTTCAGTTTCGGATTTTTGGAGTTTTGGAGTTTCGGAGATTTGGAGTTTTGGAGTTTTGGAGTTTCGGAGATTTGGAGTTTTGGCGTTTTGGAGATTCGGAATCTTGGAGTTTCGGAATTTTGTAGTTTTGTAGTTTTGGAGTGTCAGAGTTCTGGAGTGTTGGAGCTTTGGAGTTTTGGAGTTTCGAATTTTCAGTTTCGGATTTCTGGAGTTTTGGAGTTTTCGAGATTTGGAGTTTCGGCGTTTTGGAGATTCGGAGACTTGGAGTGTCGGAATTTTGTAGTTTTGTAGTTTTGGAGTGTCGGAGTTTTGGAGTGTTGGAGTTTTGGAGCTTTGGAGTTTTGGAGTTTTTGAGTTTTTTAGTTTTGGATTTTTGCACTTTTGGAGTTTTGGAGTTTTGGAGTTTCGGAGTTTCGGAGTTTTGGAGTTTCAGAGTTTTGGAGGTTCAGGGTTGTGGAGTTTCGGAATTTTTGAGTATTGGAGTTCCGGAGTTTCGGAGTTTCGGAGTTTTGGAGTTTTGCAGTTTCGGAGTTTTGGAGTTTTGGAGTTTCGGAGTTTTGGAGTTTCAGAGTTTTCGAGGTTCAGGGTTGTGGAGTTTCAGAATTTTTGAGTTTTGGAGTTTCGGAGTTTCGGAGTTTTGGAGTTTTGCGGTTTTGGAGTTTTGGAGTTTCGAATTTTCAGTTTCGGATTTTTGGAGTTTTGGAGTTTTCGAGATTTGGAGTTTCGGCGTTTTGGAGATTCGGAGTCTTGGAGTGTCGGAATTTTGTAGTTTTGTAGTTTTGGAGTGTCGGAGTTTTGGAGTGTTGGAGTTTTGGAGCTTTGGAGTTTTGGAGTTTTTGAGTTTTTTAGTTTTGGATTTTTGCACTTTTGGAGTTTTGGAGTTTTGGAGTTTCGGTGTTTCGGAGTTTTGGAGTTTCAGAGTTTTGGAGGTTCAGGGTTGTGGAGTTTCGGAATTTTTGAGTTTTGGAGTTTTGGAGTTTTGGAGAATTGCAGTTTTGGAGTTTTGGGGTTTTGGAGTTTCGAATTTTCAGAGTTTTGGAGTTTCGGAGTTCCGGAGTTTCGGAGTTTTGGAGTTTCAGAGTTTTCGAGGTTCAGGGTTGTGGAGTTTCGGAATTTTTGAGTTTTGGAGTTTCGGAGTTTTGGAGTTTTGGTGTTTTGGAGTTTCGAATTTTCAGAGTTTCGGATTTTTGGAGTTTTGGAGTTCCGGAGATTTGGAGTTTCAGAGTTTTGGAGGTTCAGGGTTGTGGAGTTTCGGAATTTTTGAGTTTTGGAGTTTCGGAGTTTTGGAGTTTTGGAGTTTCGGAGTTTCGGAGTTTTGGAGTTTCAGAGTTTTCGAGGTTCAGGGTTGTGGAGTTTCGGAATTTTTGAGTTTTGGAGTTTTGGAGTTTTGGAGTTTCGAATTTTCAGAGTTTGGAATTTTTGGAGTTTTGGAGTTTTGGAGATTTGGAGTTTTGGCATTTTGGACATTCGGAATCTTGGAGTTTCGGAATTTTGTAGTTTTGTAGTTTTGGAGTGTCGGAGTTTTGGAGTGTTGGAGTGTTGGAGTTTTGGAGCTTTGGAGTTTTGGAGTTTTGGAGTTTTGGAGTTTTGGATTTTTGCACTTTTGGAGTTTTGGAGTTTTGGAGTTTCAGAGTTTCGGAGTTTCGGAGTTTTGGAGTTTCAGAGCTTTGGAGGTTCAGGGTTGTGTAGTTTCGGAATTTTTGAGTTTTGGAGTTTCGGAGTTTTGGAGTATTGCAGTTTTGGAATTTTGGAGTTTTCGAGTTTCGGAGATTTGGAGTTTTGGCGTTTTGGAGATTCGGAATCTTGGAGTTTCGGAATTTTGTAGTTTTGTAGTTTTGGAGTGTCAGAGTTTTGGAGTGTTGGAGTTTTGGAGCTTTGGAGTTTTGGAGTTTTTGAGTTTTTGAGTTTTGGATTTTGACACTTTTGGAGTTTTGGAGTTTTGGAGTTTCGGAGTTTCGGAGTGTTGGAGTTTTGGAGTTTTAGAGTTTTAGAGTTTTGGAGTTTTGAAATTTTTGAGTTTCGGATTTTTGGAGTTTGGAGTTTTTAAGTTCTGGATTTTTGAGTTTTGGATTTTTGGATTTTTGGAGTTTTTGTGTTTTTGAGTTTTGGAGTTTTGGATTTTTGCACTTTTGGAGGTTTGGAGTTTTGGAGTTTTGGATTTTTGGAGCTTTGGAGGTATGGATTTTTGGATATTCAGGGTTTTGTTCCAGAATTTTGTAGTTTTGGAGTTTTGGAGTATCGGAGTTTCGGAGTTTCGAATTATTGGAGTTTTCGAGTTTTGGAATTTTTGATTTTTGGAGGTATGGATTTTTGGAGTTTCGGAGTTGTGGAGATTCGGGTTTGTGGAGTTTTGGAGTTTTGGAGTTTTGGATTTTTGCACTTTTGGAGTTTTGGAGTTTCGGAGTTTTGGAGTTTCGGAGTTTTGGAGTTTCGGAGTTGTGGAGTTTCGGAATTTTTGAGTTTTGGAGTTTTGGAGTTTCGGAGTTCCGGAGTTTCGGAGTTTCGGAGTTTTGGAGTTTCGCAGTTTCGGAGTTTTGGAGTTTTGGAGTTTCGGAGTTTCGGAGTTTTGGAGGTTCAGGGTTGTGGAGATTCTGAATTTTTGAATTTTGGAGTTTCGGAGTTTCGGAGTTTTGGAGTTTTGGAGTTTCGAATTTACAGAGTTTCGGATTTTCGGAGTTTTGGAGTTTCGGAGATTTGGAGTTTTGGCGTTTTGGAGATTCGGGGTCTTGGAGTTTCGGAATTTTGCAGTTTTGTAGTTTTGGAGTGTCGGAGTTTTGGAGTGTTGGAGTTTTGGAGTTTCGGAGTTTCGGAGTTTCGGAGTTTCGGAGTTTTGGAGTTTCAGAGTTTCAGAGTTCTGGAGGTTCAGGGTTGTGGAGTTTCGGAATTTTTGAGTTTTGGAGTTTCAGAGTTTCGGAGTTTTGGAGTTTTGCGGTTTTGGAGTTTTGGAGTTTCGAATTTTCAGTTTCGGATTTTTGGAGTTTTGGAGTTTTCGAGATTTGGAGTTTCGGCGTTTTGGAGATTCGGAGTCTTGGAGTGTCGGAATTTTGTAGTTTTGTAGTTTTGGAGTGTCGGAGTTTTGGAGTGTTGGAGTTTTGGAGCTTTGGAGTTTTGGAGTTTTTGAGTTTTTTAGTTTTGGATTTTTGCACTTTTGGAGTTTTGGAGTTTTGGAGTTTCGGAGTTTTGGAGTTTCAGAGTTTTGGAGGTTCAGGGTTGTGGAGTTTCGGAATTTTTGAGTTTTGGAGTTTCGTAGTTTCGGAGTTTTGGAGAATTGCAGTTTTGGAGTTTTGGGGTTTTGGAGTTTCGAATTTTCAGAGTTTCGGATTTTTGGAGTTTTGGAGTTTCGGAGTTTCGGAGTTTTGGAGTTTCAGAGTTTTCGAGGTTCAGGGTTGTGGAGTTTCGGAATTTTTGAGTTTTGGAGTTTCGGAGTTTCGGAGTTTTGGAGTTTTGGAGTTTCGAATTTTCAGTTTCGGATTTTTGGAGTTTTGGAGTTTCGGAGATTTGGAGTTTTGGAGTTTTGGAGTTTCGGAGATTTGGAGTTTTGGCGTTTTGGAGATTCGGAATCTTGGAGTTTCGGAATTTTGTAGTTTTGTAGTTTTGGAGTGTCAGAGTTCTGGAGTGTTGGAGCTTTGGAGTTTTGGAGTTTCGAATTTTCAGTTTCGGATTTCTGGAGTTTTGGAGTTTTCGAGATTTGGAGTTTCGGCGTTTTGGAGATTTGGAGACTTGGAGTGCCGGAATTTTGTAGTTTTGTAGTTTTGGAGTGTCGGAGTTTTGGAGTGTTGGAGTTTTGGAGCTTTGGAGTTTTGGAGTTTTTGAGTTTTTTTGTTTTGGATTTTTGCACTTTTGGAGTTTTGGAGTTTTGGAGTTTCGGAGTTTCGGAGTTTTGGAGTTTCAGAGTTTTGGAGGTTCAGGGTTGTGGAGTTTCGGAATTTTTGAGTATTGGAGTTCCGGAGTTTCGGAGTTTTGGTGTTTTGGAGTTTCGAATTTTCAGAGTTTCGGATTTTTGGAGTTTTGGAGTTCCGGAGATTTGGAGTTTCAGAGTTTTGGAGGTTCAGGGTTGTGGAGTTTCGGAATTTTTGAGTTTTGGAGTTTCGGAGTTTTGGAGTTTTGGAGTTTCGGAGTTTCGGAGTTTCAGAGTTTTCGAGGTTCAGGGTTGTGGAGTTTCGGAATTTTTGAGTTTTGGAGTTTCGGAGTTTCGGAGTTTTGGAGTTTTGGAGTTTCAGAGTTTTGGAGGTTCAGGGTTGTGGAGTTTCGGAATTTTTGAGTTTTGGAGTTTCGGAGTTTCGTAGTTTTGGAGTATTGCAGTTTTGGAATTTTGGAGTTTTGGAGTTTCGAATTTTCAGAGTTTCGGATTTTTGGAGTTTTGGAGTGTTGGAGTTTTGGAGCTTTGGAGTTTTTGAGTTTTTGAGTTTTGGATTTTGACACTTTTGGAGTTTTGGAGTTTTGGAGTTTCGGAGTTTCGGAGTTTCGGAGTTTTGGAGTTTCAGAGTTTTGGAGGTTCAGGGTTGTGGAATTTCGAAATTTTTGAGTTTTGGAGTTTCGGAGTTTTGGAGTTTTGGAGTTTTGGAGTTTCGGAGTTTTGGAGTTTCAGAGTTTTCGAGGTTCAGGGTTGTGGAGTTTCGGAATTTTTGAGTTTTGGAGTTTTGGAGTTTCGGAGTTCCGGAGTTTCGAAGTTTCGGAGTTTTGGAGTTTTGCAGTTTCGGAGTTTTGGAGTTTTGGAGTTTCGGAGATTTGGAGTTTTGGCGTTTTGGAGATTCGGGGTATTGGAGTTTCGGAATTTTGCAGTTTTGTAGTTTTGGAGTGTCGGAGTTTTGGAGTGTTGGAGTTTCGGAGTTTCGGAGTTTTGGAGTTTCAGAGTTTTCAGTTTCGGATTTTTGGAGTTTTGGAGTTTCGGAGATTTGGAGTTTTGGAGTTTTGGAGTTTCGGAGATTTGGAGTTTTGGCGTTTTGGAGATTCGGAATCTTGGAGTTTCGGAATTTTGTAGTTTTGTAGTTTTGGAGTGTCAGAGTTCTGGAGTGTTGGAGCTTTAGAGTTTTGGAGTTTCGAATTTTCAGTTTCGGATTTCTTGAGTTTTGGAGTTTTCGAGATTTGGAGTTTCGGCGTTTTGGAGATTCGGAGACTTGGAGTGTCGGAATTTTGTAGTTTTGTAGTTTTGGAGTGTCGGAGTTTTGGAGTGTTGGAGTTTTGGAGCTTTGGAGTTTTGGAGTTTTTGAGTTTTTTAGTTTTGGATTTTTGCACTTTTGGAGTTTTGGAGTTTTGGAGTTTCGGAGTTTCGGAGTTTTGGAGTTTCAGAGTTTTGGAGGTTCAGGGTTGTGGAGTTTCGGAATTTTTGAGTATTGGAATTCCGGAGTTTCGGAGTTTCGAGTTTTGGAGTTTTGCAGTTTCGGAGTTTTGGAGTTTTGGAGTTTCGGAGTTTTGGAGTTTCAGAGTTTTCGAGGTTCAGGGTTGTGGAGTTTCGGAATTTTTGAGTTTTGGAGTTTCGGAGTTTCGGAGTTTTGGAGTTTTGCGGTTTTGTAGTTTTGGAGTTTCGAATTTTCAGTTTCGGATTTTTGGAGTTTTCGAGATTTGGAGTTTCGGCGTTTTGGAGATTCGGAGTCTTGGAGTGTCGGAATTTTGTAGTTTTGTAGTTTTGGAGTGTCGGAGTTTTGGAGTGTTGGAGTTTTGGAGCTTTGGAGTTTTTGAGTTTTTGAGTTTTTTAGTTTTGGATTTTTGCACTTTTGGAGTTTTGGAGTTTTGGAGTTTCGGTGTTTCGGAGTTTTGGAGTTTCAGAGTTTTGGAGGTTCAGGGTTGTGGAGTTTCGGAATTTTTGAGTTTTGGAGTTTCGGAGTTTTGGAGTTTTGGAGTTTCGGAGTTTTGGAGTTTTGGTGTTTTGGAGTTTCGAATTTTCAGAGTTTCGGATTTTTGGAGTTTTGGAGTTCCGGAGATTTGGAGTTTCAGAGTTTTGGAGGTTCAGGGTTGTGGAGTTTCGGAATTTTTGAGTTTTGGAGTTTCGGAGTTTTGGAGTTTTGGAGTTTCGGAGTTTCGGAGTTTTGGAGTTTCAAAGTTTTCGAGGTTCAGGGTTGTGGAGTTTCGGAATTTTTGAGTTTTGGAGTTTTGGAGTTTTGGAGTTTCGAATTTTCAGAGTTTGGAATTTTTGGAGTTTTGGAGTTTTGGAGATTTGGAGTTTTGGCATTTTGGACATTCGGAATCTTGGAGTTTCGGAATTTTGTAGTTTTGTAGTTTTGGAGTGTCGGAGTTTTGGAGTGTTGGAGTTTTGGAGCTTTGGAGTTTTGGAGTTTTTGAGTTTTGGAGTTTTGGATTTTTGCACTTTTGGAGTTTTGGAGTTTTGGAGTTTCAGAGTTTCGGAGTTTTGGAGTTTCAGAGCTTTGGAGGTTCAGGGTTGTGGAGTTTCGGAATTTTTGAGTTTTGGAGTTTCGGAGTTTTGGAGTATTGCAGTTTTGGAATTTTGGAGTTTTCGAGTTTCGGAGATTTGGAGTTTTGGCGTTTTGGAGATTCGGAATCTTGGAGTTTCGGAGTTCCGGAGTTTCGAAGTTTCGGAGTTTTGTGGTTTTGCAGTTTCGCAGTTTTGGAGTTTTGGATTTTCGGAGATTTGGAGTTTTGGCGTTTTGGAGATTCGGGGTATTGGAGTTTCGGAATTTTGCAGTTTTGTAGTTTTGGAGTGTCGGAGTTTTGGAGTGTTGGAGTTTCGGAGTTTCGGAGTTTTGGAGTTTCAGAGTTTTCGAGGTTCAGGGTTGTGGAGTTTCGGAATTTTTGAGTTTTGGAGTTTCGGAGTTTCGGAGTTTTGGAGTTTTGGAGTTTCGAATTTTCAGTTTCGGATTTTTGGAGTTTTGGAGTTTCGGAGATTTGGAGTTTTGGAGTTTTGGAGTTTCGGAGATTTGGAGTTTTGGCGTTTTGGAGATTCGGAATCTTGGAGTTTCGGAATTTTGTAGTTTTGTAGTTTTGGAGTGTCAGAGTTCTGGAGTGTTGGAGCTTTGGAGTTTTGGAGTTTCGAATTTTCAGTTTCGGATTTCTGGAGTTTTGGAGTTTTCGAGATTTGGAGTTTCGGCGTTTTGGAGATTCGGAGACTTGGAGTGTCGGAATTTTGTAGTTTTGTAGTTTTGGAGTGTCGGAGTTTTGGAGTGTTGGAGTTTTGGAGCTTTGGAGTTTTGGAGTTTTTGAGTTTTTTAGTTTTGAATTTTTGCACTTTTGGGGTTTTGGAGTTTTGGAGTTTCGGAGTTTCGGAGTTTCAGAGTTTTGGAGGTTCAGGGTTGTGGAGTTTCGGAATTTTTGAGTATTGGAGTTCCGGAGTTTCGGAGTTTCGGAGTTTTGGAGTTTTGCAGTTTCGGAGTTTTGGAGTTTTGGAGTTTCGGAGTTTTGGAGTTTCAGAGTTTTCGAGGTTCAGGGTTGTGGAGTTTCAGAATTTTTGAGTTTTGGAGTTTCGGAGTTTCGGAGTTTTGGAGTTTTGCGGTTTTGGAGTTTTGGAGTTTCGAATTTTCAGTTTCGGATTTTTGGAGTTTTGGAGTTTTCGAGATTTGGAGTTTCGGCGTTTTGGAGATTCGGAGTCTTGGAGTGTCGGAATTTTGTAGTTTTGTAGTTTTGGAGTGTCGGAGTTTTGGAGTGTTGGAGTTTTGGAGCTTTGGAGTTTTGGAGTTTTTGAGTTTTTTAGTTTTGGATTTTTGCACTTTTGGAGTTTTGGAGTTTTGGAGTTTCGGTGTTTCGGAGTTTTGGAGTTTCAGAGTTTTGGAGGTTCAGGGTTGTGGAGTTTCGGAATTTTTGAGTTTTGGAGTTTTGGAGTTTTGGAGAATTGCAGTTTTGGAGTTTTGGGGTTTTGGAGTTTCGAATTTTCAGAGTTTTGGAGTTTCGGAGTTCCGGAGTTTCGGAGTTTCGGAGTTTCAGAGTTTTCGAGGTTCAGGGTTGTGGAGTTTCGGAATTTTTGAGTTTTGGAGTTTCGGAGTTTTGGAGTTTTGGTGTTTTGGAGTTTCGAATTTTCAGAGTTTCGGATTTTTGGAGTTTTGGAGTTCCGGAGATTTGGAGTTTCAGAGTTTTGGAGGTTCAGGGTTGTGGAGTTTCGGAATTTTTGAGTTTTGGAGTTTCGGAGTTTTGGAGTTTTGGAGTTTCGGAGTTTCGGAGTTTTGGAGTTTCAGAGTTTTCGAGGTTCAGGGTTGTGGAGTTTCGGAATTTTTGAGTTTTGGAGTTTTGGAGTTTTGGAATTTCGAATTTTCAGAGTTTGGAATTTTTGGAGTTTTGGAGTTTTGGAGATTTGGAGTTTTGGCATTTTGGACATTCGGAATCTTGGAGTTTCGGAATTTTGTAGTTTTGTAGTTTTGGAGTGTCGGAGTTTTGGAGTGTTTGAGTTTTGGAGCTTTGGAGTTTTGGAGTTTTTGAGTTTTGGAGTTTTGGATTTTTGCACTTTTGGAGTTTTGGAGTTTTGGAGTTTCAGAGTTTCGGAGTTTCGGAGTTTTGGAGTTTCAGAGCTTTGGAGGTTCAGGGTTGTGTAGTTTCGGAATTTTTGAGTTTTGGAGTTTCGGAGTTTTGGAGTATTGCAGTTTTGGAATTTTGGAGTTTTCGAGTTTCGGAGATTTGGAGTTTTGGCGTTTTGGAGATTCGGAATCTTGGAGTTTCGGAATTTTGTAGTTTTGTAGTTTTGGAGTGTCAGAGTTTTGGAGTGTTGGAGTTTTGGAGCTTTGGAGTTTTGGAGTTTTTGAGTTTTTGAGTTTTGGATTTTGACACTTTTGGAGTTTTGGAGTTTTGGAGTTTCGGAGTTTCGGAGTGTTGGAGTTTTGGAGTTTTAGAGTTTTAGAGTTTTGGAGTTTTGAAATTTTTGAGTTTCGGATTTTTGGAGTTTGGAGTTTTTAAGTTCTGGATTTTTGAGTTTTGGATTTTTGGATTTTTGGAGTTTTTGTGTTTTTGAGTTTTGGAGTTTTGGATTTTTGCACTTTTGGAGGTTTGGAGTTTTGGAGTTTTGGATTTTTGGAGCTTTGGAGGTATGGATTTTTGGATATTCAGGGTTTTGTTCCAGAATTTTGTAGTTTTGGAGTTTTGGAGTATCGGAGTTTCGGAGTTTCGAATTATTGGAGTTTTCGAGTTTTGGAATTTTTGATTTTTGGAGGTATGGATTTTTGGAGTTTCGGAGTTGTGGAGATTCGGGTTTGTGGAGTTTTGGAGTTTTGGAGTTTTGGATTTTTGCACTTTTGGAGTTTTGGAGTTTCGGAGTTTTGGAGTTTCGGAGTTTTGGAGTTTCGGAGTTGTGGAGTTTCGGAATTTTTGAGTTTTGGAGTTTTGGAGTTTCGGAGTTCCGGAGTTTCGGAGTTTCGGAGTTTTGGAGTTTCGCAGTTTCGGAGTTTTGGAGTTTTGGAGTTTCGGAGTTTCGGAGTTTTGGAGGTTCAGGGTTGTGGAGATTCTGAATTTTTGAATTTTGGAGTTTCGGAGTTTCGGAGTTTTGGAGTTTTGGAGTTTCGAATTTACAGAGTTTCGGATTTTCGGAGTTTTGGAGTTTCGGAGATTTGGAGTTTTGGCGTTTTGGAGATTCGGGGTCTTGGAGTTTCGGAATTTTGCAGTTTTGTAGTTTTGGAGTGTCGGAGTTTTGGAGTGTTGGAGTTTTGGAGTTTCGGAGTTTCGGAGTTTCGGAGTTTTGGAGTTTCAGAGTTTCAGAGTTCTGGAGGTTCAGGGTTGTGGAGTTTCGGAATTTTTGAGTTTTGGAGTTTCAGAGTTTCGGAGTTTTGGAGTTTTGCGGTTTTGGAGTTTTGGAGTTTCGAATTTTCAGTTTCGGATTTTTGGAGTTTTGGAGTTTTCGAGATTTGGAGTTTCGGCGTTTTGGAGATTCGGAGTCTTGGAGTGTCGGAATTTTGTAGTTTTGTAGTTTTGGAGTGTCGGAGTTTTGGAGTGTTGGAGTTTTGGAGCTTTGGAGTTTTGGAGTTTTTGAGTTTTTTAGTTTTGGATTTTTGCACTTTTGGAGTTTTGGAGTTTTGGAGTTTCGGAGTTTTGGAGTTTCAGAGTTTTGGAGGTTCAGGGTTGTGGAGTTTCGGAATTTTTGAGTTTTGGAGTTTCGTAGTTTCGGAGTTTTGGAGAATTGCACTTTTGGAGTTTTGGGGTTTTGGAGTTTCGAATTTTCAGAGTTTCAGATTTTTGGAGTTTTGGAGTTTCGGAGTTTCGGAGTTTTGGAGTTTCAGAGTTTTCGAGGTTCAGGGTTGTGGAGTTTCGGAATTTTTGAGTTTTGGAGTTTCGGAGTTTTGGAGTTTTGGAGTTTCGAATTTTCAGTTTCGGATTTTTGGAGTTTTGGAGTTTCGGAGATTTGGAGTTTTGGAGTTTTGGAGTTTCGGAGATTTGGAGTTTTGGCGTTTTGGAGATTCGGAATCTTGGAGTTTCGGAATTTTGTAGTTTTGTAGTTTTGGAGTGTCAGAGTTCTGGAGTGTTGGAGCTTTGGAGTTTTGGAGTTTCGAATTTTCAGTTTCGGATTTCTGGAGTTTTGGAGTTTTCGAGATTTGGAGTTTCGGCGTTTTGGAGATTTGGAGACTTGGAGTGCCGGAATTTTGTAGTTTTGTAGTTTTGGAGTGTCGGAGTTTTGGAGTGTTGGAGTTTTGGAGCTTTGGAGTTTTGGAGTTTTTGAGTTTTTTTGTTTTGGATTTTTGCACTTTTGGAGTTTTGGAGTTTTGGAGTTTCGGAGTTTCGGAGTTTTGGAGTTTCAGAGTTTTGGAGGTTCAGGGTTGTGGAGTTTCGGAATTTTTGAGTATTGGAGTTCCGGAGTTTCGGAGTTTCGGAGTTTTGGAGTTTTGCAGTTTCGGAGTTTTGGAGTTTTGGTGTTTCGGAGTTTTGGAGTTTCAGAGTTTTCGAGGTTCAGGGTTGTGGAGTTTCGGAATTTTTGAGTTTTGGAGTTTCGGAGTTTTGGAGTTTTGGTGTTTTGGAGTTTCGAATTTTCAGAGTTTCGGATTTTTGGAGTTTTGGAGTTCCGGAGATTTGGAGTTTCAGAGTTTTGGAGGTTCAGGGTTGTGGAGTTTCGGAATTTTTGAGTTTTGGAGTTTCGGAGTTTTGGAGTTTTGGAGTTTCGGAGTTTCGGAGTTTCAGAGTTTTCGAGGTTCAGGGTTGTGGAGTTTCGGAATTTTTGAGTTTTGGAGTTTCGGAGTTTCGGAGTTTTGGAGTTTTGGAGTTTCAGAGTTTTGGAGGTTCAGGGTTGTGGAGTTTCGGAATTTTTGAGTTTTGGAGTTTCGGAGTTTCGTAGTTTTGGAGTATTGCAGTTTTGGAATTTTGGAGTTTTGGAGTTTCGAATTTTCAGAGTTTCGGATTTTTGGAGTTTTGGAGTGTTGGAGTTTTGGAGCTTTGGAGTTTTTGAGTTTTTGAGTTTTGGATTTTGACACTTGGAGTTTTGGAGTTTTGGAGTTTTGGAGTTTCGGAGTTTCGGAGTTTCGGAGTTTCGGAGTTTTGGAGTTTCAGAGTTTTGGAGGTTCAGGGTTGTGGAATTTCGGAATTTTTGAGTTTTGGAGTTTCGGAGTTTTGGAGTTTTGGAGTTTTGGAGTTTCGGAGTTTTGGAGTTTCAGAGTTTTCGAGGTTCAGGGTTGTGGAGTTTCGGAATTTTTGAGTTTTGGAGTTTTGGAGTTTCGGAGTTCCGGAGTTTCGAAGTTTCGGAGTTTTGGAGTTTTGCAGTTTCGGAGTTTTGGAGTTTTGGAGTTTCGGAGATTTGGAGTTTTGGCGTTTTGGAGATTCGGGGTATTGGAGTTTCGGAATTTTGCAGTTATGTAGTTTTGGAGTGTCGGAGTTTTGGAGTGTTGGAGTTTCGGAGTTTCGGAGTTTTGGAGTTTCAGAGTTTTCGAGGTTCAGGGTTGTGGAGTTTCGGAATTTTTGAGTTTTGGAGTTTCGGAGTTTCGGAGTTTTGGAGTTTTGGAGTTTCGAATTTTCAGTTTCGGATTTTTGGAGTTTTGGAGTTTTGGAGTTTCGGAGATTTGGAGTTTTGGCGTTTTGGAGATTCGGAATCTTGGAGTTTCGGAATTTTGTAGTTTTGTAGTTTTGGAGTGTCAGAGTTCTGGAGTGTTGGAGCTTTAGAGTTTTGGAGTTTCGAATTTTCAGTTTCGGATTTCTTGAGTTTTGGAGTTTTCGAGATTTGGAGTTTCGGCGTTTTGGAGATTCGGAGACTTGGAGTGTCGGAATTTTGTAGTTTTGTAGTTTTGGAGTGTCGGAGTTTTGGAGTGTTGGAGTTTTGGAGCTTTGGAGTTTTGGAGTTTTTGAGTTTTTTAGTTTTGGATTTTTGCACTTTTGGAGTTTTGGAGTTTTGGAGTTTCGGAGTTTCGGAGTTTTGGAGTTTCAGAGTTTTGGAGGTTCAGGGTTGTGGAGTTTCGGAATTTTTGAGTATTGGAGTTCCGGAGTTTCGGAGTTTCGAGTTTTGGAGTTTTGCAGTTTCGGAGTTTTGGAGTTTTGGAGTTTCGGAGTTTTGGAGTTTCAGAGTTTTCGAGGTTCAGGGTTGTGGAGTTTCGGAATTTTTGAGTTTTGGAGTTTCGGAGTTTCGGAGTTTTGGAGTTTTGCGGTTTTGGAGTTTTGGAGTTTCGAATTTTCAGTTTCGGATTTTTGGAGTTTTGGAGTTTTCGAGATTTGGAGTTTCGGCGTTTTGGAGATTCGGAGTCTTGGAGTGTCGGAATTTTGTAGTTTTGTAGTTTTGGAGTGTCGGAGTTTTGGAGTGTTGGAGTTTTGGAGCTTTGGAGTTTTGGAGTTTTTGAGTTTTTTAGTTTTGGATTTTTGCACTTTTGGAGTTTTGGAGTTTTGGAGTTTCGGTGTTTCGGAGTTTTGGAGTTTCAGAGTTTTGGAGGTTCAGGGTTGTGGAGTTTCGGAATTTTTGAGTTTTGGAGTTTCGGAGTTTTGGAGTTTTGGAGTTTCGGAGTTTTGGAGTTTTGGTGTTTTGGAGTTTCGAATTTTCAGAGTTTCGGATTTTTGGAGTTTTGGAGTTCCGGAGATTTGGAGTTTCAGAGTTTTGGAGGTTCAGGGTTGTGGAGTTTCGGAATTTTTGAGTTTTGGAGTTTTGGAGTTTTGGAGTTTCGGAGTTTCGGAGTTTTGGAGTTTCAGAGTTTTCGAGGTTCAGGGTTGTGGAGTTTCGGAATTTTTGAGTTTTGGAGTTTTGGAGTTTTGGAGTTTCGAATTTTCAGAGTTTGGAATTTTTGGAGTTTTGGAGTTTTGGAGATTTGGAGTTTTGGCATTTTGGACATTCGGAATCTTGGAGTTTCGGAATTTTGTAGTTTTGTAGTTTTGGAGTGTCGGAGTTTTGGAGTGTTGGAGTTTTGGAGCTTTGGAGTTTTGGAGTTTTTGAGTTTTGGAGTTTTGGATTTTTGCACTTTTGGAGTTTTGGAGTTTTGGAGTTTCAGAGTTTCGGAGTTTTGGAGTTTCAGAGCTTTGGAGGTTCAGGGTTGTGGAGTTTCGGAATTTTTGAGTTTTGGAGTTTCGGAGTTTTGGAGTATTGCAGTTTTGGAATTTTGGAGTTTTCGAGTTTCGGAGATTTGGAGTTTTGGCGTTTTGGAGATTCGGAATCTTGGAGTTTCGGAATTTTGTAGTTTTGTAGTTTTGGAGTGTCAGAGTTTTGGAGTGTTGGAGTTTTGGAGCTTTGGAGTTTTGGAGTTTTTGAGTTTTTGAGTTTTGGATTTTTGGAGTTTTGGAGTGTTGGAGTTTTGGAGCTTTGGAGTTTTTGAGTTTTTGAGTTTTGGATTTTGACACTTTTGGAGTTTTGGAGTTTTGGAGTTTTGGAGTTTCGGAGTTTCGGAGTTTCGGAGTTTCGGAGTTTTGGAGTTTCAGAGTTTTGGAGGTTCAGGGTTGTGGAATTTCGGAATTTTTGAGTTTTGGAGTTTCGGAGTTTTGGAGTTTTGGAGTTTTGGAGTTTCGGAGTTTTGGAGTTTCAGAGTTTTCGAGGTTCAGGGTTGTGGAGTTTCGGAATTTTTGAGTTTTGGAGTTTTGGAGTTTCGGAGTTCCGGAGTTTCGAAGTTTCGAATTATTGGAGTTTTCGAGTTTTGGAATTTTTGATTTTTGGAGGTATGGATTTTTGGAGTTTCGGAGTTGTGGAGATTCGGGTTTGTGGAGTTTTGGAGTTTTGGAGTTTTGGATTTTTGCACTTTTGGAGTTTTGGAGTTTCGGAGTTTTGGAGTTTCGGAGTTTTGGAGTTTCGGAGTTGTGGAGTTTCGGAATTTTTGAGTTTTGGAGTTTTGGAGTTTCGGAGTTCCGGAGTTTCGGAGTTTCGGAGTTTTGGAGTTTCGCAGTTTCGGAGTTTTGGAGTTTTGGAGTTTCGGAGTTTCGGAGTTTTGGAGGTTCAGGGTTGTGGAGATTCTGAATTTTTGAATTTTGGAGTTTCGGAGTTTCGGAGTTTTGGAGTTTTGGAGTTTCGAATTTACAGAGTTTCGGATTTTCGGAGTTTTGGAGTTTCGGAGATTTGGAGTTTTGGCGTTTTGGAGATTCGGGGTCTTGGAGTTTCGGAATTTTGCAGTTTTGTAGTTTTGGAGTGTCGGAGTTTTGGAGTGTTGGAGTTTTGGAGTTTCGGAGTTTCGGAGTTTCGGAGTTTTGGAGTTTCAGAGTTTCAGAGTTCTGGAGGTTCAGGGTTGTGGAGTTTCGGAATTTTTGAGTTTTGGAGTTTCAGAGTTTCGGAGTTTTGGAGTTTTGCGGTTTTGGAGTTTTGGAGTTTCGAATTTTCAGTTTCGGATTTTTGGAGTTTTGGAGTTTTCGAGATTTGGAGTTTCGGCGTTTTGGAGATTCGGAGTCTTGGAGTGTCGGAATTTTGTAGTTTTGTAGTTTTGGAGTGTCGGAGTTTTGGAGTGTTGGAGTTTTGGAGCTTTGGAGTTTTGGAGTTTTTGAGTTTTTTAGTTTTGGATTTTTGCACTTTTGGAGTTTTGGAGTTTTGGAGTTTCGGAGTTTTGGAGTTTCAGAGTTTTGGAGGTTCAGGGTTGTGGAGTTTCGGAATTTTTGAGTTTTGGAGTTTCGTAGTTTCGGAGTTTTGGAGAATTGCAGTTTTGGAGTTTTGGGGTTTTGGAGTTTCGAATTTTCAGAGTTTCGGATTTTTGGAGTTTTGGAGTTTCGGAGTTTCGGAGTTTTGGAGTTTCAGAGTTTTCGAGGTTCAGGGTTGTGGAGTTTCGGAATTTTTGAGTTTTGGAGTTTCGGAGTTTCGGAGTTTTGGAGTTTTGGAGTTTCGAATTTTCAGTTTCGGATTTTTGGAGTTTTGGAGTTTCGGAGATTTGGAGTTTTGGAGTTTTGGAGTTTCGGAGATTTGGAGTTTTGGCGTTTTGGAGATTCGGAATCTTGGAGTTTCGGAATTTTGTAGTTTTGTAGTTTTGGAGTGTCAGAGTTCTGGAGTGTTGGAGCTTTGGAGTTTTGGAGTTTCGAATTTTCAGTTTCGGATTTCTGGAGTTTTGGAGTTTTCGAGATTTGGAGTTTCGGCGTTTTGGAGATTTGGAGACTTGGAGTGCCGGAATTTTGTAGTTTTGTAGTTTTGGAGTGTCGGAGTTTTGGAGTGTTGGAGTTTTGGAGCTTTGGAGTTTTGGAGTTTTTGAGTTTTTTTGTTTTGGATTTTGGCACTTTTGGAGTTTTGGAGTTTTGGAGTTTCGGTGTTTCGGAGTTTTGGAGTTTCAGAGTTTTGGAGGTTCAGGGTTGTGGAGTTTCGGAATTTTTGAGTTTTGGAGTTTCGGAGTTTTGGAGTTTTGGAGTTTCGGAGTTTTGGAGTTTTGGTGTTTTGGAGTTTCGAATTTTCAGAGTTTCGGATTTTTGGAGTTTTGGAGTTCCGGAGATTTGGAGTTTCAGAGTTTTGGAGGTTCAGGGTTGTGGAGTTTCGGAATTTTTGAGTTTTGGAGTTTCGGAGTTTTGGAGTTTTGGAGTTTCGGAGTTTCGGAGTTTTGGAGTTTCAGAGTTTTCGAGGTTCAGGGTTGTGGAGTTTCGGAATTTTTGAGTTTTGGAGTTTTGGAGTTTTGGAGTTTCGAATTTTCAGAGTTTGGAATTTTTGGAGTTTTGGAGTTTTGGAGATTTGGAGTTTTGGCATTTTGGACATTCGGAATCTTGGAGTTTCGGAATTTTGTAGTTTTGTAGTTTTGGAGTGTCGGAGTTTTGGAGTGTTGGAGTTTTGGAGCTTTGGAGTTTTGGAGTTTTTGAGTTTTGGAGTTTTGGATTTTTGCACTTTTGGAGTTTTGGAGTTTTGGAGTTTCAGAGTTTCGGAGTTTTGGAGTTTCAGAGCTTTGGAGGTTCAGGGTTGTGGAGTTTCGGAATTTTTGAGTTTTGGAGTTTCGGAGTTTTGGAGTATTGCAGTTTTGGAATTTTGGAGTTTTCGAGTTTCGGAGATTTGGAGTTTTGGCGTTTTGGAGATTCGGAATCTTGGAGTTTCGGAATTTTGTAGTTTTGTAGTTTTGGAGTGTCAGAGTTTTGGAGTGTTGGAGTTTTGGAGCTTTGGAGTTTTGGAGTTTTTGAGTTTTCGAGTTTTGGATTTTGACACTTTTGGAGTTTTGGAGTTTTGGAGTTTTGGAGTTTCGGAGTTTCGGAGTGTTGGAGTTTTGGAGTTTTAGAGTTTTAGAGTTTTGGAGTTTTGAAATTTTTGAGTTTCGGATTTTTGGAGTTTGGAGTTTTTAAGTTCTGGATTTTTGAGTTTTGGATTTTTGGATTTTTGGAGTTTTTGTGTTTTTGAGTTTTGGAGTTTTTGATTTTTGCACTTTTGGAGGTTTGGAGTTTTGGAGTTTTGGATTTTTGGAGCTTTGGAGGTATGGATTTTTGGATATTCAGGGTTTTGTTCCAGAATTTTGTAGTTTTGGAGTTTCGGAGTTCCGGAGTTTCGAAGTTTCGAATTATTGGAGTTTTCGAGTTTTGGAATTTTTGATTTTTGGAGGTATGGATTTTTGGAGTTTCGGAGTTGTGGAGATTCGGGTTTGTGGAGTTTTGGAGTTTTGGAGTTTTGGATTTTTGCACTTTTGGAGTTTTGGAGTTTCGGAGTTTTGGAGTTTCGGAGTTTTGGAGTTTCGGAGTTGTGGAGTTTCGGAATTTTTGAGTTTTGGAGTTTTGGAGTTTCGGAGTTCCGGAGTTTCGGAGTTTCGGAGTTTTGGAGTTTCGCAGTTTCGGAGTTTTGGAGTTTTGGAGTTTCGGAGTTTCGGAGTTTTGGAGGTTCAGGGTTGTGGAGATTCTGAATTTTTGAATTTTGGAGTTTCGGAGTTTCGGAGTTTTGGAGTTTTGGAGTTTCGAATTTACAGAGTTTCGGATTTTCGGAGTTTTGGAGTTTCGGAGATTTGGAGTTTTGGCGTTTTGGAGATTCGGGGTCTTGGAGTTTCGGAATTTTGCAGTTTTGTAGTTTTGGAGTGTCGGAGTTTTGGAGTGTTGGAGTTTTGGAGTTTCGGAGTTTCGGAGTTTCGGAGTTTTGGAGTTTCAGAGTTTCAGAGTTCTGGAGGTTCAGGGTTGTGGAGTTTCGGAATTTTTGAGTTTTGGAGTTTCAGAGTTTCGGAGTTTTGGAGTTTTGCGGTTTTGGAGTTTTGGAGTTTCGAATTTTCAGTTTCGGATTTTTGGAGTTTTGGAGTTTTCGAGATTTGGAGTTTCGGCGTTTTGGAGATTCGGAGTCTTGGAGTGTCGGAATTTTGTAGTTTTGTAGTTTTGGAGTGTCGGAGTTTTGGAGTGTTGGAGTTTTGGAGCTTTGGAGTTTTGGAGTTTTTGAGTTTTTTAGTTTTGGATTTTTGCACTTTTGGAGTTTTGGAGTTTTGGAGTTTCGGAGTTTTGGAGTTTCAGAGTTTTGGAGGTTCAGGGTTGTGGAGTTTCGGAATTTTTGAGTTTTGGAGTTTCGTAGTTTCGGAGTTTTGGAGAATTGCAGTTTTGGAGTTTTGGGGTTTTGGAGTTTCGAATTTTCAGAGTTTCGGATTTTTGGAGTTTTGGAGTTTCGGAGTTTCGGAGTTTTGGAGTTTCAGAGTTTTCGAGGTTCAGGGTTGTGGAGTTTCGGAATTTTTGAGTTTTGGAGTTTCGGAGTTTCGGAGTTTTGGAGTTTTGGAGTTTCGAATTTTCAGTTTCGGATTTTTGGAGTTTTGGAGTTTCGGAGATTTGGAGTTTTGGAGTTTTGGAGTTTCGGAGATTTGGAGTTTTGGCGTTTTGGAGATTCGGAATCTTGGAGTTTCGGAATTTTGTAGTTTTGTAGTTTTGGAGTGTCAGAGTTCTGGAGTGTTGGAGCTTTGGAGTTTTGGAGTTTCGAATTTTCAGTTTCGGATTTCTGGAGTTTTGGAGTTTTCGAGATTTGGAGTTTCGGCGTTTTGGAGATTTGGAGACTTGGAGTGCCGGAATTTTGTAGTTTTGTAGTTTTGGAGTGTCGGAGTTTTGGAGTGTTGGAGTTTTGGAGCTTTGGAGTTTTGGAGTTTTTGAGTTTTTTTGTTTTGGATTTTGGCACTTTTGGAGTTTTGGAGTTTTGGAGTTTCGGTGTTTCGGAGTTTTGGAGTTTCAGAGTTTTGGAGGTTCAGGGTTGTGGAGTTTCGGAATTTTTGAGTTTTGGAGTTTCGGAGTTTTGGAGTTTTGGAGTTTCGGAGTTTTGGAGTTTTGGTGTTTTGGAGTTTCGAATTTTCAGAGTTTCGGATTTTTGGAGTTTTGGAGTTCCGGAGATTTGGAGTTTCAGAGTTTTGGAGGTTCAGGGTTGTGGAGTTTCGGAATTTTTGAGTTTTGGAGTTTCGGAGTTTTGGAGTTTTGGAGTTTCGGAGTTTCGGAGTTTTGGAGTTTCAGAGTTTTCGAGGTTCAGGGTTGTGGAGTTTCGGAATTTTTGAGTTTTGGAGTTTTGGAGTTTTGGAGTTTCGAATTTTCAGAGTTTGGAATTTTTGGAGTTTTGGAGTTTTGGAGATTTGGAGTTTTGGCATTTTGGACATTCGGAATCTTGGAGTTTCGGAATTTTGTAGTTTTGTAGTTTTGGAGTGTCGGAGTTTTGGAGTGTTGGAGTTTTGGAGCTTTGGAGTTTTGGAGTTTTTGAGTTTTGGAGTTTTGGATTTTTGCACTTTTGGAGTTTTGGAGTTTTGGAGTTTCAGAGTTTCGGAGTTTTGGAGTTTCAGAGCTTTGGAGGTTCAGGGTTGTGGAGTTTCGGAATTTTTGAGTTTTGGAGTTTCGGAGTTTCGTAGTTTTGGAGTATTGCAGTTTTGGAATTTTGGAGTTTTGGAGTTTCGAATTTTCAGAGTTTCGGATTTTTGGAGTTTTGGAGTGTTGGAGTTTTGGAGCTTTGGAGTTTTTGAGTTTTTGAGTTTTGGATTTTGACACTTGGAGTTTTGGAGTTTTGGAGTTTTGGAGTTTCGGAGTTTCGGAGTTTCGGAGTTTCGGAGTTTTGGAGTTTCAGAGTTTTGGAGGTTCAGGGTTGTGGAATTTCGGAATTTTTGAGTTTTGGAGTTTCGGAGTTTTGGAGTTTTGGAGTTTTGGAGTTTCGGAGTTTTGGAGTTTCAGAGTTTTCGAGGTTCAGGGTTGTGGAGTTTCGGAATTTTTGAGTTTTGGAGTTTTGGAGTTTCGGAGTTCCGGAGTTTCGAAGTTTCGGAGTTTTGGAGTTTTGCAGTTTCGGAGTTTTGGAGTTTTGGAGTTTCGGAGATTTGGAGTTTTGGCGTTTTGGAGATTCGGGGTATTGGAGTTTCGGAATTTTGCAGTTATGTAGTTTTGGAGTGTCGGAGTTTTGGAGTGTTGGAGTTTCGGAGTTTCGGAGTTTTGGAGTTTCAGAGTTTTCGAGGTTCAGGGTTGTGGAGTTTCGGAATTTTTGAGTTTTGGAGTTTCGGAGTTTCGGAGTTTTGGAGTTTTGGAGTTTCGAATTTTCAGTTTCGGATTTTTGGAGTTTTGGAGTTTTGGAGTTTCGGAGATTTGGAGTTTTGGCGTTTTGGAGATTCGGAATCTTGGAGTTTCGGAATTTTGTAGTTTTGTAGTTTTGGAGTGTCAGAGTTCTGGAGTGTTGGAGCTTTAGAGTTTTGTAGTTTCGAATTTTCAGTTTCGGATTTCTTGAGTTTTGGAGTTTTCGAGATTTGGAGTTTCGGCGTTTTGGAGATTCGGAGACTTGGAGTGTCGGAATTTTGTAGTTTTGTAGTTTTGGAGTGTCGGAGTTTTGGAGTGTTGGAGTTTTGGAGCTTTGGAGTTTTGGAGTTTTTGAGTTTTTTAGTTTTGGATTTTTGCACTTTTGGAGTTTTGGAGTTTTGGAGTTTCGGAGTTTCGGAGTTTTGGAGTTTCAGAGTTTTGGAGGTTCAGGGTTGTGGAGTTTCGGAATTTTTGAGTATTGGAGTTCCGGAGTTTCGGAGTTTCGAGTTTTGGAGTTTTGCAGTTTCGGAGTTTTGGAGTTTTGGAGTTTCGGAGTTTTGGAGTTTCAGAGTTTTCGAGGTTCAGGGTTGTGGAGTTTCGGAATTTTTGAGTTTTGGAGTTTCGGAGTTTCGGAGTTTTGGAGTTTTGCGGTTTTGGAGTTTTGGAGTTTCGAATTTTCAGTTTCGGATTTTTGGAGTTTTGGAGTTTTCGAGATTTGGAGTTTCGGCGTTTTGGAGATTCGGAGTCTTGGAGTGTCGGAATTTTGTAGTTTTGTAGTTTTGGAGTGTCGGAGTTTTGGAGTGTTGGAGTTTTGGAGCTTTGGAGTTTTGGAGTTTTTGAGTTTTTTAGTTTTGGATTTTTGCACTTTTGGAGTTTTGGAGTTTTGGAGTTTCGGTGTTTCGGAGTTTTGGAGTTTCAGAGTTTTGGAGGTTCAGGGTTGTGGAGTTTCGGAATTTTTGAGTTTTGGAGTTTCGGAGTTTTGGAGTTTTGGAGTTTCGGAGTTTTGGAGTTTTGGTGTTTTGGAGTTTCGAATTTTCAGAGTTTCGGATTTTTGGAGTTTTGGAGTTCCGGAGATTTGGAGTTTCAGAGTTTTGGAGGTTCAGGGTTGTGGAGTTTCGGAATTTTTGAGTTTTGGAGTTTTGGAGTTTTGGAGTTTCGGAGTTTCGGAGTTTTGGAGTTTCAGAGTTTTCGAGGTTCAGGGTTGTGGAGTTTCGGAATTTTTGAGTTTTGGAGTTTTGGAGTTTTGGAGTTTCGAATTTTCAGAGTTTGGAATTTTTGGAGTTTTGGAGTTTTGGAGATTTGGAGTTTTGGCATTTTGGACATTCGGAATCTTGGAGTTTCGGAATTTTGTAGTTTTGTAGTTTTGGAGTGTCGGAGTTTTGGAGTGTTGGAGTTTTGGAGCTTTGGAGTTTTGGAGTTTTTGAGTTTTGGAGTTTTGGATTTTTGCACTTTTGGAGTTTTGGAGTTTTGGAGTTTCAGAGTTTCGGAGTTTTGGAGTTTCAGAGCTTTGGAGGTTCAGGGTTGTGGAGTTTCGGAATTTTTGAGTTTTGGAGTTTCGGAGTTTTGGAGTATTGCAGTTTTGGAATTTTGGAGTTTTCGAGTTTCGGAGATTTGGAGTTTTGGCGTTTTGGAGATTCGGAATCTTGGAGTTTCGGAATTTTGTAGTTTTGTAGTTTTGGAGTGTCAGAGTTTTGGAGTGTTGGAGTTTTGGAGCTTTGGAGTTTTGGAGTTTTTGAGTTTTTGAGTTTTGGATTTTTGGAGTTTTGGAGTGTTGGAGTTTTGGAGCTTTGGAGTTTTTGAGTTTTTGAGTTTTGGATTTTGACACTTTTGGAGTTTTGGAGTTTTGGAGTTTTGGAGTTTCGGAGTTTCGGAGTTTCGGAGTTTCGGAGTTTTGGAGTTTCAGAGTTTTGGAGGTTCAGGGTTGTGGAATTTCGGAATTTTTGAGTTTTGGAGTTTCGGAGTTTTGGAGTTTTGGAGTTTTGGAGTTTCGGAGTTTTGGAGTTTCAGAGTTTTCGAGGTTCAGGGTTGTGGAGTTTCGGAATTTTTGAGTTTTGGAGTTTTGGAGTTTCGGAGTTCCGGAGTTTCGAAGTTTCGAATTATTGGAGTTTTCGAGTTTTGGAATTTTTGATTTTTGGAGGTATGGATTTTTGGAGTTTCGGAGTTGTGGAGATTCGGGTTTGTGGAGTTTTGGAGTTTTGGAGTTTTGGATTTTTGCACTTTTGGAGTTTTGGAGTTTCGGAGTTTTGGAGTTTCGGAGTTTTGGAGTTTCGGAGTTGTGGAGTTTCGGAATTTTTGAGTTTTGGAGTTTTGGAGTTTCGGAGTTCCGGAGTTTCGGAGTTTCGGAGTTTTGGAGTTTCGCAGTTTCGGAGTTTTGGAGTTTTGGAGTTTCGGAGTTTCGGAGTTTTGGAGGTTCAGGGTTGTGGAGATTCTGAATTTTTGAATTTTGGAGTTTCGGAGTTTCGGAGTTTTGGAGTTTTGGAGTTTCGAATTTACAGAGTTTCGGATTTTCGGAGTTTTGGAGTTTCGGAGATTTGGAGTTTTGGCGTTTTGGAGATTCGGGGTCTTGGAGTTTCGGAATTTTGCAGTTTTGTAGTTTTGGAGTGTCGGAGTTTTGGAGTGTTGGAGTTTTGGAGTTTCGGAGTTTCGGAGTTTCGGAGTTTTGGAGTTTCAGAGTTTCAGAGTTCTGGAGGTTCAGGGTTGTGGAGTTTCGGAATTTTTGAGTTTTGGAGTTTCAGAGTTTCGGAGTTTTGGAGTTTTGCGGTTTTGGAGTTTTGGAGTTTCGAATTTTCAGTTTCGGATTTTTGGAGTTTTGGAGTTTTCGAGATTTGGAGTTTCGGCGTTTTGGAGATTCGGAGTCTTGGAGTGTCGGAATTTTGTAGTTTTGTAGTTTTGGAGTGTCGGAGTTTTGGAGTGTTGGAGTTTTGGAGCTTTGGAGTTTTGGAGTTTTTGAGTTTTTTAGTTTTGGATTTTTGCACTTTTGGAGTTTTGGAGTTTTGGAGTTTCGGAGTTTTGGAGTTTCAGAGTTTTGGAGGTTCAGGGTTGTGGAGTTTCGGAATTTTTGAGTTTTGGAGTTTCGTAGTTTCGGAGTTTTGGAGAATTGCAGTTTTGGAGTTTTGGGGTTTTGGAGTTTCGAATTTTCAGAGTTTCGGATTTTTGGAGTTTTGGAGTTTCGGAGTTTCGGAGTTTTGGAGTTTCAGAGTTTTCGAGGTTCAGGGTTGTGGAGTTTCGGAATTTTTGAGTTTTGGAGTTTCGGAGTTTCGGAGTTTTGGAGTTTTGGAGTTTCGAATTTTCAGTTTCGGATTTTTGGAGTTTTGGAGTTTCGGAGATTTGGAGTTTTGGAGTTTTGGAGTTTCGGAGATTTGGAGTTTTGGCGTTTTGGAGATTCGGAATCTTGGAGTTTCGGAATTTTGTAGTTTTGTAGTTTTGGAGTGTCAGAGTTCTGGAGTGTTGGAGCTTTGGAGTTTTGGAGTTTCGAATTTTCAGTTTCGGATTTCTGGAGTTTTGGAGTTTTCGAGATTTGGAGTTTCGGCGTTTTGGAGATTTGGAGACTTGGAGTGCCGGAATTTTGTAGTTTTGTAGTTTTGGAGTGTCGGAGTTTTGGAGTGTTGGAGTTTTGGAGCTTTGGAGTTTTGGAGTTTTTGAGTTTTTTTGTTTTGGATTTTGGCACTTTTGGAGTTTTGGAGTTTTGGAGTTTCGGTGTTTCGGAGTTTTGGAGTTTCAGAGTTTTGGAGGTTCAGGGTTGTGGAGTTTCGGAATTTTTGAGTTTTGGAGTTTCGGAGTTTTGGAGTTTTGGAGTTTCGGAGTTTTGGAGTTTTGGTGTTTTGGAGTTTCGAATTTTCAGAGTTTCGGATTTTTGGAGTTTTGGAGTTCCGGAGATTTGGAGTTTCAGAGTTTTGGAGGTTCAGGGTTGTGGAGTTTCGGAATTTTTGAGTTTTGGAGTTTCGGAGTTTTGGAGTTTTGGAGTTTCGGAGTTTCGGAGTTTTGGAGTTTCAGAGTTTTCGAGGTTCAGGGTTGTGGAGTTTCGGAATTTTTGAGTTTTGGAGTTTTGGAGTTTTGGAGTTTCGAATTTTCAGAGTTTGGAATTTTTGGAGTTTTGGAGTTTTGGAGATTTGGAGTTTTGGCATTTTGGACATTCGGAATCTTGGAGTTTCGGAATTTTGTAGTTTTGTAGTTTTGGAGTGTCGGAGTTTTGGAGTGTTGGAGTTTTGGAGCTTTGGAGTTTTGGAGTTTTTGAGTTTTGGAGTTTTGGATTTTTGCACTTTTGGAGTTTTGGAGTTTTGGAGTTTCAGAGTTTCGGAGTTTTGGAGTTTCAGAGCTTTGGAGGTTCAGGGTTGTGGAGTTTCGGAATTTTTGAGTTTTGGAGTTTCGGAGTTTTGGAGTATTGCAGTTTTGGAATTTTGGAGTTTTCGAGTTTCGGAGATTTGGAGTTTTGGCGTTTTGGAGATTCGGAATCTTGGAGTTTCGGAATTTTGTAGTTTTGTAGTTTTGGAGTGTCAGAGTTTTGGAGTGTTGGAGTTTTGGAGCTTTGGAGTTTTGGAGTTTTTGAGTTTTCGAGTTTTGGATTTTGACACTTTTGGAGTTTTGGAGTTTTGGAGTTTTGGAGTTTCGGAGTTTCGGAGTGTTGGAGTTTTGGAGTTTTAGAGTTTTAGAGTTTTGGAGTTTTGAAATTTTTGAGTTTCGGATTTTTGGAGTTTGGAGTTTTTAAGTTCTGGATTTTTGAGTTTTGGATTTTTGGATTTTTGGAGTTTTTGTGTTTTTGAGTTTTGGAGTTTTTGATTTTTGCACTTTTGGAGGTTTGGAGTTTTGGAGTTTTGGATTTTTGGAGCTTTGGAGGTATGGATTTTTGGATATTCAGGGTTTTGTTCCAGAATTTTGTAGTTTTGGAGTTTCGGAGTTCCGGAGTTTCGAAGTTTCGAATTATTGGAGTTTTCGAGTTTTGGAATTTTTGATTTTTGGAGGTATGGATTTTTGGAGTTTCGGAGTTGTGGAGATTCGGGTTTGTGGAGTTTTGGAGTTTTGGAGTTTTGGATTTTTGCACTTTTGGAGTTTTGGAGTTTCGGAGTTTTGGAGTTTCGGAGTTTTGGAGTTTCGGAGTTGTGGAGTTTCGGAATTTTTGAGTTTTGGAGTTTTGGAGTTTCGGAGTTCCGGAGTTTCGGAGTTTCGGAGTTTTGGAGTTTCGCAGTTTCGGAGTTTTGGAGTTTTGGAGTTTCGGAGTTTCGGAGTTTTGGAGGTTCAGGGTTGTGGAGATTCTGAATTTTTGAATTTTGGAGTTTCGGAGTTTCGGAGTTTTGGAGTTTTGGAGTTTCGAATTTACAGAGTTTCGGATTTTCGGAGTTTTGGAGTTTCGGAGATTTGGAGTTTTGGCGTTTTGGAGATTCGGGGTCTTGGAGTTTCGGAATTTTGCAGTTTTGTAGTTTTGGAGTGTCGGAGTTTTGGAGTGTTGGAGTTTTGGAGTTTCGGAGTTTCGGAGTTTCGGAGTTTTGGAGTTTCAGAGTTTCAGAGTTCTGGAGGTTCAGGGTTGTGGAGTTTCGGAATTTTTGAGTTTTGGAGTTTCAGAGTTTCGGAGTTTTGGAGTTTTGCGGTTTTGGAGTTTTGGAGTTTCGAATTTTCAGTTTCGGATTTTTGGAGTTTTGGAGTTTTCGAGATTTGGAGTTTCGGCGTTTTGGAGATTCGGAGTCTTGGAGTGTCGGAATTTTGTAGTTTTGTAGTTTTGGAGTGTCAGAGTTTTGGAGTGTTGGAGTTTTGGAGCTTTGGAGTTTTGGAGTTTTTGAGTTTTTTAGTTTTGGATTTTTGCACTTTTGGAGTTTTGGAGTTTTGGAGTTTCGGAGTTTTGGAGTTTCAGAGTTTTGGAGGTTCAGGGTTGTGGAGTTTCGGAATTTTTGAGTTTTGGAGTTTCGTAGTTTCGGAGTTTTGGAGAATTGCAGTTTTGGAGTTTTGGGGTTTTGGAGTTTCGAATTTTCAGAGTTTCGGATTTTTGGAGTTTTGGAGTTTCGGAGTTTCGGAGTTTTGGAGTTTCAGAGTTTTCGAGGTTCAGGGTTGTGGAGTTTCGGAATTTTTGAGTTTTGGAGTTTCGGAGTTTCGGAGTTTTGGAGTTTTGGAGTTTCGAATTTTCAGTTTCGGATTTTTGGAGTTTTGGAGTTTCGGAGATTTGGAGTTTTGGAGTTTTGGAGTTTCGGAGATTTGGAGTTTTGGCGTTTTGGAGATTCGGAATCTTGGAGTTTCGGAATTTTGTAGTTTTGTAGTTTTGGAGTGTCAGAGTTCTGGAGTGTTGGAGCTTTGGAGTTTTGGAGTTTCGAATTTTCAGTTTCGGATTTCTGGAGTTTTGGAGTTTTCGAGATTTGGAGTTTCGGCGTTTTGGAGATTTGGAGACTTGGAGTGCCGGAATTTTGTAGTTTTGTAGTTTTGGAGTGTCGGAGTTTTGGAGTGTTGGAGTTTTGGAGCTTTGGAGTTTTGGAGTTTTTGAGTTTTTTTGTTTTGGATTTTGGCACTTTTGGAGTTTTGGAGTTTTGGAGTTTCGGTGTTTCGGAGTTTTGGAGTTTCAGAGTTTTGGAGGTTCAGGGTTGTGGAGTTTCGGAATTTTTGAGTTTTGGAGTTTCGGAGTTTTGGAGTTTTGGAGTTTCGGAGTTTTGGAGTTTTGGTGTTTTGGAGTTTCGAATTTTCAGAGTTTCGGATTTTTGGAGTTTTGGAGTTCCGGAGATTTGGAGTTTCAGAGTTTTGGAGGTTCAGGGTTGTGGAGTTTCGGAATTTTTGAGTTTTGGAGTTTCGGAGTTTTGGAGTTTTGGAGTTTCGGAGTTTCGGAGTTTTGGAGTTTCAGAGTTTTCGAGGTTCAGGGTTGTGGAGTTTCGGAATTTTTGAGTTTTGGAGTTTTGGAGTTTTGGAGTTTCGAATTTTCAGAGTTTGGAATTTTTGGAGTTTTGGAGTTTTGGAGATTTGGAGTTTTGGCATTTTGGACATTCGGAATCTTGGAGTTTCGGAATTTTGTAGTTTTGTAGTTTTGGAGTGTCGGAGTTTTGGAGTGTTGGAGTTTTGGAGCTTTGGAGTTTTGGAGTTTTTGAGTTTTGGAGTTTTGGATTTTTGCACTTTTGGAGTTTTGGAGTTTTGGAGTTTCAGAGTTTCGGAGTTTTGGAGTTTCAGAGCTTTGGAGGTTCAGGGTTGTGGAGTTTCGGAATTTTTGAGTTTTGGAGTTTCGGAGTTTTGGAGTATTGCAGTTTTGGAATTTTGGAGTTTTCGAGTTTCGGAGATTTGGAGTTTTGGCGTTTTGGAGATTCGGAATCTTGGAGTTTCGGAATTTTGTAGTTTTGTAGTTTTGGAGTGTCAGAGTTTTGGAGTGTTGGAGTTTTGGAGCTTTGGAGTTTTGGAGTTTTTGAGTTTTTGAGTTTTGGATTTTGACACTTTTGGAGTTTTGGAGTTTTGGAGTTTTGGAGTTTCGGAGTTTCGGAGTGTTGGAGTTTTGGAGTTTTAGAGTTTTAGAGTTTTGGAGTTTTGAAATTTTTGAGTTTCGGATTTTTGGAGTTTGGAGTTTTTAAGTTCTGGATTTTTGAGTTTTGGATTTTTGGATTTTTGGAGTTTTTGTGTTTTTGAGTTTTGGAGTTTTTGATTTTTGCACTTTTGGAGGTTTGGAGTTTTGGAGTTTTGGATTTTTGGAGCTTTGGAGGTATGGATTTTTGGATATTCAGGGTTTTGTTCCAGAATTTTGTAGTTTTGGAGTTTCGGAGTTCCGGAGTTTCGAAGTTTCGAATTATTGGAGTTTTCGAGTTTTGGAATTTTTGATTTTTGGAGGTATGGATTTTTGGAGTTTCGGAGTTGTGGAGATTCGGGTTTGTGGAGTTTTGGAGTTTTGGAGTTTTGGATTTTTGCACTTTTGGAGTTTTGGAGTTTCGGAGTTTTGGAGTTTCGGAGTTTTGGAGTTTCGGAGTTGTGGAGTTTCGGAATTTTTGAGTTTTGGAGTTTTGGAGTTTCGGAGTTCCGGAGTTTCGGAGTTTCGGAGTTTTGGAGTTTCGCAGTTTCGGAGTTTTGGAGTTTTGGAGTTTCGGAGTTTCGGAGTTTTGGAGGTTCAGGGTTGTGGAGATTCTGAATTTTTGAATTTTGGAGTTTCGGAGTTTCGGAGTTTTGGAGTTTTGGAGTTTCGAATTTACAGAGTTTCGGATTTTCGGAGTTTTGGAGTTTCGGAGATTTGGAGTTTTGGCGTTTTGGAGATTCGGGGTCTTGGAGTTTCGGAATTTTGCAGTTTTGTAGTTTTGGAGTGTCGGAGTTTTGGAGTGTTGGAGTTTTGGAGTTTCGGAGTTTCGGAGTTTCGGAGTTTTGGAGTTTCAGAGTTTCAGAGTTCTGGAGGTTCAGGGTTGTGGAGTTTCGGAATTTTTGAGTTTTGGAGTTTCAGAGTTTCGGAGTTTTGGAGTTTTGCGGTTTTGGAGTTTTGGAGTTTCGAATTTTCAGTTTCGGATTTTTGGAGTTTTGGAGTTTTCGAGATTTGGAGTTTCGGCGTTTTGGAGATTCGGAGTCTTGGAGTGTCGGAATTTTGTAGTTTTGTAGTTTTGGAGTGTCGGAGTTTTGGAGTGTTGGAGTTTTGGAGCTTTGGAGTTTTGGAGTTTTTGAGTTTTTTAGTTTTGGATTTTTGCACTTTTGGAGTTTTGGAGTTTTGGAGTTTCGGAGTTTTGGAGTTTCAGAGTTTTGGAGGTTCAGGGTTGTGGAGTTTCGGAATTTTTGAGTTTTGGAGTTTCGTAGTTTCGGAGTTTTGGAGAATTGCAGTTTTGGAGTTTTGGGGTTTTGGAGTTTCGAATTTTCAGAGTTTCGGATTTTTGGAGTTTTGGAGTTTCGGAGTTTCGGAGTTTTGGAGTTTCAGAGTTTTCGAGGTTCAGGGTTGTGGAGTTTCGGAATTTTTGAGTTTTGGAGTTTCGGAGTTTCGGAGTTTTGGAGTTTTGGAGTTTCGAATTTTCAGTTTCGGATTTTTGGAGTTTTGGAGTTTCGGAGATTTGGAGTTTTGGAGTTTTGGAGTTTCGGAGATTTGGAGTTTTGGCGTTTTGGAGATTCGGAATCTTGGAGTTTCGGAATTTTGTAGTTTTGTAGTTTTGGAGTGTCAGAGTTCTGGAGTGTTGGAGCTTTGGAGTTTTGGAGTTTCGAATTTTCAGTTTCGGATTTCTGGAGTTTTGGAGTTTTCGAGATTTGGAGTTTCGGCGTTTTGGAGATTTGGAGACTTGGAGTGCCGGAATTTTGTAGTTTTGTAGTTTTGGAGTGTCGGAGTTTTGGAGTGTTGGAGTTTTGGAGCTTTGGAGTTTTGGAGTTTTTGAGTTTTTTTGTTTTGGATTTTGGCACTTTTGGAGTTTTGGAGTTTTGGAGTTTTGGAGTTTCGGAGTTTTGGAGTTTTGGTGTTTTGGAGTTTCGAATTTTCAGAGTTTCGGATTTTTGGAGTTTTGGAGTTCCGGAGATTTGGAGTTTCAGAGTTTTGGAGGTTCAGGGTTGTGGAGTTTCGGAATTTTTGAGTTTTGGAGTTTCGGAGTTTTGGAGTTTTGGAGTTTCGGAGTTTCGGAGTTTTGGAGTTTCAGAGTTTTCGAGGTTCAGGGTTGTGGAGTTTCGGAATTTTTGAGTTTTGGAGTTTTGGAGTTTTGGAGTTTCGAATTTTCAGAGTTTGGAATTTTTGGAGTTTTGGAGTTTTGGAGATTTGGAGTTTTGGCATTTTGGACATTCGGAATCTTGGAGTTTCGGAATTTTGTAGTTTTGTAGTTTTGGAGTGTCGGAGTTTTGGAGTGTTGGAGTTTTGGAGCTTTGGAGTTTTGGAGTTTTTGAGTTTTGGAGTTTTGGATTTTTGCACTTTTGGAGTTTTGGAGTTTTGGAGTTTCAGAGTTTCGGAGTTTTGGAGTTTCAGAGCTTTGGAGGTTCAGGGTTGTGGAGTTTCGGAATTTTTGAGTTTTGGAGTTTCGGAGTTTTGGAGTATTGCAGTTTTGGAATTTTGGAGTTTTCGAGTTTCGGAGATTTGGAGTTTTGGCGTTTTGGAGATTCGGAATCTTGGAGTTTCGGAATTTTGTAGTTTTGTAGTTTTGGAGTGTCAGAGTTTTGGAGTGTTGGAGTTTTGGAGCTTTGGAGTTTTGGAGTTTTTGAGTTTTTGAGTTTTGGATTTTGACACTTTTGGAGTTTTGGAGTTTTGGAGTTTTGGAGTTTCGGAGTTTCGGAGTGTTGGAGTTTTGGAGTTTTAGAGTTTTAGAGTTTTGGAGTTTTGAAATTTTTGAGTTTCGGATTTTTGGAGTTTGGAGTTTTTAAGTTCTGGATTTTTGAGTTTTGGATTTTTGGATTTTTGGAGTTTTTGTGTTTTTGAGTTTTGGAGTTTTTGATTTTTGCACTTTTGGAGGTTTGGAGTTTTGGAGTTTTGGATTTTTGGAGCTTTGGAGGTATGGATTTTTGGATATTCAGGGTTTTGTTCCAGAATTTTGTAGTTTTGGAGTTTTGGAGTATCGGAGTTTCGGAGTTTCGAATTATTGGAGTTTTCGAGTTTTGGAATTTTTGATTTTTGGAGGTATGGATTTTTGGAGTTTCGGAGTTGTGGAGATTCGGGTTCGTGGAGTTTTGGAGTTTTGGAGTTTTGGATTTTTGCACTTTTGGAGTTTTGGAGTTTCGGAGTTTTGGAGTTTCGGAGTTTTGGAGTTTCGGAGTTGTGGAGTTTCGGAATTTTTGAGTTTTGGAGTTTTGGAGTTTCGGAGTTCCGGAGTTTCGGAGTTTCGGAGTTTTGGAGTTTCGCAGTTTCGGAGTTTTGGAGTTTTGGAGTTTCGGAGTTTCGGAGTTTTGGAGGTTCAGGGTTGTGGAGATTCTGAATTTTTGAATTTTGGAGTTTCGGAGTTTCGGAGTTTTGGAGTTTTGGAGTTTCGAATTTACAGAGTTTCGGATTTTCGGAGTTTTGGAGTTTCGGAGATTTGGAGTTTTGGCGTTTTGGAGATTCGGGGTCTTGGAGTTTCGGAATTTTGCAGTTTTGTAGTTTTGGAGTGTCGGAGTTTTGGAGTGTTGGAGTTTTGGAGTTTCGGAGTTTCGGAGTTTTGGAGTTTCAGAGTTTCAGAGTTCTGGAGGTTCAGGGTTGTGGAGTTTCGGAATTTTTGAGTTTTGGAGTTTCAGAGTTTCGGAGTTTTGGAGTTTTGCGGTTTTGGAGTTTTGGAGTTTCGAATTTTCAGTTTCGGATTTTTGGAGTTTTGGAGTTTTCGAGATTTGGAGTTTCGGCGTTTTGGAGATTCGGAGTCTTGGAGTGTCGGAATTTTGTAGTTTTGTAGTTTTGGAGTGTCGGAGTTTTGGAGTGTTGGAGTTTTGGAGCTTTGGAGTTTTGGAGTTTTTGAGTTTTTTAGTTTTGGATTTTTGCACTTTTGGAGTTTTGGAGTTTTGGAGTTTCGGAGTTTTGGAGTTTCAGAGTTTTGGAGGTTCAGGGTTGTGGAGTTTCGGAATTTTTGAGTTTTGGAGTTTCGTAGTTTCGGAGTTTTGGAGAATTGCAGTTTTGGAGTTTTGGGGTTTTGGAGTTTCGAATTTTCAGAGTTTCGGATTTTTGGAGTTTTGGAGTTTCGGAGTTTCGGAGTTTTGGAGTTTCAGAGTTTTCGAGGTTCAGGGTTGTGGAGTTTCGGAATTTTTGAGTTTTGGAGTTTCGGAGTTTCGGAGTTTTGGAGTTTTGGAGTTTCGAATTTTCAGTTTCGGATTTTTGGAGTTTTGGAGTTTCGGAGATTTGGAGTTTTGGAGTTTTGGAGTTTCGGAGATTTGGAGTTTTGGCGTTTTGGAGATTCGGAATCTTGGAGTTTCGGAATTTTGTAGTTTTGTAGTTTTGGAGTGTCAGAGTTCTGGAGTGTTGGAGCTTTGGAGTTTTGGAGTTTCGAATTTTCAGTTTCGGATTTCTGAAGTTTTGGAGTTTTCGAGATTTGGAGTTTCGGCGTTTTGGAGATTTGGAGACTTGGAGTGCCGGAATTTTGTAGTTTTGTAGTTTTGGAGTGTCGGAGTTTTGGAGTGTTGGAGTTTTGGAGCTTTGGAGTTTTGGAGTTTTTGAGTTTTTTTGTTTTGGATTTTTGCACTTTTGGAGTTTTGGAGTTTTGGAGTTTCGGAGTTTCGGAGTTTTGGAGTTTCAGAGTTTTGGAGGTTCAGGGTTGTGGAGTTTCGGAATTTTTGAGTATTGGAGTTCCGGAGTTTCGGAGTTTCGGAGTTTTGGAGTTTTGCAGTTTCGGAGTTTTGGAGTTTTGGTGTTTCGGAGTTTTGGAGTTTCAGAGTTTTCGAGGTTCAGGGTTGTGGAGTTTCGGAATTTTTGAGTTTTGGAGTTTCGGAGTTTTGGAGTTTTGGTGTTTTGGAGTTTCGAATTTTCAGAGTTTCGGATTTTTGGAGTTTTGGAGTTCCGGAGATTTGGAGTTTCAGAGTTTTGGAGGTTCAGGGTTGTGGAGTTTCGGAATTTTTGAGTTTTGGAGTTTCGGAGTTTTGGAGTTTTGGAGTTTCGGAGTTTCGGAGTTTCAGAGTTTTCGAGGTTCAGGGTTGTGGAGTTTCGGAATTTTTGAGTTTTGGAGTTTCGGAGTTTCGGAGTTTTGGAGTTTTGGAGTTTCAGAGTTTTGGAGGTTCAGGGTTGTGGAGTTTCGGAATTTTTGAGTTTTGGAGTTTCGGAGTTTCGTAGTTTTGGAGTATTGCAGTTTTGGAATTTTGGAGTTTTGGAGTTTCGAATTTTCAGAGTTTCGGATTTTTGGAGTTTTGGAGTGTTGGAGTTTTGGAGCTTTGGAGTTTTTGAGTTTTTGAGTTTTGGATTTTGACACTTTTGGAGTTTTGGAGTTTTGGAGTTTCGGAGTTTCGGAGTTTCGGAGTTTTGGAGTTTCAGAGTTTTGGAGGTTCAGGGTTGTGGAATTTCGGAATTTTTGAGTTTTGGAGTTTCGGAGTTTTGGAGTTTTGGAGTTTTGGAGTTTCGGAGTTTTGGAGTTTCAGAGTTTTCGAGGTTCAGGGTTGTGGAGTTTCGGAATTTTTGAGTTTTGGAGTTTTGGAGTTTCGGAGTTCCGGAGTTTCGAAGTTTCGGAGTTTTGGAGTTTTGCAGTTTCGGAGTTTTGGAGTTTTGGAGTTTCGGAGATTTGGAGTTTTGGCGTTTTGGAGATTCGGGGTATTGGAGTTTCGGAATTTTGCAGTATTGTAGTTTTGGAGTGTCGGAGTTTTGGAGTGTTGGAGTTTCGGAGTTTTGGAGTTTCAGAGTTTTCGAGGTTCAGGGTTGTGGAGTTTCGGAATTTTTGAGTTTTGGAGTTTCGGAGTTTCGGAGTTTTGGAGTTTTGGAGTTTCGAATTTTCAGTTTCGGATTTTTGGAGTTTTGGAGTTTCGGAGATTTGGAGTTTTGGAGTTTTGGAGTTTCGGAGATTTGGAGTTTTGGCGTTTTGGAGATTCGGAATCTTGGAGTTTCGGAATTTTGTAGTTTTGTAGTTTTGGAGTGTCAGAGTTCTGGAGTGTTGGAGCTTTAGAGTTTTGGAGTTTCGAATTTTCAGTTTCGGATTTCTTGAGTTTTGGAGTTTTCGAGATTTGGAGTTTCGGCGTTTTGGAGATTCGGAGACTTGGAGTGTCGGAATTTTGTAGTTTTGTAGTTTTGGAGTGTCGGAGTTTTGGAGTGTTGGAGTTTTGGAGCTTTGGAGTTTTGGAGTTTTTGAGTTTTTTAGTTTTGGATTTTTGCACTTTTGGAGTTTTGGAGTTTTGGAGTTTCGGTGTTTCGGAGTTTTGGAGTTTCAGAGTTTTGGAGGTTCAGGGTTGTGGAGTTTCGGAATTTTTGAGTATTGGAGTTCCGGAGTTTCGGAGTTTCGAGTTTTGGAGTTTTGCAGTTTCGGAGTTTTGGAGTTTTGGAGTTTCGGAGTTTTGGAGTTTCAGAGTTTTCGAGGTTCAGGGTTGTGGAGTTTCGGAATTTTTGAGTTTTGGAGTTTCGGAGTTTCGGAGTTTTGGAGTTTTGCGGTTTTGGAGTTTTGGAGTTTCGAATTTTCAGTTTCGGATTTTTGGAGTTTTGGAGTTTTCGAGATTTGGAGTTTCGGCGTTTTGGAGATTCGGAGTCTTGGAGTGTCGGAATTTTGTAGTTTTGTAGTTTTGGAGTGTCGGAGTTTTGGAGTGTTGGAGTTTTGGAGCTTTGGAGTTTTGGAGTTTTTGAGTTTTTTAGTTTTGGATTTTTGCACTTTTGGAGTTTTGGAGTTTTGGAGTTTCGGTGTTTCGGAGTTTTGGAGTTTCAGAGTTTTGGAGGTTCAGGGTTGTGGAGTTTCGGAATTTTTGAGTTTTGGAGTTTCGGAGTTTTGGAGTTTTGGAGAATTGCAGTTTTGGAGTTTTGGGGTTTTGGAGTTTCGAATTTTCAGAGTTTCGGAGTTTTGGAGTTTCGGAGTTTCGGAGTTTTGGAGTTTCAGACTTTTCGAGGTTCAGGGTTGTGGAATTTCGGAATTTTTGAGTTTTGGAGTTTCGGAGTTCCGGAGTTTCGGAGTTTTGGAGTTTCAGAGTTTTCGAGGTTCAGGGTTGTGGAGTTTCGGAATTTTTGAGTTTTGGAGTTTCGGAGTTTTGGAGTTTTGGTGTTTTGGAGTTTCGAATTTTCAGAGTTTCGGATTTTTGGAGTTTTGGAGTTCCGGAGATTTGGAGTTTCAGAGTTTTGGAGGTTCAGGGTTGTGGAGTTTCGGAATTTTTGAGTTTTGGAGTTTCGGAGTTTTGGAGTTTTGGAGTTTCGGAGTTTCGGAGTTTTGGAGTTTCAGAGTTTTCGAGGTTCAGGGTTGTGGAGTTTCGGAATTTTTGAGTTTTTGAGTTTTGGAGTTTTGGAGTTTCGAATTTTCAGAGTTTGGAATTTTTGGAGTTTTGGAGTTTTGGAGATTTGGAGTTTTGGCATTTTGGACATTCGGAATCTTGGAGTTTCGGAATTTTGTAGTTTTGTAGTTTTGGAGTGTCGGAGTTTTGGAGTTTCAGAGTTTTCGAGGTTCAGGGTTGTGGAGTTTCGGAATTTTTGAGTTTTGGAGTTTCGGAGTTTTGGTGTTTTGGAGTTTCGAATTTTCAGAGTTTCGGATTTTTGGAGTTTTGGAGTTCCGGAATTTGGAGTTTCAGAGCTTTGGAGTTTTGGAGTTTTTGAGTTTTTGAGTTTTGGAGTTTTGGATTTTTGCACTTTTGGAGTTTTGGAGTTTTGGAGTTTCAGAGTTTCGGAGTTTTGGAGTTTCAGAGCTTTGGAGGTTCAGGGTTGTGGAGTTTCGGAATTTTTGAGTTTTGGAGTTTCGGAGTTTCGGAGTTTTGGAGTATTGCAGTTTTGGAATTTTGGAGTTTTCGAGTTTCGGAGATTTGGAGTTTTGGCGTTTTGGAGATTCGGAATCTTGGAGTTTCGGAATTTTGTAGTTTTGTAGTTTTGGAGTGTCAGAGTTTTGGAGTGTTGGAGTTTTGGAGCTTTGGAGTTTTGGAGTTTTTGAGTTTTTGAGTTTTGGATTTTGACACTTTTGGAGTTTTGGAGTTTTGGAGTTTCGGAGTTTCGGAGTGTTGGAGTTTTGGAGTTTTAGAGTTTTAGAGTTTTGGAGTTTTGAAATTTTTGAGTTTCGGATTTTTGGAGTTTGGAGTTTTTAAGTTCTGGATTTTTGAGTTTTGGATTTTTGGATTTTTGGAGTTTTTGTGTTTTTGAGTTTTGGAGTTTTGGATTTTTGCACTTTTGGAGGTTTGTAGTTTTGGAGTTTTGGATTTTTGGAGCTTTGGAGGTATGGATTTTTGGATATTCAGGGTTTTGTTCCAGAATTTTGTAGTTTTGGAGTTTTGGAGTATCGGAGTTTCGGAGTTTCGAATTATTGGAGTTTTCGAGTTTTGGAATTTTTGATTTTTGGAGGTATGGATTTTTGGAGTTTCGGAGTTGTGGAGATTCGGGTTTGTGGAGTTTTGGAGTTTTGGAGTTTTGGATTTTTGCACTTTTGGAGTTTTGGAGTTTCGGAGTTTTGGAGTTTCGGAGTTTTGGAGTTTCGGAGTTGTGGAGTTTCGGAATTTTTGAGTTTTGGAGTTTTGGAGCTTCGGAGTTCCGGAGTTTCGGAGTTTCGGAGTTTTGGAGTTTCGGAGTTTCGGAGTTTTGGAGTTTCAGAGTTTTCGAGGTTCAGGGTTGTGGAGATTCTGAATTTTTGAATTTTGGAGTTTCGGAGTTTCGGAGTTTTGGAGTTTTGGAGTTTCGAATTTACAGAGTTTCGGATTTTCGGAGTTTTGGAGTTTCGGAGATTTGGAGTTTTGGCGTTTTGGAGATTCGGGGTCTTGGAGTTTCGGAATTTTGCAGTTTTGTAGTTTTGGAGTGTCGGAGTTTTGGAGTGTTGGAGTTTTGGAGTTTCGGAGTTTCGGAGTTTCGGAGTTTTGGAGTTTCAGAGTTTCAGAGTTCTGGAGGTTCAGGGTTGTGGAGTTTCGGAATTTTTGAGTTTTGGAGTTTCAGAGTTTCGGAGTTTTGGAGTTTTGCGGTTTTGGAGTTTTGGAGTTTCGAATTTTCAGTTTCGGATTTTTGGAGTTTTGGAGTTTTCGAGATTTGGAGTTTCGGCGTTTTGGAGATTCGGAGTCTTGGAGTGTCGGAATTTTGTAGTTTTGTAGTTTTGGAGTGTCGGAGTTTTGGAGTGTTGGAGTTTTGGAGCTTTGGAGTTTTGGAGTTTTTGAGTTTTTTAGTTTTGGATTTTTGCACTTTTGGAGTTTTGGAGTTTGGAGTTTCGGAGTTTTGGAGTTTCAGAGTTTTGGAGGTTCAGGGTTGTGGAGTTTCGGAATTTTTGAGTTTTGGAGTTTCGTAGTTTCGGAGTTTTGGAGAATTGCAGTTTTGGAGTTTTGGGGTTTTGGAGTTTCGAATTTTCAGAGTTTCGGATTTTTGGAGTTTTGGAGTTTCGGAGTTTCGGAGTTTTGGAGTTTCAGAGTTTTCGAGGTTCAGGGTTGTGGAGTTTCGGAATTTTTGAGTTTTGGAGTTTCGGAGTTTCGGAGTTTTGGAGTTTTGGAGTTTCGAATTTTCAGTTTCGGATTTTTGGAGTTTTGGAGTTTCGGAGATTTGGAGTTTTGGAGTTTTGGAGTTTCGGAGATTTGGAGTTTTGGCGTTTTGGAGATTCGGAATCTTGGAGTTTCGGAATTTTGTAGTTTTGTAGTTTTGGAGTGTCAGAGTTCTGGAGTGTTGGAGCTTTGGAGTTTTGGAGTTTCGAATTTTCAGTTTCGGATTTCTGGAGTTTTGGAGTTTTCGAGATTTGGAGTTTCGGCGTTTTGGAGATTCGGAGACTTGGAGTGTCGGAATTTTGTAGGTTTGTAGTTTTGGAGTGTCAGAGTTTTGGAGTGTTGGAGTTTTGGAGCTTTGGAGTTTTGGAGTTTTTGAGTTTTTTAGTTTTGGATTTTTGCACTTTTGGAGTTTTGGAGTTTCGGAGTTTCGGAGTTTTGGAGTTTCAGAGTTTTGGAGGTTCAGGGTTGTGGAGTTTCGGAATTTTTGAGTATTGGAGTTCCGGAGTTTCGGAGTTTCGGAGTTTTGGAGTTTTGCAGTTTCGGAGTTTTGGAGTTTTGGAGTTTCGGAGTTTTGGAGTTTCAGAGTTTTCGAGGTTCAGGGTTGTGGAGTTTCGGAATTTTTGAGTTTTGGAGTTTCGGAGTTTTGGAGTTTTGGTGTTTTGCAGTTTCGAATTTTCAGAGTTTCGGATTTTTGGAGTTTTGGAGTTCCGGAGATTTGGAGTTTCAGAGTTTTGGAGGTTCAGGGTTGTGGAGTTTCGGAATTTTTGAGTTTTGGAGTTTCGTAGTTTCGGAGTTTTGGAGAATTGCAGTTTTGGAGTTTTGGGGTTTTGGAGTTTCGAATTTTCAGAGTTTCAGATTTTTGGAGTTTTGGAGTTTCGGAGTTTCGGAGTTTTGGAGTTTCAGAGTTTTCGAGGTTCAGGGTTGTGGAGTTTCGGAATTTTTGAGTTTTGGAGTTTCGGAGTTTCGGAGTTTTGGAGTTTTGGAGTTTCGAATTTTCAGTTTCGGATTTTTGGAGTTTTGGAGTTTCGGAGATTTGGAGTTTTGGAGTTTTGGAGTTTCGGAGATTTGGAGTTTTGGCGTTTTGGAGATTCGGAATCTTGGAGTTTCGGAATTTTGTAGTTTTGTAGTTTTGGAGTGTCAGAGTTCTGGAGTGTTGGAGCTTTGGAGTTTTGGAGTTTCGAATTTTCAGTTTCGGATTTCTGGAGTTTTGGAGTTTTCGAGATTTGGAGTTTCGGCGTTTTGGAGATTTGGAGACTTGGAGTGCCGGAATTTTGTAGTTTTGTAGTTTTGGAGTGTCGGAGTTTTGGAGTGTTGGAGTTTTGGAGCTTTGGAGTTTTGGAGTTTTTGAGTTTTTTTGTTTTGGATTTTTGCACTTTTGGAGTTTTGGAGTTTTGGAGTTTCGGAGTTTCGGAGTTTTGGAGTTTCAGAGTTTTGGAGGTTCAGGGTTGTGGAGTTTCGGAATTTTTGAGTATTGGAGTTCCTGAGTTTCGGAGTTTCGGAGTTTTGGAGTTTTGCAGTTTCGGAGTTTTGGAGTTTTGGTGTTTCGGAGTTTTGGAGTTTCAGAGTTTTCGAGGTTCAGGGTTGTGGAGTTTCGGAATTTTTGAGTTTTGGAGTTTCGGAGTTTTGGAGTTTTGGTGTTTTGGAGTTTCGAATTTTCAGAGTTTCGGATTTTTGGAGTTTTGGAGTTCCGGAGATTTGGAGTTTCAGAGTTTTGGAGGTTCAGGGTTGTGGAAGTTTCGGAATTTTTGAGTTTTGGAGTTTCGGAGTTTTGGAGTTTTGGAGTTTCGGAGTTTCAGAGTTTTCGAGGTTCAGGGTTGTGGAGTTTCGGAATTTTTGAGTTTTGGAGTTTCGGAGTTTCGGAGTTTTGGAGTTTTGGAGTTTCAGAGTTTTGGAGGTTCAGGGTTGTGGAGTTTCGGAATTTTTGAGTTTTGGAGTTTCGGAGTTTCGTAGTTTTGGAGTATTGCAGTTTTGGAATTTTGGAGTTTTGGAGTTTCGAATTTTCAGAGTTTCGGATTTTTGGAGTTTTGGAGTGTTGGAGTTTTGGAGCTTTGGAGTTTTTGAGTTTTTGAGTTTTGGATTTTGACACTTTTGGAGTTTTGGAGTTTTGGAGTTTTGGAGTTTTGGAGTTTCGGAGTTTCGGAGTTTCGGAGTTTTGGAGTTTCAGAGTTTTGGAGGTTCAGGGTTGTGGAATTTCGGAATTTTTGAGTTTTGGAGTTTCGGAGTTTTGGAGTTTTGGAGTTTTGGAGTTTCGGAGTTTTGGAGTTTCAGAGTTTTCGAGGTTCAGGGTTGTGGAGTTTCGGAATTTTTGAGTTTTGGAGTTTTGGAGTTTCGGAGTTCCGGAGTTTCGAAGTTTCGGAGTTTTGGAGTTTTGCAGTTTCGGAGTTTTGGAGTTTTGGAGTTTCGGAGATTTGGAGTTTTGGCGTTTTGGAGATTCGGGGTATTGGAGTTTCGGAATTTTGCAGTTTTGTAGTTTTGGAGTGTCGGAGTTTTGGACTGTTGGAGTTTCGGAGTTTCGGAGTTTTGGAGTTTCAGAGTTTTCGAGGTTCAGGGTTGTGGAGTTTCGGAATTTTTGAGTTTTGGAGTTTCGGAGTTTCGGAGTTTTGGAGTTTTGGAGTTTCGAATTTTCAGTTTCGGATTTTTGGAGTTTTGGAGTTTCGGAGATTTGGAGTTTTGGAGTTTTGGAGTTTCGGAGATTTGGAGTTTTGGCGTTTTGGAGATTCGGAATCTTGGAGTTTCGGAATTTTGTAGTTTTGTAGTTTTGGAGTGTCAGAGTTCTGGAGTGTTGGAGCTTTAGAGTTTTGGAGTTTCGAATTTTCAGTTTCGGATTTCTTGAGTTTTGGAGTTTTCGAGATTTGGAGTTTCGGCGTTTTGGAGATTCGGAGACTTGGAGTGTCGGAATTTTGTAGTTTTGTAGTTTTGGAGTGTCGGAGTTTTGGAGTGTTGGAGTTTTGGAGCTTTGGAGTTTTGGAGTTTTTGAGTTTTTTAGTTTTGGATTTTTGCACTTTTGGAGTTTTGGAGTTTTGGAGTTTCGGAGTTTCGGAGTTTTGGAGTTTCAGAGTTTTGGAGGTTCAGGGTTGTGGAGTTTCGGAATTTTTGAGTATTGGAGTTCCGGAGTTTCGGAGTTTCGAGTTTTGAAGTTTTGCAGTTTCGGAGTTTTGGAGTTTTGGAGTTTCGGAGTTTTGGAGTTTCAGAGTTTTCGAGGTTCAGGGTTGTGGAGTTTCGGAATTTTTGAGTTTTGGAGTTTCGGAGTTTCGGAGTTTTGGAGTTTTGCGGTTTTGGAGTTTTGGAGTTTCGAATTTTCAGTTTCGGATTTTTGGAGTTTTGGAGTTTTCGAGATTTGGAGTTTCGGCGTTTTGGAGATTCGGAGTCTTGGAGTGTCGGAATTTTGTAGTTTTGTAGTTTTGGAGTGTCGGAGTTTTGGAGTGTTGGAGTTTTGGAGCTTTGGAGTTTTGGAGTTTTTGAGTTTTTTAGTTTTGGATTTTTGCACTTTTGGAGTTTTGGAGTTTTGGAGTTTCGGTGTTTCAGAGTTTTGGAGTTTCAGAGTTTTGGAGGTTCAGGGTTGTGGAGTTTCGGAATTTTTGAGTTTTGGAGTTTCGGAGTTTTGGAGTTTTGGAGTTTCGGAGTTTTGGAGTTTTGGTGTTTTGGAGTTTCGAATTTTCAGAGTTTCGGATTTTTGGAGTTTTGGAGTTCCGGAGATTTGGAGTTTCAGAGTTTTGGAGGTTCAGGGTTGTGGAGTTTCGGAATTTTTGAGTTTTGGAGTTTCGGAGTTTTGGAGTTTTGGAGTTTCGGAGTTTCGGAGTTTTGGAGTTTCAGAGTTTTCGAGGTTCAGGGTTGTGGAGTTTCGGAATTTTTGAGTTTTGGAGTTTTGGAGTTTTGGAGTTTCGAATTTTCAGAGTTTGGAATTTTTGGAGTTTTGGAGTTTTGGAGATTTGGAGTTTTGGCATTTTGGACATTCGGAATCTTGGAGTTTCGGAATTTTGTAGTTTTGTAGTTTTGGAGTGTCGGAGTTTTGGAGTGTTGGAGTTTTGGAGCTTTGGAGTTTTGGAGTTTTTGAGTTTTGGAGTTTTGGATTTTTGCACTTTTGGAGTTTTGGAGTTTTGGAGTTTCAGAGTTTCGGAGTTTTGGAGTTTCAGAGCTTTGGAGGTTCAGGGTTGTGGAGTTTCGGAATTTTTGAGTTTTGGAGTTTCGGAGTTTCGGAGTTTTGGAGTATTGCAGTTTTGGAATTTTGGAGTTTTCGAGTTTCGGAGATTTGGAGTTTTGGCGTTTTGGAGATTCGGAATCTTGGAGTTTCGGAATTTTGTAGTTTTGTAGTTTTGGAGTGTCAGAGTTTTGGAGTGTTGGAGTTTTGGAGCTTTGGAGTTTTGGAGTTTTTGAGTTTTTGAGTTTTGGATTTTGACACTTTTGGAGTTTTGGAGTTTTGGAGTTTCGGAGTTTCGGAGTGTTGGAGTTTTGGAGTTTTAGAGTTTTAGAGTTTTGGAGTTTTGAAATTTTTGAGTTTCGGATTTTTTGAGTTTGGAGTTTTTAAGTTCTGGATTTTTGAGTTTTGGATTTTTGGATTTTTGGAGTTTTCGTGTTTTTGAGTTTTGGAGTTTTGGATTTTTGCACTTTTGGAGGTTTGGAGTTTTGGAGTTTTGGATTTTTGGAGCTTTGGAGGTATGGATTTTTGGATATTCAGGGTTTTGTTCCAGAATTTTGTAGTTTTGGAGTTTTGGAGTATCGGAGTTTCGGAGTTTCGAATTATTGGAGTTTTCGAGTTTTGGAATTTTTGATTTTTGGAGGTATGGATTTTTGGAGTTTCGGAGTTGTGGAGATTCGGGTTTGTGGAGTTTTGGAGTTTTGGAGTTTTGGATTTTTGCACTTTTGGAGTTTTGGAGTTTCGGAGTTTTGGAGTTTCGGAGTTTTGGAGTTTCGGAGTTGTGGAGTTTCGGAATTTTTGAGTTTTGGAGTTTTGGAGTTTCGGAGTTCCGGAGTTTCGGAGTTTCGGAGTTTTGGAGTTTCGCAGTTTCGGAGTTTTGGAGTTTTGGAGTTTCGGAGTTTCGGAGTTTTGGAGGTTCAGGGTTGTGGAGATTCTGAATTTTTGAATTTTGGAGTTTCGGAGTTTCGGAGTTTCGAATTTACAGAGTTTCGGATTTTCGGAGTTTTGGAGTTTCGGAGATTTGGAGTTTTGGCGTTTTGGAGATTCGGGGTCTTGGAGTTTCGGAATTTTGCAGTTTTGTAGTTTTGGAGTGTCGGAGTTTTGGAGTGTTGGAGTTTTGGAGTTTCGGAGTTTCGGAGTTTCGGAGTTTCGGAGTTTTGGAGTTTCAGAGTTTCAGAGTTCTGGAGGTTCAGGGTTGTGGAGTTTCGGAATTTTTGAGTTTTGGAGTTTCAGAGTTTCGGAGTTTTGGAGTTTTGCGGTTTTGGAGTTTTGGAGTTTCGAATTTTCAGTTTCGGATTTTTGGAGTTTTGGAGTTTTCGAGATTTGGAGTTTCGGCGTTTTGGAGATTCGGAGTCTTGGAGTGTCGGAATTTTGTAGTTTTGTAGTTTTGGAGTGTCGGAGTTTTGGAGTGTTGGAGTTTTGGAGCTTTGGAGTTTTGGAGTTTTTGAGTTTTTTAGTTTTGGATTTTTGCACTTTTGGAGTTTTGGAGTTTTGGAGTTTCGGAGTTTTGGAGTTTCAGAGTTTTGGAGGTTCAGGGTTGTGGAGTTTCGGAATTTTTGAGTTTTGGAGTTTCGTAGTTTCGGAGTTTTGGAGAATTGCAGTTTTGGAGTTTTGGGGTTTTGGAGTTTCGAATTTTCAGAGTTTCGGATTTTTGGAGTTTTGGAGTTTCGGAGTTTCGGAGTTTTGGAGTTTCAGAGTTTTCGAGGTTCAGGGTTGTGGAGTTTCGGAATTTTTGAGTTTTGGAGTTTCGGAGTTTCGGAGTTTTGGAGTTTTGGAGTTTCGAATTTTCAGTTTCGGATTTTTGGAGTTTTGGAGTTTCGGAGATTTGGAGTTTTGGAGTTTTGGAGTTTCGGAGATTTGGAGTTTTGGCGTTTTGGAGATTCGGAATCTTGGAGTTTCGGAATTTTGCAGTTTTGTAGTTTTGGAGTGTCGGAGTTTTGGAGTGTTGGAGTTTCGGAGTTTCGGAGTTTTGGAGTTTCAGAGTTTTCGAGGTTCAGGGTTGTAGAGTTTCGGAATTTTTGAGTTTTGGAGTTTCGGAGTTTCGGAGTTTTGGAGTTTTGGAGTTTCGAATTTTCAGTTTCGGATTTTTGGAGTTTTGGAGTTTCGGAGATTTGGAGTTTTGGAGTTTTGGAGTTTCGGAGATATTGAGTTTTGGCGTTTTGGAGATTCGGAATCTTGGAGTTTCGGAATTTTGTAGTTTTGTAGTTTTGGAGTGTCAGAGTTCTGGAGTGTTGGAGCTTTGGAGTTTTGGAGTTTCGAATTTTCAGTTTCGGATTTCTGGAGTTTTGGAGTTTTCGAGATTTGGAGTTTCGGCGTTTTGGAGATTCGGAGACTTGGAGTGTCGGAATTTTGTAGTTTTGTAGTTTTGGAGTGTCGGAGTTTTGGAGTGTTGGAGTTTTGGAGCTTTGGAGTTTTGGAGTTTTTGAGTTTTTTAGTTTTGGATTTTTGCACTTTCGGAGTTTTGGAGTTTTGGAGTTTCGGAGTTTTGGAGTTTCAGAGTTTTGGAGGTTCAGGGTTGTGGAGTTTCGGAATTTTTGAGTATTGGAGTTCCGGAGTTTCGGAGTTTCGGAGTTTTGGAGTTTTGCAGTTTCGGAGTTTTGGAGTTTTGGAATTTCGGAGTTTTGGAGTTTCAGAGTTTTCGAGGTTCAGAATTGTGGAGTTTCGGAATTTTTGAGTTTTGGAGTTTCGGAGTTTCGGAGTTTTGGAGTTTTTGAGTTTTTTAGTTTTGGATTTTTGCACTTTTGGAGTTTTGGAGTTTTGGAGTTTCGGAGTTTTGGAGTTTCAGAGTTTTGGAGGTTCAGGGTTGTGGAGTTTCGGAATTTTTGAGTTTTGGAGTTTCGTAGTTTCGGAGTTTTGGAGAATTGCAGTTTTGGAGTTTTGGGGTTTTGGAGTTTCGAATTTTCAGAGTTTCGGATTTTTGGAGTTTTGGAGTTTCGGAGTTTCGGAGTTTTGGAGTTTCAGAGCTTTCGAGGTTCAGGGTTGTGGAGTTTTGGCGTTTTGGAGATTCGGAATCTTGGAGTTTCGGAATTTTGTAGTTTTGTAGTTTTGGAGTGTCAGAGTTTTGGAGTGTTGGAGTTTTGGAGCTTTGGAGTTTTGGAGTTTTTGAGTTTTTGAGTTTTGGATTTTGACACTTTTGGAGTTTTGGAGTTTTGGAGTTTCGGAGTTTCGGAGTGTTGGAGTTTTGGAGTTTTAGAGTTTTAGAGTTTTGGAGTTTTGAAATTTTGAGTTTCGGATTTTTGGAGTTTGGAGTTTTTAAGTTCTGGATTTTTGAGTTTTGGATTTTTGGATTTTTGGAGTTTTTGTGTTTTTGAGTTTTGGAGTTTTGGATTTTTGCACTTTTGGAGGTTTGTAGTTTTGGAGTTTTGGATTCTTGGAGCTTTGGAGGTATGGATTTTTGGATATTCAGGGTTTTGTTCCAGAATTTTGTAGTTTTGGAGTTTTGGAGTATCGGAGTTTCGGAGTTTCGAATTATTGGAGTTTTCGAGTTTTGGAATTTTTGATTTTTGGAGGTATGGATTTTTGGAGTTTCGGAGTTGTGGAGATTCGGGTTTGTGGAGTTTTGGAGTTTTGGAGTTTTGGATTTTTGCACTTTTGGAGTTTTGGAGTTTCGGAGTTTTGGAGTTTCGGAGTTTTGGAGTTTCGGAGTTGTGGAGTTTCGGAATTTTTGAGTTTTGGAGTTTTGGAGCTTCGGAGTTCCGGAGTTTCGGAGTTTCGGAGTTTTGGAGTTTCGCAGTTTCGGAGTTTTGGAGTTTTGGAGTTTCGGAGTTTCGGAGTTTTGGAGTTTCAGAGTTTTCGAGGTTCAGGGTTGTGGAGATTCTGAATTTTTGAATTTTGGAGTTTCGGAGTTTCGGAGTTTTGGAGTTTTGGAGTTTCGAATTTACAGAGTTTCGGATTTTCGGAGTTTTGGAGTTTCGGAGATTTGGAGTTTTGGCGTTTTGGAGATTCGGGGTCTTGGAGTTTCGGAATTTTGCAGTTTTGTAGTTTTGGAGTGTCGGAGTTTTGGAGTGTTGGAGTTTTGGAGTTTCGGAGTTTCGGAGTTTCGGAGTTTTGGAGTTTCAGAGTTTCAGAGTTCTGGAGGTTCAGGGTTGTGGAGTTTCAGAATTTTTGAGTTTTGGAGTTTCAGAGTTTCGGAGTTTTGGAGTTTTGCGGTTTTGGAGTTTTGGAGTTTCGAATTTTCAGTTTCGGATTTTTGGAGTTTTGGAGTTTTCGAGATTTGGAGTTTCGGCGTTTTGGAGATTCGGAGTCTTGGAGTGTCGGAATTTTGTAGTTTTGTAGTTTTGGAGTGTCGGAGTTTTGGAGTGTTGGAGTTTTGGAGCTTTGGAGTTTTGGAGTTTTTGAGTTTTTTAGTTTTGGATTTTTGCACTTTTGGAGTTTTGGAGTTTTGGAGTTTCGGAGTTTTGGAGTTTCAGAGTTTTGGAGGTTCAGGGTTGTGGAGTTTCGGAATTTTTGAGTTTTGGAGCTTCGTAGTTTCGGAGTTTTGGAGAATTGCAGTTTTGGAGTTTTGGGGTTTTGGAGTTTCGAATTTTCAGAGTTTCGGATTTTTGGAGTTTTGGAGTTTCGGAGTTTCGGAGTTTTGGAGTTTCAGAGTTTTCGAGGTTCAGGGTTGTGGAGTTTCGGAATTTTTGAGTTTTGGAGTTTCGGAGTTTCGGAGTTTTGGAGTTTTGGAGTTTCGAATTTTCAGTTTCGGATTTTTGGAGTTTTGGAGTTTCGGAGATTTGGAGTTTTGGAGTTTTGGAGTTTCGGAGATTTGGAGTTTTGGCGTTTTGGAGATTCGGAATCTTGGAGTTTCGGAATTTTGTAGTTTTGTAGTTTTGGAGTGTCAGAGTTCTGGAGTGTTGGAGCTTTGGAGTTTTGGAGTTTCGAATTTTCAGTTTCGGATTTCTGGAGTTTTGGAGTTTTCGAGATTTGGAGTTTCGGCGTTTTGGAGATTCGGAGACTTGGAGTGTCGGAATTTTGTAGTTTTGTAGTTTTGGAGTGTCAGAGTTTTGGAGTGTTGGAGTTTTGGAGCTTTGGAGTTTTGGAGTTTTTGAGTTTTTTAGTTTTGGATTTTTGCACTTTTGGAGTTTTGGAGTTTCGGAGTTTCGGAGTTTTGGAGTTTCAGAGTTTTCGAGGTTCAGGGTTGTGGAGTTTCGGAATTTTTGAGTTTTGGAGTTTCGGAGTTTTGGAGTTTTGGTGTTTTGGAGTTTCGAATTTTCAGAGTTTCGGATTTTTGGAGTTTTGGAGTTCCGGAGATTTGGAGTTTCAGAGTTTTGGAGGTTCAGGGTTGTGGAGTTTCGGAATTTTTGAGTTTTGGAGTTTCGGAGTTTTGGAGTTTTGGAGTTTCGGAGTTTCGGAGTTTCAGAGTTTTCGAGGTTCAGGGTTGTGGAGTTTCGGAATTTTTGAGTTTTGGAGTTTCGGAGTTTCGGAATTTTTGAGTTTTGGAGTTTCGGAGTTTCGGAGTTTTGGAGTATTGCAGTTTTGGAATTTTGGAGTTTTGGAGTTTCGAATTTTCAGAGTTTCGGATTTTTGGAGTTTTGGAGTGTTGGAGTTTTGGAGCTTTGGAGTTTTTGAGTTTTTGAGTTTTGGATTTTGACACTTTTGGAGTTTTGGAGTTTTGGAGTTTCGGAGTTTAGGAGTTTCGGAGTTTTGGAGTTTCAGTTTTGGAGGTTCAGGGTTGTGGAATTTCGGAATTTTTGAGTTTTGGAGTTTCGGAGTTTTGGAGTTTTGGAGTTTTGGAGTTTCGGAGTTTCGGAGTTCCGGAGTTTCGAAGTTTCGGAGTTTTGGAGTTTTGCAGTTTCGGAGTTTTGGAGTTTTGGAGTTTCGGAGATTTGGAGTTTTGGCGTTTTGGAGATTCGGGGTCTTGGAGTTTCGGAATTTTGCAGTTTTGTAGTTTTGGAGTGTCGGAGTTTTGGAGTGTTGGAGTTTCGGAGTTTCGGAGTTTTGGAGTTTCAGAGTTTTCGAGGTTCAGGGTTGTGGAGTTTCGGAATTTTTGAGTTTTGGAGTTTCGGAGTTTCGGAGTTTTGGAGTTTTGGAGTTTCGAATTTTCAGTTTCGGATTTTTGGAGTTTTGGAGTTTCGGAGATTTGGAGTTTTGGAGTTTTGGAGTTTCGGAGATTTGGAGTTTTGGCGTTTTGGAGATTCGGAATCTTGGAGTTTCGGAATTTTGTAGTTTTGTAGTTTTGGAGTGTCAGAGTTCTGGAGTGTTGGAGCTTTGGAGTTTTGGAGTTTCGAATTTTCAGTTTCGGATTTCTGGAGTTTTGGAGTTTTCGAGATTTGGAGTTTCGGCGTTTTGGAGATTCGGAGACTTGGAGTGTCGGAATTTTGCAGTTTTGTAGTTTTGGAGTGTCGGAGTTTTGGAGTGTTGGAGTTTTGGAGCTTTGGAGTTTTGGAGTTTTTGAGTTTTTTGTTTTGGATTTTTGCACTTTTGGAGTTTTGGAGTTTTGGAGTTTCGGAGTTTCGGAGTTTTGGAGTTTCAGAGTTTTGGAGGTTCAGGGTTGTGGAGTTTCGGAATTTTTGAGTATTGGAGTTCCGGAGTTTCGGAGTTTCGGAGTTTTGGAGTTTTGCAGTTTCGGAGTTTTGGAGTTTTGGAGTTTCGGAGTTTTGGAGTTTCAGAGTTTTCGAGGTTCAGGGTTGTGGAGTTTCGGAATTTTTGAGTTTTGGAGTTTCGGAGTTTCGGAGTTTTGGAGTTTTTGAGTTTTTTAGTTTTGGATTTTTGCACTTTTGGAGTTTTGGAGTTTTGGAGTTTCGGAGTTTTGGAGTTTCAGAGTTTTGGAGGTTCAGGGTTGTGGAGTTTCGGAATTTTTGAGTTTTGGAGTTTCGTAGTTTCGGAGTTTTGGAGAATTGCAGTTTTGGAGTTTTGGGGTTTTGGAGTTTCGAATTTTCAGAGTTTCGGATTTTTGGAGTTTTGGAGTTTCGGAGTTTCGGAGTTTTGGAGTTTCAGAGTTTTCGAGGTTCAGGGTTGTGGAGTTTCGGAATTTTTGAGTTTTGGAGTTTCGGAGTTTCGGAGTTTTGGAGTTTTGGAGTTTCGAATTTTCAGTTTCGGATTTTTGGAGTTTTGGAGTTTCGGAGATTTGGAGTTTTGGAGTTTTGGAGTTTCGGAGATTTGGAGTTTTGGCGTTTTGGAGATTCGGAATCTTGGAGTTTCGGAATTTTGTAGTTTTGTAGTTTTGGAGTGTCAGAGTTCTGGAGTGTTGGAGCTTTGGAGTTTTGGAGTTTCGAATTTTCAGTTTCGGATTTCTGGAGTTTTGGAGTTTTCGAGATTTGGAGTTTCGGCGTTTTGGAGATTCGGAGACTTGGAGTGTCGGAATTTTGTAGTTTTGTAGTTTTGGAGTGTCAGAGTTTTGGAGTGTTGGAGTTTTGGAGCTTTGGAGTTTTGGAGTTTTTGAGTTTTTTAGTTTTGGATTTTTGCACTTTTGGAGTTTTGGAGTTTCGGAGTTTCGGAGTTTTGGAGTTTCAGAGTTTTGGAGGTTCAGGGTTGTGGAGTTTCGGAATTTTTGAGTATTGGAGTTCCGGAGTTTCGGAGTTTCGGAGTTTTGGAGTTTTGCAGTTTCGGAGTTTTGGAGTTTTGGAGTTTCGGAGTTTTGGAGTTTCAGAGTTTTGGAGGTTCAGGGTTGTGGAGTTTCGGAATTTTTGAGTTTTGGAGTTTCGGAGTTTTGGAGTTTTGGTGTTTTGGAGTTTCGAATTTTCAGAGTTTCGGATTTTTGGAGTTTTGGAGTTCCGGAGATTTGGAGTTTCAGAGATTTGGAGGTTCAGGGTTGTGGAGTTTCGGAATTTTTGAGTTTTGGAGTTTCGGAGTTTTGGAGTTTTGGAGTTTCGGAGTTTCGGAGTTTCAGAGTTTTCGAGGTTCAGGGTTGTGGAGTTTCGGAATTTTTGAGTTTTGGAGTTTCGGAGTTTCGGAGTTTTGGAGTTTTGGAGTTTCAGAGTTTTGGAGGTTCAGGGTTGTGGAGTTTCGGAATTTTTGAGTTTTGGAGTTTCGGAGTTTCGGAGTTTTGGAGTATTGCAGTTTTGGAATTTTGGAGTTTTGGAGTTTCGAATTTTCAGAGTTTCGGATTTTTGGAGTTTTGGAGTGTTGGAGTTTTGGAGCTTTGGAGTTTTTGAGTTTTTGAGTTTTGGATTTTGACACTTTTGGAGTTTTGGAGTTTTGGAGTTTCGGAGTTTCGGAGTTTTGGAGTTTCAGTTTTGGAGGTTCAGGGTTGTGGAATTTCGGAATTTTTGAGTTTTGGAGTTTCGGAGTTTTGGAGTTTTGGAGTTTTGGAGTTTCGGAGTTTTGGAGTTTCAGAGTTTTCGAGGTTCAGGGATGTGGAGTTTCGGAATTTTTGAGTTTTGGAGTTTTGGAGTTTCGGAGTTCCGGAGTTTCGAAGTTTCGGAGTTTTGGAGTTTTGCAGTTTCGGAGTTTTGGAGTTTTGGAGTTTCGGAGATTTGGAGTTTTGGCGTTTTGGAGATTCGGGGTCTTGGAGTTTCGGAATTTTGCAGTTTTGTAGTTTTGGAGTGTCGGAGTTTTGGAGTGTTGGAGTTTCGGAGTTTCGGAGTTTTGGAGTTTCAGAGTTTTCGAGGTTCAGGGTTGTGGAGTTTCGGAATTTTTGAGTTTTGGAGTTTCGGAGTTTCGGAGTTTTGGAGTTTTGGAGTTTCGAATTTTCAGTTTCGGATTTTTGGAGTTTTGGAGTTTCGGAGATTTGGAGTTTTGGAGTTTTGGAGTTTCGGAGATTTGGAGTTTTGGCGTTTTGGAGATTCGGAATCTTGGAGTTTCGGAATTTTGTAGTTTTGTAGTTTTGGAGTGTCAGAGTTCTGGAGTGTTGGAGCTTTGGAGTTTTGGAGTTTCGAATTTTCAGTTTCGGATTTCTGGAGTTTTGGAGTTTTCGAGATTTGGAGTTTCGGCGTTTTGGAGACTCGGAGACTTGGAGTGTCGGAATTTTGTAGTTTTGTAGTTTTGGAGTGTCGGAGTTTTGGAGTGTTGGAGTTTTGGAGCTTTGGAGTTTTGGAGTTTTTGAGTTTTTTAGTTTTGGATTTTTGCACTTTTGGAGTTTTGGAGTTTTGGAGTTTCGGAGTTTCGGAGTTTTGGAGTTTCAGAGTTTTGGAGGTTCAGGGTTGTGGAGTTTCGGAATTTTTGAGTATTGGAGTTCCGGAGTTTCGGAGTTTCGGAGTTTTGGAGTTTTGCAGTTTCGGAGTTTTGGAGTTTTGGAGTTTCGGAGTTTTGGAGTTTCAGAGTTTTCGAGGTTCAGGGTTGTGGAGTTTCGGAATTTTTGAGTTTTGGAGTTTCGGAGTTTCGGAGCTTTGGAGTTTTGCGGTTTTGGAGTTTTGGAGTTTCGAATTTTCAGTTTCGGATTTTTGGAGTTTTGGAGTTTTCGAGATTTGGAGTTTCGGCGTTCTGGAGATTCGGAGTCTTGGAGTGTCGGAATTTTGTAGTTTTGTAGTTTTGAAGTGTCGGAGTTTTGGAGTGTTGGAGTTTCGAATTTTCAGTTTCGGATTTTTGGAGTTTTGGAGTTTCGGAGATTTGGAGTTTTGGAGTTTTGGAGTTTCGGAGATTTGGAGTTTTGGCGTTTTGGAGATTCGGAATCTTGGAGTTTCGGAATTTTGTAGTTTTGTAGTTTTGGAGTGTCAGAGTTCTGGAGTGTTGGAGCTTTGGAGTTTTGGAGTTTCGAATTTTCAGTTTCGGATTTCTGGAGTTTTGGAGTTTTCGAGATTTGGAGTTTCGGCGTTTTGGAGATTCGGAGACTTGGAGTGTCGGAATTTTGTAGTTTTGTAGTTTTGGAGTGTCAGAGTTTTGGAGTGTTGGAGTTTTGGAGCTTTGGAGTTTTGGAGTTTTTGAGTTTTTTAGTTTTGGATTTTTGCACTTTTGGAGTTTTGGAGTTTCGGAGTTTCGGAGTTTTGGAGTTTCAGAGTTTTGGAGGTTCAGGGTTGTGGAGTTTCGGAATTTTTGAGTATTGGAGTTCCGGAGTTTCGGAGTTTCGGAGTTTTGGAGTTTTGCAGTTTCGGAGTTTTGGAGTTTTGGAGTTTCGGAGTTTTGGAGTTTCAGAGTTTTGGAGGTTCAGGGTTGTGGAGTTTCGGAATTTTTGAGTTTTGGAGTTTCGGAGTTTTGGAGTTTTGGTGTTTTGGAGTTTCGAATTTTCAGAGTTTCGGATTTTTGGAGTTTTGGAGTTCCGGAGATTTGGAGTTTCAGAGATTTGGAGGTTCAGGGTTGTGGAGTTTCGGAATTTTTGAGTTTCGGAATTTTTGAGTTTTGGAGTTTCGGAGTTTCGGAGTTTTGGAGTATTGCAGTTTTGGAATTTTGGAGTTTTGGAGTTTCGAATTTTCAGAGTTTCGGATTTTTGGAGTTTTGGAGTGTTGGAGTTTTGGAGCTTTGGAGTTTTTGAGTTTTTGAGTTTTGGATTTTGACACTTTTGGAGTTTTGGAGTTTTGGAGTTTCGGAGTTTCGGAGTTTTGGAGTTTCAGTTTTGGAGGTTCAGGGTTGTGGAATTTCGGAATTTTTGAGTTTTGGAGTTTCGGAGTTTTGGAGTTTTGGAGTTTTGGAGTTTCGGAGTTTTGGAGTTTCAGAGTTTTCGAGGTTCAGGGATGTGGAGTTTCGGATTTTTTGAGTTTTGGAGTTTTGGAGTTTCGGAGTTCCGGAGTTTCGAAGTTTCGGAGTTTTGGAGTTTTGCAGTTTCGGAGTTTTGGAGTTTTGGAGTTTCGGAGATTTGGAGTTTTGGCGTTTTGGAGATTCGGGGTCTTGGAGTTTCGGAATTTTGCAGTTTTGTAGTTTTGGAGTGTCGGAGTTTTGGAGTGTTGGAGTTTCGGAGTTTCGGAGTTTTGGAGTTTCAGAGTTTTCGAGGTTCAGGGTTGTGGAGTTTCGGAATTTTTGAGTTTTGGAGTTTCGGAGTTTCGGAGTTTTGGAGTTTTGGAGTTTCGAATTTTCAGTTTCGGATTTTTGGAGTTTTGGAGTTTCGGAGATTTGGAGTTTTGGAGTTTTGGAGTTTCGGAGATTTGGAGTTTTGGCGTTTTGGAGATTCGGAATCTTGGAGTTTCGGAATTTTGTAGTTTTGTAGTTTTGGAGTGTCAGAGTTCTGGAGTGTTGGAGCTTTGGAGTTTTGGAGTTTCGAATTTTCAGTTTCGGATTTCTGGAGTTTTGGAGTTTTCGAGATTTGGAGTTTCGGCGTTTTGGAGACTCGGAGACTTGGAGTGTCGGAATTTTGTAGTTTTGTAGTTTTGGAGTGTCGGAGTTTTGGAGTGTTGGAGTTTTGGAGCTTTGGAGTTTTGGAGTTTTTGAGTTTTTTAGTTTTGGATTTTTGCACTTTTGGAGTTTTGGAGTTTTGGAGTTTCGGAGTTTCGGAGTTTTGGAGTTTCAGAGTTTTGGAGGTTCAACCCTCAGGGTTGTGGAGTTTCGGAATTTTTGAGTATTGGAGTTCCGGAGTTTCGGAGTTTCGGAGTTTTGGAGTTTTGCAGTTTCGGAGTTTTGGAGTTTTGGAGTTTCGGAGTTTTGGAGTTTCAGAGTTTTCGAGGTTCAGGGTTGTGGAGTTTCGGAATTTTTGAGTTTTGGAGTTTCGGAGTTTCGGAGCTTTGGAGTTTTGCGGTTTTGGAGTTTTGGAGTTTCGAATTTTCAGTTTCGGATTTTTGGAGTTTTGGAGTTTTCGAGATTTGGAGTTTCGGCGTTCTGGAGATTCGGAGTCTTGGAGTGTCGGAATTTTGTAGTTTTGTAGTTTTGAAGTGTCGGAGTTTTGGAGTGTTGGAGTTTCGAATTTTCAGTTTCGGATTTTTGGAGTTTTGGAGTTTCGGAGATTTGGAGTTTTGGAGTTTTGGAGTTTCGGAGATTTGGAGTTTTGGCGTTTTGGAGATTCGGAATCTTGGAGTTTCGGAATTTTGTAGTTTTGTAGTTTTGGAGTGTCAGAGTTCTGGAGTGTTGGAGCTTTGGAGTTTTGGAGTTTCGAATTTTCAGTTTCGGATTTCTTGAGTTTTGGAGTTTTCGAGATTTGGAGTTTCGGCGTTTTGGAGATTCGGAGACTTGGAGTGTCGGAATTTTGTAGTTTTGTAGTTTTGGAGTGTTGGAGTTTTGGAGCTTTGGAGTTTTGGAGTTTTTGAGTTTTTTAGTTTTGGATTTTTGCACTTTTGGAGTTTTGGAGTTTTGGAGTTTCGGAGCTTCGGAGTTTTGGAGTTTCAGAGTTTTGGAGGTTCAGGGTTGTGGAGTTTCGGAATTTTTGAGTATTGGGAGGCGGAGACGGTTCCCGAAGATTGGAAACACGCCGAAGTAATAATGATACCTAAACCTGGTAAAAAGCTACAAATTGAAAACCTCAGGCCCATATCACTCACGTCGTGCCTTGGCAAACTTTACGAACGGGTGGTAACTTTAAGACTGCAAAATTACATGGAAGACAACGACTGTGTACCACATACCATGTTCGGCTTCAGAGCGAAGCTCTCGACGCAGGACGTTCTCCTCCAAATACAAGAAGATGTCCTGCGAAACGTACCTCGGACGGGAGAAAATGTCATAATGGCCCTGGACATCAAAGGGGCATTCGATAACGTCAGCCACGAAGCGATCCTTACGGGCCTAGACAAGCTGGATTGCGGGCGCAGAATCCACGGCTTCGTCAAAGCCTTCCTGTCCGACAGAACTGCCACCATCGGCATAGGAGACCTTCGATCGGACAAAATTCGCACTCCAAATAAGGGAACACCCCAAGGGTCAGTTATCTCCCCCTTACTTTTCAACATAGCTATGATAGGCCTAGCTCGAAAACTAGAGAACATCGAAGGCATCAGGCATGCAATGTATGCTGACGATATAACAGTCTGGACAAACACGGGTTGTCTCGGAGAGAAGGAAGAAAGGCTACAGCAAGCGGCCTCTTGTGTAGAGCGATACCTCGCAGAAAGAGGACTCGCATGCTCGACCGAGAAATCGGAACTGCTGAGAGTCTGGAGAGGCAAGCAAAACCGGACCGTCCCAACCAACGAGGACCTAAAACTCAACGTCTACCTTGACGGGACACCCATACCCGAAAAGACAACAATAAGAATTTTAGGCATGTGGGTTCAATCCAACCAGCGCAGTACTCACACTTTTACCCTGCTCAAAGCAACAACACTACAAGTCTCACGCATGATCACCCGCATCACCAACAGGCGACATGGCATGCGTGAAGAGGACACACTCAAACTAGTCAGAAGCCTTGTAGTTAGTAGAATCACGTACAGCCTACCCTACCAGTGCCTCAACAAAAACGAAATACAACAAGCGGATGCCCTGCTACGCAAAGCGTATAAGACAGCGCTCCGACTTCCGCGCAACACGTCAACCGATAAACTCATGGCCCTGGGATTACATAACACCTTTGAGGAGCTACGAGAGGCGCAGCTTGAGTCGCAAAAACTCAGGCTGTTGCAGACAACGACTGGAAGAGCGCTCCTGCAGAGGCTCGGATACCGCGAGCAGATGCGAGAAATGACGAGGACGGCAACGATCCCCGACGAGCTTCGCAAGACCCTCAAGGTAGCGCCAATACCAAAAAACATGGATCCCAACCTCCATCGAGGCAGAAGAGAAGCGAGGGCCGACTTCATCGAAAGAACATACGCTCCTCAAGCCACGACCGTGTATGCAGACGCGTCTTGGAGAGGAGGAGACACCAAAATCGCTGTGGCGGCGGTGGTCGATTCGTCTTTACGCGAAATGACCAGCGCGTCTCTCCGAGGCTGCACAGCTGCAGAGTCCGAGGAAGTAGCCGTTGCTCTAGCGGTGGCGGAGGGCTATAGAACCGGGCGGTCGCTAACAATACTCACCGACTCTCAAACAGCCTGCCGAAATTACATGAATGGCAGGATAGGTCGTCACGCGCTCCGTATACTCCTCGCAGCGAGCGACAGAATTAAAAACCAGGAAGAACAAAGCGACAAGATCCCACACAAAATTGTGTGGGTACCGGGGCACACGGGGGTGGCAGGGAACCAAGAGGCCGACAGGATAGCTCGAGGATACATTACTTTCCGAGCATCCGATGAGCCCGCGGAACTCGCGCCAGCACCCAGGGATTACTCGGCCATACTACAAAACTACAGAGGCAGAAGATTGCGGTATCCCCCACCGCACAAATCTCTCAGCAGAGAGGAAGCTGTCACTTGGAGACAATTACAAACAGGCTCTTTCCCAAACCTACATATACTAAACAAAATGCACCCTACCATATACGCGGACAAATGTCCCTGGTGCGACGGAAAACCTACTCTCTATCACATCACATGGGCCTGCCAAAAGATAGACGTGGTCCCCAAAATACAAAACCCGAGTGCGGAGCAGTGGGAGACTCTGCTGTCTAGCGACCGCTGTGAAGACCAAGAAGGTCTGGTACAGCGAGCTCAACGGGCGGCAGTGGCCAGCGGAGCCCTGGACTGAGGGCAACCGACCACTGATTAGAGGCGGACGACTTCGACAGAGAAGACTCCTGGGGGTAAAATCAAGGAGAAAACGTCTCTGAAGATGCTCCCAAACCGCAGGAAAAAGGACTAGAGTAAAATAAAGTTTTTCCTTCCTTCCTCCTTCCTTCCTTGAGTATTGGAGTTCCGGAGTTTCGGAGTTTCGGAGTTTTGGAGTTTTGCAGTTTCGGAGTTTTGGAGTTTTGGAGTTTCGGAGTTTTGGAGTTTCAGAGTTTTCGAGGTTCAGGGTTGTGGAGTTTCGGAATTTTTGAGTTTTGGAGTTTCGGAGTTTCGGAGTTTTGGAGTTTTGCGGTTTTGGAGTTTTGGAGTTTCGAATTTTCAGTTTCGGATTTTTGGAGTTTTGGAGTTTTCGAGATTTGGAGTTTCGGCGTTTTGGAGATTCGGAGTCTTGGAGTGTCGGAATTTTGTAGTTTTGTAGTTTTGGAGTGTCGGAGTTTTGGAGTGTTGGAGTTTTGGAGCTTTGGAGTTTTGGAGTTTTTGAGTTTTTTAGTTTTGGATTTTTGCACTTTTGGAGTTTTGGAGTTTTGGAGTTTCGGTGTTTCGGAGTTTTGGAGTTTCAGAGTTTTGGAGGTTCAGGGTTGTGGAGTTTCGGAATTTTTGAGTTTTGGAGTTTCGGAGTTTGGGAGTTTTGGTGTTTTGGAGTTTCGAATTTTCAGAGTTTCGGATTTTTGGAGTTTTGGAGTTCCGGAGATTTGGAGTTTCAGAGTTTTGGAGGTTCAGGGTTGTGGAGTTTCGGAATTTTTGAGTTTTGGAGTTTCGGAGTTTTGGAGTTTTGGAGTTTCGGAGTTTCGGAGTTTTGGAGTTTCAGAGTTTTCGAGGTTCAGGGTTGTGGAGTTTCGGAATTTTTGAGTTTTGGAGTTTTGGAGTTTTGGAGTTTCGAATTTTCAGAGTTTGGAATTTTTGGAGTTTTGGAGTTTTGGAGATTTGGAGTTTTGGCATTTTGGACATTCGGAATCTTGGAGTTTCGGAATTTTGTAGTTTTGTAGTTTTGGAGTGTCGGAGTTTTGGAGTGTTGGAGTTTTGGAGCTTTGGAGTTTTGGAGTTTTGGATTTTTGCACTTTTGGAGTTTTGGAGTTTCAGAGTTTCTAAGTTTCGGAGTTTTGGAGTTTCAGAGCTTTGGAGGTTCAGGGTTGTGGAGTTTCGGAATTTTTGAGTTTTGGAGTTTCGGAGTTTCGGAGTTTTGGAGTATTGCAGTTTTGGAATTTTGGAGTTTTCGAGTTTCGGAGATTTGGAGTTTTGGCGTTTTGGAGATTCGGAATCTTGGAGTTTCGGAATTTTGTAGTTTTGTAGTTTTGGAGTGTCAGAGTTTTGGAGCTTTGGAGTTTTGGAGTTTTTGAGTTTTTGAGTTTTGGATTTTGACACTTTTGGAGTTTTGGAGTTTTGGAGTTTCGGAGTTTCGGAGTTTCGGAGTGTTGGAGTTTTGGAGTTTTAGAGTTTTAGAGTTTTGGAGTTTTGAAATTTTTGAGTTTCGGATTTTTGGAGTTTGGAGTTTTTAAGTTCTGGATTTTTGAGTTTTGGATTTTTGGATTTTTGGAGTTTTTGTGTTTTTGAGTTTTGGAGTTTTGGATTTTTGCACTTTTGGAGGTTTGGAGTTTTGGAGTTTTGGATTTTTGGAGCTTTGGAGGTATGGATTTTTGGATATTCAGGGTTTTGTTCCAGAATTTTGTAGTTTTGGAGTTTTGGAGTATCGGAGTTTCGGAGTTTCGAATTATTGGAGTTTTCGAGTTTTGGAATTTTTGATTTTTGGAGGTATGGATTTTTGGAGTTTCGGAGTTGTGGAGATTCGGGTTTGTGGAGTTTTGGAGTTTTGGAGTTTTGGATTTTTGCACTTTTGGAGTTTTGGAGTTTCGGAGTTTTGGAGTTTCGGAGTTGTGGAGTTTCGGAATTTTTGAGTTTTGGAGTTTTGGAGTTTCGGAGTTTCGGAGTTCCGGAGTTTCGGAGTTTCGGAGTTTTGGAGTTTCGCAGTTTCGGAGTTTTGGAGTTTTGGAGTTTCGGAGTTTCGGAGTTTTGGAGTTTCAGAGTTTTCGAGGTTCAGGGTTGTGGAGATTCTGAATTTTTGAATTTTGGAGTTTCGGAGTTTCGGAGTTTTGGAGTTTTGGAGTTTCGAATTTACAGAGTTTCGGATTTTCGGAGTTTTGGAGTTTCGGAGATTTGGAGTTTTGGCGTTTTGGAGATTCGGGGTCTTGGAGTTTCGGAATTTTGCAGTTTTGTAGTTTTGGAGTGTCGGAGTTTTGGAGTGTTGGAGTTTTGGAGTTTCGGAGTTTCGGAGTTTCGGAGTTTCGGAGTTTTGGAGTTTCAGAGTTTCAGAGTTCTGGAGGTTCAGGGTTGTGGAGTTCCGGAATTTTTGAGTTTTGGAGTTTCAGAGTTTCGGAGTTTTGGAGTTTTGCGGTTTTGGAGTTTTGGAGTTTCGAATTTTCAGTTTCGGATTTTTGGAGTTTTGGAGTTTTCGAGATTTGGAGTTTCGGCGTTTTGGAGATTCGGAGTCTTGGAGTGTCGGAATTTTGTAGTTTTGTAGTTTTGGAGTGTCGGAGTTTTGGAGTGTTGGAGTTTTGGAGCTTTGGAGTTTTGGAGTTTTTGAGTTTTTTAGTTTTGGATTTTTGCACTTTTGGAGTTTTGGAGTTTCGGAGTTTCGGAGTTTTGGAGTTTCAGAGTTTTCGAGGTTCAGGGTTGTGGAGTTTCGGAATTTTTGAGTTTTGGAGTTTCGGAGTTTCGGAGTTTTGGAGTTTTGGAGTTTCGAATTTTCAGTTTCGGATTTTTGGAGTTTTGGAGTTTCGGAGATTTGGAGTTTTGGAGTTTTGGAGTTTCGGAGATTTGGAGTTTTGGCGTTTTGGAGATTCGGAATCTTGGAGTTTCGGAATTTTGTAGTTTTGTAGTTTTGGAGTGTCAGAGTTCTGGAGTGTTGGAGCTTTGGAGTTTTGGAGTTTCGAATTTTCAGTTTCGGATTTCTGGAGTTTTGGAGTTTTCGAGATTTGGAGTTTCGGCGTTTTGGAGATTCGGAGACTTGGAGTGTCGGAATTTTGTAGTTTTGTAGTTTTGGAGTGTCAGAGTTTTGGAGTTTTGGAGTTTTGGAGTTTTGGAGTTTCGGAGTTTCGGAGTTTTGGAGTTTCAGAGTTTTGGAGGTTCAGGGTTGTGGAGTTTCGGAATTTTTGAGTATTGGAGTTCCGGTGTTTCGGAGTTTCGGAGTTTTGGAGTTTTGCAGTTTCGGAGTTTTGGAGTTTTGGAGTTTCGGAGTTTTCGAGGTTCAGGGTTGTGGAGTTTCGGAATTTTTGAGTTTTGGAGTTTTGGTGTTTTGGAGTTTCGAATTTTCAGAGTTTCGGATTTTTGGAGTTTTGGAGTTCCGGAGATTTGGAGTTTCAGAGTTTTGGAGGTTCAGGGTTGTGGAGTTTCGGAATTTTTGAGTTTTGGAGTTTCGGAGTTTTGGAATTTTGGAGTTTCGGAGTTTCGGAGTTTCAGAGTTTTCGAGGTTCAGGGTTGTGGAGTTTCGGAATTTTTGAGTTTTGGAGTTTCGGAGTTTCGGAGTTTTGGAGTTTTGGAGTTTCAGAGTTTTGGAGGTTCAGGGTTGTGGAGTTTCGGAATTTTTGAGTTTTGGAGTTTCGGAGTTTCGGAGTTTTGGAGTGTTGCAGTTTTGGAATTTTGGAGTTTTTGAGTTTTTGAGTTTTGGATTTTGACACTTTTGGAGTTTTGGAGTTTTGGAGTTTCGGAGTTTCGGAGTTTCGGAGTTTTGGAGTTTCAGTTTTGGAGGTTCAGGGTTGTGGAATTTCGGAATTTTTGAGTTTTGGAGTTTCGGAGTTTTGGAGTTTTGGAGTTTTGGAGTTTTGGAGTTTCGGAGTTTTGGAGTTTCAGAGTTTTCGAGGTTCAGGGTTGTGGAGTTTCGGAATTTTTGAGTTTTGGAGTTTTGGAGTTTCGGAGTTCCGGAGTTTCGAAGTTTCGGAGTTTTCGAGTTTTGCAGTTTCGGAGTTTTGGAGTTTTGGAGTTTCGGAGATTTGGAGTTTTGGCGTTTTGGAGATTCGGGGTCTTGGAGTTTCGGAATTTTGCAGTTTTGTAGTTTTGGAGTGTCGGAGTTTTGGAGTGTTGGAGTTTCGGAGTTTCGGAGTTTTGGAGTTTCAGAATTTTCGAGGTTCAGGGTTGTGGAGTTTCGGAATTTTTGAGTTTTGGAGTTTCGGAGTTTCGGAGTTTTGGAGTTTTGGAGTTTCGAATTTTCAGTTTCGGATTTTTGGAGTTTTGGAGTTTCGGAGATTTGGAGTTTTGGAGTTTTGGAGTTTCGGAGATTTGGAGTTTTGGCGTTTTGGAGATTCGGAATCTTGGAGTTTCGGAATTTTGTAGTTTTGTAGTTTTGGAGTGTCAGAGTTCTGGAGTGTTGGAGCTTTGGAGTTTTGGAGTTTCGAATTTTCAGTTTCGGATTTCTGGAGTTTTGGAGTTTTCGAGATTTGGAGTTTCGGCGTTTTGGAGATTCGGAGACTTGGAGTGTCGGAATTTTGTAGTTTTGTAGTTTTGGAGTGTCGGAGTTTTGGAGTGTTGGAGTTTTGGAGCTTTGGAGTTTTGGAGTTTTTGAGTTTTTTAGTTTTGGATTTTTGCACTCTTGGAGTTTTGGAGTTTTCGAGTTTCGGAGTTTCGGAGTTTTGGAGTTTCAGAGTTTTGGAGGTTCAGGGTTGTGGAGTTTCGGAATTTTTGAGTATTGGAGTTCCGGAGTTTCGGAGTTTCGGAGTTTTGGAGTTTTGCAGTTTCGGAGTTTTGGAGTTTTGGAGTTTCGGAGTTTTGGAGTTTCAGAGTTTTCGAGGTTCAGGGTTGTGGAGTTTCGGAATTTTTGAGTTTTGGAGTTTCGGAGTTTCGGAGTTTTGGAGTTTTGCGGTTTTGGAGTTTTGGAGTTTCGAATTTTCAGTTTCGGATTTTTGGAGTTTTGGAGTTTTCGAGATTTGGAGTTTCGGCGTTCTGGAGATTCGGAGTCTTGGAGTGTCGGAATTTTGTAGTTTTGTAGTTTTGAAGTGTCGGAGTTTTGGAGTGTTGGAGTTTTGGAGCTTTGGAGTTTTGGAGTTTTTGAGTTTTTTAGTTTTGGATTTTTGCACTTTTGGAGTTTTGGAGTTTTGGAGTTTCGGAGTTTCGGAGTTTTGGAGTTTCAGAGTTTTGGAGGTTCAGGGTTGTGGAGTTTCGGAATTTTTGAGTTTTGGAGTTTCGGAGTTTTGGAGTTTTGGAGAATTGCAGTTTTGGAGTTTTGGGGTTTTGGAGTTTCGAATTTTCAGAGTTTCGGAGTTTTGGAGTTTCGGAGTTTCGGAGTTTTGGAGTTTCAGACTTTTCGAGGTTCAGGGTTGTGGAATTTCGGAATTTTTGAGTTTTGGAGTTTCGGAGTTCCGGAGTTTCGGAGTTTTGGAGTTTCAGAGTTTTCGAGGTTCAGGGTTGTGGAGTTTCGGAATTTTTGAGTTTTGGAGTTTCGGAGTTTTGGAGTTTTGGTGTTTTGGAGTTTCGAATTTTCAGAGTTTCGGATTTTTGGAGTTTTGGAGTTCCGGAGATTTGGAGTTTCAGAGTTTGGAGGTTCAGGGTTGTGGAGTTTCGGAATTTTTGAGTTTTGGAGTTTCGGAGTTTTGGAGTTTTGGAGTTTCGGAGTTTCGGAGTTTTGGAGTTTCAGAGTTTTCGAGGTTCAGGGTTGTGGAGTTTCGGAATTTTTGAGTTTTGGAGTTTTGGAGTTTTGGAGTTTTGGAGTTTTGGAGTTCCGAATTTTCAGAGTTTGGAATTTTTGGAGTTTTGGAGTTTTGGAGATTTGGAGTTTTGGCATTTTGGACATTCGGAATCTTGGAGTTTCGGAATTTTGTAGTTTTGTAGTTTTGGAGTGTCGGAGTTTTGGAGTGTTGGAGTTTTGGAGCTTTGGAGTTTTGGAGTTTTTGAGTTTTTTAGTTTTGGATTTTTGCACTTTTGGAGTTTTGGAGTTTTGGAGTTTCGGAGTTTCGGAGTTTTGGAGTTTCAGAGTTTTGGAGGTTCAGGGTTGTGGAGTTTCGGAATTTTTGAGTATTGGAGTTCCGGAGTTTCGGAGTTTCGGAGTTTTGGAGTTTTGCAGTTTCGGAGTTTTGGAGTTTTGGAGTTTCGGAGTTTTGGAGTTTCAGAGTTTTCGAGGTTCAGGGTTGTGGAGTTTCGGAATTTTTGAGTTTTGGAGTTTCGGAGTTTTGGAGTTTTGGTGTTTTGGAGTTTCGAATTTTCAGAGTTTCGGATTTTTGGAGTTTTGGAGTTTCGGAGTTTCGGAGTTTTGGGGTTTCAGAGTTTTGGAGGTTCAGGGTTGTGGAATTTGGGAATTTTTGAGTTTTGGAGTTTCGGAGTTTTGGAGTTTTGGAGTTTTGGAGTTTCGGAGTTTTGGAGTTTCAGAGTTTTCGAGGTTCAGGGTTGTGGAGTTTCGGAATTTTTGAGTTTTGGAGTTTCAGAGTTTGGGAGTTTTGGAGTTTTGCGGTTTTGGAGTTTTGGAGTTTCGAATTTTCAGTTTCGGATTTTTGGAGTTTTGGAGTTTTCGAGATTTGGAGTTTCGGCGTTTTGGAGATTCGGAGTCTTGGAGTGTCGGAATTTTGTAGTTTTGTAGTTTTGGAGTGTCGGAGTTTTGGAGTGTTGGAGTTTTGGAGCTTTGGAGTTTTGGAGTTTTTGAGTTTTTTAGTTTTGGATTTTTGCACTTTTGGAGTTTTGGAGTTTTGGAGTTTCGGAGTTTTGGAGTTTCAGAGTTTTGGAGATTCAGGGTTGTGGAGTTTCGGAATTTTTGAGTTTTGGAGTTTCGTAGTTTCGGAGTTTTGGAGAATTGCAGTTTTGGAGTTTTGGGGTTTTTGAGTTTCGAATTTTCAGAGTTTCGGATTTTTGGAGTTTTGGAGTTTCGGAGTTTCGGAGTTTTGGAGTTTCAGAGTTTTCGAGGTTCAGGGTTGTGGAGTTTCGGAATTTTTGAGTTTTGGAGTTTCGGAGTTTCGGAGTTTTGGAGTTTTGGAGTTTCGAATTTTCAGTTTCGGATTTTTGGAGTTTTGGAGTTTCGGAGATTTGGAGTTTTGGAGTTTTGGAGTTTCGGAGATTTGGAGTTTTGGCGTTTTGGAGATTCGGAATCTTGGAGTTTCGGAATTTTGTAGTTTTGTAGTTTTGGAGTGTCAGAGTTCTGGAGTGTTGGAGCTTTGGAGTTTTGGAGTTTCGAATTTTCAGTTTCGGATTTCTGGAGTTTTGGAGTTTTCGAGATTTGGAGTTTCGGCGTTTTGGGGATTCGGAGACTTGGAGTGTCGGAATTTTGTAGTTTTGTAGTTTTGTAGTTTTGTAGTTTTGGAGTGTCGGAGTTTTGGAGTGTTGGAGTTTTGGAGCTTTGGAGTTTTGGAGTTTTTCAGTTTTTTAGTTTTGGATTTTTGCACTTTTGGAGTTTTGGAGTTTTGGAGTTTCGGAGTTTCGGAGTTTTGGAGTTTCAGAGTTTTGGAGGTTCAGGGTTGTGGAGTTTCGGAATTTTTGAGTATTGGAGTTCCGGAGTTTCGGAGTTTTGGAGTTTTGCAGTTTTGCAGTTTCGGAGTTTTGGAGTTTTGGAGTTTTGGAGTTTCGGAGTTTTGGAGTTTCAGAGTTTTCGAGGTTCAGGGTTGTGGAGTTTCGGAATTTTTGAGTTTTGGAGTTTCGGAGTTTCGGAGTTTTTGAGTATTGCAGTTTTGGAATTTTGGAGTTTTGGAGTTTCGAATTTTCAGAGTTTCGGATTTTTGGAGTTTTGGAGTTTCTGAGTTTTTAAAAGTGGTTCGGACGGCGCGAAAACAACAAAGACAAAGGAGACACGAACACAACAGGACGGGCGCCATCCTGTTGTGTTCGTGTCTCCTTTGTCTTTGTTGTTTTCGCGCCGTCCGAACCACTTTTAAAAATATGAACCAACTAGCCCAAATCAAAGTACTTCTGGAGTTTCTGAGATTTGGAGTTTTGGCGTTTTTGAGATTCGGAATCTTGGAGTTTCGGAATTTTGTAGTTTTGTAGTTTTGGAGTGTCACAGTTTTGGAGTGTTGGAGTTTTGGAGCTTTGGAGTTTTGGAGTTTTTGAGTTTTTGAGTTTTGGATTTTTGCACTTTTGGAGTTTTGGAGTTTTGGAGTTTCGGAGTTTCGGAGTTTTGGAGTTTCAGAGTTTTGGAGGTTCAGTGTTGTGGAGTTTCGGCATTTTTGAGTATTGGAGTTTCGGAGTTTCGGAGTTTTGGAGAATTACAGTTTTGTAGTTTTGGAGTTTCGAATTTTCAGAGTTTCGGATTTTTGGAGTTTTGGAGTTTTGGAGTTTCGGAGTTTCGGAGTTTTGGAGTATTGCAGTTTTGGAGTTTTGGAGTTTTGGAGTTGCGAATTTTCAGAGTTTAGGATTTTTGGAGTTTCGGAGTTTTGGAGTATTGCAGTTTTGGAATTTTGGAGTTTTGGAGTTTCGAATTTTCAGAGTTTCGGATTTTTGGAGTTTTGGAGTTTTGGAGATTTGGAGTTTTGGCGTTTTGGAGATTCGGAATCTTGGAGTTTCGGAATTTTGTAGTTTTGTAGTTTTGGAGTGTCAGAGTTTTGGAGTGTTGGAGTTTTGGAGCTTTGGAGTTTTTGAGTTTTTGAGTTTTTGAGTTTTGGATTTTTGCACTTTTGGAGTTTTGGAGTTTCGGAGTTTTGGAGGTTCAGGGTTGTGGAGTTTCGGAATTTTTGAGTATTGGAGTTTCGGAGTTTCGGAGTTATGGAGAATTGCAGTTTTGGAGTTTTGGAGTTTCGAATTTTCAGTTTCGGATTTTTGGAGTTTTGGAGTTTCGGAGTTTTGGAGTTTCAGAGTTTTCGAGGTTCAGGGTTGTGGAGTTTCGGAATTTTTGAGTTTTGGAGTTTTGGAGTTTTGGAGTTTCGGAGATTTGGAGTTTTGTCGTTTTGGAGATTCGGAATCTTGGAGTTTCGGAATTTTGTAGTTTTGTAGTTTTCGAGTGTCGGAGTTTTGGAGTGTTGGAGTTTTGGAGCTTTGGAGTTTTGGAGTTTTTGAGTTTTGGAGTTTTGGATTTTTGCACTTTTGGAGTTTTGGAGTTTCACTGTTTTCGAGGTTCAGGGTTGTGGAGTTTCGGAATTTTTGAGTTTTGGAGTTTCGGAGTTTTGGAGTTTTGGAGTTTCGAATTTTCAGTTTCGGATTTTTGGAGTTTTGGAGTTTCGGAGATTTGGAGTTTTGGCGTTTTGGAGATTCGGAATCTTGGAGTTTCGGAATTTTGTAGTTTTGTAGTTTTGGAGTGTCAGAGTTCTGGAGTGTTGGAGCTTTGGAGTTTTGGAGTTTATGAGTTTTTGAGTTTTGGATTTTTGCACTTTTGGAGTGTTGGAGTTTTGGAGCTTTGGAGTTTTGGAGTTTTTGAGTTTTTTAGTTTTGGATTTTTGCACTTTTGGAGTTTTGGAGTTTCGGAGTTTCGGAGTTTTGGAGTTTCAGAGTTTTCGAGGTTCAGGGTTGTGGAGTTTCGGAATTTTTGAGTTTTGGAGTTTCGGAGTTTCGGAGTTTTGGAGTTTTGGAGTTTCGAATTTTCAGTTTCGGATTTTTGGAGTTTTGGAGTTTCGGAGATTTGGAGTTTTGGAGTTTTGGAGTTTCGGAGATTTGTAGTTTTGGCGTTTTGGAGATTCGGAATCTTGGAGTTTCGGAATTTTGTAGTTTTGTAGTTTTGGAGTGTCAGAGTTCTGGAGTGTTGGAGCTTTGGAGTTTTGGAGTTTCGAATTTTCAGTTTCGGATTTCTGGAGTTTTGGAGTTTTCGAGATTTGGAGTTTCGGCGTTTTGGAGATTCGGAGACTTGGAGTGTCGGAATTTTGTAGTTTTGTAGTTTTGGAGTGTCAGAGTTTTGGAGTTTTGGAGTTTTGGAGTTTCGGAGTTTCGGAGTTTTGGAGTTTCAGAGTTTTGGAGGTTCAGGGTTGTGGAGTTTCGGAATTTTTGAGTATTGGAGTTCCGGAGTTTCGGAGTTTCGGAGTTTTGGAGTTTTGCAGTTTCGGAGTTTTGGAGTTTTGGAGTTTCGGAGTTTTCGAGGTTCAGGGTTGTGGAGTTTCGGAATTTTTGAGTTTTGGAGTTTTGGTGTTTTGGAGTTTCGAATTTTCAGAGTTTCGGATTTTTGGAGTTTTGGAGTTCCGGAGATTTGGAGTTTCAGAGTTTTGGAGGTTCAGGGTTGTGGAGTTTCGGAATTTTTGAGTTTTGGAGTTTCGGAGTTTTGGAGTTTTGGAGTTTCGGAGTTTCGGAGTTTCAGAGTTTTCGAGGTTCAGGGTTGTGGAGTTTCGGAATTTTTGAGTTTTGGAGTTTCGGAGTTTCGGAGTTTTGGAGTTTTGGAGTTTCAGAGTTTTGGAGGTTCAGGGTTGTGGAGTTTCGGAATTTTTGAGTTTTGGAGTTTCGGAGTTTCGGAGTTTTGGAGTGTTGCAGTTTTGGAATTTTGGAGTTTTTGAGTTTTTGAGTTTTGGATTTTGACACTTTTGGAGTTTTGGAGTTTTGGAGTTTCGGAGTTTCGGAGTTTCGGAGTTTTGGAGTTTCAGTTTTGGAGGTTCAGGGTTGTGGAATTTCGGAATTTTTGAGTTTTGGAGTTTCGGAGTTTTGGAGTTTTGGAGTTTTGGAGTTTCGGAGTTTTGGAGTTTCAGAGTTTTCGAGGTTCAGGGTTGTGGAGTTTCGGAATTTTTGAGTTTTGGAGTTTTGGAGTTTCGGAGTTCCGGAGTTTCGAAGTTTCGGAGTTTTGGAGTTTTGCAGTTTCGGAGTTTTGGAGTTTTGGAGTTTCGGAGATTTGGAGTTTTGGCGTTTTGGAGATTCGGGGTCTTGGAGTTTCGGAATTTTGCAGTTTTGTAGTTTTGGAGTGTCGGAGTTTTGGAGTGTTGGAGTTTCGGAGTTTCGGAGTTTTGGAGTTTCAGAGTTTTCGAGGTTCAGGGTTGTGGAGTTTCGGAATTTTTGAGTTTTGGAGTTTCGGAGTTTCGGAGTTTTGGAGTTTTGGAGTTTCGAATTTTCAGTTTCGGATTTTTGGAGTTTTGGAGTTTCGGAGATTTGGAGTTTTGGAGTTTTGGAGTTTCGGAGATTTGGAGTTTTGGCGTTTTGGAGATTCGGAATCTTGGAGTTTCGGAATTTTGTAGTTTTGTAGTTTTGGAGTGTCAGAGTTCTGGAGTGTTGGAGCTTTGGAGTTTTGGAGTTTCGAATTTTCAGTTTCGGATTTCTGGAGTTTTGGAGTTTTCGAGATTTGGAGTTTCGGCGTTTTGGAGATTCGGAGACTTGGAGTGTCGGAATTTTGTAGTTCTGTAGTTTTGGAGTGTCGGAGTTTTGGAGTGTTGGAGTTTTGGAGCTTTGGAGTTTTGGAGTTTTTGAGTTTTTTAGTTTTGGATTTTTGCACTCTTGGAGTTTTGGAGTTTTCGAGTTTCGGAGTTTCGGAGTTTTGGAGTTTCAGAGTTTTCGAGGTTCAGGGTTGTGGAGTTTCGGAATTTTTGAGTATTGGAGTTCCGGAGTTTCGGAGTTTCGGAGTTTTGGAGTTTTGCAGTTTCGGAGTTTTGGAGTTTTGGAGTTTCGGAGTTTTGGAGTTTCAGAGTTTTCGAGGTTCAGGGTTGTGGAGTTTCGGAATTTTTGAGTTTTGGAGTTTCGGAGTTTCGGAGTTTTGGAGTTTTGCGGTTTTGGAGTTTTGGAGTTTCGAATTTTCAGTTTCGGATTTTTGGAGTTTTGGAGTTTTCGAGATTTGGAGTTTCGGCGTTCTGGAGATTCGGAGTCTTGGAGTGTCGGAATTTTGTAGTTTTGTAGTTTTGAAGTGTCGGAGTTTTGGAGTGTTGGAGTTTTGGAGCTTTGGAGTTTTGGAGTTTTTGAGTTTTTTAGTTTTGGATTTTTGCACTTTTGGAGTTTTGGAGTTTTGGAGTTTCGGAGTTTCGGAGTTTTGGAGTTTCAGAGTTTTGGAGGTTCAGGGTTGTGGAGTTTCGGAATTTTTGAGTTTTGGAGTTTCGGAGTTTTGGAGTTTTGGAGAATTGCAGTTTTGGAGTTTTGGGGTTTTGGAGTTTCGAATTTTCAGAGTTTCGGAGTTTATGAGTTTCGGAGTTTCGGAGTTTTGGAGTTTCAGACTTTTCGAGGTTCAGGGTTGTGGAATTTCGGAATTTTTGAGTTTTGGAGTTTCGGAGTTCCGGAGTTTCGGAGTTTTGGAGTTTCAGAGTTTTCGAGGTTCAGGGTTGTGGAGTTTCGGAATTTTTGAGTTTTGGAGTTTCGGAGTTTTGGAGTTTTGGTGTTTTGGAGTTTCGAATTTTCAGAGTTTCGGATTTTTGGAGTTTTGGAGTTCCGGAGATTTGGAGTTTCAGAGTTTGGAGGTTCAGGGTTGTGGAGTTTCGGAATTTTTGAGTTTTGGAGTTTCGGAGTTTTGGAGTTTTGGAGTTTCGGAGTTTCGGAGTTTTGGAGTTTCAGAGTTTTCGAGGTTCAGGGTTGTGGAGTTTCGGAATTTTTGAGTTTTGGAGTTTTGGAGTTTTGGAGTTTTGGATTTTCGAATTTTCAGAGTTTGGAATTTTTGGAGTTTTGGAGTTTTGGAGATTTGGAGTTTTGGCATTTTGGACATTCGGAATCTTGGAGTTTCGGAATTTTGTAGTTTTGTAGTTTTGGAGTGTCGGAGTTTTGGAGTGTTGGAGTTTTGGAGCTTTGGAGTTTTGGAGTTTTTGAGTTTTTTAGTTTTGGATTTTTGCACTTTTGGAGTTTTGGAGTTTTGGAGTTTCGGAGTTTCGGAGTTTTGGAGTTTCAGAGTTTTGGAGGTTCAGGGTTGTGGAGTTTCGGAATTTTTGAGTATTGGAGTTCCGGAGTTTCGGAGTTTCGGAGTTTTGGAGTTTTGCAGTTTCGGAGTTTTGGAGTTTTGGAGTTTCGGAGTTTTGGAGTTTCAGAGTTTTCGAGGTTCAGGGTTGTGGAGTTTCGGAATTTTTGAGTTTTGGAGTTTCGGAGTTTTGGAGTTTTGGTGTTTTGGAGTTTCGAATTTTCAGAGTTTCGGATTTTTGGAGTTTTGGAGTTTCGGAGTTTCGGAGTTTTGGGGTTTCAGAGTTTTGGAGGTTCAGGGTTGTGGAATTTGGGAATTTTTGAGTTTTGGAGTTTCGGAGTTTTGGAGTTTTGGAGTTTTGGAGTTTCGGAGTTTTGGAGTTTCAGAGTTTTCGAGGTTCAGGGTTGTGGAGTTTCGGAATTTTTGAGTTTTGGAGTTTCAGAGTTTCGGAGTTTTGGAGTTTTGCGGTTTTGGAGTTTTGGAGTTTCGAATTTTCAGTTTCGGATTTTTGGAGTTTTGGAGTTTTCGAGATTTGGAGTTTCGGCGTTTTGGAGATTCGGAGTCTTGGAGTGTCGGAATTTTGTAGTTTTGTAGTTTTGGAGTGTCGGAGTTTTGGAGTGTTGGAGTTTTGGAGCTTTGGAGTTTTGGAGTTTTTGAGTTTTTTAGTTTTGGATTTTTGCACTTTTGGAGTTTTGGAGTTTTGGAGTTTCGGAGTTTTGGAGTTTCAGAGTTTTGGAGATTCAGGGTTGTGGAGTTTCGGAATTTTTGAGTTTTGGAGTTTCGTAGTTTCGGAGTTTTGGAGAATTGCAGTTTTGGAGTTTTGGGGTTTTTGAGTTTCGAATTTTCAGAGTTTCGGATTTTTGGAGTTTTGGAGTTTCGGAGTTTCGGAGTTTTGGAGTTTCAGAGTTTTCGAGGTTCAGGGTTGTGGAGTTTCGGAATTTTTGAGTTTTGGAGTTTCGGAGTTTCGGAGTTTTGGAGTTTTGGAGTTTCGAATTTTCAGTTTCGGATTTTTGGAGTTTTGGAGTTTCGGAGATTTGGAGTTTTGGAGTTTTGGAGTTTCGGAGATTTGGAGTTTTGGCGTTTTGGAGATTCGGAATCTTGGAGTTTCGGAATTTTGTAGTTTTGTAGTTTTGGAGTGTCAGAGTTCTGGAGTGTTGGAGCTTTGGAGTTTTGGAGTTTCGAATTTTCAGTTTCGGATTTCTGGAGTTTTGGAGTTTTCGAGATTTGGAGTTTCGGCGTTTTGGGGATTCGGAGACTTGGAGTGTCGGAATTTTGTAGTTTTGTAGTTTTGTAGTTTTGTAGTTTTGGAGTGTCGGAGTTTTGGAGTGTTGGAGTTTTGGAGCTTTGGAGTTTTGGAGTTTTTGAGTTTTTTAGTTTTGGATTTTTGCACTTTTGGAGTTTTGGAGTTTTGGAGTTTCGGAGTTTCGGAGTTTTGGAGTTTCAGAGTTTTGGAGGTTCAGGGTTGTGGAGTTTCGGAATTTTTGAGTATTGGAGTTCCGGAGTTTCGGAGTTTTGGAGTTTTGCAGTTTTGCAGTTTCGGAGTTTTGGAGTTTTGGAGTTTTGGAGTTTCGGAGTTTTGGAGTTTCAGAGTTTTCGAGGTTCAGGGTTGTGGAGTTTCGGAATTTTTGACTTTTGGAGTTTCGGAGTTTCGGAGTTTTTGAGTATTGCAGTTTTGGAATTTTGGAGTTTTGGAGTTTCGAATTTTCAGAGTTTCGGATTTTTGGAGTTTTGGAGTTTCTGAGATTTGGAGTTTTGGCGTTTTTGAGATTCGGAATCTTGGAGTTTCGGAATTTTGTAGTTTTGTAGTTTTGGAGTGTCACAGTTTTGGAGTGTTGGAGTTTTGGAGCTTTGGAGTTTTGGAGTTTTTGAGTTTTTGAGTTTTGGATTTTTGCACTTTTGGAGTTTTGGAGTTTTGGAGTTTCGGAGTTTCGGAGTTTTGGAGTTTCAGAGTTTTGGAGGTTCAGTGTTGTGGAGTTTCGGCATTTTTGAGTATTGGAGTTTCGGAGTTTCGGAGTTTTGGAGAATTACAGTTTTGTAGTTTTGGAGTTTCGAATTTTCAGAGTTTCGGATTTTTGGAGTTTTGGAGTTTTGGAGTTTCGGAGTTTCGGAGTTTTGGAGTATTGCAGTTTTGGAGTTTTGGAGTTTTGGAGTTGCGAATTTTCAGAGTTTAGGATTTTTGGAGTTTCGGAGTTTTGGAGTATTGCAGTTTTGGAATTTTGGAGTTTTGGAGTTTCGAATTTTCAGAGTTTCGGATTTTTGGAGTTTTGGAGTTTTGGAGATTTGGAGTTTTGGCGTTTTGGAGATTCGGAATCTTGGAGTTTCGGAATTTTGTAGTTTTGTAGTTTTGGAGTGTCAGAGTTTTGGAGTGTTGGAGTTTTGGAGCTTTGGAGTTTTTGAGTTTTTGAGTTTTTGAGTTTTGGATTTTTGCACTTTTGGAGTTTTGGAGTTTCGGAGTTTTGGAGGTTCAGGGTTGTGGAGTTTCGGAATTTTTGAGTATTGGAGTTTCGGAGTTTCGGAGTTATGGAGAATTGCAGTTTTGGAGTTTTGGAGTTTCGAATTTTCAGTTTCGGATTTTTGGAGTTTTGGAGTTTCGGAGTTTTGGAGTTTCAGAGTTTTCGAGGTTCAGGGTTGTGGAGTTTCGGAATTTTTGAGTTTTGGAGTTTTGGAGTTTTGGAGTTTCGGAGATTTGGAGTTTTGTCGTTTTGGAGATTCGGAATCTTGGAGTTTCGGAATTTTGTAGTTTTGTAGTTTTCGAGTGTCGGAGTTTTGGAGTGTTGGAGTTTTGGAGCTTTGGAGTTTTGGAGTTTTTGAGTTTTGGAGTTTTGGATTTTTGCACTTTTGGAGTTTTGGAGTTTCACTGTTTTCGAGGTTCAGGGTTGTGGAGTTTCGGAATTTTTGAGTTTTGGAGTTTCGGAGTTTTGGAGTTTTGGAGTTTCGAATTTTCAGTTTCGGATTTTTGGAGTTTTGGAGTTTCGGAGATTTGGAGTTTTGGCGTTTTGGAGATTCGGAATCTTGGAGTTTCGGAATTTTGTAGTTTTGTAGTTTTGGAGTGTCAGAGTTCTGGAGTGTTGGAGCTTTGGAGTTTTGGAGTTTATGAGTTTTTGAGTTTTGGATTTTTGCACTTTTGGAGTTTTGGAGTTTTGGAGTTTTGGAGTTTCGGAGTTTCGGAGTTTTGGAGTTTCAGAGTTTTGGAGGTTCAGGGTTGTGGAGTTTCGGAATTTTTGAGTATTGGAGTTCCGGAGTTTCGGAGTTTTGGAGAATTGCAGTTTTGGAATTTTTGTAGTTTCGAATTTTCAGAGTTTCGGATTTTTGGAGTTTCGGAGTTTCGGAGTTTTGGAGTTTCAGACTTTTCGAGGTTCAGGGTTGTGGAATTTCGGAATTTTTGAGTTTTGGAGTTTCGGAGTTCCGGAGTTTCGGAGTTTTGGAGTTTTGCAGTTTCGGAGTTTTCGAGTTTTGGAGTTTCGGAGTTTCGGAGTTTTGGAGTTTCAGAGTTTTCGAGGTTCAGGGTTGTTGAGTTTCGGAATTTTTGAGTTTCGGAGTTTCAGAGTTTTGGAGTTTTGGAGTTTCAGAGTTTCAGAGTTCTGGAGGTTCAGGGTTGTGGAGTTTCGGAATTTTTGAGTTTTGGAGTTTCGGAGTTTCGGAGTTTTGGAGTTTTGCGGTTTTGGAGTTTTGGAGTTTCGAATTTTCAGTTTCGGATGTTTGGAGTTTTGGAGTTTTCGAGATTTGGAGTTTCGGCGTTTTGGAGATTCGGAGTCTTGGAGTGTCGGAATTTTGTAGTTTTGTAGTTTTGGAGTGTCGGAGTTTTGGAGTGTTGGAGTTTTGGAGCTTTGGAGTTTTGGAGTTTTTGAGTTTTTAGTTTTGGATTTTTGCACTTTTGGAGTTTTGGAGTTTTGGAGTTTCGGAGTTTCGGAGTTTTGGAGTTTCAGAGTTTTGGAGGTTCAGGGTTGTGGAGTTTCGGAATTTTTGAGTTTTGGAGTTTCGGAGTTTTGGAGTTTTGGAGAATTGCAGTTTTGGAGTTTTGGGGTTTTGGAGTTTCGAATTTTCAGAGTTTCGGAGTTTTGGAGTTTCGGAGTTTCGGAGTTTTGGAGTTTCAGACTTTTCGAGGTTCAGGGTTGTGGAGTTTCGGAATTTTTGAGTTTTGGAGTTTCGGAGTTTTGGAGTTTTGGTGTTTTCGAGTTTCGAATTTTCAGAGTTTCGGATTTTTGGAGTTTTGGAGTTCCGGAGATTTGGAGTTTCAGAGTTTTGGAGGTTCAGGGTTGTGGAGTTTCGGAATTTTTGAGTTTTGGAGTTTCGGAGTTTTGGAGTTTTGGAGTTTCGGAGTTTCGGAGTTTTGGAGTTTCAGAGTTTTCGAGGTTCAGGGTTGTGGAGTTTCGGAATTTTTGAGTTTTGGAGTTTTGGAGTTTTGGAGTTTCGAATTTTCAGAGTTTGGAATTTTTGGAGTTTTGGAGTTTTGGAGATTTGGAGTTTTGGCATTTTGGACATTCGGAATCTTGGAGTTTCGGAATTTTGTAGTTTTGTAGTTTTGGAGTGTCGGAGTTTTGGAGTGTTGGAGTTTTGGAGCTTTGGAGTTTTGGAGTTTTGGATTTTTGCACTTTTGGAGTTTTGGAGTTTTGGAGTTTTGGAGTTTCAGAGTTTCGGAGTTTCGGAGTTTTGGAGTTTCAGAGCTTTGGAGGTTCAGGGTTGTGGAGTTTCGGAATTTTTGAGTTTTGGAGTTTCGGAGTTTCGGAGTTTTGGAGTATTGCAGTTTTGGAATTTTGGAGTTTTCGAGTTTCGGAGATTTGGAGTTTTGGCGTTTTGGAGATTCGGAATCTTGGAGTTTCGGAATTTTGTAGTTTTGTAGTTTTGGAGTGTCAGAGTTTTGGAGTGTTGGAGTTTTGGAGCTTTGGAGTTTTGGAGTTTTTGAGTTTTTGAGTTTTGGATTTTGACACTTTTGGAGTTTTGGAGTTTCGGAGTGTTGGAGTTTTGGAGTTTTAGAGTTTTAGAGTTTTGGAGTTTTGAAATTTTTGAGTTTCGGATTTTTGGAGTTTGGAGTTTTTAAGTTCTGGATTTTTGAGTTTTGGATTTTGGGATTTTTGGAGTTTTTGTGTTTTTGAGTTTTGGAGTTTTGGATTTTTGCACTTTTGGAGGTTTGGAGTTTTGGAGTTTTGGATTTTTGGAGCTTTGGAGGTATGGATTTTTGGATATTCAGGGTATTGTTCCAGAATTTTGTAGTTTTGGAGTTTTGGAGTGTCGGAGTTTCGGAGTTTCGAATTATTGGAGTTTTCGAGTTTTGGAATTTTTGATTTTTGGAGGTATGGATTTTTGGAGTTTCGGAGTTGTGGAGATTCGGGTTTGTGGAGTTTTGGAGTTTTGGAGTTTTGGATTTTTGCACTTTTGGAGTTTTGGAGTTTCGGAGTTTTGGAGTTTCGGAGTTTTGGAGTTTCGGAGTTGTGGAGTTTCGGAATTTTTGAGTTTTGGAGTTTTGGAGTTTCGGAGTTCCGGGGTTTCGGAGTTTCGGAGTTTTGGAGTTTCGCAGCTTCGGAGTTTTGGAGTTTTGGAGTTTCGGAGTTTCGGAGTTTTGGAGTTTCAGAGTTTTCGAGGTTCAGGGTTGTGGAGATTCTGAATTTTTGAATTTTGGAGTTTCGGAGTTTCGGAGTTTTGGAGTTTTGGAGTTTCGAATTTACAGAGTTTCGGATTTTCGGAGTTTTGGAGTTTCGGAGATTTGGAGTTTTGGCGTTTTGGAGATTCGGGGTCTTGGAGTTTCGGAATTTTGCAGTTTTGTAGTTTTGGAGTGTCGGAGTTTTGGAGTGTTGGAGTTTTGGAGTTTCAGAGTTTCGGAGTTTCGGAGTTTCGGAGTTTTGGAGTTTCAGAGTTTCAGAGTTCTGGAGGTTCAGGGTTGTGGAGTTTCGGAATTTTTGAGTTTTGGAGTTTCAGAGTTTCGGAGTTTTGGAGTTTTGCGGTTTTGGAGTTTTGGAGTTTCGAATTTTCAGTTTCGGATTTTTGGAGTTTTGGAGTTTTGGAGTTTCGGAGTTTTGGAGTTTCAGAGTTTTCGAGGTTCAGGGTTGTGGAGTTTCGGAATTTTTGAGTTTTGGAGTTTCGGAGTTTTGGAGTTTCGAATTTTCAGTTTCGGATTTTTGGAGTTTTGGAGTTTCGGAGATTTGGAGTTTTGGAGTTTTGGAGTTTCGGAGATTTGGAGTTTTGGCGTTTTGGAGATTCGGAATCTTGGAGTTTCGGAATTTTGTAGTTTTGTAGTTTTGGAGTGTCAGAGTTCTGGAGTGTTGGAGCTTTGGAGTTTTGGAGTTTCGAATTTTCAGTTTCGGATTTCTGGAGTTTTGGAGTTTTCGAGATTTGGAGTTTCGGCGTTTTGGAGCTTCGGAGACTTGGAGTGTCGGAATTTTGTAGTTTTGTAGTTTTGGAGTGTCGGAGTTTTGAAGTGTTGGAGTTTTGGAGCTTTGGAGTTTTGGAGTTTTTAGAGTTTTTTTGTTTTGGATTTTTGCACTTTTGGAGTTTTGGAGTTTTGGAGTTTCGGAGTTTCGGAGTTTTGGAGTTTCAGAGTTTTGGAGGTTCAGGGTTGTGGAGTTTCGGAATTTTTGAGTATTGGAGTTCCGGAGTTTCGGAGTTTCGGAGTTTTGGAGTTTTGCAGTTTCGGAGTTTTGGAGTTTTGGTGTTTCGGAGTTTTGGAGTTTCAGAGTTTTCGAGGTTCAGGGTTGTGGAGTTTCGGAATTTTTGAGTTTTGGAGTTTCGGAGTTTTGGAGTTTTGGTGTTTTGGAGTTTCGAATTTTCAGAGTTTCGGATTTTTGGAGTTTTGGAGTTCCGGAGATTTGGAGTTTCAGAGTTTTGGAGGTTCCGGGTTGTGGAGTTTCGGAATTTTTGAGTTTTGGAGTTTCGGAGTTTTGGAGTTTTGGAGTTTCGGAGTTTCGGAGTTTCAGAGTTTTCGAGGTTCAGGGTTGTGGAGTTTCGGAATTTTTGAGTTTTGGAGTTTCGGAGTTTCGGAGTTTTGGAGTTTTGGAGTTTCAGAGTTTTGGAGGTTCAGGGTTGTGGAGTTTCGGAATTTTTGAGATTTGGAGTTTCGGAGTTTTGGAGTATTGCAGTTTTGGAATTTCGGAGTTTTGGAGTTTCAGAGTTTTCGAGGTTCAGGGTTGTGGAGTTTCGGAATTTTTGATGAGTTTTGGAGTTTTGGAGTTTCGGAGTTCCGGAGTTTCGAAGTTTCGGAGTTTTGGAGTTTTGCAGTTTCGGAGTTTTGGAGTTTTGGAGTTTCGGAGATTTGGAGTTTTGGCGTTTTGGAGATTCGGGGTATTGGAGTTTCGGAATTTTGCAGTTTTGTAGTTTTGGAGTGTCGGAGTTTTGGAGTGTTGGAGTTTCGGAGTTTCGGAGTTTTGGAGTTTCAGAGTTTTCGAGGTTCAGGGTTGTGGAGTTTCGGAATTTTTGAGTTTTGGAGTTTTGGAGTTTCGGAGTTTTGGAGTTTTGGAGTTTCGAATTTTCAGTTTCGGATTTTTGGAGTTTTGGAGTTTCGGAGATTTGGAGTTTTGGAGTTTTGGAGTTTCGGAGATTTGGAGTTTTGCGTTTTGGAGATTCGGAATCTTGGAGTTTCGGAATTTTGTAGTTTTGTAGTTTTGGAGTGTCAGAGTTCTGGAGTGTTGGAGCTTTGGAGTTTTGGAGTTTCGAATTTTCAGTTTCGGATTTCTGGAGTTTTGGAGTTGTCGAGATTTGGAGTTTCGGCGTTTTGGAGATTCGGAGACTTGGAGTGTCGGAATTTTGTAGTTTTGTAGTTTTGGAGTGTCGGAGTTTTGGAGTGTTGGAGTTTTGGAGCTTTGGAGTTTTGGAGTTTTTGAGTTTTTTAGTTTTGGATTTTTGCACTTTTGGAGTTTTGGAGTTTTGGAGTTTCGGAGTTTCGGAGTTTCGGAGTTTTGGAGTTTCAGAGTTTTGGAGGTTCAGGGTTGTGGAGTTTCGGAATTTTTGAGTATTGGAGTTCCGGAGTTTCGGAGTTTCGGAGTTTTGGAGTTTTGCAGTTTCGGAGTTTTGGAGTTTTGGAGTTTCGGAGTTTTGGAGTTTCAGAGTTTTCGAGGTTCAGGGTTGTGGAGTTTCAGAATTTTTGAGTTTTGGAGTTTCGGAGTTTCGGAGTTTTGGAGTTTTGCGGTTTTGGAGTTTTGGAGTTTCGAATTTTCAGTTTCGGATTTTTGGAGTTTTGGAGTTTTCGAGATTTGGAGTTTCGGCGTTTTGGAGATTCGGAGTCTTGGAGTGTCGGAATTTTGTAGTTTTGTAGTTTTGGAGTGTCGGAGTTTTGGAGTGTTGGAGTTTTGGAGCTTTGGAGTTTTGGAGTTTTTGAGTTTTTTAGTTTTGGATTTTTGCACTTTTGGAGTTTTGGAGTTTTGGAGTTTCGGTGTTTCGGAGTTTTGGAGTTTCAGAGTTTTGGAGGTTCAGGGTTGTGGAGTTTCGGAATTTTTGAGTTTTGGAGTTTTGGAGTTTTGGAGAATTGCAGTTTTGGAGTTTTGGGGTTTTGGAGTTTCGAATTTTCAGAGTTTCGGAGTTTTGGAGTTTCGGAGTTTCGGAGTTTTGGAGTTTCAGACTTTTCGAGGTTCAGGGTTGTGGAATTTCGGAATTTTTGAGTTTTGGAGTTTCGGAGTTCCGGAGTTTCGGAGTTTTGGAGTTTCAGAGTTTTCGAGGTTCAGGGTTGTGGAGTTTCGGAATTTTTGAGTTTTAAAGTTTCGGAGTTTTGGAGTTTTGGTGTTTTGGAGTTTCGAATTTTCAGAGTTTCGGATTTTTGGAGTTTTGGAGTTCCGGAGATTTGGAGTTTCAGAGTTTTGGAGGTTCAGGGTTGTGGAGTTTCGGAATTTTTGAGTTTTGGAGTTTCGGAGTTTTGGAGTTTTGGAGTTTCGGAGTTTCGGAGTTTTGGAGTTTCAGAGTTTTCGAGGTTCAGGGTTGTGGAGTTTCGGAATTTTTGAGTTTTGGAGTTTTGGAGTTTTGGAGTTTCGAATTTTCAGAGTTTGGAATTTTTGGAGTTTTGGAGTTTTGGAGATTTGGAGTTTTGGCATTTTGGACATTCGGAATCTTGGAGTTTCGGAATTTTGTAGTTTTGTAGTTTTGGAGTGTCGGAGTTTTGGAGTGTTGGAGTTTTGGAGCTTTGGAGTTTTGGAGTTTTTGAGTTTTGGAGTTTTGGATTTTTGCACTTTTGGAGTTTTGGAGTTTTGGAGTTTCAGAGTTTCGGAGTTTCGGAGTTTTGGAGTTTCAGAGCTTTGGAGGTTCAGGGTTGTGTAGTTTCGGAATTTTTGAGTTTTGGAGTTTCGGAGTTTTGGAGTATTGCAGTTTTGGAATTTTGGAGTTTTCGAGTTTCGGAGATTTGGAGTTTTGGCGTTTTGGAGATTCGGAATCTTGGAGTTTCGGAATTTTGTAGTTTTGTAGTTTTGGAGTGTCAGAGTTTTGGAGTGTTGGAGTTTTGGAGCTTTGGAGTTTTGGAGTTTCGAATTTTCAGTTTCGGATTTCTGGAGTTTTGGAGTTTTCGAGATTTGGAGTTTCGGCGTTTTGGAGCTTCGGAGACTTGGAGTGTCGGAATTTTGTAGTTTTGTAGTTTTGGAGTGTCGGAGTTTTGAAGTGTTGGAGTTTTGGAGCTTTGGAGTTTTGGAGTTTTTGAGTTTTTTTGTTTTGGATTTTTGCACTTTTGGAGTTTTGGAGTTTTGGAGTTTCGGAGTTTCGGAGTTTTGGAGTTTCAGAGTTTTGGAGGTTCAGGGTTGTGGAGTTTCGGAATTTTTGAGTATTGGAGTTCCGGAGTTTCGGAGTTTCGGAGTTTTGGAGTTTTGCAGTTTCGGAGTTTTGGAGTTTTGGTGTTTCGGAGTTTTGGAGTTTCAGAGTTTTCGAGGTTCAGGGTTGTGGAGTTTCGGAATTTTTGAGTTTTGGAGTTTCGGAGTTTTGGAGTTTTGGTGTTTTGGAGTTTCGAATTTTCAGAGTTTCGGATTTTTGGAGTTTTGGAGTTCCGGAGATTTGGAGTTTCAGAGTTTTGGAGGTTCAGGGTTGTGGAGTTTCGGAATTTTTGAGTTTTGGAGTTTCGGAGTTTTGGAGTTTTGGAGTTTCGGAGTTTCGGAGTTTCAGAGTTTTCGAGGTTCAGGGTTGTGGAGTTTCGGAATTTTTGAGTTTTGGAGTTTCGGAGTTTCGGAGTTTTGGAGTTTTGGAGTTTCAGAGTTTTGGAGGTTCAGGGTTGTGGAGTTTCGGAATTTTTGAGATTTGGAGTTTCGGAGTTTTGGAGTATTGCAGTTTTGGAATTTCGGAGTTTTGGAGTTTCAGAGTTTTCGAGGTTCAGGGTTGTGGAGTTTCGGAATTTTTGATGAGTTTTGGAGTTTTGGAGTTTCGGAGTTCCGGAGTTTCGAAGTTTCGGAGTTTTGGAGTTTTGCAGTTTCGGAGTTTTGGAGTTTTGGAGTTTCGGAGATTTGGAGTTTTGGCGTTTTGGAGATTCGGGGTATTGGAGTTTCGGAATTTTGCAGTTTTGTAGTTTTGGAGTGTCGGAGTTTTGGAGTGTTGGAGTTTCGGAGTTTCGGAGTTTTGGAGTTTCAGAGTTTTCGAGGTTCAGGGTTGTGGAGTTTCGGAATTTTTGAGTTTTGGAGTTTTGGAGTTTCGGAGTTTTGGAGTTTTGGAGTTTCGAATTTTCAGTTTCGGATTTTTGGAGTTTTGGAGTTTCGGAGATTTGGAGTTTTGGAGTTTTGGAGTTTTGGAGTTTCGGAGATTTGGAGTTTTGCGTTTTGGAGATTCGGAATCTTGGAGTTTCGGAATTTTGTAGTTTTGTAGTTTTGGAGTGTCAGAGTTCTGGAGTGTTGGAGCTTTGGAGTTTTGGAGTTTCGAATTTTCAGTTTCGGATTTCTGGAGTTTTGGAGTTTTCGAGATTTGGAGTTTCGGCGTTTTGGAGATTCGGAGACTTGGAGTGTCGGAATTTTGTAGTTTTGTAGTTTTGGAGTGTCGGAGTTTTGGAGTGTTGGAGTTTTGGAGCTTTGGAGTTTTGGAGTTTTTGAGTTTTTTAGTTTTGGATTTTTGCACTTTTGGAGTTTTGGAGTTTTGGAGTTTCGGAGTTTCGGAGTTTCGGAGTTTTGGAGTTTCAGAGTTTTGGAGGTTCAGGGTTGTGGAGTTTCGGAATTTTTGAGTATTGGAGTTCCGGAGTTTCGGAGTTTCGGAGTTTTGGAGTTTTGCAGTTTCGGAGTTTTGGAGTTTTGGAGTTTCGGAGTTTTGGAGTTTCAGAGTTTTCGAGGTTCAGGGTTGTGGAGTTTCAGAATTTTTGAGTTTTGGAGTTTCGGAGTTTCGGAGTTTTGGAGTTTTGCGGTTTTGGAGTTTTGGAGTTTCGAATTTTCAGTTTCGGATTTTTGGAGTTTTGGAGTTTTCGAGATTTGGAGTTTCGGCGTTTTGGAGATTCGGAGTCTTGGAGTGTCGGAATTTTGTAGTTTTGTAGTTTTGGAGTGTCGGAGTTTTGGAGTGTTGGAGTTTTGGAGCTTTGGAGTTTTGGAGTTTTTGAGTTTTTTAGTTTTGGATTTTTGCACTTTTGGAGTTTTGGAGTTTTGGAGTTTCGGTGTTTCGGAGTTTTGGAGTTTCAGAGTTTTGGAGGTTCAGGGTTGTGGAGTTTCGGAATTTTTGAGTTTTGGAGTTTTGGAGTTTTGGAGAATTGCAGTTTTGGAGTTTTGGGGTTTTGGAGTTTCGAATTTTCAGAGTTTCGGAGTTTATGAGTTTCGGAGTTTCGGAGTTTTGGAGTTTCAGACTTTTCGAGGTTCAGGGTTGTGGAATTTCGGAATTTTTGAGTTTTGGAGTTTCGGAGTTCCGGAGTTTCGGAGTTTTGGAGTTTCAGAGTTTTCGAGGTTCAGGGTTGTGGAGTTTCGGAATTTTTGAGTTTTGGAGTTTCGGAGTTTTGGAGTTTTGGTGTTTTGGAGTTTCGAATTTTCAGAGTTTCGGATTTTTGGAGTTTTGGAGTTCCGGAGATTTGGAGTTTCAGAGTTTGGAGGTTCAGGGTTGTGGAGTTTCGGAATTTTTGAGTTTTGGAGTTTCGGAGTTTTGGAGTTTTGGAGTTTCGGAGTTTCGGAGTTTTGGAGTTTCAGAGTTTTCGAGGTTCAGGGTTGTGGAGTTTCGGAATTTTTGAGTTTTGGAGTTTTGGAGTTTTGGAGTTTTGGATTTTCGAATTTTCAGAGTTTGGAATTTTTGGAGTTTTGGAGTTTTGGAGATTTGGAGTTTTGGCATTTTGGACATTCGGAATCTTGGAGTTTCGGAATTTTGTAGTTTTGTAGTTTTGGAGTGTCGGAGTTTTGGAGTGTTGGAGTTTTGGAGCTTTGGAGTTTTGGAGTTTTTGAGTTTTTTAGTTTTGGATTTTTGCACTTTTGGAGTTTTGGAGTTTTGGAGTTTCGGAGTTTCGGAGTTTTGGAGTTTCAGAGTTTTGGAGGTTCAGGGTTGTGGAGTTTCGGAATTTTTGAGTATTGGAGTTCCGGAGTTTCGGAGTTTCGGAGTTTTGGAGTTTTGCAGTTTCGGAGTTTTGGAGTTTTGGAGTTTCGGAGTTTTGGAGTTTCAGAGTTTTCGAGGTTCAGGGTTGTGGAGTTTCGGAATTTTTGAGTTTTGGAGTTTCGGAGTTTTGGAGTTTTGGTGTTTTGGAGTTTCGAATTTTCAGAGTTTCGGATTTTTGGAGTTTTGGAGTTTCGGAGTTTCGGAGTTTTGGGGTTTCAGAGTTTTGGAGGTTCAGGGTTGTGGAATTTGGGAATTTTTGAGTTTTGGAGTTTCGGAGTTTTGGAGTTTTGGAGTTTTGGAGTTTCGGAGTTTTGGAGTTTCAGAGTTTTCGAGGTTCAGGGTTGTGGAGTTTCGGAATTTTTGAGTTTTGGAGTTTCAGAGTTTCGGAGTTTTGGAGTTTTGCGGTTTTGGAGTTTTGGAGTTTCGAATTTTCAGTTTCGGATTTTTGGAGTTTTGGAGTTTTCGAGATTTGGAGTTTCGGCGTTTTGGAGATTCGGAGTCTTGGAGTGTCGGAATTTTGTAGTTTTGTAGTTTTGGAGTGTCGGAGTTTTGGAGTGTTGGAGTTTTGGAGCTTTGGAGTTTTGGAGTTTTTGAGTTTTTTAGTTTTGGATTTTTGCACTTTTGGAGTTTTGGAGTTTTGGAGTTTCGGAGTTTTGGAGTTTCAGAGTTTTGGAGATTCAGGGTTGTGGAGTTTCGGAATTTTTGAGTTTTGGAGTTTCGTAGTTTCGGAGTTTTGGAGAATTGCAGTTTTGGAGTTTTGGGGTTTTTGAGTTTCGAATTTTCAGAGTTTCGGATTTTTGGAGTTTTGGAGTTTCGGAGTTTCGGAGTTTTGGAGTTTCAGAGTTTTCGAGGTTCAGGGTTGTGGAGTTTCGGAATTTTTGAGTTTTGGAGTTTCGGAGTTTCGGAGTTTTGGAGTTTTGGAGTTTCGAATTTTCAGTTTCGGATTTTTGGAGTTTTGGAGTTTCGGAGATTTGGAGTTTTGGAGTTTTGGAGTTTCGGAGATTTGGAGTTTTGGCGTTTTGGAGATTCGGAATCTTGGAGTTTCGGAATTTTGTAGTTTTGTAGTTTTGGAGTGTCAGAGTTCTGGAGTGTTGGAGCTTTGGAGTTTTGGAGTTTCGAATTTTCAGTTTCGGATTTCTGGAGTTTTGGAGTTTTCGAGATTTGGAGTTTCGGCGTTTTGGGGATTCGGAGACTTGGAGTGTCGGAATTTTGTAGTTTTGTAGTTTTGTAGTTTTGTAGTTTTGGAGTGTCGGAGTTTTGGAGTGTTGGAGTTTTGGAGCTTTGGAGTTTTGGAGTTTTTGAGTTTTTTAGTTTTGGATTTTTGCACTTTTGGAGTTTTGGAGTTTTGGAGTTTCGGAGTTTCGGAGTTTTGGAGTTTCAGAGTTTTGGAGGTTCAGGGTTGTGGAGTTTCGGAATTTTTGAGTATTGGAGTTCCGGAGTTTCGGAGTTTTGGAGTTTTGCAGTTTTGCAGTTTCGGAGTTTTGGAGTTTTGGAGTTTTGGAGTTTCGGAGTTTTGGAGTTTCAGAGTTTTCGAGGTTCAGGGTTGTGGAGTTTCGGAATTTTTGACTTTTGGAGTTTCGGAGTTTCGGAGTTTTTGAGTATTGCAGTTTTGGAATTTTGGAGTTTTGGAGTTTCGAATTTTCAGAGTTTCGGATTTTTGGAGTTTTGGAGTTTCTGAGATTTGGAGTTTTGGCGTTTTTGAGATTCGGAATCTTGGAGTTTCGGAATTTTGTAGTTTTGTAGTTTTGGAGTGTCACAGTTTTGGAGTGTTGGAGTTTTGGAGCTTTGGAGTTTTGGAGTTTTTGAGTTTTTGAGTTTTGGATTTTTGCACTTTTGGAGTTTTGGAGTTTTGGAGTTTCGGAGTTTCGGAGTTTTGGAGTTTCAGAGTTTTGGAGGTTCAGTGTTGTGGAGTTTCGGCATTTTTGAGTATTGGAGTTTCGGAGTTTCGGAGTTTTGGAGAATTACAGTTTTGTAGTTTTGGAGTTTCGAATTTTCAGAGTTTCGGATTTTTGGAGTTTTGGAGTTTTGGAGTTTCGGAGTTTCGGAGTTTTGGAGTATTGCAGTTTTGGAGTTTTGGAGTTTTGGAGTTGCGAATTTTCAGAGTTTAGGATTTTTGGAGTTTCGGAGTTTTGGAGTATTGCAGTTTTGGAATTTTGGAGTTTTGGAGTTTCGAATTTTCAGAGTTTCGGATTTTTGGAGTTTTGGAGTTTTGGAGATTTGGAGTTTTGGCGTTTTGGAGATTCGGAATCTTGGAGTTTCGGAATTTTGTAGTTTTGTAGTTTTGGAGTGTCAGAGTTTTGGAGTGTTGGAGTTTTGGAGCTTTGGAGTTTTTGAGTTTTTGAGTTTTTGAGTTTTGGATTTTTGCACTTTTGGAGTTTTGGAGTTTCGGAGTTTTGGAGGTTCAGGGTTGTGGAGTTTCGGAATTTTTGAGTATTGGAGTTTCGGAGTTTCGGAGTTATGGAGAATTGCAGTTTTGGAGTTTTGGAGTTTCGAATTTTCAGTTTCGGATTTTTGGAGTTTTGGAGTTTCGGAGTTTTGGAGTTTCAGAGTTTTCGAGGTTCAGGGTTGTGGAGTTTCGGAATTTTTGAGTTTTGGAGTTTTGGAGTTTTGGAGTTTCGGAGATTTGGAGTTTTGTCGTTTTGGAGATTCGGAATCTTGGAGTTTCGGAATTTTGTAGTTTTGTAGTTTTCGAGTGTCGGAGTTTTGGAGTGTTGGAGTTTTGGAGCTTTGGAGTTTTGGAGTTTTTGAGTTTTGGAGTTTTGGATTTTTGCACTTTTGGAGTTTTGGAGTTTCACTGTTTTCGAGGTTCAGGGTTGTGGAGTTTCGGAATTTTTGAGTTTTGGAGTTTCGGAGTTTTGGAGTTTTGGAGTTTCGAATTTTCAGTTTCGGATTTTTGGAGTTTTGGAGTTTCGGAGATTTGGAGTTTTGGCGTTTTGGAGATTCGGAATCTTGGAGTTTCGGAATTTTGTAGTTTTGTAGTTTTGGAGTGTCAGAGTTCTGGAGTGTTGGAGCTTTGGAGTTTTGGAGTTTATGAGTTTTTGAGTTTTGGATTTTTGCACTTTTGGAGTTTTGGAGTTTTGGAGTTTTGGAGTTTCGGAGTTTCGGAGTTTTGGAGTTTCAGAGTTTTGGAGGTTCAGGGTTGTGGAGTTTCGGAATTTTTGAGTATTGGAGTTCCGGAGTTTCGGAGTTTTGGAGAATTGCAGTTTTGGAATTTTTGTAGTTTCGAATTTTCAGAGTTTCGGATTTTTGGAGTTTCGGAGTTTCGGAGTTTTGGAGTTTCAGACTTTTCGAGGTTCAGGGTTGTGGAATTTCGGAATTTTTGAGTTTTGGAGTTTCGGAGTTCCGGAGTTTCGGAGTTTTGGAGTTTTGCAGTTTCGGAGTTTTCGAGTTTTGGAGTTTCGGAGTTTCGGAGTTTTGGAGTTTCAGAGTTTTCGAGGTTCAGGGTTGTTGAGTTTCGGAATTTTTGAGTTTCGGAGTTTCAGAGTTTTGGAGTTTTGGAGTTTCAGAGTTTCAGAGTTCTGGAGGTTCAGGGTTGTGGAGTTTCGGAATTTTTGAGTTTTGGAGTTTCGGAGTTTCGGAGTTTTGGAGTTTTGCGGTTTTGGAGTTTTGGAGTTTCGAATTTTCAGTTTCGGATGTTTGGAGTTTTGGAGTTTTCGAGATTTGGAGTTTCGGCGTTTTGGAGATTCGGAGTCTTGGAGTGTCGGAATTTTGTAGTTTTGTAGTTTTGGAGTGTCGGAGTTTTGGAGTGTTGGAGTTTTGGAGCTTTGGAGTTTTGGAGTTTTTGAGTTTTTAGTTTTGGATTTTTGCACTTTTGGAGTTTTGGAGTTTTGGAGTTTCGGAGTTTCGGAGTTTTGGAGTTTCAGAGTTTTGGAGGTTCAGGGTTGTGGAGTTTCGGAATTTTTGAGTTTTGGAGTTTCGGAGTTTTGGAGTTTTGGAGAATTGCAGTTTTGGAGTTTTGGGGTTTTGGAGTTTCGAATTTTCAGAGTTTCGGAGTTTTGGAGTTTCGGAGTTTCGGAGTTTTGGAGTTTCAGACTTTTCGAGGTTCAGGGTTGTGGAGTTTCGGAATTTTTGAGTTTTGGAGTTTCGGAGTTTTGGAGTTTTGGTGTTTTCGAGTTTCGAATTTTCAGAGTTTCGGATTTTTGGAGTTTTGGAGTTCCGGAGATTTGGAGTTTCAGAGTTTTGGAGGTTCAGGGTTGTGGAGTTTCGGAATTTTTGAGTTTTGGAGTTTCGGAGTTTTGGAGTTTTGGAGTTTCGGAGTTTCGGAGTTTTGGAGTTTCAGAGTTTTCGAGGTTCAGGGTTGTGGAGTTTCGGAATTTTTGAGTTTTGGAGTTTTGGAGTTTTGGAGTTTCGAATTTTCAGAGTTTGGAATTTTTGGAGTTTTGGAGTTTTGGAGATTTGGAGTTTTGGCATTTTGGACATTCGGAATCTTGGAGTTTCGGAATTTTGTAGTTTTGTAGTTTTGGAGTGTCGGAGTTTTGGAGTGTTGGAGTTTTGGAGCTTTGGAGTTTTGGAGTTTTGGATTTTTGCACTTTTGGAGTTTTGGAGTTTTGGAGTTTTGGAGTTTCAGAGTTTCGGAGTTTCGGAGTTTTGGAGTTTCAGAGCTTTGGAGGTTCAGGGTTGTGGAGTTTCGGAATTTTTGAGTTTTGGAGTTTCGGAGTTTCGGAGTTTTGGAGTATTGCAGTTTTGGAATTTTGGAGTTTTCGAGTTTCGGAGATTTGGAGTTTTGGCGTTTTGGAGATTCGGAATCTTGGAGTTTCGGAATTTTGTAGTTTTGTAGTTTTGGAGTGTCAGAGTTTTGGAGTGTTGGAGTTTTGGAGCTTTGGAGTTTTGGAGTTTTTGAGTTTTTGAGTTTTGGATTTTGACACTTTTGGAGTTTTGGAGTTTCGGAGTGTTGGAGTTTTGGAGTTTTAGAGTTTTAGAGTTTTGGAGTTTTGAAATTTTTGAGTTTCGGATTTTTGGAGTTTGGAGTTTTTAAGTTCTGGATTTTTGAGTTTTGGATTTTGGGATTTTTGGAGTTTTTGTGTTTTTGAGTTTTGGAGTTTTGGATTTTTGCACTTTTGGAGGTTTGGAGTTTTGGAGTTTTGGATTTTTGGAGCTTTGGAGGTATGGATTTTTGGATATTCAGGGTATTGTTCCAGAATTTTGTAGTTTTGGAGTTTTGGAGTGTCGGAGTTTCGGAGTTTCGAATTATTGGAGTTTTCGAGTTTTGGAATTTTTGATTTTTGGAGGTATGGATTTTTGGAGTTTCGGAGTTGTGGAGATTCGGGTTTGTGGAGTTTTGGAGTTTTGGAGTTTTGGATTTTTGCACTTTTGGAGTTTTGGAGTTTCGGAGTTTTGGAGTTTCGGAGTTTTGGAGTTTCGGAGTTGTGGAGTTTCGGAATTTTTGAGTTTTGGAGTTTTGGAGTTTCGGAGTTCCGGGGTTTCGGAGTTTCGGAGTTTTGGAGTTTCGCAGCTTCGGAGTTTTGGAGTTTTGGAGTTTCGGAGTTTCGGAGTTTTGGAGTTTCAGAGTTTTCGAGGTTCAGGGTTGTGGAGATTCTGAATTTTTGAATTTTGGAGTTTCGGAGTTTCGGAGTTTTGGAGTTTTGGAGTTTCGAATTTACAGAGTTTCGGATTTTCGGAGTTTTGGAGTTTCGGAGATTTGGAGTTTTGGCGTTTTGGAGATTCGGGGTCTTGGAGTTTCGGAATTTTGCAGTTTTGTAGTTTTGGAGTGTCGGAGTTTTGGAGTGTTGGAGTTTTGGAGTTTCAGAGTTTCGGAGTTTCGGAGTTTCGGAGTTTTGGAGTTTCAGAGTTTCAGAGTTCTGGAGGTTCAGGGTTGTGGAGTTTCGGAATTTTTGAGTTTTGGAGTTTCAGAGTTTCGGAGTTTTGGAGTTTTGCGGTTTTGGAGTTTTGGAGTTTCGAATTTTCAGTTTCGGATTTTTGGAGTTTTGGAGTTTTGGAGTTTCGGAGTTTTGGAGTTTCAGAGTTTTCGAGGTTCAGGGTTGTGGAGTTTCGGAATTTTTGAGTTTTGGAGTTTCGGAGTTTTGGAGTTTCGAATTTTCAGTTTCGGATTTTTGGAGTTTTGGAGTTTCGGAGATTTGGAGTTTTGGAGTTTTGGAGTTTCGGAGATTTGGAGTTTTGGCGTTTTGGAGATTCGGAATCTTGGAGTTTCGGAATTTTGTAGTTTTGTAGTTTTGGAGTGTCAGAGTTCTGGAGTGTTGGAGCTTTGGAGTTTTGGAGTTTCGAATTTTCAGTTTCGGATTTCTGGAGTTTTGGAGTTTTCGAGATTTGGAGTTTCGGCGTTTTGGAGCTTCGGAGACTTGGAGTGTCGGAATTTTGTAGTTTTGTAGTTTTGGAGTGTCGGAGTTTTGAAGTGTTGGAGTTTTGGAGCTTTGGAGTTTTGGAGTTTTTAGAGTTTTTTTGTTTTGGATTTTTGCACTTTTGGAGTTTTGGAGTTTTGGAGTTTCGGAGTTTCGGAGTTTTGGAGTTTCAGAGTTTTGGAGGTTCAGGGTTGTGGAGTTTCGGAATTTTTGAGTATTGGAGTTCCGGAGTTTCGGAGTTTCGGAGTTTTGGAGTTTTGCAGTTTCGGAGTTTTGGAGTTTTGGTGTTTCGGAGTTTTGGAGTTTCAGAGTTTTCGAGGTTCAGGGTTGTGGAGTTTCGGAATTTTTGAGTTTTGGAGTTTCGGAGTTTTGGAGTTTTGGTGTTTTGGAGTTTCGAATTTTCAGAGTTTCGGATTTTTGGAGTTTTGGAGTTCCGGAGATTTGGAGTTTCAGAGTTTTGGAGGTTCCGGGTTGTGGAGTTTCGGAATTTTTGAGTTTTGGAGTTTCGGAGTTTTGGAGTTTTGGAGTTTCGGAGTTTCGGAGTTTCAGAGTTTTCGAGGTTCAGGGTTGTGGAGTTTCGGAATTTTTGAGTTTTGGAGTTTCGGAGTTTCGGAGTTTTGGAGTTTTGGAGTTTCAGAGTTTTGGAGGTTCAGGGTTGTGGAGTTTCGGAATTTTTGAGATTTGGAGTTTCGGAGTTTTGGAGTATTGCAGTTTTGGAATTTCGGAGTTTTGGAGTTTCAGAGTTTTCGAGGTTCAGGGTTGTGGAGTTTCGGAATTTTTGATGAGTTTTGGAGTTTTGGAGTTTCGGAGTTCCGGAGTTTCGAAGTTTCGGAGTTTTGGAGTTTTGCAGTTTCGGAGTTTTGGAGTTTTGGAGTTTCGGAGATTTGGAGTTTTGGCGTTTTGGAGATTCGGGGTATTGGAGTTTCGGAATTTTGCAGTTTTGTAGTTTTGGAGTGTCGGAGTTTTGGAGTGTTGGAGTTTCGGAGTTTCGGAGTTTTGGAGTTTCAGAGTTTTCGAGGTTCAGGGTTGTGGAGTTTCGGAATTTTTGAGTTTTGGAGTTTTGGAGTTTCGGAGTTTTGGAGTTTTGGAGTTTCGAATTTTCAGTTTCGGATTTTTGGAGTTTTGGAGTTTCGGAGATTTGGAGTTTTGGAGTTTTGGAGTTTCGGAGATTTGGAGTTTTGCGTTTTGGAGATTCGGAATCTTGGAGTTTCGGAATTTTGTAGTTTTGTAGTTTTGGAGTGTCAGAGTTCTGGAGTGTTGGAGCTTTGGAGTTTTGGAGTTTCGAATTTTCAGTTTCGGATTTCTGGAGTTTTGGAGTTGTCGAGATTTGGAGTTTCGGCGTTTTGGAGATTCGGAGACTTGGAGTGTCGGAATTTTGTAGTTTTGTAGTTTTGGAGTGTCGGAGTTTTGGAGTGTTGGAGTTTTGGAGCTTTGGAGTTTTGGAGTTTTTGAGTTTTTTAGTTTTGGATTTTTGCACTTTTGGAGTTTTGGAGTTTTGGAGTTTCGGAGTTTCGGAGTTTCGGAGTTTTGGAGTTTCAGAGTTTTGGAGGTTCAGGGTTGTGGAGTTTCGGAATTTTTGAGTATTGGAGTTCCGGAGTTTCGGAGTTTCGGAGTTTTGGAGTTTTGCAGTTTCGGAGTTTTGGAGTTTTGGAGTTTCGGAGTTTTGGAGTTTCAGAGTTTTCGAGGTTCAGGGTTGTGGAGTTTCAGAATTTTTGAGTTTTGGAGTTTCGGAGTTTCGGAGTTTTGGAGTTTTGCGGTTTTGGAGTTTTGGAGTTTCGAATTTTCAGTTTCGGATTTTTGGAGTTTTGGAGTTTTCGAGATTTGGAGTTTCGGCGTTTTGGAGATTCGGAGTCTTGGAGTGTCGGAATTTTGTAGTTTTGTAGTTTTGGAGTGTCGGAGTTTTGGAGTGTTGGAGTTTTGGAGCTTTGGAGTTTTGGAGTTTTTGAGTTTTTTAGTTTTGGATTTTTGCACTTTTGGAGTTTTGGAGTTTTGGAGTTTCGGTGTTTCGGAGTTTTGGAGTTTCAGAGTTTTGGAGGTTCAGGGTTGTGGAGTTTCGGAATTTTTGAGTTTTGGAGTTTTGGAGTTTTGGAGAATTGCAGTTTTGGAGTTTTGGGGTTTTGGAGTTTCGAATTTTCAGAGTTTCGGAGTTTTGGAGTTTCGGAGTTTCGGAGTTTTGGAGTTTCAGACTTTTCGAGGTTCAGGGTTGTGGAATTTCGGAATTTTTGAGTTTTGGAGTTTCGGAGTTCCGGAGTTTCGGAGTTTTGGAGTTTCAGAGTTTTCGAGGTTCAGGGTTGTGGAGTTTCGGAATTTTTGAGTTTTAAAGTTTCGGAGTTTTGGAGTTTTGGTGTTTTGGAGTTTCGAATTTTCAGAGTTTCGGATTTTTGGAGTTTTGGAGTTCCGGAGATTTGGAGTTTCAGAGTTTTGGAGGTTCAGGGTTGTGGAGTTTCGGAATTTTTGAGTTTTGGAGTTTCGGAGTTTTGGAGTTTTGGAGTTTCGGAGTTTCGGAGTTTTGGAGTTTCAGAGTTTTCGAGGTTCAGGGTTGTGGAGTTTCGGAATTTTTGAGTTTTGGAGTTTTGGAGTTTTGGAGTTTCGAATTTTCAGAGTTTGGAATTTTTGGAGTTTTGGAGTTTTGGAGATTTGGAGTTTTGGCATTTTGGACATTCGGAATCTTGGAGTTTCGGAATTTTGTAGTTTTGTAGTTTTGGAGTGTCGGAGTTTTGGAGTGTTGGAGTTTTGGAGCTTTGGAGTTTTGGAGTTTTTGAGTTTTGGAGTTTTGGATTTTTGCACTTTTGGAGTTTTGGAGTTTTGGAGTTTCAGAGTTTCGGAGTTTCGGAGTTTTGGAGTTTCAGAGCTTTGGAGGTTCAGGGTTGTGTAGTTTCGGAATTTTTGAGTTTTGGAGTTTCGGAGTTTTGGAGTATTGCAGTTTTGGAATTTTGGAGTTTTCGAGTTTCGGAGATTTGGAGTTTTGGCGTTTTGGAGATTCGGAATCTTGGAGTTTCGGAATTTTGTAGTTTTGTAGTTTTGGAGTGTCAGAGTTTTGGAGTGTTGGAGTTTTGGAGCTTTGGAGTTTTGGAGTTTCGAATTTTCAGTTTCGGATTTCTGGAGTTTTGGAGTTTTCGAGATTTGGAGTTTCGGCGTTTTGGAGCTTCGGAGACTTGGAGTGTCGGAATTTTGTAGTTTTGTAGTTTTGGAGTGTCGGAGTTTTGAAGTGTTGGAGTTTTGGAGCTTTGGAGTTTTGGAGTTTTTGAGTTTTTTTGTTTTGGATTTTTGCACTTTTGGAGTTTTGGAGTTTTGGAGTTTCGGAGTTTCGGAGTTTTGGAGTTTCAGAGTTTTGGAGGTTCAGGGTTGTGGAGTTTCGGAATTTTTGAGTATTGGAGTTCCGGAGTTTCGGAGTTTCGGAGTTTTGGAGTTTTGCAGTTTCGGAGTTTTGGAGTTTTGGTGTTTCGGAGTTTTGGAGTTTCAGAGTTTTCGAGGTTCAGGGTTGTGGAGTTTCGGAATTTTTGAGTTTTGGAGTTTCGGAGTTTTGGAGTTTTGGTGTTTTGGAGTTTCGAATTTTCAGAGTTTCGGATTTTTGGAGTTTTGGAGTTCCGGAGATTTGGAGTTTCAGAGTTTTGGAGGTTCAGGGTTGTGGAGTTTCGGAATTTTTGAGTTTTGGAGTTTCGGAGTTTTGGAGTTTTGGAGTTTCGGAGTTTCGGAGTTTCAGAGTTTTCGAGGTTCAGGGTTGTGGAGTTTCGGAATTTTTGAGTTTTGGAGTTTCGGAGTTTCGGAGTTTTGGAGTTTTGGAGTTTCAGAGTTTTGGAGGTTCAGGGTTGTGGAGTTTCGGAATTTTTGAGATTTGGAGTTTCGGAGTTTTGGAGTATTGCAGTTTTGGAATTTCGGAGTTTTGGAGTTTCAGAGTTTTCGAGGTTCAGGGTTGTGGAGTTTCGGAATTTTTGATGAGTTTTGGAGTTTTGGAGTTTCGGAGTTCCGGAGTTTCGAAGTTTCGGAGTTTTGGAGTTTTGCAGTTTCGGAGTTTTGGAGTTTTGGAGTTTCGGAGATTTGGAGTTTTGGCGTTTTGGAGATTCGGGGTATTGGAGTTTCGGAATTTTGCAGTTTTGTAGTTTTGGAGTGTCGGAGTTTTGGAGTGTTGGAGTTTCGGAGTTTCGGAGTTTTGGAGTTTCAGAGTTTTCGAGGTTCAGGGTTGTGGAGTTTCGGAATTTTTGAGTTTTGGAGTTTTGGAGTTTCGGAGTTTTGGAGTTTTGGAGTTTCGAATTTTCAGTTTCGGATTTTTGGAGTTTTGGAGTTTCGGAGATTTGGAGTTTTGGAGTTTTGGAGTTTTGGAGTTTCGGAGATTTGGAGTTTTGCGTTTTGGAGATTCGGAATCTTGGAGTTTCGGAATTTTGTAGTTTTGTAGTTTTGGAGTGTCAGAGTTCTGGAGTGTTGGAGCTTTGGAGTTTTGGAGTTTCGAATTTTCAGTTTCGGATTTCTGGAGTTTTGGAGTTTTCGAGATTTGGAGTTTCGGCGTTTTGGAGATTCGGAGACTTGGAGTGTCGGAATTTTGTAGTTTTGTAGTTTTGGAGTGTCGGAGTTTTGGAGTGTTGGAGTTTTGGAGCTTTGGAGTTTTGGAGTTTTTGAGTTTTTTAGTTTTGGATTTTTGCACTTTTGGAGTTTTGGAGTTTTGGAGTTTCGGAGTTTCGGAGTTTCGGAGTTTTGGAGTTTCAGAGTTTTGGAGGTTCAGGGTTGTGGAGTTTCGGAATTTTTGAGTATTGGAGTTCCGGAGTTTCGGAGTTTCGGAGTTTTGGAGTTTTGCAGTTTCGGAGTTTTGGAGTTTTGGAGTTTCGGAGTTTTGGAGTTTCAGAGTTTTCGAGGTTCAGGGTTGTGGAGTTTCAGAATTTTTGAGTTTTGGAGTTTCGGAGTTTCGGAGTTTTGGAGTTTTGCGGTTTTGGAGTTTTGGAGTTTCGAATTTTCAGTTTCGGATTTTTGGAGTTTTGGAGTTTTCGAGATTTGGAGTTTCGGCGTTTTGGAGATTCGGAGTCTTGGAGTGTCGGAATTTTGTAGTTTTGTAGTTTTGGAGTGTCGGAGTTTTGGAGTGTTGGAGTTTTGGAGCTTTGGAGTTTTGGAGTTTTTGAGTTTTTTAGTTTTGGATTTTTGCACTTTTGGAGTTTTGGAGTTTTGGAGTTTCGGTGTTTCGGAGTTTTGGAGTTTCAGAGTTTTGGAGGTTCAGGGTTGTGGAGTTTCGGAATTTTTGAGTTTTGGAGTTTTGGAGTTTTGGAGAATTGCAGTTTTGGAGTTTTGGGGTTTTGGAGTTTCGAATTTTCAGAGTTTCGGAGTTTTGGAGTTTCGGAGTTTCGGAGTTTTGGAGTTTCAGACTTTTCGAGGTTCAGGGTTGTGGAATTTCGGAATTTTTGAGTTTTGGAGTTTCGGAGTTCCGGAGTTTCGGAGTTTTGGAGTTTCAGAGTTTTCGAGGTTCAGGGTTGTGGAGTTTCGGAATTTTTGAGTTTTAAAGTTTCGGAGTTTTGGAGTTTTGGTGTTTTGGAGTTTCGAATTTTCAGAGTTTCGGATTTTTGGAGTTTTGGAGTTCCGGAGATTTGGAGTTTCAGAGTTTTGGAGGTTCAGGGTTGTGGAGTTTCGGAATTTTTGAGTTTTGGAGTTTCGGAGTTTTGGAGTTTTGGAGTTTCGGAGTTTCGGAGTTTTGGAGTTTCAGAGTTTTCGAGGTTCAGGGTTGTGGAGTTTCGGAATTTTTGAGTTTTGGAGTTTTGGAGTTTTGGAGTTTCGAATTTTCAGAGTTTGGAATTTTTGGAGTTTTGGAGTTTTGGAGATTTGGAGTTTTGGCATTTTGGACATTCGGAATCTTGGAGTTTCGGAATTTTGTAGTTTTGTAGTTTTGGAGTGTCGGAGTTTTGGAGTGTTGGAGTTTTGGAGCTTTGGAGTTTTGGAGTTTTTGAGTTTTGGAGTTTTGGATTTTTGCACTTTTGGAGTTTTGGAGTTTTGGAGTTTCAGAGTTTCGGAGTTTCGGAGTTTTGGAGTTTCAGAGCTTTGGAGGTTCAGGGTTGTGTAGTTTCGGAATTTTTGAGTTTTGGAGTTTCGGAGTTTTGGAGTATTGCAGTTTTGGAATTTTGGAGTTTTCGAGTTTCGGAGATTTGGAGTTTTGGCGTTTTGGAGATTCGGAATCTTGGAGTTTCGGAATTTTGTAGTTTTGTAGTTTTGGAGTGTCAGAGTTTTGGAGTGTTGGAGTTTTGGAGCTTTGGAGTTTTGGAGTTTTTGAGTTTTTGAGTTTTGGATTTTGACACTTTTGGAGTTTTGGAGTTTTGGAGTTTCGGAGTTTTGGAGCTTTGGAGTTTTGGAGTTTTTGAGTTTTTAGTTTTGGATTTTTGCACTTTTGGAGTTTTGGAGTTTTGGAGTTTCGGAGTTTCGGAGTTTCGGAGTTCTGGAGTTTCAGAGTTTTGGAGGTTCAGGGTTGTGGAGTTTCGGAATTTTTGAGTATTGGAGTTCCGGAGTTTCGGAGTTTCGGAGTTTTGGAGTTTTGCAGTTTCGGAGTTTTGGAGTTTTGGAGTTTCGGAGTTTTGGAGTTTCAGAGTTTTCGAGGTTCAGGGTTGTGGAGTTTCAGAATTTTTGAGTTTTGGAGTTTCGGAGTTTCGGAGTTTTGGAGTTTTGGAGTTTCGAATTTTCAGTTTCGGATTTTTGGAGTTTTGGAGTTTTCGAGATTTGGAGTTTCGGCGTTTTGGAGATTCGGAGTCTTGGAGTGTCGGAATTTTGTAGTTTTGTAGTTTTGGAGTGTCGGAGTTTTGGAGTGTTGGAGTTTTGGAGCTTTGGAGTTTTGGAGTTTTTGAGTTTTTTAGTTTTGGATTTTTGCACTTTTGGAGTTTTGGAGTTTTGGAGTTTCGGTGTTTCGGAGTTTTGGAGTTTCAGAGTTTTGGAGGTTCAGGGTTGTGGAGTTTCGGAATTTTTGAGTTTTGGAGTTTTGGAGTTTTGGAGAATTGCAGTTTTGGAGTTTTGGGGTTTTGGAGTTTCGAATTTTCAGAGTTTCGGAGTTTTGGAGTTTCGGAGTTTCGGAGTTTTGGAGTTTCAGACTTTTCGAGGTTCAGGGTTGCGGAATTTCGGAATTTTTGAGTTTTGGAGTTTCGGAGTTCCGGAGTTTCGGAGTTTTGGAGTTTCAGAGTTTTCGAGGTTCAGGGTTGTGGAGTTTCGGAATTTTTGAGTCTTGGAGTTTCGGAGTTTTGGAGTTTTGGTGTTTTGGAGTTTCGAATTTTCAGAGTTTCGGATTTTTGGAGTTTTGGAGTTCCGGAGATTTGGAGTTTCAGAGTTTTGGAGGTTCAGGGTTGTGGAGTTTCGGAATTTTTGAGTTTTGGACTTTCGGAGTTTTGGAGTTTTGGAGTTTCGGAGTTTCGGAGTTTTGGAGTTTCAGAGTTTTCGAGGTTCAGGGTTGTGGAGTTTCGGAATTTTTGAGTTTTGGAGTTTTGGAGTTTTGGAGTTTCGAATTTTCAGAGTTTGGAATTTTTGGAGTTTTGGAGTTTTGGAGATTTGGAGTTTTGGCATTTTGGACATTCGGAATCTTGGAGTTTCGGAATTTTGTAGTTTTGTAGTTTTGGAGTGTCAGAGTTCTGGAGTGTTGGAGCTTTGGAGTTTTGGAGTTTCGAATTTTCAGTTTCGGATTTCTGGAGTTTTGGAGTTTTCGAGATTTGGAGTTTCGGCGTTTTGGAGATTCGGAGACTTGGAGTGTCGGAATTTTGTAGTTTTGTAGTTTTGGAGTGTCGGAGTTTTGAAGTGTTGGAGTTTTGGAGCTTTGGAGTTTTGGAGTTTTTGAGTTTTTTTGTTTTGGATTTTTGCACTTTTGGAGTTTTGGAGTTTTGGAGTTTCGGAGTTTCGGAGTTTTGGAGTTTCAGAGTTTTGGAGGTTCAGGGTTGTGGAGTTTCGGAATTTTTGAGTATTGGAGTTCCGGAGTTTCGGAGTTTCGGAGTTTTGGAGTTTTGCAGTTTCGGAGTTTTGGAGTTTTGGTGTTTCGGAGTTTTGGAGTTTCAGAGTTTTCGAGGTTCAGAGTTGTGGAGTTTCGGAATTTTTGAGTTTTGGAGTTTCGGAGTTTTGGAGTTTTGGTGTTTTGGAGTTTCGAATTTTCAGAGTTTCGGATTTTTGGAGTTTTGGAGTTCCGGAGATTTGGAGTTTCAGAGTTTTGGAGGTTCAGGGTTGTGGAGTTTCGGAATTTTTGAGTTTTGGAGTTTCGGAGTTTTGGAGTTTTGGAGTTTCGGAGTTTCGGAGTTTCAGAGTTTTCGAGGTTCAGGGTTGTGGAGTTTCGGAATTTTTGAGTTTTGGAGTTTCGGAGTTTCGGAGTTTTGGAGTTTTGGAGTTTCAGAGTTTTGGAGGTTCAGGGTTGTGGAGTTTCGGAATTTTTGAGTTTTGGAGTTTCGGAGTTTTGGAGTATTGCAGTTTTGGAATTTCGGAGTTTTGGAGTTTCAGAGTTTTCGAGGTTCAGGGTTGTGGAGTTTCGGAATTTTTGATGAGTTTTGGAGTTTTGGAGTTTCGGAGTTCCGGAGTTTCGAAGTTTCGGAGTTTTGGAGTTTTGCAGTTTCGGAGTTTTGGAGTTTTGGAGTTTCGGAGATTTGGAGTTTTGGCGTTTTGGAGATTCGGGGTATTGGAGTTTCGGAATTTTGCAGTTTTGTAGTTTTGGAGTGTCGGAGTTTTGGAGTGTTGGAGTTTCGGAGTTTCGGAGTTTTGGAGTTTCAGAGTTTTCGAGGTTCAGGGTTGTGGAGTTTCGGAATTTTTGAGTTTTGGAGTTTTGGAGTTTCGGAGTTTTGGAGTTTTGGAGTTTCGAATTTTCAGTTTCGGATTTTTGGAGTTTTGGAGTTTCGGAGATTCGGAGTTTTGGAGTTTTGGAGTTTCGGAGATTTGGAGTTTTGGCGTTTTGGAGATTCGGAATCTTGGAGTTTCGGAATTTTGTAGTTTTGTAGTTTTGGAGTGTCAGAGTTCTGGAGTGTTGGAGCTTTGGAGTTTTGGAGTTTCGAATTTTCAGTTTCGGATTTCTGGAGTTTTGGAGTTTTCGAGATTTGGAGTTTCGGCGTTTTGGAGATTCGGAGACTTGGAGTGTCGGAATTTTGTAGTTTTGTAGTTTTGGAGTGTCGGAGTTTTGGAGTGTTGGAGTTTTGGAGCTTTGGAGTTTTGGAGTTTTTGAGTTTTTTAGTTTTGGATTTTTGCACTTTTGGAGTTTTGGAGTTTTGGAGTTTCGGAGTTTCGGAGTTTCGGAGTTTTGGAGTTTCAGAGTTTTGGAGGTTCAGGGTTGTGGAGTTTCGGAATTTTTGAGTATTGGAGTTCCGGAGTTTCGGAGTTTCGGAGTTTTGGAGTTTTGCAGTTTCGGAGTTTTGGAGTTTTGGAGTTTCGGAGTTTTGGAGTTTCAGAGTTTTCGAGGTTCAGGGTTGTGGAGTTTCAGAATTTTTGAGTTTTGGAGTTTCGGAGTTTCGGAGTTTTGGAGTTTTGCGGTTTTGGAGTTTTGGAGTTTCGAATTTTCAGTTTCGGATTTTTGGAGTTTTGGAGTTTTCGAGATTTGGAGTTTCGGCGTTTTGGAGATTCGGAGTCTTGGAGTGTCGGAATTTTGTAGTTTTGTAGTTTTGGAGTGTCGGAGTTTTGGAGTGTTGGAGTTTTGGAGCTTTGGAGTTTTGGAGTTTTTGAGTTTTTTAGTTTTGGATTTTTGCACTTTTGGAGTTTTGGAGTTTTGAAGTTTCGGTGTTTCGGAGTTTTGGAGTTTCAGAGTTTTGGAGGTTCAGGGTTGTGGAGTTTCGGAATTTTTGAGTTTTGGAGTTTTGGAGTTTTGGAGAATTGCAGTTTTGGAGTTTTGGGGTTTTGGAGTTTCGAATTTTCAGAGTTTCGGAGTTTTGGAGTTTCGGAGTTTCGGAGTTTTGGAGTTTCAGACTTTTCGAGGTTCAGGGTTGTGGAATTTCGGAATTTTTGAGTTTTGGAGTTTCGGAGTTCCGGAGTTTCGGAGTTTTGGAGTTTCAGAGTTTTCGAGGTTCAGGGTTGTGGAGTTTCGGAATTTTTGAGTTTTGGAGTTTCGGAGTTTTGGAGTTTTGGTGTTTTGGAGTTTCGAATTTTCAGAGTTTCGGATTTTTGGAGTTTTGGAGTTCCGGAGATTTGGAGTTTCAGAGTTTTGGAGGTTCAGGGTTGTGGAGTTTCGGAATTTTTGAGTTTTGGAGTTTCGGAGTTTTGGAGTTTTGGAGTTTCGGAGTTGCGGAGTTTTGGAGTTTCAGAGTTTTCGAGGTTCAGGGTTGTGGAGTTTCGGAATTTTTGAGTTTTGGAGTTTTGGAGTTTTGGAGTTTCGAATTTTCAGAGTTTGGAATTTTTGGAGTTTTGGAGTTTTGGAGATTTGGAGTTTTGGCATTTTGGACATTCGGAATCTTGGAGTTTCGGAATTTTGTAGTTTTGTAGTTTTGGAGTGTCGGAGTTTTGGAGTGTTGGAGTTTTGGAGCTTTGGAGTTTTGGAGTTTTTGAGTTTTGGAGTTTTGGATTTTTGCACTTTTGGAGTTTTGGAGTTTTGGAGTTTCAGAGTTTCGGAGTTTCGGAGTTTTGGAGTTTCAGAGCTTTGGAGGTTCAGGGTTGTGTAGTTTCGGAATTTTTGAGTTTTGGAGTTTCGGAGTTTTGGAGTATTGCAGTTTTGGAATTTTGGAGTTTTCGAGTTTCGGAGATTTGGAGTTTTGGCGTTTTGGAGATTCGGAATCTTGGAGTTTCGGAATTTTGTAGTTTTGTAGTTTTGGAGTGTCAGAGTTTTGGAGTGTTGGAGTTTTGGAGCTTTGGAGTTTTGGAGTTTTTGAGTTATGAGTTTTGGATTTTGACACTTTTGGAGTTTTGGAGTTTTGGAGTTTCGGAGTTTTGGAGCTTTGGAGTTTTGGAGTTTTTGAGTTTTTTAGTTTTGGATTTTTGCACTTTTGGAGTTTTGGAGTTTTGGAGTTTCGGAGTTTCGGAGTTTTGGAGTTTCAGAGTTTTGGAGGTTCAGGGTTGTGGAGTTTCGGAATTTTTGAGTATTGGAGTTCCGGAGTTTCGGAGTTTCGAGTTTTGGAGTTTTGCAGTTTCGGAGTTTTGGAGTTTTGGAGTTTCAGAGTTTTGGAGTTTCAGAGTTTTCGAGGTTCAGGGTTGTGGAGTTTCGGAATTTTTGAGTTTTGGAGTTTCGGAGTTTCGGAGTTTTGGAGTTTTGCGGTTTTGGAGTTTTGGAGTTTCGAATTTTCAGTTTCGGATTTTTGGAGTTTTGGAGTTTTCGAGATTTGGAGTTTCGGCGTTTTGGAGATTCGGAGTCTTGGAGTGTCGGAATTTTGTAGTTTTGTAGTTTTGGAGTGTCGGAGTTTTGGAGTGTTGGAGTTTTGGAGCTTTGGAGTTTTGGAGTTTTTGAGTTTTTTAGTTTTGGATTTTTGCACTTTTGGAGTTTTGGAGTTTTGGAGTTTCGGTGTTTCGGAGTTTTGGAGTTTCAGAGTTTTGGAGGTTCAGGGTTGTGGAGTTTCGGAATTTTTGAGTTTTGGAGTTTCGGAGTTTTGGAGTTTTGGAGAATTGCAGTTTTGGAGTTTTGGGGTTTTGGAGTTTCGAATTTTCAGAGTTTCGGAGTTTTGGAGTTTTGGAGTTTCGGAGTTTCGGAGTTTTGGAGTTTCAGACTTTTCGAGGTTCAGGGTTGTGGAATTTCGGAATTTTTGAGTTTTGGAGTTTCGGAGTTCTGGAGTTTCGGAGTTTTGGAGTTTCAGAGTTTTCGAGGTTCAGGGTTGTGGAGTTTCGGAATTTTTGAGTTTTGGAGTTTCGGAGTTTTGGAGTTTTGGTGTTTTGGAGTTTCGAATTTTCAGAGTTTCGGATTTTTGGAGTTTTGGAGTTCCGGAGATTTGGAGTTTCAGAGTTTTGGAGGTTCAGGGTTGTGGAGTTTCGGAATTTTTGAGTTTTGGAGTTTCGGAGTTTTGGAGTTTTGGAGTTTCGGAGTTTTGGAGTTTCAGAGTTTTCGAGGTTCAGGGTTGTGGAGTTTCGGAATTTTTTAGTTTTGGAGTTTTGGAGTTTTGGAGTTTCGAATTTTCAGAGTTTGGAATTTTTGGAGTTTTGGCATTTTGGACATTCGGAATCTTGGAGTTTCGGAATTTTGTAGTTTTGTAGTTTTGGAGTGTCGGAGTTTTGGAGTGTTGGAGTTTTGGAGCTTTGGAGTTTTGGAGTTTTTGAGTTTTGGAGTTTTGGATTTTTGCACTTTTGGAGTTTTGGAGTTTTGGAGTTTCAGAGTTTCGGAGTTTTGGAGTTTCAGAGCTTTGGAGGTTCAGGGTTGTGGAGTTTCGGAATTTTTGAGTTTTGGAGTTTCGGAGTTTCGGAGTTTTGGAGTATTGCAGTTTTGGAATTTTGGAGTTTTCGAGTTTCGGAGATTTGGAGTTTTGGCGTTTTGGAGATTCGGAATCTTGGAGTTTCGGAATTTTGTAGTTTTGTAGTTTTGGAGTGTCAGAGTTTTGGAGTGTTGGAGTTTTGGAGCTTTGGAGTTTTGGAGTTTTGGAGTTTTTGAGTTTTGGATTTTGACACTTTTGGAGTTTTGGAGTTTTCGAGTTTCGGAGTTTCGGAGTGTTGGAGTTTTGGAGTTTTAGAGTTTTAGAGTTTTGGAGTTTTGAAATTTTTGAGTTTCGGATTTTTGGAGTTTGGAGTTTTCGAGTTTTGGAATTTTTGATTTTTGGAGGTATGGATTTTTGGAGTTTCGGAGTTGTGGAGATTCGGGTTTGTGGAGTTTTGGAGTTTTGGAGTTTTGGATTTTTGCACTTTTGGAGTTTTGGAGTTTCGGAGTTTTGGAGTTTCGGAGTTTTGGAGTTTCGGAGTTGTGGAGTTTCGGAATTTTTGAGTTTTGGAGTTTTGGAGTTTCGGAGTTCCGGAGTTTCGGAGTTTCGGAGTTTTGGAGTTTCGCAGTTTCGGAGTTTTGGAGTTTTGGAGTTTCGGAGTTTCGGAGTTTTGGAGTTTCAGAGTTTTCGAGGTTCAGGGTTGTGGAGATTCTGAATTTTTGAATTTCGGAGTTTCGGAGTTTCGGAGATTTGGAGTTTTGGCGTTTTGGAGATTCGGGGTCTTGGAGTTTCGGAATTTTGCAGTTTTGTAGTTTTGGAGTGTCGGAGTTTTGGAGTGTTGGAGTTTTGGAGTTTCGGAGTTTCGGAGTTTCGGAGTTTTGGAGTTTCAGAGTTTCAGAGTTCTGGAGGTTCAGGGTTGTGGAGTTTCGGAATTTTTGAGTTTTGGAGTTTCAGAGTTTCGGAGTTTTGGAGTTTTGCGGTTTTGGAGTTTTGGAGTTTCGAATTTTCAGTTTCGGATTTTTGGAGTTTTGGAGTTTTCGAGATTTGGAGTTTCGGCGTTTTGGAGATTCGGAGTCTTGGAGTGTCGGAATTTTGTAGTTTTGTAGTTTTGGAGTGTCGGAGTTTTGGAGTGTTGGAGTTTTGGAGCTTTGGAGTTTTGGAGTTTTTGAGTTTTTTAGTTTTGGATTTTTGCACTTTTGGAGTTTTGGAGTTTTGGAGTTTCGGAGTTTTGGAGTTTCAGAGTTTTGGAGGTTCAGGGTTGTGGAGTTTCGGAATTTTTGAGTTTTGGAGTTTCGTAGTTTCGGAGTTTTGGAGAATTGCAGTTTTGGAGTTTTGGGGTTTTGGAGTTTCGAATTTTCAGAGTTTCGGATTTTTGGAGTTTTGGAGTTTCGGAGTTTCGGAGTTTTGGAGTTTCAGTTTTCGAGGTTCAGGGTTGTGGAGTTTCGGAATTTTTGAGTTTTGGAGTTTCGGAGTTTTGGAGTTTTGGAGTTTCGAATTTTCAGTTTCGGATTTTTGGAGTTTTGGAGTTTCGGAGATTTGGAGTTTTGGAGTTTTGGAGTTTCGGAGATTTGGAGTTTTGGCGTTTTGGAGATTCCGAATCTTGGAGTTTCGGAATTTTGTAGTTTTGTAGTTTTGGAGTGTCAGAGTTTTGGAGTGTTGGAGTTTTGGAGCTTTGGAGTTTTGGAGTTTTTGAATTTTTTAGTTTTGGATTTTTGCACTTTTGGAGTTTTGGAGTTTTGGAGTTTCGGAGTTTCGGAGTTTTGGAGTTTCAGAGTTTTGGAGGTTCAGGGTTGTGGAGTTTCGGAATTTTTGAGTATTGGAGTTCCGGAGTTTCGGAGTTTCGGAGTTTTGGAGTTTTGCAGTTTCGGAGTTTTGGAGTTTTGGAGTTTCGGAGTTTTGGAGTTTCAGAGTTTTCGAGGTTCAGGGTTGTGGAGTTTCGGAATTTTTGAGTTTTGGAGTTTCGGAGTTTTGGAGTTTTGGTGTTTTGGAGTTTCGAATTTTCAGAGTTTCGGATTTTTGGAGTTTTGGAGTTCCGGAGATTTGGAGTTTCAGAGTTTTGGAGGTTCAGGGTTGTGGAGTTTCGGAATTTTTGAGTTTTGGAGTTTCGGAGTTTTGGAGTTTTGGAGTTTCGGAGTTTCGGAGTTTCAGAGTTTTCGAGGTTCAGGGTTGTGGAGTTTCGGAATTTTTGAGTTTTGGAGTTTCGGAGTTTCGGAGTTTTGGAGTTTCAGAGTTTTGGAGGTTCAGGGTTGTGGAGTTTCGGAATTTTTGAGTTTTGGAGTTTCGGAGTTTCGGAGTTTTGGAGTATTGCAGTTTTGGAATTTTGGAGTTTTGGAGTTTCGAATTTTCAGAGTTTCGGATTTTTGGAGTTTTGGAGTGTTGGAGTTTTGGTGCTTTGGAGTTTTTGAGCTTTTGAGTTTTGGATTTTGACACTTTTGGAGTTTTGGAGTTTCGGAGTTTCGGAGTTTCGGAGTTTTGGAGTTTCAGTTTTGGAGGTTCAGGGTTGTGGAATTTCGGAATTTTTGAGTTTTGGAGTTTCGGAGTTTTGGAGTTTTGGAGTTTTGGAGTTTCGGAGTTTTGGAGTTTCAGAGTTTTCGAGGTTCAGGGTTGTGGAGTTTCGGAATTTTTGAGTTTTGGAGTTTTGGAGTTTCGGAGTTCCGGAGTTTCGAAGTTTCGGAGTTTTGGAGTTTTGCAGTTTCGGAGTTTTGGAGTTTTGGAGTTTCGGAGATTTGGAGTTTTGGCGTTTTGGAGATTCGGGGTCTTGGAGTTTCGGAATTTTGCAGTTTTGTAGTTTTGGAGTGTCGGAGTTTTGGAGTGTTGGAGTTTCGGAGTTTCGGAGTTTTGGAGTTTCAGAGTTTTCGAGGTTCAGGGTTGTGGAGTTTCGGAATTTTTGAGTTTTGGAGTTTCGGAGTTTCGGAGTTTTGGAGTTTTGGAGTTTCGAATTTTCAGTTTCGGATTTTTGGAGTTTTGGAGTTTCGGAGATTTGGAGTTTTGGAGTTTCGGAGATTTGGAGTTTTGGCGTTTTGGAGATTCGGAATCTTGGAGTTTCGGAATTTTGTAGTTTTGTAGTTTTGGAGTGTTAGAGTTCTGGAGTGTTGGAGCTTTGGAGTTTTGGAGTTTCGAATTTTCAGTTTCGGATTTCTGGAGTTTTGGAGTTTTCGAGATTTGGAGTTTCGGCGTTTTGGAGATTCGGAGACTTGGAGTGTCGGAATTTTGTAGTTTTGTAGTTTTGGAGTGTCGGAGTTTTGGAGTGTTGGAGTTTTGGAGCTTTGGAGTTTTGGAGTTTTTGAGTTTTTTAGTTTTGGATTTTTGCACTTTTGGAGTTTTGGAGTTTTGGAGTTTCGGAGTTTCGGAGTTTTGGAGTTTCAGAGTTTTGGAGGTTCAGGGTTGTGGAGTTTCGGAATTTTTGAGTATTGGAGTTCCGGAGTTTCGGAGTTTCGGAGTTTTGGAGTTTTGCAGTTTCGGAGTTTTGGAGTTTTGGAGTTTCGGAGTTTTGGAGTTTCAGAGTTTTCGAGGTTCAGGGTTGTGGAGTTTCGGAATTTTTGAGTTTTGGAGTTTCGGAGTTTCGGAGTTTTGGAGTTTTGCGGTTTTGGAGTTTTGGAGTTTCGAATTTTCAGTTTCGGATTTTTGGAGTTTTGGAGTTTTCGAGATTTGGAGTTTCGGCGTTCTGGAGATTCGGAGTCTTGGAGTGTCGGAATTTTGTAGTTTTGTAGTTTTGAAGTGTCGGAGTTTTGGAGTGTTGGAGTTTTGGAGCTTTGGAGTTTTGGAGTTTTTGAGTTTTTTAGTTTTGGATTTTTGCACTTTGGGAGTTTTGGAGTTTTGGAGTTTCGGAGTTTCGGAGTTTTGGAGTTTCAGAGTTTTGGAGGTTCAGGGTTGTGGAGTTTCGGAATTTTTGAGTTTTGGAGTTTCGGAGTTTCGGAGTTTTGGAGTTTTGCGGTTTTGGAGTTTTGGAGTTTCGAATTTTCAGTTTCGGATTTTTGGAGTTTTGGAGTTTTCGAGATTTGGAGTTTCGGCGTTTTGGAGATTCGGAGTCTTGGAGTGTTGGAATTTTGTAGTTTTGTAGTTTTGGAGTGTCGGAGTTTTGGAGTGTTGGAGTTTTGGAGCTTTGGAGTTTTGGAGTTTTTGAGTTTTTTAGTTTTGGATTTTTGCACTTTTGGAGTTTTGGAGTTTCAGAGTTTTGGAGGTTCAGGGTTGTGGAGTTTCGGAATTTTTGAGTTTTGGAGTTTTGGAGTTTTGGAGAATTGCAGTTTTGGAGTTTTGGGGTTTTGGAGTTTCGAATTTTCAGAGTTTCGGAGTTTTGGAGTTTCGGAGTTTCGGAGTTTTGGAGTTTCAGACTTTTCGAGGTTCAGGGTTGCGGAATTTCGGAATTTTTGAGTTTTGGAGTTTCGGAGTTCTGGAGTTTCGGAGTTTTGGAGTTTCAGAGTTTTCGAGGTTCAGGGTTGTGGAGTTTCGGAATTTTTGAGTTTTGGAGTTTCGGAGTTTTGGAGTTTTGGTGTTTTGGAGTTTCGAATTTTCAGTTTCGGATTTTTGGAGTTTTGGAGTTCCGGAGATTTGGAGTTTCAGAGTTTTGGAGGTTCAGGGTTGTGGAGTTTCGGAATTTTTGAGTTTTGGAGTTTCGGAGTTTTGGAGTTTTGGAGTTTCGGAGTTGCGGAGTTTTGGAGTTTCAGAGTTTTCGAGGTTCAGGGTTGTGGAGTTTCGGAATTTTTGAGTTTTGGAGTTTTGGAGTTTTGGAGTTTCGAATTTTCAGAGTTTGGAATTTTTGGAGTTTTGGAGTTTTGGAGATTTGGAGTTTTGGCATTTTGGACATTCGGAATCTTGGAGTTTCGGAATTTTGTAGTTTTGTAGTTTTGGAGTGTCGGAGTTTTGGAGTGTTGGAGTTTTGGAGCTTTGGAGTTTTGGAGTTTTTGAGTTTTGGAGTTTTGGATTTTTGCACTTTTGGAGTTTTGGAGTTTTGGAGTTTCAGAGTTTCGGAGTTTCGGAGTTTTGGAGTTTCAGAGCTTTGGAGGTTCAGGGTTGTGTAGTTTCGGAATTTTTGAGTTTTGGAGTTTCGGAGTTTTGGAGTATTGCAGTTTTGGAATTTTGGAGTTTTCGAGTTTCGGAGATTTGGAGTTTTGGCGTTTTGGAGATTCGGAATCTTGGAGTTTCGGAATTTTGTAGTTTTGTAGTTTTGGAGTGTCAGAGTTTTGGAGTGTTGGAGTTTTGGAGCTTTGGAGTTTTGGAGTTTTTGAGTTATGAGTTTTGGATTTTGACACTTTTGGAGTTTTGGAGTTTTGGAGTTTCGGAGTTTTGGAGCTTTGGAGTTTTGGAGTTTTTGAGTTTTTTAGTTTTGGATTTTTGCACTTTTGGAGTTTTGGAGTTTTGGAGTTTCGGAGTTTCGGAGTTTTGGAGTTTCAGAGTTTTGGAGGTTCAGGGTTGTGGAGTTTCGGAATTTTTGAGTATTGGAGTTCCGGAGTTTCGGAGTTTCGAGTTTTGGAGTTTTGCAGTTTCGGAGTTTTGGAGTTTTGGAGTTTCAGAGTTTTGGAGTTTCAGAGTTTTCGAGGTTCAGGGTTGTGGAGTTTCGGAATTTTTGAGTTTTGGAGTTTCGGAGTTTCGGAGTTTTGGAGTTTTGCGGTTTTGGAGTTTTGGAGTTTCGAATTTTCAGTTTCGGATTTTTGGAGTTTTGGAGTTTTCGAGATTTGGAGTTTCGGCGTTTTGGAGATTCGGAGTCTTGGAGTGTCGGAATTTTGTAGTTTTGTAGTTTTGGAGTGTCGGAGTTTTGGAGTGTTGGAGTTTTGGAGCTTTGGAGTTTTGGAGTTTTTGAGTTTTTTAGTTTTGGATTTTTGCACTTTTGGAGTTTTGGAGTTTTGGAGTTTCGGTGTTTCGGAGTTTTGGAGTTTCAGAGTTTTGGAGGTTCAGGGTTGTGGAGTTTCGGAATTTTTGAGTTTTGGAGTTTCGGAGTTTTGGAGTTTTGGAGAATTGCAGTTTTGGAGTTTTGGGGTTTTGGAGTTTCGAATTTTCAGAGTTTCGGAGTTTTGGAGTTTTGGAGTTTCGGAGTTTCGGAGTTTTGGAGTTTCAGACTTTTCGAGGTTCAGGGTTGTGGAATTTCGGAATTTTTGAGTTTTGGAGTTTCGGAGTTCTGGAGTTTCGGAGTTTTGGAGTTTCAGAGTTTTCGAGGTTCAGGGTTGTGGAGTTTCGGAATTTTTGAGTTTTGGAGTTTCGGAGTTTTGGAGTTTTGGTGTTTTGGAGTTTCGAATTTTCAGAGTTTCGGATTTTTGGAGTTTTGGAGTTCCGGAGATTTGGAGTTTCAGAGTTTTGGAGGTTCAGGGTTGTGGAGTTTCGGAATTTTTGAGTTTTGGAGTTTCGGAGTTTTGGAGTTTTGGAGTTTCGGAGTTTCGGAGTTTTGGAGTTTCAGAGTTTTCGAGGTTCAGGGTTGTGGAGTTTCGGAATTTTTTAGTTTTGGAGTTTTGGAGTTTTGGAGTTTTGGAGTTTCGAATTTTCAGAGTTTGGAATTTTTGGAGTTTTGGAGTTTTGGCATTTTGGACATTCGGAATCTTGGAGTTTCGGAATTTTGTAGTTTTGTAGTTTTGGAGTGTCGGAGTTTTGGAGTGTTGGAGTTTTGGAGCTTTGGAGTTTTGGAGTTTTTGAGTTTTGGAGTTTTGGATTTTTGCACTTTTGGAGTTTTGGAGTTTTGGAGTTTCAGAGTTTCGGAGTTTTGGAGTTTCAGAGCTTTGGAGGTTCAGGGTTGTGGAGTTTCGGAATTTTTGAGTTTTGGAGTTTCGGAGTTTCGGAGTTTTGGAGTATTGCAGTTTTGGAATTTTGGAGTTTTCGAGTTTCGGAGATTTGGAGTTTTGGCGTTTTGGAGATGCGGAATCTTGGAGTTTCGGAATTTTGTAGTTTTGTAGTTTTGGAGTGTCAGAGTTTTGGAGTGTTGGAGTTTTGGAGCTTTGGAGTTTTGGAGTTTTGGAGTTTTTGAGTTTTGGATTTTGACACTTTTGGAGTTTTGGAGTTTTCGAGTTTCGGAGTTTCGGAGTTTTGGAGTTTTGCAGTTTCGGAGTTTTGGAGTTTTGGAGTTTCGGAGTTTTGGAGTTTCAGAGTTTTCGAGGTTCAGGGTTGTGGAGTTTCGGAATTTTTGAGTTTTGGAGTTTCGGAGTTTTGGAGTTTTGGTGTTTTGGAGTTTCGAATTTTCAGAGTTTCGGATTTTTGGAGTTTTGGAGTTCCGGAGATTTGGAGTTTCAGAGTTTTGGAGGTTCAGGGTTGTGGAGTTTCGGAATTTTTGAGTTTTGGAGTTTCGGAGTTTTGGAGTTTTGGAGTTTCGGAGTTTCGGAGTTTCAGAGTTTTCGAGGTTCAGGGTTGTGGAGTTTCGGAATTTTTGAGTTTTGGAGTTTCGGAGTTTCGGAGTTTTGGAGTTTCAGAGTTTTGGAGGTTCAGGGTTGTGGAGTTTCGGAATTTTTGAGTTTTGGAGTTTCGGAGTTTCGGAGTTTTGGAGTATTGCAGTTTTGGAATTTTGGAGTTTTGGAGTTTCGAATTTTCAGAGTTTCGGATTTTTGGAGTTTTGGAGTGTTGGAGTTTTGGTGCTTTGGAGTTTTTGAGCTTTTGAGTTTTGGATTTTGACACTTTTGGAGTTTTGGAGTTTCGGAGTTTCGGAGTTTCGGAGTTTTGGAGTTTCAGTTTTGGAGGTTCAGGGTTGTGGAATTTCGGAATTTTTGAGTTTTGGAGTTTCGGAGTTTTGGAGTTTTGGAGTTTTGGAGTTTCGGAGTTTTGGAGTTTCAGAGTTTTCGAGGTTCAGGGTTGTGGAGTTTCGGAATTTTTGAGTTTTGGAGTTTTGGAGTTTCGGAGTTCCGGAGTTTCGAAGTTTCGGAGTTTTGGAGTTTTGCAGTTTCGGAGTTTTGGAGTTTTGGAGTTTCGGAGATTTGGAGTTTTGGCGTTTTGGAGATTCGGGGTCTTGGAGTTTCGGAATTTTGCAGTTTTGTAGTTTTGGAGTGTCGGAGTTTTGGAGTGTTGGAGTTTCGGAGTTTCGGAGTTTTGGAGTTTCAGAGTTTTCGAGGTTCAGGGTTGTGGAGTTTCGGAATTTTTGAGTTTTGGAGTTTCGGAGTTTCGGAGTTTTGGAGTTTTGGAGTTTCGAATTTTCAGTTTCGGATTTTTGGAGTTTTGGAGTTTCGGAGATTTGGAGTTTTGGAGTTTTGGAGTTTCGGAGATTTGGAGTTTTGGCGTTTTGGAGATTCGGAATCTTGGAGTTTCGGAATTTTGTAGTTTTGTAGTTTTGGAGTGTTAGAGTTCTGGAGTGTTGGAGCTTTGGAGTTTTGGAGTTTCGAATTTTCAGTTTCGGATTTCTGGAGTTTTGGAGTTTTCGAGATTTGGAGTTTCGGCGTTTTGGAGATTCGGAGACTTGGAGTGTCGGAATTTTGTAGTTTTGTAGTTTTGGAGTGTCGGAGTTTTGGAGTGTTGGAGTTTTGGAGCTTTGGAGTTTTGGAGTTTTTGAGTTTTTTAGTTTTGGATTTTTGCACTTTTGGAGTTTTGGAGTTTTGGAGTTTCGGAGTTTCGGAGTTTTGGAGTTTCAGAGTTTTGGAGGTTCAGGGTTGTGGAGTTTCGGAATTTTTGAGTATTGGAGTTCCGGAGTTTCGGAGTTTCGGAGTTTTGGAGTTTTGCAGTTTCGGAGTTTTGGAGTTTTGGAGTTTCGGAGTTTTGGAGTTTCAGAGTTTTCGAGGTTCAGGGTTGTGGAGTTTCGGAATTTTTGAGTTTTGGAGTTTCGGAGTTTCGGAGTTTTGGAGTTTTGCGGTTTTGGAGTTTTGGAGTTTCGAATTTTCAGTTTCGGATTTTTGGAGTTTTGGAGTTTTCGAGATTTGGAGTTTCGGCGTTCTGGAGATTCGGAGTCTTGGAGTGTCGGAATTTTGTAGTTTTGTAGTTTTGAAGTGTCGGAGTTTTGGAGTGTTGGAGTTTTGGAGCTTTGGAGTTTTGGAGTTTTTGAGTTTTTTAGTTTTGGATTTTTGCACTTTGGGAGTTTTGGAGTTTTGGAGTTTCGGAGTTTCGGAGTTTTGGAGTTTCAGAGTTTTGGAGGTTCAGGGTTGTGGAGTTTCGGAATTTTTGAGTTTTGGAGTTTCGGAGTTTTGGAGTTTTGGAGAATTGCAGTTTTGGAGTTTTGGGGTTTTGGAGTTTCGAATTTTCAGAGTTTCGGAGTTTTGGAGTTTCGGAGTTTCGGAGTTTTGGAGTTTCAGACTTTTCGAGGTTCAGGGTTGTGGAGTTTCGGAATTTTTGAGTTTTGGAGTTTCAGAGTTTCGGAGTTTTGGAGTTTTGCGGTTTTGGAGTTTTGGAGTTTCGAATTTTCAGTTTCGGATTTTTGGAGTTTTGGAGTTTTCGAGATTTGGAGTTTCGGCGTTTTGGAGATTCGGAGTCTTGGAGTGTCGGAATTTTGTAGTTTTGTAGTTTTGGAGTGTCGGAGTTTTGGAGTGTTGGAGTTTTGGAGCTTTGGAGTTTTGGAGTTTTTGAGTTTTTTAGTTTTGGATTTTTGCACTTTTGGAGTTTTGGAGTTTTGGAGTTTCGGAGTTTTGGAGTTTCAGAGTTTTGGAGGTTCAGGGTTGTGGAGTTTCGGAATTTTTGAGTTTTGGAGTTTCGTAGTTTCGGAGTTTTGGAGAATTGCAGTTTTGGAGTTTTGGGGTTTTGGAGTTTCGAATTTTCAGAGTTTCGGATTTTTGGAGTTTTGGAGTTTCGGAGTTTCGGAGTTTTGGAGTTTCAGAGTTTTCGAGGTTCAGGGTTGTGGAGTTTCGGAATTTTTGAGTTTTGGTGTTTCGGAGTTTCGGAGTTTTGGAGTTTTGGAGTTTCGAATTTTCTGTTTCGGATTTTTGGAGTTTTGGAGTTTCGGAGATTTGGAGTTTTGGAGTTTTGGAGTTTCGGAGATTTGGAGTTTTGGCGTTTTAGAGATTCCGAATCTTGGAGTTTCGGAATTTTGTAGTTTTGTAGTTTTGGAGTGTCAGAGTTTTGGAGTGTTGGAGTTTTGGAGCTTTGGAGTTTTGGAGTTTTTGAGTTTTTTAGTTTTGGATTTTTGCACTTTTGGAGTTTTGGAGTTTTGGAGTTTCGGAGTTTCGGAGTTTTGGAGTTTCAGAGTTTTGGAGGTTCAGGGTTGTGGAGTTTCGGAATTTTTGAGTATTGGAGTTCCGGAGTTTCGGAGTTTCGGAGTTTTGGAGTTTTGCAGTTTCGGAGTTTTGGAGTTTTGGAGTTTCGGAGTTTTGGAGTTTCAGAGTTTTCGAGGTTCAGGGTTGTGGAGTTTCGGAATTTTTGAGTTTTGGAGTTTCGGAGTTTTGGAGTTTTGGTGTTTTGGAGTTTCGAATTTTCAGAGTTTCGGATTTTTGGAGTTTTGGAGTTCCGGAGATTTGGAGTTTCAGAGTTTTGGAGGTTCAGGGTTGTGGAGTTTCGGAATTTTTGAGTTTTGGAGTTTCGGAGTTTTGGAGTTTTGGAGTTTCGGAGTTTCGGAGTTTCAGAGTTTTCGAGGTTCAGGGTTGTGGAGTATCGGAATTTTTGAGTTTTGGAGTTTCGGAGTTTCGGAGTTTTGGAGTTTCAGAGTTTTGGAGGTTCAGGGTTGTGGAGTTTCGGAATTTTTGAGTTTTGGAGTTTCGGAGTTTCGGAGTTTTGGAGTATTGCAGTTTTGGAATTTTGGAGTTTTGGAGTTTCGAATTTTCAGAGTTTCGGATTTTTGGAGTTTTGGAGTGTTGGAGTTTTGGTGCTTTGGAGTTTTTGAGTTTTTGAGTTTTGGATTTTGACACTTTTGGAGTTTTGGAGTTTTGGAGTTTCGGAGTTTCGGAGTTTTGGAGTTTCAGTTTTGGAGGTTCAGGGTTGTGGAATTTCGGAATTTTTGAGTTTTGGAGTTTCGGAGTTTTGGAGTTTTGGAGTTTTGGAGTTTCGGAGTTTTGGAGTTTCAGAGTTTTCGAGGTTCAGGGTTGTGGAGTTTCGGAATTTTTGAGTTTTGGAGTTTTGGAGTTTCGGAGTTCCGGAGTTTCGAAGTTTCGGAGTTTTGGAGTTTTGCAGTTTCGGAGTTTTGGAGTTTTGGAGTTTCGGAGATTTGGAGTTTTGGCGTTTTGGAGATTCGGGGTCTTGGAGTTTCGGAATTTTGCAGATTTGTAGTTTTGGAGTGTCGGAGTTTTGGAGTGTTGGAGTTTCGGAGTTTCGGAGTTTTGGAGTTTCAGAGTTTTCGAGGTTCAGGGTTGTGGAGTTTCGGAATTTTTGAGTTTTGGAGTTTCGGAGTTTCGGAGTTTTGGAGTTTTGGAGTTTCGAATTTTCAGTTTCGGATTTTTGGAGTTTTGGAGTTTCGGAGATTTGGAGTTTTGGAGTTTTGGAGTTTCGGAGATTTGGAGTTTTGGCGTTTTGGAGATTCGGAATCTTGGAGTTTCGGAATTTTGTAGTTTTGTAGTTTTGGAGTGTCAGAGTTCTGGAGTGTTGGAGCTTTGGAGTTTTGGAGTTTCGAATTTTCAGTTTCGGATTTCTGGAGTTTTGGAGTTTTCGAGATTTGGAGTTTCGGCGTTTTGGAGATTCGGAGACTTGGAGTGTCGGAATTTTGTAGTTTTGTAGTTTTGGAGTGTCGGAGTTTTGGAGTGTTGGAGTTTTGGAGCTTTGGAGTTTTGGAGTTTTTGAGTTTTTTAGTTTTGGATTTTTGCACTTTTGGAGTTTTGGAGTTTTGGAGTTTCGGAGTTTCGGAGTTTTGGAGTTTCAGAGTTTTGGAGGTTCAGGGTTGTGGAGTTTCGGAATTTTTGAGTATTGGAGTTCCGGAGTTTCGGAGTTTCGGAGTTTTGGAGTTTTGCAGTTTCGGAGTTTTGGAGTTTTGGAGTTTCGAAGTTTTGGAGTTTCAGAGTTTTCGAGGTTCAGGGTTGTGGAGTTTCGGAATTTTTGAGTTTTGGAGTTTCGGAGTTTCGGAGTTTTGGAGTTTTGCGGTTTTGGAGTTTTGGAGTTTCGAATTTTCAGTTTCGGATTTTTGGAGTTTTGGAGTTTTCGAGATTTGGAGTTTCGGCGTTCTGGAGATTCGGAGTCTTGGAGTGTCGGAATTTTGTAGTTTTGTAGTTTTGAAGTGTCGGAGTTTTGGAGTGTTGGAGTTTTGGAGCTTTGGAGTTTTGGAGTTTTTGAGTTTTTTAGTTTTGGATTTTTGCACTTTTGGAGTTTTGGAGTTTTGGAGTTTCGGAGTTTCGGAGTTTTGGAGTTTCAGAGTTTTGGAGGTTCAGGGTTGTGGAGTTTCGGAATTTTTGAGTTTTGGAGTTTCGGAGTTTTGGAGTTTTGGAGAATTGCAGTTTTGGAGTTTTGGGGTTTTGGAGTTTCGAATTTTCAGAGTTTCGGAGTTTTGGAGTTTCGGAGTTTCGGAGTTTTGGAGTTTCAGACTTTTCGAGGTTCAGGGTTGTGGAATTTCGGAATTTTTGAGTTTTGGAGTTTCGGAGTTCCGGAGTTTCGGAGTTTTGGAGTTTTGCAGTTCCGGAGTTTTGGAGTTTTGGAGTTTCGGAGTTTTGGAGTTTCAGAGTTTCGGAGTTTTGGAGTTTCAGACTTTTCGAGGTTCAGGGTTGTGGAATTTCGGCATTTTTGAGTTTTGGAGTTTCGGAGTTCCGGAGTTTCGGAGTTTTGGAGTTTTGCAGTTTCGGAGTTTTGGAGTTTTGCAGTTTCGGAGTTTTGGAGTTTTGGAGTTTCGGAGATTTGGAGTTTTGGCGTTTTGGAGATTCGGGGTATTGGAGTTTCAGAATTTTGCAGTTTTGTAGTTTTGGAGTGTCGGAGTTTTGGAGTGTTGGAGTTTCGGAGTTTCGGAGTTTTGGAGTTTCAGAGTTTTCGAGGTTCAGGGTTGTGGAGTTTCGGAATTTTTGAGTTTTGGAGTTTCGGAGTTTCGGAGTTTTGGAGTTTTGGAGTTTCGAATTTTCAGTTTCGGATTTTTGGAGTTTTGGAGTTTCGGAGATTTGGAGTTTTGGAGTTTTGGAGTTTCGGAGATTTGGAGTTTTGGCGTTTTGGAGATTCAGAATCTTGGAGTTTCGGAATTTTGTAGTTTAGTAGTTTTGGAGTGTCAGAGTTGTGGAGTGTTGGAGCTTTGGAGTTTTGGAGTTTCGAATTTTCAGTTTCGGATTTCTTGAGTTTTGGAGTTTTCGAGATTTGGAGTTTCGGCGTTTTGGAGATTCGGAGACTTGGAGTGTCGGAATTTTGTAGTTTTGTAGTTTTGGAGTGTCGGAGTTTTGGAGCTTTGGAGTTTTGGAGTTTTTGAGTTTTTTAGTTTTGGATTTTTGCACTTTTGGAGTTTTGGAGTTTTGGAGTTTCGGAGTTTCGGAGTTTTGGAGTTTCAGAGTTTTGGATGTTCAGGGTTGTGGAGTTTCGGAATTTTTGAGTATTGGAGTTCCGGAGTTTCGGAGTTTCGGAGTTTTGGAGTTTTGCAGTTTCGGAGTTTTGGAGTTTTGGAGTTTCGGAGTTTTGGAGTTTCAGAGTTTTCGAGGTTCAGGGTTGTGGAGTTTCGGAATTTTTGAGTTTTGGAGTTTCGGAGTTTCGGAGTTTTGGAGTTTTGAGGTTTTGGAGTTTTGGAGTTTCGAATTTTTAGTTTCGGATTTTTGGAGTTTTGGAGTTTTCGAGATTTGGAGTTTCGGCGTTTTGGAGATTCGGAGTCTTGGAGTGTCGGAATTTTGTAGTTTTGTAGTTTTGGAGTGTCGGAGTTTTGGAGTGTTGGAGTTTTGGAGCTTTGGAGTTTTGGAGTTTTTGAGTTTTTTAGTTTTGGATTTTTGCACTTTTGGAGTTTTGGAGTTTTGGAGTTTCAGAGTTTTGGAGGTTCAGGGTTGTGGAGTTTCGGAATTTTTGAGTTTTGGAGTTTCGGAGTTTTGGAGTTTTGGTGTTTTGGAGTTTCGAATTTTCAGAGTTTCGGATTTTTGGAGTTTTGGAGTTCCGGAGATTTGGAGTTTCAGAGTTTTGGAGGTTCAGGGTTGTGGAGTTTCGGAATTTTTGAGTTTTGGAGTTTCGGAGTTTTGGAGTTTTGGAGTTTCGGAGTTTCGGAGTTTTGGAGTTTCAGAGTTTTCGAGGTTCAGGGTTGTGGAGTTTCGGAATTTTTGAGTTTTGGAGTTTTGGAGTTTCGAATTTTCAGAGTTTGGAATTTTTGGAGTTTTGGAGTTTTGGAGATTTGGAGTTCTGGCATTTTGGACATTCGGAATCTTGGAGTTTCGGAATTTTGTAGTTTTGTAGTTTTGGAGTGTCGGAGTTTTGGAGTGTTGGAGTTTTGGAGCTTTGGAGTTTTTGAGTTTTTGAGTTTTGGAGTTTTGGATTTTTGCACTTTTGGAGTTTTGGAGTTTCAGAGTTTCTAAGTTTCGGAGTTTTGGAGTTTCAGAGCTTTGGAGGTTCAGGGTTGTGGAGTTTCGGAATTTTTGAGTTTTGGAGTTTCGGAGTTTCGGAGTTTTGGAGTATTGCAGTTTTGGAATTTTGGAGTTTTCGAGTTTCGGAGATTTGGAGTTTTGGCGTTTTGGAGATTCGGAATCTTGGAGTTTCGGAATTTTGTAGTTTTGTAGTTTTGGAGTGTCAGAGTTTTGGAGCTTTGGAGTTTTGGAGTTTTTGAGTTTTTGAGTTTTGGATTTTGACACTTTTGGAGTTTTGGAGTTTTGGAGTTTCGGAGTTTCGGAGTTTCGGAGTGTTGGAGTTTTGGAGTTTTAGAGTTTTAGAGTTTTGGAGTTTTGAAATTTTTGAGTTTCGGATTTTTGGAGTTTGGAGTTTTTAAGTTCTGGATTTTTGAGTTTTGGATTTTTGGATTTTTGGAGTTTTTCTGTTTTTGAGTTTTGGAGTTTTGGATTTTTGCACTTTTGGAGGTTTGGAGTTTTGGAGTTTTGGATTTTTGGAGCTTTGGAGGTATGGATTTTTGGATATTCAGGGTTTTGTTCCAGAATTTTGTAGTTTTGGAGTTTTGGAGTATCGGAGTTTCGGAGTTTCGAATTATTGGAGTTTTCGAGTTTTGGAATTTTTGATTTTTGGAGGTATGGATTTTTAGAGTTTCGGAGTTGTGGAGATTCGGGTTTGTGGAGTTTTGGAGTTTTGGAGTTTTGGATTTTTGCACTTTTGGAGTTTTGGAGTTTCGGAGTTTTGGAGTTTCGGAGTTGTGGAGTTTCGGAATTTTTGAGTTTTGGAGTTTTGGAGTTTCGGAGTTCCGGAGTTTTGGAGTTTCGGAGTTTCGGAGTTTTGGAGTTTCAGAGTTTTCGAGGTTCAGGGTTGTGGAGATTCTGAATTTTTGAATTTTGGAGTTTCGGAGTTTCGGAGTTTTGGAGTTTTGGAGTTTCGAATTTACAGAGTTTCGGATTTTCGGAGTTTTGGAGTTCGGAGATTTGGAGTTTTGGCGTTTTGGAGATTCGGGGTCTTGGAGTTTCGGAATTTTGCAGTTTTGTAGTTTTGGAGTGTCGGAGTTTTGGAGTGTTGGAGTTTTGGAGTTTCGGAGTTTCGGAGTTTCGGAGTTTTGGAGTTTCAGAGTTTCAGAGTTCTGGAGGTTCAGGGTTGTGGAGTTTCGGAAATTTTGAGTTTTGGAGTTTCAGAGTTTCGGAGTTTTGGAGTTTTGCGGTTTTGGAGTTTTGGAGTTTCGAATTTTCAGTTTCGGATTTTTGGAGTTTTGGAGTTTTCGAGATTTGGAGTTTCGGCGTTTTGGAGATTCGGAGTCTTGGAGTGTCGGAATTTTGTAGTTTTGTAGTTTTGGAGTGTCGGAGTTTTGGAGTGTTGGAGTTTTGGAGCTTTGGAGTTTTGGAGTTTTTGAGTTTTTTAGTTTTGGATTTTTGCACTTTTGGAGTTTTGGAGTTTTGGAGTTTTGGAGTTTCGGAGTTTTGGAGTTTCAGAGTTTTGGAGGTTCAGGGTTGTGGAGTTTCGGAATTTTTGAGTTTTGGAGTTTCGTAGTTTCGGAGTTTTGGAGAATTGCAGTTTTGGAGTTTTGGGGTTTTGGAGTTTCGAATTTTCAGAGTTTCGGATTTTTGGAGTTTTGGAGTTTCGGAGTTTTGGAGTTTCAGAGTTTTCGAGGTTCAGGGTTGTGGAGTTTCGGAATTTTTGAGTTTTGGAGTTTCGGAGTTTCGGAGTTTTGGAGTTTTGGAGTTTCGAATTTTCAGTTTCGGATATTTGGAGTTTTGGAGTTTCGGAGATTTGGAGTTTTGGAGTTTTGGAGTTTCGGAGATTTGGAGTTTTGGCGTTTTGGAGATTCGGAATCTTGGAGTTTCGGAATTTTGTAGTTTTGTAGTTTTGGAGTGTCAGAGTTCTGGAGTGTTGGAGCTTTGGAGTTTGGAGTTTCGAATTTTCAGTTTCGGATTTCTGGAGTTTTGGAGTTTTCGAGATTTGGAGTTTCGGCGTTTTGGAGATTCGGAGACTTGGAGTGTCGGAATTTTGTAGTTTTGTAGTTTTGGAGTGTCGGAGTTTTGGAGTGTTGGAGTTTTGGAGCTTTGGAGTTTTGGAGTTTTTGAGTTTTTTAGTTTTGGATTTTTGCACTTTTGGAGTTTTGGAGTTTTGGAGTTTCGGAGTTTCGGAGTTTTGGAGTTTCAGAGTTTTGGAGGTTCAGGGTTGTGGAGTTTCGGAATTTTTGAGTATTGGAGTTCCGGAGTTTTGGAGTTTTGGAGTTTCGGAGTTTCGGAGTTTCAGAGTTTTCGAGGTTCAGGGTTGTGGAGTTTCGGAATTTTTGAGTTTTGGAGTTTCGGAGTTTCGGAGTTTTGGAGTTTTGGAGTTTCAGAGTTTTGGAGGTTCAGGGTTGTGGAGTTTCGGAATTTTTGAGTTTTGGAGTTTCGGAGTTTCGGAGTTTTGGAGCATTGCAGTTTTGGAGTTCTGGAGTTTTGGAGTTTCGAATTTTCAGAGTTTCGGATTTTTTGAGTTTTGGAGTTTCGGAGATTTGGAGTTTTGGCCTTTTGGAGATTCGGGGTCTTGGAGTTTCGGAATTTTGTAGTTTTGCAGTTTTGGAGTGTCGGAGGTTTGGAGTGTTGGAGTTTTGGAATTTCGGAATTTTTGAGTTTTGGAGTTTCGGAGTTCCGGAGTTTCGGAGTTTTGGAGTTTCAGAGTTTTCGAGGTTCAGGGTTGTGGAGTTTCGGAATTTTTGAGTTTTGGAGTTTCGGAGTTTTGGAGTTTTGGTGTCTTGGAGTTTCGAATTTTCAGAGTTTCGGATTTTTGGAGTTTTGGAGTTCCGGAGATTTGGAGTTTCAGAGTTTTGGAGGTTCAGGGTTGTGGAGTTTCGGAATTTTTGAGTTTTGGAGTTTCGGAGTTTTGGAGTTTTGGAGTTTCGGAGTTTCGGAGTTTTGGAGTTTCAGAGTTTTCGAGGTTCAGGGTTGTGGAGTTTCGGAATTTTTGAGTTTTGGAGTTTGGGAGTTTTGGAGTTTCGAATTTTCAGTTTGGAATTTTTGGAGTTTTGGAGTTTCGGAGATTTGGAGTTTTGGCATTTTGGACATTCGGAATCTGGAGTTTCGGAATTTTGTAGTTTTGTAGTTTTGGAGTGTCGGAGTTTTGGAGTGTTGGAGTTTTGGAGCTTTGGAGTTTTGGAGTTTTTGAGTTTTGGAGTTTTGGATTTTTGCACTTTTGGAGTTTTGGAGTTTTGGAGTTTTGGAGTTTCAGAGTTTCAGAGTTTCGGAGTTTCGAAGTTTTGGAGTTTCAGAGTTTTGGAGGTTCAGGGTTGTGGAGTTTCGGAATTTTTGAGTTTTGGAGTTTCGGAGTTATGGAGTATTGCAGTTTTGGAATTTTGGAGTTTTCGAGTTTCGGAGATTTGGAGTTTTGGCGTTTTGGAGATTCGGAATCTTGGAGTTTCGGAATTTTGTAGTTTTGTAGTTTTGGAGTGTCAGAGTTTTGGAGTGTTGGAGTTTTGGAGCTTTGGAGTTTTTGAGTTTTTGAGTTTTGGATTTTGACACTTTTCGAGTTTTGGAGTTTCGGAGTTTCGGAGTTTCGGAGTTTCGGAGTTTTGGAGTTTCAGAGTTTTGGAGGTTCAGGGTTGTGGAGTTTCGGAATTTTTGAGTTTTGGAGTTTCGGAGTTTTGGAGTTTTGGAGTTTCGGAGTTTTGGAGTTTCAGAGTTTTCGAGGTTCAGGGTTGTGGAGTTTCGGAATTTTTGAGTTTTGGAGTTTCGGAGTTTTGGAGTTTTGGAGTTTCGGAGTTTCGGAGTTTCAGAGTTTTCGAGGTTCAGGGTTGTGGAGTTTCGGAATTTTTGAGTTTTGGAGTTTCGGAGTTTCGGAGTTTTGGAGTTTTGGAGTTTCAGAGTTTTGGAGGTTCAGGGTTGTGGAGTTTCGGAATTTTTGAGTTTTGGAGTTTCGGAGTTTCGGAGTTTTGGAGCATTGCAGTTTTGGAGTTCTGGAGTTTTGGAGTTTCGAATTTTCAGAGTTTCGGATTTTTTGAGTTTTGGAGTTTCGGAGATTTGGAGTTTTGGCCTTTTGGAGATTCGGGGTCTTGGAGTTTCGGAATTTTGTAGTTTTGCAGTTTTGGAGTGTCGGAGGTTTGGAGTGTTGGAGTTTTGGAATTTCGGAATTTTTGAGTTTTGGAGTTTCGGAGTTCCGGAGTTTCGGAGTTTTGGAGTTTCAGAGTTTTCGAGGTTCAGGGTTGTGGAGTTTCGGAATTTTTGAGTTTTGGAGTTTCGGAGTTTTGGAGTTTTGGTGTTTTGGAGTTTCGAATTTTCAGAGTTTCGGATTTTTGGAGTTTTGGAGTTCCGGAGATTTGGAGTTTCAGAGTTTTGGAGGTTCAGGGTTGTGGAGTTTCGGAATTTTTGAGTTTTGGAGTTTCGGAGTTTTGGAGTTTTGGAGTTTCGGAGTTTCGGAGTTTTGGAGTTTCAGAGTTTTCGAGGTTCAGGGTTGTGGAGTTTCGGAATTTTTGAGTTTTGGAGTTTTGGAGTTTTGGAGTTTCGAATTTTCAGAGTTTGGAATTTTTGGAGTTTTGGAGTTTCGGAGATTTGGAGTTTTGGCATTTTGGACATTCGGAATCTGGAGTTTCGGAATTTTGTAGTTTTGTAGTTTTGGAGTGTCGGAGTTTTGGAGTGTTGGAGTTTTGGAGCTTTGGAGTTTTGGAGTTTTTGAGTTTTGGAGTTTTGGATTTTTGCACTTTTGGAGTTTCGGAGTTTCGAAGTTTTGGAGTTTCAGAGTTTTGGAGGTTCAGGGTTGTGGAGTTTCGGAATTTTTGAGTTTTGGAGTTTCGGAGTTATGGAGTATTGCAGTTTTGGAATTTTGGAGTTTTCGAGTTTCGGAGATTTGGAGTTTTGGCGTTTTGGAGATTCGGAATCTTGGAGTTTCGGAATTTTGTAGTTTTGTAGTTTTGGAGTGTCAGAGTTTTGGAGTGTTGGAGTTTTGGAGCTTTGGAGTTTTTGAGTTTTGGATTTTGACACTTTTCGAGTTTTGGAGTTTCGGAGTTTCGGAGTTTCGGAGTTTTGGAGTTTCAGAGTTTTGGAGGTTCAGGGTTGTGGAGTTTCGGAATTTTTGAGTTTTGGAGTTTCGGAGTTATGGAGTTTTGGAGTTTTGGAGTTTCGGAGTTTTGGAGTTTCAGAGTTTTCGAGGTTCAGGGTTGTGGAGTTTCGGAATTTTTGAGTTTTGGAGATTCGGAGTTTTGGAGTTTTGGAGTTTTGGAGTTTCGAATTTTCAGAGTTTGGGATTTTTGGAGTTTTGGAGTTTTGGAGATTTGGAGTTTTGGCATTTTGGAGATTCGGAACTTTGGAGTTTCGGAATTTTGCAGTTTTTGAGTTTTGGATTTTGACACTTTTGGAGTTTTGGAGTTTTGGAGTTTCGGAGTTTCGGAGTTTCGGAGTTTTGGAGTTTCAGAGTTTCAGAGTTCTGGAGGTTCAGGGTTGTGGAGTTTCGGAATTTTTGAGTTTTGGAGTTTCAGAGTTTCGGAGTTTTGGAGTTTTGCGGTTTTGGAGTTTTGGAGGTTCGAATTTTCAGTTTCGGATTTTTGTAGTTTTGGAGTTTTCGAGATTTGGAGTTTCGGCGTTTTGGAGATTCGGAGTCTTGGAGTGTCGGAATTTTGTAGTTTTGTAGTTTTGGAGTGTCGGAGTTTTGGAGTGTTGGAGTTTTGGAGCTTTGGAGTTTTGGAGTTTTTGAGTTTTTTAGTTTTGGATTTTTGCACTTTTGGAGTTTTGGAGTTTTGGAGTTTCGGAGTTTCGGAGTTTTGGAGTTTCAGAGTTTTGGAGGTTCAGGGTTGTGGAGTTTCGGAATTTTTGAGTTTTGGAGTTTCGTAGTTTCGGAGTTTTTGAGAATTGCAGTTTTGGAGTTTTGGGGTTTTGGAGTTTCGAATTTTCAGAGTTTCGGATTTTTGGAGTTTTGGAGTTTCGGAGTTTCGGAGTTTTGGAGTTTCAGAGTTTTCGAGGTTCAGGGTTGTGGAGTTTCGGAATTTTTGAGTTTTGGAGTTTCGGAGTTTCGGAGTTTTGGAATTTTGGAGTTTCGAATTTTCAGTTTCGGATTTTTGGAGTTTTGGAGTTTCGGAGATTTGGAGTTTTGGCGTTTTGGAGATTCGGAATCTTGGAGTTTCGGAATTTTGTAGTTTTGTAGTTTTGGAGTGTCAGAGTTCTGGAGTGTTGGAGCTTTGGAGTTTTGGAGTTTATGAGTTTTGGAGTTTTGGAGTTTTGGAGTTTCGGAGTTTCGGAGTTTTGGAGTTTCAGAGTTTTGGAGGTTCAGGGTTGTGGAGTTTCGGAATTTTTGAGTATTGGAGTTCCGGAGTTTCGGAGTTTTGGAGAATTGCAGTTTTGGAATTTTTGTAGTTGTGAATTTTCAGTTTCGGATTTTTGGAGTTTTGGAGTTTCGGAGTTTCGGAGTTTTGGAGTTTCAGACTTTTCGAGGTTCAGGGTTGTGGAATTTCGGAATTTTTGAGTTTTGGAGTTTCGGAGTTCCGGAGTTTCGGAGTTTTGGAGTTTTGCAGTTTCGGAGTTTTGGAGTTTTGGAGTTTCAGAGTTTTCGAGGTTCAGGGTTGTGGAGTTTCGGAATTTTTGAGTTTTGGAGTTTCGGAGTTTTGGAGTTTCGAATTTTCAGAGTTTGGAATTTTTGGAGTTTTGGAGTTTCGGAGATTTGGAGTTTTGGCATTTTGGACATTCGGAATCTGGAGTTTCGGAATTTTGTAGTTTTGTAGTTTTGGAGTGTCGGAGTTTTGGAGTGTTGGAGTTTTGGAGCTTTGGAGTTTTGGAGTTTTTGAGTTTTGGAGTTTTGGATTTTTGCACTTTTGGAGTTTTGGAGTTTTGGAGTTTTGGAGTTTCAGAGTTTCAGAGTTTCGGAGTTTCGAAGTTTTGGAGTTTCAGAGTTTTGGAGGTTCAGGGTTGTGGAGTTTCGGAATTTTTGAGTTTTGGAGTTTCGGAGTTATGGAGTATTGCAGTTTTGGAATTTTGGAGTTTTCGAGTTTCGGAGATTTGGAGTTTTGGCGTTTTGGAGATTCGGAATCTTGGAGTTTCGGAATTTTGTAGTTTTGTAGTTTTGGAGTGTCGGAGTTTTGGAGTGTTGGAGTTTTGGAGCTTTGGAGTTTTTGAGTTTTTGAGTTTTGGAGTTTTGGATTTTTGCACTTTTGGAGTTTTGGAGTTTCAGAGTTTCTAAGTTTCGGAGTTTTGGAGTTTCAGAGCTTTGGAGGTTCAGGGTTGTGGAGTTTCGGAATTTTTGAGTTTTGGAGTTTCGGAGTTTCGGAGTTTTGGAGTATTGCAGTTTTGGAATTTTGGAGTTTTCGAGTTTCGGAGATTTGGAGTTTTGGCGTTTTGGAGATTCGGAATCTTGGAGTTTCGGAATTTTGTAGTTTTGTAGTTTTGGAGTGTCAGAGTTTTGGAGCTTTGGAGTTTTGGAGTTTTTGAGTTTTTGAGTTTTGGATTTTGACACTTTTGGAGTTTTGGAGTTTTGGAGTTTCGGAGTTTCGGAGTTTCGGTGTGTTGGAGTTTTGGAGTTTTAGAGTTTTAGAGTTTTGGAGTTTTGAAATTTTTGAGTGTCGGACTTTTGGAGTTTGGAGTTTTTAAGTTCTGGATTTTTGAGTTTTGGATTTTTGGATTTGTGGAGTTTTTGTGTTTTTGAGTTTTGGAGTTTTGGATTTTTGGAGCTTTGGAGGTATGGATTTTTGGATATTCAGGGTTTTGTTCCAGAATTTTGTAGTTTTGGAGTTTTGGAGTATCGGAGTTTCGGAGTTTCGAATTATTGGAGTTTTCGAGTTTTGGAATTTTTGATTTTTGGAGGTATGGATTTTTGGAGTTTCGGAGTTGTGGAGATTCGGGTTTGTGGAGTTTTGGAGTTTTGGAGTTTTGGATTTTTGCACTTTTGGAGTTTTGGAGTTTCGGAGTTTTGGAGTTTCGGAGTTGTGGAGTTTCGGAATTTTTGAGTTTTGGAGTTTTGGAGTTTCGGAGTTCCGGAGTTTTGGAGTTTCGGAGTTTCGGAGTTTTGGAGTTTCAGAGTTTTCGAGGTTCAGTGTTGTGGAGATTCTGAATTTTTGAATTTTGGAGTTTCGGAGTTTCGGAGTTTTGGAGTTTTGGAGTTTCGAATTTACAGAGTTTCGGATTTTCGGAGTTTTGGAGTTTCGGAGATTTGGAGTTTTGGCGTTTTGGAGATTCGGGGTCTTGGAGTTTCGGAATTTTGCAGTTTTGTAGTTTCGGAGTTTCGGAGTTTTGGAGTTTCAGAGTTTCAGAGTTCTGGAGGTTCAGGGTTGTGGAGTTTCGGAATTTTTGAGTTTTGGAGTTTCAGAGTTTCGGAGTTTTGGAGTTTTGCGGTTTTGGAGTTTTGGAGTTTCGAATTTTCAGTTTCGGATTTTTGGAGTTTTGGAGTTTTCGAGATTTGGAGTTTCGGCGTTTTGGAGATTCGGAGTCTTGGAGTGTCGGAATTTTGTAGTTTTGTAGTTTTGGAGTGTCGGAGTTTTGGAGTGTTGGAGTTTTGGAGCTTTGGAGTTTTGGAGTTTTTGAGTTTTTTAGTTTTGGATTTTTGCACTTTTGGAGTTTTGGAGTTTTGGAGTTTCGGAGTTTTGGAGTTTCAGAGTTTTGGAGGTTCAGGGTTGTGGAGTTTCGGAATTTTTGAGTTTTGGAGTTTCGTAGTTTCGGAGTTTTGGAGAATTGCAGTTTTGGAGTTTTGGGGTTTTGGAGTTTCGAATTTTCAGAGTTTCGGATTTTTGGAGTTTTGGAGTTTCGGAGTTTCGGAGTTTTGGAGTTTCAGAGTTTTCGAGGTTCAGGGTTGTGGAGTTTCGGAATTTTTGAGTTTTGGAGTTTCGGAGTTTCGGAGTTTTGGAGTTTTGGAGTTTCGAATTTTCAGTTTCGGATTTTTGGAGTTTTGGAGTTTCGGAGATTTGGAGTTTTGGAGTTTTGGAGTTTCGGAGATTTGGAGTTTTGGCGTTTTGGAGATTCGGAATCTTGGAGTTTCGGAATTTTGTAGTTTTGTAGTTTTGGAGTGTCAGAGTTCTGGAGTGTTGGAGCTTTGGAGTTTTGGAGTTTCGAATTTTCAGTTTCGGATTTCTGGAGTTTTGGAGTTTTCGAGATTTGGAGTTTCGGCGTTTTGGAGATTCGGAGACTTGGAGTGTCGGAATTTTGTAGTTTTGTAGTTTTGGAGTGTCAGAGTTTTGGAGTTTTGGAGTTTTGGAGTTTCGGAGTTTCGGAGTTTTGGAGTTTCAGAGTTTTGGAGGTTCAGGGTTGTGGAGTTTCGGAATTTTTGAGTATTGGAGTTCCGGAGTTTCGGAGTTTCGGAGTTTTGGAGTTTTGCAGTTTCGGAGTTTTGGAGTTTTGGAGTTTCGGAGTTTTGGAGTTTCAGAGTTTTCGAGGTTCAGGGTTGTGGAGTTTCGGAATTTTTGAGTTTTGGAGTTTTGGTGTTTTGGAGTTTCGAATTTTCAGAGTTTCGGATTTTTGGAGTTCCGGAGATTTGGAGTTTCAGAGTTTTGGAGGTTCAGGGTTGTGGAGTTTCGGAATTTTTGAGTTTTGGAGTTTCGGAGTTTTGGAGTTTTGGAGTTTCGGAGTTTCGGAGTTTCAGAGTTTTCGAGGTTCAGGGTTGTGGAGTTTCGGAATTTTTGAGTTTTGGAGTTTCGGAGTTTCGGAGTTTTGGAGTTTTGGAGTTTCAGAGTTTTGGAGGTTCAGGGTTGTGGAGTTTCGGAATTTTTGAGTTTTGGAGTTTCGGAGTTTCGGAGTTTTGGAGTATTGCAGTTTTGGAATTTTGGAGTTTTTGAGTTTTTGAGTTTTGGATTTTGACACTTTTGGAGTTTTGGAGTTTTGGAGTTTCGGAGTTTCGGAGTTTTGGAGTTTCAGTTTTGGAGGTTCAGGGTTGTGGAATTTCGGAATTTTTGAGTTTTGGAGTTTCGGAGTTTTGGAGTTTTGGAGTTTTGGAGTTTCGGAGTTTTGGAGTTTCAGAGTTTTCGAGGTTCAGGGTTGTGGAGTTTCGGAATTTTTGAGTTTTGGAGTTTTGGAGTTTCGGAGTTCCGGAGTTTCGAAGTTTCGGAGTTTTGGAGTTTTGCAGTTTCGGAGTTTTGGAGTTTTGGAGTTTCGGAGATTTGGAGTTTTGGCGTTTTGGAGATTCGGGGTCTTGGAGTTTCGGAATTTTGCAGTTTTGTAGTTTTGGAGTGTCTCTTGGAGTTTTGGAGTTTTCGAGTTTCGGAGTTTCGGAGTTTTGGAGTTTCAGAGTTTTGGAGGTTCAGGGTTGTGGAGTTTCGGAATTTTTGAGTATTGGAGTTCCGGAGTTTCGGAGTTTCGGAGTTTTGGAGTTTTGCAGTTTCGGAGTTTTGGAGTTTTGGAGTTTCGGAGTTTTGGAGTTTCAGAGTTTTCGAGGTTCAGGGTTGTGGAGTTTCGGAATTTTTGAGTTTTGGAGTTTCGGAGTTTCGGAGTTTTGGAGTTTTGCGGTTTTGGAGTTTTGGAGTTTCGAATTTTCAGTTTCGGATTTTTGGAGTTTTGGAGTTTTCGAGATTTGGAGTTTCGGCGTTCTGGAGATTCGGAGTCTTGGAGTGTCGGAATTTTGTAGTTTTGTAGTTTTGAAGTGTCGGAGTTTTGGAGTGTTGGAGTTTTGGAGCTTTGGAGTTTTGGAGTTTTTGAGTTTTTTAGTTTTGGATTTTTGCACTTTTGGAGTTTTGGAGTTTTGGAGTTTCGGAGTTTCGGAGTTTTGGAGTTTCAGAGTTTTGGAGGTTCAGGGTTGTGGAGTTTCGGAATTTTTGAGTTTTGGAGTTTCGGAGTTTTGGAGTTTTGGAGAATTGCAGTTTTGGAGTTTTGGGGTTTTGGAGTTTCGAATTTTCAGAGTTTCGGAGTTTTGGAGTTTCGGAGTTTCGGAGTTTTGGAGTTTCAGACTTTTCGAGGTTCAGGGTTGTGGAATTTCGGAATTTTTGAGTTTTGGAGTTTCGGAGTTCCGGAGTTTCGGAGTTTTGGAGTTTCAGAGTTTTCGAGGTTCAGGGTTGTGGAGTTTCGGAATTTTTGAGTTTTGGAGTTTCGGAGTTTTGGAGTTTTGGTGTTTTGGAGTTTCGAATTTTCAGAGTTTCGGATTTTTGGAGTTTTGGAGTTCCGGAGATTTGGAGTTTCAGAGTTTTGGAGGTTCAGGGTTGTGGAGTTTCGGAATTTTGTAGTTTTGTAGTTTTGGAGTGTCGGAGTTTTGGAGTGTTGGAGTTTTGGAGCTTTGGAGTTTTGGAGTTTTTGAGTTTTTTAGTTTTGGATTTTTGCACTTTTGGAGTTTTGGAGTTTTGGAGTTTCGGAGTTTTGGAGTTTCAGAGTTTTGGAGGTTCAGGGTTGTGGAGTTTCGGAATTTTTGAGTTTTGGAGTTTCGTAGTTTCGGAGTTTTGGAGAATTGCAGTTTTGGAGTTTTGGGGTTTTGGAGTTTCGAATTTTCAGAGTTTCGGATTTTTGGAGTTTTGGAGTTTCGGAGTTTTGGAGTTTCAGAGTTTTCGAGGTTCAGGGTTGTGGAGTTTCGGAATTTTTGAGTTTTGGAGTTTCGGAGTTTCGGAGTTTTGGAGTTTTGGAGTTTCGAATTTTCAGTTTCGGATATTTGGAGTTTTGGAGTTTCGGAGATTTGGAGTTTTGGAGTTTTGGAGTTTCGGAGATTTGGAGTTTTGGCGTTTTGGAGATTCGGAATCTTGGAGTTTCGGAATTTTGTAGTTTTGTAGTTTTGGAGTGTCAGAGTTCTGGAGTGTTGGAGCTTTGGAGTTTTGGAGTTTCGAATTTTCAGTTTCGGATTTCTGGAGTTTTGGAGTTTTCGAGATTTGGAGTTTCGGCGTTTTGGAGATTCGGAGACTTGGAGTGTCGGAATTTTGTAGTTTTGTAGTTTTGGAGTGTCGGAGTTTTGGAGTGTTGGAGTTTTGGAGCTTTGGAGTTTTGGAGTTTTTGAGTTTTTTAGTTTTGGATTTTTGCACTTTTGGAGTTTTGGAGTTTTGGAGTTTCGGAGTTTCGGAGTTTTGGAGTTTCAGAGTTTTGGAGGTTCAGGGTTGTGGAGTTTCGGAATTTTTGAGTATTGGAGTTCCGGAGTTTCGGAGTTTTGGAGTTTTGCAGTTTTGCAGTTTCGGAGTTTTGGAGTTTTGGAGTTTTGGAGTTTCGGAGTTTTGGAGTTTCAGAGTTTTCGAGGTTCAGGGTTGTGGAGTTTCGGAATTTTTGAGTTTTGGAGTTTCGGAGTTTTGGAGTTTTGGAGTTTCGGAGTTTCGGAGTTTCAGAGTTTTCGAGGTTCAGGGTTGTGGAGTTTCGGAATTTTTGAGTTTTGGAGTTTCGGAGTTTCGGAGTTTTGGAGTTTTGGAGTTTCAGAGTTTTGGAGGTTCAGGGTTGTGGAGTTTCGGAATTTTTGAGTTTTGGAGTTTCGGAGTTTCGGAGTTTTGGAGCATTGCAGTTTTGGAGTTCTGGAGTTTTGGAGTTTCGAATTTTCAGAGTTTCGGATTTTTTGAGTTTTGGAGTTTCGGAGATTTGGAGTTTTGGCCTTTTGGAGATTCGGGGTCTTGGAGTTTCGGAATTTTGTAGTTTTGCAGTTTTGGAGTGTCGGAGGTTTGGAGTGTTGGAGTTTTGGAGTTTCGGAATTTTTGAGTTTTGGAGTTTCGGAGTTCCGGAGTTTCGGAGTTTTGGAGTTTCAGAGTTTTCGAGGTTCAGGGTTGTGGAGTTTCGGAATTTTTGAGTTTTGGAGTTTCGGAGTTTTGGAGTTTTGGTGTCTTGGAGTTTCGAATTTTCAGAGTTTCGGATTTTTGGAGTTTTGGAGTTCCGGAGATTTGGAGTTCCAGAGTTTTGGAGGTTCAGGGTTGTGGAGTTTCGGAATTTTTGAGTTTTGGAGTTTCGGAGTTTTGGAGTTTTGGAGTTTCGGAGTTTCGGAGTTTTGGAGTTTCAGAGTTTTCGAGGTTCAGGGTTGTGGAGTTTCGGAATTTTTGAGTTTTGGAGTTTTGGAGTTTTGGAGTTTCGAATTTTCAGTTTGGAATTTTTGGAGTTTTGGAGTTTCGGAGATTTGGAGTTTTGGCATTTTGGACATTCGGAATCTGGAGTTTCGGAATTTTGTAGTTTTGTAGTTTTGGAGTGTCGGAGTTTTGGAGTGTTGGAGTTTTGGAGCTTTGGAGTTTTGGAGTTTTTGAGTTTTGGAGTTTTGGATTTTTGCACTTTTGGAGTTTTGGAGTTTTGGAGTTTTGGAGTTTCAGAGTTTCAGAGTTTCGGAGTTTCGAAGTTTTGGAGTTTCAGAGTTTTGGAGGTTCAGGGTTGTGGAGTTTCGGAATTTTTGAGTTTTGGAGTTTCGGAGTTATGGAGTATTGCAGTTTTGGAATTTTGGAGTTTTCGAGTTTCGGAGATTTGGAGTTTTGGCGTTTTGGAGATTCGGAATCTTGGAGTTTCGGAATTTTGTAGTTTTGTAGTTTTGGAGTGTCAGAGTTTTGGAGTGTTGGAGTTTTGGAGCTTTGGAGTTTTTGAGTTTTTGAGTTTTGGATTTTGACACTTTTCGAGTTTTGGAGTTTCGGAGTTTCGGAGTTTCGGAGTTTCGGAGTTTTGGAGTTTCAGAGTTTTGGAGGTTCAGGGTTGTGGAGTTTCGGAATTTTTGAGTTTTGGAGTTTCGGAGTTTTGGAGTTTTGGAGTTTCGGAGTTTTGGAGTTTCAGAGTTTTCGAGGTTCAGGGTTGTGGAGTTTCGGAATTTTTGAGTTTTGGAGTTTCGGAGTTTTGGAGTTTTGGAGTTTCGGAGTTTCGGAGTTTCAGAGTTTTCGAGGTTCAGGGTTGTGGAGTTTCGGAATTTTTGAGTTTTGGAGTTTCGGAGTTTCGGAGTTTTGGAGTTTTGGAGTTTCAGAGTTTTGGAGGTTCAGGGTTGTGGAGTTTCGGAATTTTTGAGTTTTGGAGTTTCGGAGTTTCGGAGTTTTGGAGCATTGCAGTTTTGGAGTTCTGGAGTTTTGGAGTTTCGAATTTTCAGAGTTTCGGATTTTTTGAGTTTTGGAGTTTCGGAGATTTGGAGTTTTGGCCTTTTGGAGATGCGGGGTCTTGGAGTTTCGGAATTTTGTAGTTTTGCAGTTTTGGACTGTCGGAGGTTTGGAGTGTTGGAGTTTTGGAATTTCGGAATTTTTGAGTTTTGGAGTTTCGGAGTTCCGGAGTTTCGGAGTTTTGGAGTTTCAGAGTTTTGGAGGTTCAGGGTTGTGGAGTTTCGGAATTTTTGAGTATTGGAGTTCCGGAGTTTCGGAGTTTCGGAGTTTTGGAGTTTTGCAGTTTCGGAGTTTTGGAGTTTTGGAGTTTCGGAGTTTTGGAGTTTCAGAGTTTTCGAGGTTCAGGGTTGTGGAGTTTCGGAATTTTTGAGTTTTGGAGTTTCGGAGTTTCGGAGTTTTGGAGTTTTGCGGTTTTGGAGTTTTGGAGTTTCGAATTTTCAGTTTCGGATTTTTGGAGTTTTGGAGTTTTCGAGATTTGGAGTTTCGGCGTTCTGGAGATTCGGAGTCTTGGAGTGTCGGAATTTTGTAGTTTTGTAGTTTTGAAGTGTCGGAGTTTTGGAGTGTTGGAGTTTTGGAGCTTTGGAGTTTTGGAGTTTTTGAGTTTTTAGTTTTGGATTTTTGCACTTTTGGAGTTTTGGAGTTTTTGAGTTTCGGAGTTTCGGAGTTTTGGAGTTTCAGAGTTTTGGAGGTTCAGGGTTGTGGAGTTTCGGAATTTTTGAGTTTTGGAGTTTCGGAGTTTTGGAGTTTTGGAGAATTGCAGTTTTGGAGTTTTGGGGTTTTGGAGTTTCGAATTTTCAGAGTTTCGGAGTTTTGGAGTTTCGGAGTTTCGGAGTTTTGGAGTTTCAGACTTTTCGAGGTTCAGGGTTGTGGAATTTCGGAATTTTTGAGTTTTGGAGTTTCGGAGTTCCGGAGTTTCGGAGTTTTGGAGTTTCAGAGTTTTCGAGGTTCAGGGTTGTGGAGTTTCGGAATTTTTGAGTTTTGGAGTTTCGGAGTTTTGGAGTTTTGGTGTTTTGGAGTTTCGAATTTTCAGAGTTTCGGATTTTTGGAGTTTTGGAGTTCCGGAGATTTGGAGTTTCAGAGTTTTGGAGGTTCAGGGTTGTGGAGTTTCGGAATTTTTGAGTTTTGGAGTTTTGGAGTTTTGGAGTTTCGAATTTTCAGAGTTTGGAATTTTTGGAGTTTTGGAGTTTTGGAGATTTGGAGTTTTGGCATTTTGGACATTCGGAATCTTGGAGTTTCGGAATTTTGTAGTTTTGTAGTTTTGGAGTGTCGGAGTTTTGGAGTGTTGGAGTTTTGGAGCTTTGGAGTTTTGGAGTTTTTGAGTTTTTTAGTTTTGGATTTTTGCACTTTTGGAGTTTTGGAGTTTTGGAGTTTCGGAGTTTTGGAGTTTCAGAGTTTTGGAGGTTCAGGGTTGTGGAGTTTCGGAATTTTTGAGTTTTGGAGTTTCGTAGTTTCGGAGTTTTGGAGAATTGCAGTTTTGGAGTTTTGGGGTTTTGGAGTTTCGAATTTTCAGAGTTTCGGATTTTTGGAGTTTTGGAGTTTCGGAGTTTTGGAGTTTCAGAGTTTTCGAGGTTCAGGGTTGTGGAGTTTCGGAATTTTTGAGTTTTGGAGTTTCGGAGTTTCGGAGTTTTGGAGTTTTGGAGTTTCGAATTTTCAGTTTCGGATATTTGGAGTTTTGGAGTTTCGGAGATTTGGAGTTTTGGAGTTTTGGAGTTTCGGAGATTTGGAGTTTTGGCGTTTTGGAGATTCGGAATCTTGGAGTTTCGGAATTTTGTAGTTTTGTAGTTTTGGAGTGTCAGAGTTCTGGAGTGTTGGAGCTTTGGAGTTTTGGAGTTTCGAATTTTCAGTTTCGGATTTCTGGAGTTTTGGAGTTTTCGAGATTTGGAGTTTCGGCGTTTTGGAGATTCGGAGACTTGGAGTGTCGGAATTTTGTAGTTTTGTAGTTTTGGAGTGTCGGAGTTTTGGAGTGTTGGAGTTTTGGAGCTTTGGAGTTTTGGAGTTTTTGAGTTTTTTAGTTTTGGATTTTTGCACTTTTGGAGTTTTGGAGTTTTGGAGTTTCGGAGTTTCGGAGTTTTGGAGTTTCAGAGTTTTGGAGGTTCAGGGTTGTGGAGTTTCGGAATTTTTGAGTATTGGAGTTCCGGAGTTTCGGAGTTTTGGAGTTTTGCAGTTTTGCAGTTTCGGAGTTTTGGAGTTTTGGAGTTTTGGAGTTTCGGAGTTTTGGAGTTTCAGAGTTTTCGAGGTTCAGGGTTGTGGAGTTTCGGAATTTTTGAGTTTTGGAGTTTCGGAGTTTTGGAGTTTTGGAGTTTCGGAGTTTCGGAGTTTCAGAGTTTTCGAGGTTCAGGGTTGTGGAGTTTCGGAATTTTTGAGTTTTGGAGTTTCGGAGTTTCGGAGTTTTGGAGTTTTGGAGTTTCAGAGTTTTGGAGGTTCAGGGTTGTGGAGTTTCGGAATTTTTGAGTTTTGGAGTTTCGGAGTTTCGGAGTTTTGGAGCATTGCAGTTTTGGAGTTCTGGAGTTTTGGAGTTTCGAATTTTCAGAGTTTCGGATTTTTTGAGTTTTGGAGTTTCGGAGATTTGGAGTTTTGGCCTTTTGGAGATTCGGGGTCTTGGAGTTTCGGAATTTTGTAGTTTTGCAGTTTTGGAGTGTCGGAGGTTTGGAGTGTTGGAGTTTTGGAATTTCGGAATTTTTGAGTTTTGGAGTTTCGGAGTTCCGGAGTTTCGGAGTTTTGGAGTTTCAGAGTTTTCGAGGTTCAGGGTTGTGGAGTTTCGGAATTTTTGAGTTTTGGAGTTTCGGAGTTTTGGAGTTTTGGTGTCTTGGAGTTTCGAATTTTCAGAGTTTCGGATTTTTGGAGTTTTGGAGTTCCGGAGATTTGGAGTTTCAGAGTTTTGGAGGTTCAGGGTTGTGGAGTTTCGGAATTTTTGAGTTTTGGAGTTTTGGAGTTTTGGAGTTTCGAATTTTCAGTTTGGAATTTTTGGAGTTTTGGAGTTTCGGAGATTTGGAGTTTTGGCATTTTGGACATTCGGAATCTGGAGTTTCGGAATTTTGTAGTTTTGTAGTTTTGGAGTGTCGGAGTTTTGGAGTGTTGGAGTTTTGGAGCTTTGGAGTTTTGGAGTTTTTGAGTTTTGGAGTTTTGGATTTTTGCACTTTTGGAGTTTTGGAGTTTTGGAGTTTCAGAGTTTCAGAGTTTCGGAGTTTCGAAGTTTTGGAGTTTCAGAGTTTTGGAGGTTCAGGGTTGTGGAGTTTCGGAATTTTTGAGTTTTGGAGTTTCGGAGTTATGGAGTATTGCAGTTTTGGAATTTTGGAGTTTTCGAGTTTCGGAGATTTGGAGTTTTGGCGTTTTGGAGATTCGGAATCTTGGAGTTTCGGAATTTTGTAGTTTTGTAGTTTTGGAGTGTCAGAGTTTTGGAGTGTTGGAGTTTTGGAGCTTTGGAGTTTTTGAGTTTTTGAGTTTTGGATTTTGACACTTTTCGAGTTTTGGAGTTTCGGAGTTTCGGAGTTTCGGAGTTTCGGAGTTTTGGAGTTTCAGAGTTTTGGAGGTTCAGGGTTGTGGAGTTTCGGAATTTTTGAGTTTTGGAGTTTCGGAGTTTTGGAGTTTTGGAGTTTCGGAGTTTTGGAGTTTCAGAGTTTTCGAGGTTCAGGGTTGTGGAGTTTCGGAATTTTTGAGTTTTGGAGTTTCGGAGTTTTGGAGTTTTGGAGTTTCGGAGTTTCGGAGTTTCAGAGTTTTCGAGGTTCAGGGTTGTGGAGTTTCGGAATTTTTGAGTTTTGGAGTTTCGGAGTTTTGGAGTTTTGGAGTTTCGGAGTTTCGGAGTTTTGGAGTTTCAGAGTTTTCGAGGTTCAGGGTTGTGGAGTTTCGGAATTTTTGAGTTTTGGAGTTTTGGAGTTTTGGAGTTTCGAATTTTCAGTTTGGAATTTTTGGAGTTTTGGAGTTTCGGAGATTTGGAGTTTTGGCATTTTGGACATTCGGAATCTGGAGTTTCGGAATTTTGTAGTTTTGTAGTTTTGGAGTGTCGGAGTTTTGGAGTGTTGGAGTTTTGGAGCTTTGGAGTTTTGGAGTTTTTGAGTTTTGGAGTTTTGGATTTTTGCACTTTTGGAGTTTTGGAGTTTTGGAGTTTTGGAGTTTCAGAGTTTCAGAGTTTCGGAGTTTCGAAGTTTTGGAGTTTCAGAGTTTTGGAGGTTCAGGGTTGTGGAGTTTCGGAATTTTTGAGTTTTGGAGTTTCGGAGTTATGGAGTATTGCAGTTTTGGAATTTTGGAGTTTTCGAGTTTCGGAGATTTGGAGTTTTGGCGTTTTGGAGATTCGGAATCTTGGAGTTTCGGAATTTTGTAGTTTTGTAGTTTTGGAGTGTCAGAGTTTTGGAGTGTTGGAGTTTTGGAGCTTTGGAGTTTTTGAGTTTTTGAGTTTTGGATTTTGACACTTTTCGAGTTTTGGAGTTTCGGAGTTTCGGAGTTTCGGAGTTTTGGAGTTTCAGAGTTTTGGAGGTTCAGGGTTGTGGAGTTTCGGAATTTTTGAGTTTTGGAGTTTCGGAGTTTTGGAGTTTTGGAGTTTCGGAGTTTTGGAGTTTCAGAGTTTTCGAGGTTCAGGGTTGTGGAGTTTCGGAATTTTTGAGTTTTGGAGTTTCGGAGTTTTGGAGTTTTGGAGTTTCGGAGTTTCGGAGTTTCAGAGTTTTCGAGGTTCAGGGTTGTGGAGTTTCGGAATTTTTGAGTTTTGGAGTTTCGGAGTTTCGGAGTTTTGGAGTTTTGGAGTTTCAGAGTTTTGGAGGTTCAGGGTTGTGGAGTTTCGGAATTTTTGAGTTTTGGAGTTTCGGAGTTTCGGAGTTTTGGAGCATTGCAGTTTTGGAGTTCTGGAGTTTTGGAGTTTCGAATTTTCAGAGTTTCGGATTTTTTGAGTTTTGGAGTTTCGGAGATTTGGAGTTTTGGCCTTTTGGAGATGCGGGGTCTTGGAGTTTCGGAATTTTGTAGTTTTGCAGTTTTGGACTGTCGGAGGTTTGGAGTGTTGGAGTTTTGGAATTTCGGAATTTTTGAGTTTTGGAGTTTCGGAGTTCCGGAGTTTCGGAGTTTTGGAGTTTCAGAGTTTTCGAGGTTCAGGGTTGTGGAGTTTCGGAATTTTTGAGTTTTGGAGTTTCGGAGTTTTGGAGTTTTGGTGTCTTGGAGTTTCGAATTTTCAGAGTTTCGGATTTTTGGAGTTTTGGAGTTCCGGAGATTTGGAGTTTCAGAGTTTTGGAGGTTCAGGGTTGTGGAGTTTCGGAATTTTTGAGTTTTGGAGTTTCGGAGTTTTGGAGTTTTGGAGTTTCGGAGTTTCGGAGTTTTGGAGTTTCAGAGTTTTCGAGGTTCAGGGTTGTGGAGTTTCGGAATTTTTGAGTTTTGGAGTTTTGGAGTTTTGGAGTTTCGAATTTTCAGTTTGGAATTTTTGGAGTTTTGGAGTTTCGGAGATTTGGAGTTTTGGCATTTTGGACATTCGGAATCTGGAGTTTCGGAATTTTGTAGTTTTGTAGTTTTGGAGTGTCGGAGTTTTGGAGTGTTGGAGTTTTGGAGCTTTGGAGTTTTGGAGTTTTTGAGTTTTGGAGTTTTGGATTTTTGCACTTTTGGAGTTTTGGAGTTTTGGAGTTTTGGAGTTTCAGAGTTTCAGAGTTTCGGAGTTTCGAAGTTTTGGAGTTTCAGAGTTTTGGAGGTTCAGGGTTGTGGAGTTTCGGAATTTTTGAGTTTTGGAGTTTCGGAGTTATGGAGTATTGCAGTTTTGGAATTTTGGAGTTTTCGAGTTTCGGAGATTTGGAGTTTTGGCGTTTTGGAGATTCGGAATCTTGGAGTTTCGGAATTTTGTAGTTTTGTAGTTTTGGAGTGTCAGAGTTTTGGAGTGTTGGAGTTTTGGAGCTTTGGAGTTTTTGAGTTTTTGAGTTTTGGATTTTGACACTTTTCGAGTTTTGGAGTTTCGGAGTTTCGGAGTTTCGGAGTTTTGGAGTTTCAGAGTTTTGGAGGTTCAGGGTTGTGGAGTTTCGGAATTTTTGAGTTTTGGAGTTTCGGAGTTTTGGAGTTTTGGAGTTTCGGAGTTTTGGAGTTTCAGAGTTTTCGAGGTTCAGGGTTGTGGAGTTTCGGAATTTTTGAGTTTTGGAGTTTCGGAGTTTTGGAGTTTTGGAGTTTCGGAGTTTCGGAGTTTCAGAGTTTTCGAGGTTCAGGGTTGTGGAGTTTCGGAATTTTTGAGTTTTGGAGTTTCGGAGTTTCGGAGTTTTGGAGTTTTGGAGTTTCAGAGTTTTGGAGGTTCAGGGTTGTGGAGTTTCGGAATTTTTGAGTTTTGGAGTTTCGGAGTTTCGGAGTTTTGGAGCATTGCAGTTTTGGAGTTCTGGAGTTTTGGAGTTTCGAATTTTCAGAGTTTCGGATTTTTTGAGTTTTGGAGTTTCGGAGATTTGGAGTTTTGGCCTTTTGGAGATTCGGGGTCTTGGAGTTTCGGAATTTTGTAGTTTTGCAGTTTTGGAGTGTCGGAGGTTTGGAGTGTTGGAGTTTTGGAATTTCGGAATTTTTGAGTTTTGGAGTTTCGGAGTTCCGGAGTTTCGGAGTTTTGGAGTTTCAGAGTTTTCGAGGTTCAGGGTTGTGGAGTTTCGGAATTTTTGAGTTTTGGAGTTTCGGAGTTTTGGAGTTTTGGTGTTTTGGAGTTTCGAATTTTCAGAGTTTCGGATTTTTGGAGTTTTGGAGTTCCGGAGATTTGGAGTTTCAGAGTTTTGGAGGTTCAGGGTTGTGGAGTTTCGGAATTTTTGAGTTTTGGAGTTTCGGAGTTTTGGAGTTTTGGAGTTTTGGAGTTTCAGAGTTTTGGAGGTTCAGGGTTGTGGAGTTTCGGAATTTTTGAGTTTTGGAGTTTCGGAGTTTCGGAGTTTTGGAGTATTGCAGTTTTGGAATTTTGGAGTTTTTGAGTTTTTGAGTTTTGGATTTTGACACTTTTGGAGTTTTGGAGTTTTGGAGTTTCGGAGTTTCGGAGTTTTGGAGTTTCAGTTTTGGAGGTTCAGGGTTGTGGAATTTCGGAATTTTTGAGTTTTGGAGTTTCGGAGTTTTGGAGTTTTGGAGTTTTGGAGTTTCGGAGTTTTGGAGTTTCAGAGTTTTCGAGGTTCAGGGTTGTGGAGTTTCGGAATTTTTGAGTTTTGGAGTTTTGGAGTTTCGGAGTTCCGGAGTTTCGAAGTTTCGGAGTTTTGGAGTTTTGCAGTTTCGGAGTTTTGGAGTTTTGGAGTTTCGGAGATTTGGAGTTTTGGCGTTTTGGAGATTCGGGGTCTTGGAGTTTCGGAATTTTGCAGTTTTGTAGTTTTGGAGTGTCTCTTGGAGTTTTGGAGTTTTCGAGTTTCGGAGTTTCGGAGTTTTGGAGTTTCAGAGTTTTGGAGGTTCAGGGTTGTGGAGTTTCGGAATTTTTGAGTATTGGAGTTCCGGAGTTTCGGAGTTTCGGAGTTTTGGAGTTTTGCAGTTTCGGAGTTTTGGAGTTTTGGAGTTTCGGAGTTTTGGAGTTTCAGAGTTTTCGAGGTTCAGGGTTGTGGAGTTTCGGAATTTTTGAGTTTTGGAGTTTCGGAGTTTCGGAGTTTTGGAGTTTTGCGGTTTTGGAGTTTTGGAGTTTCGAATTTTCAGTTTCGGATTTTTGGAGTTTTGGAGTTTTCGAGATTTGGAGTTTCGGCGTTCTGGAGATTCGGAGTCTTGGAGTGTCGGAATTTTGTAGTTTTGTAGTTTTGAAGTGTCGGAGTTTTGGAGTGTTGGAGTTTTGGAGCTTTGGAGTTTTGGAGTTTTTGAGTTTTTTAGTTTTGGATTTTTGCACTTTTGGAGTTTTGGAGTTTTGGAGTTTCGGAGTTTCGGAGTTTTGGAGTTTCAGAGTTTTGGAGGTTCAGGGTTGTGGAGTTTCGGAATTTTTGAGTTTTGGAGTTTCGGAGTTTTGGAGTTTTGGAGAATTGCAGTTTTGGAGTTTTGGGGTTTTGGAGTTTCGAATTTTCAGAGTTTCGGAGTTTTGGAGTTTCGGAGTTTCGGAGTTTTGGAGTTTCAGACTTTTCGAGGTTCAGGGTTGTGGAATTTCGGAATTTTTGAGTTTTGGAGTTTCGGAGTTCCGGAGTTTCGGAGTTTTGGAGTTTCAGAGTTTTCGAGGTTCAGGGTTGTGGAGTTTCGGAATTTTTGAGTTTTGGAGTTTCGGAGTTTTGGAGTTTTGGTGTTTTGGAGTTTCGAATTTTCAGAGTTTCGGATTTTTGGAGTTTTGGAGTTCCGGAGATTTGGAGTTTCAGAGTTTTGGAGGTTCAGGGTTGTGGAGTTTCGGAATTTTTGAGTTTTGGAGTTTTGGAGTTTTGGAGTTTCGAATTTTCAGAGTTTGGAATTTTTGGAGTTTTGGAGTTTTGGAGATTTGGAGTTTTGGCATTTTGGACATTCGGAATCTTGGAGTTTCGGAATTTTGTAGTTTTGTAGTTTTGGAGTGTCGGAGTTTTGGAGTGTTGGAGTTTTGGAGCTTTGGAGTTTTGGAGTTTTTGAGTTTTTTAGTTTTGGATTTTTGCACTTTTGGAGTTTTGGAGTTTTGGAGTTTCGGAGTTTTGGAGTTTCAGAGTTTAGGAGGTTCAGGGTTGTGGAGTTTCGGAATTTTTGAGTTTTGGAGTTTCGTAGTTTCTTAGTTTTGGAGAATTGCAGTTTTGGAGTTTTGGGGTTTTGGAGTTTCGAATTTTCAGAGTTTCGGATTTTTGGAGTTTTGGAGTTTCGGAGTTTTGGAGTTTCAGAGTTTTCGAGGTTCAGGGTTGTGGAGTTTCGGAATTTTTGAGTTTTGGAGTTTCGGAGTTTCGGAGTTTTGGAGTTTTGGAGTTTCGAATTTTCAGTTTCGGATATTTGGAGTTTTGGAGTTTCGGAGATTTGGAGTTTTGGAGTTTTGGAGTTTCGGAGATTTGGAGTTTTGGCGTTTTGGAGATTCGGAATCTTGGAGTTTCGGAATTTTGTAGTTTTGTAGTTTTGGAGTGTCAGAGTTCTGGAGTGTTGGAGCTTTGGAGTTTTGGAGTTTCGAATTTTCAGTTTCGGATTTCTGGAGTTTTGGAGTTTTCGAGATTTGGAGTTTCGGCGTTTTGGAGATTCGGAGACTTGGAGTGTCGGAATTTTGTAGTTTTGTAGTTTTGGAGTGTCGGAGTTTTGGAGTGTTGGAGTTTTGGAGCTTTGGAGTTTTGGAGTTTTTGAGTTTTTTAGTTTTGGATTTTTGCACTTTTGGAGTTTTGGAGTTTTGGAGTTTCGGAGTTTCGGAGTTTTGGAGTTTCAGAGTTTTGGAGGTTCAGGGTTGTGGAGTTTCGGAATTTTTGAGTATTGGAGTTCCGGAGTTTCGGAGTTTTGGAGTTTTGCAGTTTTGCAGTTTCGGAGTTTTGGAGTTTTGGAGTTTTGGAGTTTCGGAGTTTTGGAGTTTCAGAGTTTTCGAGGTTCAGGGTTGTGGAGTTTCGGAATTTTTGAGTTTTGGAGTTTCGGAGTTTTGGAGTTTTGGAGTTTCGGAGTTTCGGAGTTTCAGAGTTTTCGAGGTTCAGGGTTGTGGAGTTTCGGAATTTTTGAGTTTTGGAGTTTCGGAGTTTCGGAGTTTTGGAGTTTTGGAGTTTCAGAGTTTTGGAGGTTCAGGGTTGTGGAGTTTCGGAATTTTTGAGTTTTGGAGTTTCGGAGTTTCGGAGTTTTGGAGCATTGCAGTTTTAGAGTTCTGGAGTTTTGGAGTTTCGAATTTTCAGAGTTTCGGATTTTTTGAGTTTTGGAGTTTCGGAGATTTGGAGTTTTGGCCTTTTGGAGATTCGGGGTCTTGGAGTTTCGGAATTTTGTAGTTTTGCAGTTTTGGAGTGTCGGAGGTTTGGAGTGTTGGAGTTTTGGAATTTCGGAATTTTTGAGTTTTGGAGTTTCGGAGTTCCGGAGTTTCGGAGTTTTGGAGTTTCAGAGTTTTCGAGGTTCAGGGTTGTGGAGTTTCGGAATTTTTGAGTTTTGGAGTTTCGGAGTTTTGGAGTTTTGGTGTCTTGGAGTTTCGAATTTTCAGAGTTTCGGATTTTTGGAGTTTTGGAGTTCCGGAGATTTGGAGTTTCAGAGTTTTGGAGGTTCAGGGTTGTGGAGTTTCGGAATTTTTGAGTTTTGGAGTTTCGGAGTTTTGGAGTTTTGGAGTTTCGGAGTTTCGGAGTTTTGGAGTTTCAGAGTTTTCGAGGTTCAGGGTTGTGGAGTTTCGGAATTTTTGAGTTTTGGAGTTTTGGAGTTTTGGAGTTTCGAATTTTCAGTTTGGAATTTTTGGAGTTTTGGAGTTTCGGAGATTTGGAGTTTTGGCATTTTGGACATTCGGAATCTGGAGTTTCGGAATTTTGTAGTTTTGTAGTTTTGGAGTGTCGGAGTTTTGGAGTGTTGGAGTTTTGGAGCTTTGGAGTTTTGGAGTTTTTGAGTTTTGGAGTTTTGGATTTTTGCACTTTTGGAGTTTTGGAGTTTTGGAGTTTTGGAGTTTCAGAGTTTCAGAGTTTCGGAGTTTCGAAGTTTTGGAGTTTCAGAGTTTTGGAGGTTCAGGGTTGTGGAGTTTCGGAATTTTTGAGTTTTGGAGTTTCGGAGTTATGGAGTATTGCAGTTTTGGAATTTTGGAGTTTTCGAGTTTCGGAGATTTGGAGTTTTGGCGTTTTGGAGATTCGGAATCTTGGAGTTTCGGAATTTTGTAGTTTTGTAGTTTTGGAGTGTCAGAGTTTTGGAGTGTTGGAGTTTTGGAGCTTTGGAGTTTTTGAGTTTTTGAGTTTTGGATTTTGACACTTTTCGAGTTTTGGAGTTTCGGAGTTTCGGAGTTTCGGAGTTTCGGAGTTTTGGAGTTTCAGAGTTTTGGAGGTTCAGGGTTGTGGAGTTTCGGAATTTTTGAGTTTTGGAGTTTCGGAGTTTTGGAGTTTTGGAGTTTCGGAGTTTTGGAGTTTCAGAGTTTTCGAGGTTCAGGGTTGTGGAGTTTCGGAATTTTTGAGTTTTGGAGTTTCGGAGTTTTGGAGTTTTGGAGTTTCGGAGTTTCGGAGTTTCAGAGTTTTCGAGGTTCAGGGTTGTGGAGTTTCGGAATTTTTGAGTTTTGGAGTTTCGGAGTTTCGGAGTTTTGGAGTTTTGGAGTTTCAGAGTTTTGGAGGTTCAGGGTTGTGGAGTTTCGGAATTTTTGAGTTTTGGAGTTTCGGAGTTTCGGAGTTTTGGAGCATTGCAGTTTTGGAGTTCTGGAGTTTTGGAGTTTCGAATTTTCAGAGTTTCGGATTTTTTGAGTTTTGGAGTTTCGGAGATTTGGAGTTTTGGCCTTTTGGAGATTCGGGGTCTTGGAGTTTCGGAATTTTGTAGTTTTGCAGTTTTGGAGTGTCGGAGGTTTGGAGTGTTGGAGTTTTGGAATTTCGGAATTTTTGAGTTTTGGAGTTTCGGAGTTCCGGAGTTTCGGAGTTTTGGAGTTTCAGAGTTTTCGAGGTTCAGGGTTGTGGAGTTTCGGAATTTTTGAGTTTTGGAGTTTCGGAGTTTTGGAGTTTTGGTGTTTTGGAGTTTCGAATTTTCAGAGTTTCGGATTTTTGGAGTTTTGGAGTTCCGGAGATTTGGAGTTTCAGAGTTTTGGAGGTTCAGGGTTGTGGAGTTTCGGAATTTTTGAGTTTTGGAGTTTCGGAGTTTTGGAGTTTTGGAGTTTTGGAGTTTCAGAGTTTTGGAGGTTCAGGGTTGTGGAGTTTCGGAATTTTTGAGTTTTGGAGTTTCGGAGTTTCGGAGTTTTGGAGTATTGCAGTTTTGGAATTTTGGAGTTTTTGAGTTTTTGAGTTTTGGATTTTGACACTTTTGGAGTTTTGGAGTTTTGGAGTTTCGGAGTTTCGGAGTTTTGGAGTTTCAGTTTTGGAGGTTCAGGGTTGTGGAATTTCGGAATTTTTGAGTTTTGGAGTTTCGGAGTTTTGGAGTTTTGGAGTTTTGGAGTTTCGGAGTTTTGGAGTTTCAGAGTTTTCGAGGTTCAGGGTTGTGGAGTTTCGGAATTTTTGAGTTTTGGAGTTTTGGAGTTTCGGAGTTCCGGAGTTTCGAAGTTTCGGAGTTTTGGAGTTTTGCAGTTTCGGAGTTTTGGAGTTTTGGAGTTTCGGAGATTTGGAGTTTTGGCGTTTTGGAGATTCGGGGTCTTGGAGTTTCGGAATTTTGCAGTTTTGTAGTTTTGGAGTGTCTCTTGGAGTTTTGGAGTTTTCGAGTTTCGGAGTTTCGGAGTTTTGGAGTTTCAGAGTTTTGGAGGTTCAGGGTTGTGGAGTTTCGGAATTTTTGAGTATTGGAGTTCCGGAGTTTCGGAGTTTCGGAGTTTTGGAGTTTTGCAGTTTCGGAGTTTTGGAGTTTTGGAGTTTCGGAGTTTTGGAGTTTCAGAGTTTTCGAGGTTCAGGGTTGTGGAGTTTCGGAATTTTTGAGTTTTGGAGTTTCGGAGTTTCGGAGTTTTGGAGTTTTGCGGTTTTGGAGTTTTGGAGTTTCGAATTTTCAGTTTCGGATTTTTGGAGTTTTGGAGTTTTCGAGATTTGGAGTTTCGGCGTTCTGGAGATTCGGAGTCTTGGAGTGTCGGAATTTTGTAGTTTTGTAGTTTTGAAGTGTCGGAGTTTTGGAGTGTTGGAGTTTTGGAGCTTTGGAGTTTTGGAGTTTTTGAGTTTTTTAGTTTTGGATTTTTGCACTTTTGGAGTTTTGGAGTTTTGGAGTTTCGGAGTTTCGGAGTTTTGGAGTTTCAGAGTTTTGGAGGTTCAGGGTTGTGGAGTTTCGGAATTTTTGAGTTTTGGAGTTTCGGAGTTTTGGAGTTTTGGAGAATTGCAGTTTTGGAGTTTTGGGGTTTTGGAGTTTCGAATTTTCAGAGTTTCGGAGTTTTGGAGTTTCGGAGTTTCGGAGTTTTGGAGTTTCAGACTTTTCGAGGTTCAGGGTTGTGGAATTTCGGAATTTTTGAGTTTTGGAGTTTCGGAGTTCCGGAGTTTCGGAGTTTTGGAGTTTCAGAGTTTTCGAGGTTCAGGGTTGTGGAGTTTCGGAATTTTTGAGTTTTGGAGTTTCGGAGTTTTGGAGTTTTGGTGTTTTGGAGTTTCGAATTTTCAGAGTTTCGGATTTTTGGAGTTTTGGAGTTCCGGAGATTTGGAGTTTCAGAGTTTTGGAGGTTCAGGGTTGTGGAGTTTCGGAATTTTTGAGTTTTGGAGTTTTGGAGTTTTGGAGTTTCGAATTTTCAGAGTTTGGAATTTTTGGAGTTTTGGAGTTTTGGAGATTTGGAGTTTTGGCATTTTGGACATTCGGAATCTTGGAGTTTCGGAATTTTGTAGTTTTGTAGTTTTGGAGTGTCGGAGTTTTGGAGTGTTGGAGTTTTGGAGCTTTGGAGTTTTGGAGTTTTTGAGTTTTTTAGTTTTGGATTTTTGCACTTTTGGAGTTTTGGAGTTTTGGAGTTTCGGAGTTTTGGAGTTTCAGAGTTTTGGAGGTTCAGGGTTGTGGAGTTTCGGAATTTTTGAGTTTTGGAGTTTCGTAGTTTCGGAGTTTTGGAGAATTGCAGTTTTGGAGTTTTGGGGTTTTGGAGTTTCGAATTTTCAGAGTTTCGGATTTTTGGAGTTTTGGAGTTTCGGAGTTTTGGAGTTTCAGAGTTTTCGAGGTTCAGGGTTGTGGAGTTTCGGAATTTTTGAGTTTTGGAGTTTCGGAGTTTCGGAGTTTTGGAGTTTTGGAGTTTCGAATTTTCAGTTTCGGATATTTGGAGTTTTGGAGTTTCGGAGATTTGGAGTTTTGGAGTTTTGGAGTTTCGGAGATTTGGAGTTTTGGCGTTTTGGAGATTCGGAATCTTGGAGTTTCGGAATTTTGTAGTTTTGTAGTTTTGGAGTGTCAGAGTTCTGGAGTGTTGGAGCTTTGGAGTTTTGGAGTTTCGAATTTTCAGTTTCGGATTTCTGGAGTTTTGGAGTTTTCGAGATTTGGAGTTTCGGCGTTTTGGAGATTCGGAGACTTGGAGTGTCGGAATTTTGTAGTTTTGTAGTTTTGGAGTGTCGGAGTTTTGGAGTGTTGGAGTTTTGGAGCTTTGGAGTTTTGGAGTTTTTGAGTTTTTTAGTTTTGGATTTTTGCACTTTTGGAGTTTTGGAGTTTTGGAGTTTCGGAGTTTCGGAGTTTTGGAGTTTCAGAGTTTTGGAGGTTCAGGGTTGTGGAGTTTCGGAATTTTTGAGTATTGGAGTTCCGGAGTTTCGGAGTTTTGGAGTTTTGCAGTTTTGCAGTTTCGGAGTTTTGGAGTTTTGGAGTTTTGGAGTTTCGGAGTTTTGGAGTTTCAGAGTTTTCGAGGTTCAGGGTTGTGGAGTTTCGGAATTTTTGAGTTTTGGAGTTTCGGAGTTTTGGAGTTTTGGAGTTTCGGAGTTTCGGAGTTTCAGAGTTTTCGAGGTTCAGGGTTGTGGAGTTTCGGAATTTTTGAGTTTTGGAGTTTCGGAGTTTCGGAGTTTTGGAGTTTTGGAGTTTCAGAGTTTTGGAGGTTCAGGGTTGTGGAGTTTCGGAATTTTTGAGTTTTGGAGTTTCGGAGTTTCGGAGTTTTGGAGCATTGCAGTTTTGGAGTTCTGGAGTTTTGGAGTTTCGAATTTTCAGAGTTTCGGATTTTTTGAGTTTTGGAGTTTCGGAGATTTGGAGTTTTGGCCTTTTGGAGATTCGGGGTCTTGGAGTTTCGGAATTTTGTAGTTTTGCAGTTTTGGAGTGTCGGAGGTTTGGAGTGTTGGAGTTTTGGAATTTCGGAATTTTTGAGTTTTGGAGTTTCGGAGTTCCGGAGTTTCGGAGTTTTGGAGTTTCAGAGTTTTCGAGGTTCAGGGTTGTGGAGTTTCGGAATTTTTGAGTTTTGGAGTTTCGGAGTTTTGGAGTTTTGGTGTCTTGGAGTTTCGAATTTTCAGAGTTTCGGATTTTTGGAGTTTTGGAGTTCCGGAGATTTGGAGTTTCAGAGTTTTGGAGGTTCAGGGTTGTGGAGTTTCGGAATTTTTGAGTTTTGGAGTTTCGGAGTTTTGGAGTTTTGGAGTTTCGGAGTTTCGGAGTTTTGGAGTTTCAGAGTTTTCGAGGTTCAGGGTTGTGGAGTTTCGGAATTTTTGAGTTTTGGAGTTTTGGAGTTTTGGAGTTTCGAATTTTCAGTTTGGAATTTTTGGAGTTTTGGAGTTTCGGAGATTTGGAGTTTTGGCATTTTGGACATTCGGAATCTGGAGTTTCGGAATTTTGTAGTTTTGTAGTTTTGGAGTGTCGGAGTTTTGGAGTGTTGGAGTTTTGGAGCTTTGGAGTTTTGGAGTTTTTGAGTTTTGGAGTTTTGGATTTTTGCACTTTTGGAGTTTTGGAGTTTTGGAGTTTTGGAGTTTCAGAGTTTCAGAGTTTCGGAGTTTCGAAGTTTTGGAGTTTCAGAGTTTTGGAGGTTCAGGGTTGTGGAGTTTCGGAATTTTTGAGTTTTGGAGTTTCGGAGTTATGGAGTATTGCAGTTTTGGAATTTTGGAGTTTTCGAGTTTCGGAGATTTGGAGTTTTGGCGTTTTGGAGATTCGGAATCTTGGAGTTTCGGAATTTTGTAGTTTTGTAGTTTTGGAGTGTCAGAGTTTTGGAGTGTTGGAGTTTTGGAGCTTTGGAGTTTTTGAGTTTTTGAGTTTTGGATTTTGACACTTTTCGAGTTTTGGAGTTTCGGAGTTTCGGAGTTTCGGAGTTTTGGAGTTTCAGAGTTTTGGAGGTTCAGGGTTGTGGAGTTTCGGAATTTTTGAGTTTTGGAGTTTCGGAGTTTTGGAGTTTTGGAGTTTCGGAGTTTTGGAGTTTCAGAGTTTTCGAGGTTCAGGGTTGTGGAGTTTCGGAATTTTTGAGTTTTGGAGTTTCGGAGTTTTGGAGTTTTGGAGTTTCGGAGTTTCGGAGTTTCAGAGTTTTCGAGGTTCAGGGTTGTGGAGTTTCGGAATTTTTGAGTTTTGGAGTTTCGGAGTTTCGGAGTTTTGGAGTTTTGGAGTTTCAGAGTTTTGGAGGTTCAGGGTTGTGGAGTTTCGGAATTTTTGAGTTTTGGAGTTTCGGAGTTTCGGAGTTTTGGAGCATTGCAGTTTTGGAGTTCTGGAGTTTTGGAGTTTCGAATTTTCAGAGTTTCGGATTTTTTGAGTTTTGGAGTTTCGGAGATTTGGAGTTTTGGCCTTTTGGAGATTCGGGGTCTTGGAGTTTCGGAATTTTGTAGTTTTGCAGTTTTGGAGTGTCGGAGGTTTGGAGTGTTGGAGTTTTGGAATTTCGGAATTTTTGAGTTTTGGAGTTTCGGAGTTCCGGAGTTTCGGAGTTTTGGAGTTTCAGAGTTTTCGAGGTTCAGGGTTGTGGAGTTTCGGAATTTTTGAGTTTTGGAGTTTCGGAGTTTTGGAGTTTTGGTGTTTTGGAGTTTCGAATTTTCAGAGTTTCGGATTTTTGGAGTTTTGGAGTTCCGGAGATTTGGAGTTTCAGAGTTTTGGAGGTTCAGGGTTGTGGAGTTTCGGAATTTTTGAGTTTTGAAGTTTCGGAGTTTTGGAGTTTTGGAGTTTCGGAGTTTCGGAGTTTTGGAGTTTCAGAGTTTTCGAGGTTCAGGGTTGTGGAGTTTCGGAATTTTTGAGTTTTGGAGTTTTGGAGTTTTGGAGTTTCGAATTTTCAGAGTTTGGAATTTTTGGAGTTTTGGAGTTTCGGAGATTTGGAGTTTTGGCATTTTGGACATTCGGAATCTGGAGTTTCGGAATTTTGTAGTTTTGTAGTTTTGGAGTGTCGGAGTTTTGGAGTGTTGGAGTTTTGGAGCTTTGGAGTTTTGGAGTTTTTGAGTTTTGGAGTTTTGGATTTTTGCACTTTTGGAGTTTTGGAGTTTTGGAGTTTTGGAGTTTCAGAGTTTCAGAGTTTCGGAGTTTCGAAGTTTTGGAGTTTCAGAGTTTTGGAGGTTCAGGGTTGTGGAGTTTCGGAATTTTTGAGTTTTGGAGTTTCGGAGTTATGGAGTATTGCAGTTTTGGAATTTTGGAGTTTTCGAGTTTCGGAGATTTGGAGTTTTGGCGTTTTGGAGATTCGGAATCTTGGAGTTTCGGAATTTTGTAGTTTTGTAGTTTTGGAGTGTCAGAGTTTTGGAGTGTTGGAGTTTTGGAGCTTTGGAGTTTTTGAGTTTTTGAGTTTTGGATTTTGACACTTTTCGAGTTTTGGAGTTTCGGAGTTTCGGAGTTTCGGAGTTTTGGAGTTTCAGAGTTTTGGAGGTTCAGGGTTGTGGAGTTTCGGAATTTTTGAGTTTTGGAGTTTCGGAGTTTTGGAGTTTTGGAGTTTTGGAGTTTCGGAGTTTTGGAGTTTCAGAGTTTTCGAGGTTCAGGGTTGTGGAGTTTCGGAATTTTTGAGTTTTGGAGATTCGGAGTTTTGGAGTTTTGGAGTTTTGGAGTTTCGAATTTTCAGAGTTTGGGATTTTTGGAGTTTTGGAGTTTTGGAGATTTGGAGTTTTGGCATTTTGGAGATTCGGAACTTTGGAGTTTCGGAATTTTGCAGTTTTTGAGTTTTGGATTTTGACACTTTTGGAGTTTTGGAGTTTTGGAGTTTCGGAGTTTCGGAGTTTCGGAGTTTTGGAGTTTCAGAGTTTCAGAGTTCTGGAGGTTCAGGGTTGTGGAGTTTCGGAATTTTTGAGTTTTGGAGTTTCAGAGTTTCGGAGTTTTGGAGTTTTGCGGTTTTGGAGTTTTGGAGTTTCGAATTTTCAGTTTCGGATTTTTGGAGTTTTGGAGTTTTCGAGATTTGGAGTTTCGGCGTTTTGGAGATTCGGAGTCTTGGAGTGTCGGAATTTTGTAGTTTTGTAGTTTTGGAGTGTCGGAGTTTTGGAGTGTTGGAGTTTTGGAGCTTTGGAGTTTTGGAGTTTTTGAGTTTTTTAGTTTTGGATTTTTGCACTTTTGGAGTTTTGGAGTTTCGGAGTTTCGGAGTTTTGGAGTTTCAGAGTTTTGGAGGTTCAGGGTTGTGGAGTTTCGGAATTTTTGAGTTTTGGAGTTTCGTAGTTTCGGAGTTTTTGAGAATTGCAGTTTTGGAGTTTTGGGGTTTTGGAGTTTCGAATTTTCAGAGTTTCGGATTTTTGGAGTTTTGGAGTTTCGGAGTTTCGGAGTTTTGGAGTTTCAGAGTTTTCGAGGTTCAGGGTTGTGGAGTTTCGGAATTTTTGAGTTTTGGAGTTTCGGAGTTTCGGAGTTTTGGAATTTTGGAGTTTCGAATTTTCAGTTTCGGATTTTTGGAGTTTTGGAGTTTCGGAGATTTGGAGTTTTGGCGTTTTGGAGATTCGGAATCTTGGAGTTTCGGAATTTTGTAGTTTTGTAGTTTTGGAGTGTCAGAGTTCTGGAGTGTTGGAGCTTTGGAGTTTTGGAGTTTATGAGTTTTGGAGTTTTGGAGTTTTGGAGTTTCGGAGTTTCGGAGTTTTGGAGTTTCAGAGTTTTGGAGGTTCAGGGTTGTGGAGTTTCGGAATTTTTGAGTATTGGAGTTCCGGAGTTTCGGAGTTTTGGAGAATTGCAGTTTTGGAATTTTTGTAGTTGTGAATTTTCAGAGTTTCGGATTTTTGGAGTTTTGGAGTTTCGGAGTTTCGGAGTTTTGGAGTTTCAGACTTTTCGAGGTTCAGGGTTGTGGAATTTCGGAATTTTTGAGTTTTGGAGTTTCGGAGTTCCGGAGTTTCGGAGTTTTGGAGTTTTGCAGTTTCGGAGTTTTGGAGTTTTGGAGTTTTGGAGTTTCAGAGTTTTGGAGGTTCAGGGTTGTGGAGTTTCGGAATTTTTGAGTTTTGGAGTTTCGGAGTTTTGGAGTTTTGGAGTTTCGGAGTTTCGGAGTTTTGGAGTTTCAGAGTTTTCGAGGTTCAGGGTTGTGGAGTCTCGGAATTTTTGAGTTTTGGAGTTTTGGAGTTTTGGAGTTTCGAATTTTCAGAGTTTGGAATTTTTGGAGTTTTGGAGTTTCGGAGATTTGGAGTTTTGGCATTTTGGACATTCGGAATCTGGAGTTTCGGAATTTTGTAGTTTTGTAGTTTTGGAGTGTCGGAGTTTTGGAGTGTTGGAGTTTTGGAGCTTTGGAGTTTTGGAGTTTTTGAGTTTTGGAGTTTTGGATTTTTGCACTTTTGGAGTTTTGGAGTTTTGGAGTTTCAGAGTTTCAGAGTTTCGGAGTTTCGAAGTTTTGGAGTTTCAGAGTTTTGGAGGTTCAGGGTTGTGGAGTTTCGGAATTTTTGAGTTTTGGAGTTTCGGAGTTATGGAGTATTGCAGTTTTGGAATTTTGGAGTTTTCGAGTTTCGGAGATTTGGAGTTTTGGCGTTTTGGAGATTCGGAATCTTGGAGTTTCGGAATTTTGTAGTTTTGTAGTTTTGGAGTGTCAGAGTTTTGGAGTGTTGGAGTTTTGGAGCTTTGGAGTTTTTGAGTTTTTGAGTTTTGGATTTTGACACTTTTCGAGTTTTGGAGTTTCGGAGTTTCGGAGTTTCGGAGTTTCGGAGTTTTGGAGTTTCAGAGTTTTGGAGGTTCAGGGTTGTGGAGTTTCGGAATTTTTGAGTTTTGGAGTTTCGGAGTTTTGGAGTTTTGGAGTTTTGGAGTTTCGGAGTTTTGGAGTTTCAGAGTTTTCGAGGTTCAGGGTTGTGGAGTTTCGGAATTTTTGAGTTTTGGAGATTCGGAGTTTTGGAGTTTTGGAGTTTTGGAGTTTTGGAGTGTCAGAGTTCTGGAGTGTTGGAGCTTTGAGTTTTGGAGTTAATGAGTTTCTGAGTTTTGGATTTTTGCACTTTTGGAGTTTTGGAGTTTTGGAGTTCTGGAGTTTCGGAGTTTCGGAGTTTTGGAGTTTCAGAGTTTTGGAGGTTCAGGGTTGTGGAGTTTCGGAATTTTTGAGTATTGGAGTTCCGGAGTTCCGGAGTTTTGGAGTTTCAGAGTTTTCGAGGTTCAGGGTTGTGGAGTTTCGGAATTTTTGAGTTTTGGAGTTTCGGAGTTTTGGAGTTTCAGAGTTCGAGGTTCAGGGTTGTGGAGTTTCGGAATTTTTGAGTTTTGGAGTTTTGGAGTTTTGGAGTTTCGGAGATTTGGAGTTTTGGCATTTTGGAGATTCGGAATCTTGGAGTTTCGGAATTTTGTAGTTTTGTAGTTTTGGAGTGTCGGAGTTTTGGAGTGTTGGAGTTTTGGAGCTTTGGAGTTTTGGAGTTTTTGAGTTTTGGAGTTTTGGAGTTTTGGATTTTTGCACTTTTGGAGTTTTGGAGTTTTGGAGTTTCAGAGTTTTGGAGTTTCGGAGTTTTGGAGTTTCAGAGTTTTGGAGGTTCAGGGTTGTGGAATTTCGGAATTTTTGAGTTTTAGAGTTTTGGAGTTTGAAATTTTTGAGTTTCGGATTTTATGGAGTTTTTAAGTTTTGGATTTTTGAGTTTTGGATTTTTGGATTTTTGGAGTTTTTGTGTTTTTGAGTTTTGGAGTTTTGGATTTTGGCACTTTTGGAGGTTTGGAGTTCTGGAGTTTTGGATTTTTGGAGCTTTGGAGGTATGGATTTTTGGAAATTCAGGGTTTTGTTCCAGAATTTTGTAGTTTTGGAGTTTTGGAGTGTCGGAGTTTCGAATTATTGGAGTTTTCGAGTTTTGGAATTTTTGATTTTTGGAGGTATGGATTTTTGGAGTTTCGGAGTTGTGGAGATTCGGGTTTGTGGAGTTTTGGAGTTTTGGATTTTTGCACTTTTGGAGTTTTGGAGTTTTGGAGTTTCGGAGTTTTGGAGTTTCGGAGTTTTGGAGTTTCGGAGTTTTGGAGATTCAGGGTTGTGGAGTTTCGGATTTTTTGAGTTTTGGAGTTTTGGAGTTTCGGAGTTCCGGAGTTTCGGAGTTTCGGAGTATTGGAGTTTTGCAGTTTCGGAGTTTTGGAGTTTTGGAGTTTCGGAGTTTTGGAGTTTCAGAGTTTTCGAGGTTCAGGGTTGTGGAGTTTCTGAATTTTTGAATTTCGGAGTTTCGGAGTTTCGGAGTTTTGGAGTTTCAGAGTTTCAGAGTTCTGGAGGTTCAGGGTTGTGGAGTTTCGGAATTTTTGAGTTTTGGAGTTTCGGAGTTTCGGAGTTTTGGAGAATTGCAGTTTTGGAGTTTTGGGGTTTTGGAGTTTCGAATTTTCAGAGTTTCGGATTTTTCGAGTTTAGGAGTTTCGGAGTTTTGGAGTTTCAGAGTTTTCGAGGTTCAGGGTTGTGGAGTTTCGGAATTTTTGAGTTTTGGAGTTTCGGAGTTTCGGAGTTTTGGAGTTTTGGAGTTTCGAATTTTCAGTTTCGGATTTTTGGAGTTTTGGAGTTTCGGAGATTTGGAGTTTTGGCGTTTTGGAGATTCGGAATCTTGGAGTTTCGGAATTTTGTAGTTTTGTAGTTTTGGAGTGTCAGAGTTCTGGTGTGTTGGAGCTTTGAGTTTTGGAGTTTATGAGTTTCTGAGTTTTGGATTTTTGCACTTTTGGAGTTTTGGAGTTTTGGAGTTCTGGAGTTTCGGAGTTTCGGAGTTTTGGAGTTTCAGAGTTTTGGAGGTTCAGGGTTGTGGAGTTTCGGAATTTTTGAGTATTGGAGTTCCGGAGTTTTGGAGAATTGCAGTTTTGGAATTTTTGTAGTTTCGAATTTTCAGAGTTTCGGATTTTTGGAGTTTTGGAGTTTCGGATTTTTGGAGTTTTGGAGTTCCGGAGATTTGGAGTTTCAGAGTTTTGGAGGTTCAGGGTTGTGGAGTTTCGGAATTTTTGAGTTTTGGAGTTTCGGAGTTTTGGAGTTTTGGAGTTTCGGAGTTTCGGAGTTTTGGAGTTTCAGAGTTTTCGAGGTTCAGGGTTGTGGAGTTTCGGAATTTTTGAGTTTTGGAGTTTTGGAGTTTCGAATTTTCAGAGTTTGGAGGTATGGATTTTTGGATATTCAGGGTTTTGTTCCAGAATTTTGTAGTTTTGGAGTTTTGGAGTGTCGGAGTTTCGAATTATTGGAGTTTTCGAGTTTTGGAATTTTTGATTTTTGGAGGTATGGATTTTTGGAGTTTCGGAGTTGTGGAGATTCGGGTTTGTGGAGTTTTGGAGTTTTGGAGTTTTGGATTTTTGCACTTTTGGAGTTTTGGAGTTTTGGAGTTTCGGAGTTTTGGAGTTTCGGAGTTTTGGAGTTTCGGAGATTTGGAGTTTTGGCATTTTGGAGATTCGGTATCTTGGAGTTTCGGAATTTTGTAGTTTTGTAGTTTTGGAGTGTCGGAGTTTTGGAGTGTTGGAGTTTTGGAGCTTTGGAGTTTTGGAGAATTGCAGGTTTGGAGTTTTGGGGTTTTGGAGTTTCGAATTTTCAGAGTTTCGGATTTTTCGAGTTTAGGAGTTTCGGAGTTTCGGAGTTTTGGAGTTTCAGAGTTTTCGAGGTTCAGGGTTGTGGATTTTCGGAATTTTTGAGTTTTGGAGTTTCGGAGTTTCGGAGTTTTGGAGTTTTGGAGTGTCAGAGTTCTGGAGTGTTGGAGCTTTGAGTTTTGGAGTTAATGAGTTTCTGAGTTTTGGATTTTTGCACTTTTGGAGTTTTGGAGTTTTGGAGTTCTGGAGTTTCGGAGTTTCGGAGTTTTGGAGTTTCAGAGTTTTGGATGTTCAGGGTTGTGGAGTTTCGGAATTTTTGAGTATTGGAGTTCCGGAGTTCCGGAGTTTTGGAGTTTCGGAGTTTCGGAGTTTCGGAGTTTTGGAGTTTCAGAGTTCGAGGTTCAGGGTTGTGGAGTTTCGGAATTTTTGAGTTTTGGAGTTTTGGAGTTTTGGAGTTTCGGAGATTTGGAGTTTTGGCATTTTGGATATTCGGAATCTAGGAGTTTCGGAATTTTGTAGTTTTGTAGTTTTGGAGTGTCGGAGTTTTGGAGTGTTGGAGTTTTGGAGCTTTGGAGTTTTGGAGTTTTTGAGTTTTGGAGTTTTGGAGTTTTGGATTTTTGCACTTTTGGAGTTTTGGAGTTTTGGAGTTTCAGAGTTTTGGAGTTTTGGAGTTTTGGAGTTTCAGAGTTTTGGAGTTTCGGAGTTTTGGAGTTTCAGAGTTTTGGAGGTTCAGGGTTGTGGAATTTCGGAATTTTTGAGTTTTAGAGTTTTGGAGTTTGAAATTTTTGAGTTTCGGATTTTATGGAGTTTTTAAGTTTTGGATTTTTGAGTTTTGGATTTTTGGATTTTTGGAGTTTTTGTGTTTTTGAGTTTTGGAGTTTTGGATTTTGGCACTTTTGGAGGTTTGGAGTTCTGGAGTTTTGGATTTTTGGAGCTTTGGAGGTATGGATTTTTGGATATTCAGGGTTTTGTTCCAGAATTTTGTAGTTTTGGAGTTTTGGAGTGTCGGAGTTTCGAATTATTGGAGTTTTCGAGTTTTGGAATTTTTGATTTTTGGAGGTATGGATTTTTGGAGTTTCGGAGTTGTGGAGATTCGGGTTTGTGGAGTTTTGGAGTTTTGGAGTTTTGGATTTTTGCACTTTTGGAGTTTTGGAGTTTTGGAGTTTCGGAGTTTTGGAGTTTCGGAGTTTTGGAGTTTCGGAGTTTTGGAGATTCAGGGTTGTGGAGTTTCGGATTTTTTGAGTTTTGGAGTTTTGGAGTTTCGGAGTTCCGGAGTTTCGGAGTTTCGGAGTATTGGAGTTTTGCAGTTTCGGAGTTTTGGAGTTTTGGAGTTTCGGAGTTTTGGAGTTTCAGAGTTTTCGAGGTTCAGGGTTGTGGAGTTTCTGAATTTTTGAATTTTGGAGTTTCGGAGTTTCGGAGTTTTGGAGTTTTGGAGTTTCGAATTTACAGAGTTTCGGATTTTCGGAGTTTTGGAGTTTCGGAGATTTGGAGTTTTGGCGTTTTGGAGATTCGGGGTCTTGGAGTTTCGGAATTTTGCACTTTTGTAGTTTTGGAGTGTCGGAGTTTTGGAGTGTTGGAGTTTTGGAGTTTCGGAGTTTCGGAGTTTCGGAGTTTTGGAGTTTCAGAGTTTCAGAGTTCTGGAGGTTCAGGGTTGTGGAGTGTCGGAATTTTTGAGTTTTGGAGTTTCGGAGTTTCGGAGTTTTGAAGTTTTGCGGTTTTGGAGTTTTGGAGTTTCGAATTTTCAGTTTCGGATTTTTGGAGTTTTGGAGTTTTCGAGATTTGGAGTTTCGGCGTTTTGGAGATTCGGAGTCTTGGAGTGTCAGAATTTTGTAGTTTTGTAGTTTTGGAGTGTTGGAGTTTTGGAGTGTTGGAGTTTTGGATTTTTGCACTTTTGGAGTTTTGGAGTTTTGGAGTTTCAGAGTTTTGGAACTTCAACAAAACTTGGGTAGGGCCTAGTTGGTACATGATGTTGTGAAGGTAAAGGATGCGCAATCAAATGACGAACCACGAAGAAAGACCCTGTGTCCCTGTGTCTTTCTTCGTGGTTCGTCATTTGATTGCGCATCCTTTACCTTCACAACAGAGTTTTGGAGTTTCGGAGTTTTGGAGTTTCAGAGTTTTGGAGGTTCAGGGTTGTGGAATTTCGGAATTTTTGAGTTTTAGAGTTTTGGAGTTTGAAATTTTTGAGTTTCGGATTTTATGGAGTTTTTAAGTTTTGGATTTTTGAGTTTTGGATTTTTGGATTTTTGGAGTTTTTGTGTTTTTGAGTTTTGGAGTTTTGGATTTTGGCACTTTTGGAGGTTTGGAGTTCTGGAGTTTTGGATTTTTGGAGCTTTAGAGGTATGGATTTTTGGAAATTCAGGGTTTTGTTCCAGAATTTTGTAGTTTTGGAGTTTTGGAGTGTCGGAGTTTCGAATTATTGGAGTTTTCGAGTTTTGGAATTTTTGATTTTTGGAGGTATGGATTTTTGGAGTTTCGGAGTTGTGGAGATTCGGGTTTGTGGAGTTTTGGAGTTTTGGATTTTTGCACTTTTGTAGTTTTGGAGTTTTGGAGTTTCGGAGTTTTGGAGTTTCGGAGTTTTGGAGTTTCGGAGTTTTGGAGATTCAGGGTTGTGGAGTTTCGGATTTTTTGAGTTTTGGAGTTTTGGAGTTTCGGAGTTCCGGAGTTTCGGAGTTTCGGAGTATTGGAGTTTTGCAGTTTCGGAGTTTTGGAGTTTTGGAGTTTCGGAGTTTTGGAGTTTCAGAGTTTTCGAGGTTCAGGGTTGTGGAATTTCTGAATTTTTGAATTTCGGAGTTTCGGAGTTTCGGAGTTTTGGAGTTTCAGAGTTTCAGAGTTCTGGAGGTTCAGGGTTGTGGAGTTTCGGAATTTTTGAGTTTTGGAGTTTCGGAGTTTCGGAGTTTTGGAGAATTGCAGTTTTGGAGTTTTGGGGTTTTGGAGTTTCGAATTTTCAGAGTTTCGGATTTTTCGAGTTTAGGAGTTTCGGAGTTTTGGAGTTTCAGAGTTTTCGAGGTTCAGGGTTGTGGAGTTTCGGAATTTTTGAGTTTTGGAGTTTCGGAGTTTCGGAGTTTTGGAGTTTTGGAGTTTCGAATTTTCAGTTTCGGATTTTTGGAGTTTTGGAGTTTCGGAGATTTGGAGTTTTGGCGTTTTGGAGATTCGGAATCTTGGAGTTTCGGAATTTTGTAGTTTTGTAGTTTTGGAGTGTCAGAGTTCTGGTGTGTTGGAGCTTTGAGTTTTGGAGTTTATGAGTTTCTGAGTTTTGGATTTTTGCACTTTTGGAGTTTTGGAGTTTTGGAGTTCTGGAGTTTCGGAGTTTCGGAGTTTTGGAGTTTCAGAGTTTTGGAGGTTCAGGGTTGTGGAGTTTCGGAATTTTTGAGTATTGGAGTTCCGGAGTTTTGGAGAATTGCAGTTTTGGAATTTTTGTAGTTTCGAATTTTCAGAGTTTCGGATTTTTGGAGTTTTGGAGTTTCGAAGTTCCGGTGTTCCGGAGTTTTGGAGTTTCAGAGTTTTCGAGGTTCAGGGTTGTGGAGTTTCGGAATTTTTGAGTTTTGGAGTTTTGGAGTTTTGGAGTTTTGGAGTTTTGGATTTTTGCACTTTTGGAGTTTTGGAGTTTTGGAGTTTCAGAGTTTTGGAGTTTCGGACTTTTGGAGTTTCGGAGTTTTGGAGATTCAGGGTTGTGGAGTTTCGGAATTTTTGAGTTTTGGAGTTTTGGAGTTTCGGAGTTCCGGAGTTTCGGAGTTTCGGAGTTTTGGAGTTTTGCAGTTTCGGAGTTTTGGAGTTTTGGAGTTTCGGAGTTTTGGAGTTTCAGAGTTTTCGAGGTTCAGGGTTGTGGAGTTTGTGAATTTTTGAATTTTGGAGTTTCGGAGTTTCGGAGTTTTGGAGTTTCGAATTTACAGAGTTTCGGATTTTCGGAGTTTTGGAGTTTCGGAGATTTGGAGTTTTGGCGTTTTGGAGATTCGGGGTCTTGGAGTTTCGGAATTTTGCAGTTTTGTAGTTTTGGAGTGTCGGAGTTTTGGAGTGTTGGAGTTTTGGAGTTTCGGAGTTTCGGAGTTTCAGAGTTTTGGAGTTTCAGAGTTTCAGAGTTCTGGAGGTTCAGTGTTGTGGAGTGTCGGAATTTTTGAGTTTTGGAGTTTCGGAGTTTCGGAGTTTTGAAGTTTTGCGGTTTTGGAGTTTTGGAGTTTCGAATTTTCAGTTTCGGATTTTTGGAGTTTTGGAGTTTTCGAGAATTGGAGTTTCGGCGTTTTGGAGATTCGGAGTCTTGGAGTGTCGGAATTTTGTAGTTTTGTAGTTTTGGAGTGTTGGAGTTTTGGAGTGTTGGAGTTTTGGAGCTTTGGAGTTTTGGAGTTTTTGAGTTTTTTAGTTTTGGATTTTTGCACTTTTGGAGTTTTGGAGTTTTGGAGTTTCGGAGTTTCGGAGTTTTGGAGTTTCAGAGTTTTGGAGGTTCAGGGTTGTGGAGTTTCGGAATTTTTGAGTTTTGGAGTTTCGGAGTTTCGGAGTTTTGGAGAATTGCAGTTTTGGAGTTTTGGGGTTTTGGAGTTTCGAATTTTCAGAGTTTCGGATTTTTCGAGTTTAGGAGTTTCGGAGTTTTGGAGTTTCAGAGTTTTCGAGGTTCAGGGTTGTGGAGTTTCGGAATTTTTGAGTTTTGGAGTTTCGGAGTTTCGGAGTTTTGGAGTTTTGGAGTTTCGAATTTTCAGTTTCGGATTTTTGGAGTTTTGGAGTTTCGGAGATTTGGAGTTTTGGCGTTTTGGAGATTCGGAATCTTGGAGTTTCGGAATTTTGTAGTTTTGTAGTTTTGGAGTGTCAGAGTTCTGGTGTGTTGGAGCTTTGAGTTTTGGAGTTTATGAGTTTCTGAGTTTTGGATTTTTGCACTTTTGGAGTTTTGGAGTTTTGGAGTTCTGGAGTTTCGGAGTATTGGAGTTTCAGAGTTTTGGAGGTTCAGGGTTGTGGAGTTTCGGAATTTTTCAGTATTGGAGTTCCGGAGTTTTGGAGAATTGCAGTTTTGGAATTTTTGTAGTTTCGAATTTTCAGAGTTTCGGATTTTTGGAGTTTTGGAGTTTCGGAGTTCCGGAGTTTTGGAGTTTCAGAGTTTTCGAGGTTCAGGGTTGTGGAGTTTCGGAATTTTTGAGTTTTGGAGTTTCGGAGTTTTGGAGTTTTGGTGTTTTGGAGTTTCGAATTTTCACAGTTTCGGATTTTCGGAGTTTTGGAGTTTCGGAGATTTGGAGTTTTGGCGTTTTGGAGATTCGGGGTCTTGGAGTTTCGGAATTTTGCACTTTTGTAGTTTTGGAGTGTCGGAGTTTTGGAGTGTTGGAGTTTTGGAGTTTCGGAGTTTCGGAGTTTCGGAGTTTTGGAGTTTCAGAGTTTCAGAGTTCTGGAGGTTCAGGGTTGTGGAGTTTCGGAATTTTTGAGTTTTGGAGTTTCGGAGTTTCGGAGTTTTGGAGAATTGCAGTTTTGGAGTTTTGGGGTTTTGGAGTTTCGAATTTTCAGAGTTTCGGATTTTTCGAGTTTAGGAGTTTCGGAGTTTTGGAGTTTCAGAGTTTTCGAGGTTCAGGGTTGTGGAGTTTCGGAATTTTTGAGTTTTGGAGTTTCGGAGTTTCGGAGTTTTGGAGTTTTGGAGTTTCGAATTTTCAGTTTCGGATTTTTGGAGTTTTGGAGTTTCGGAGATTTGGAGTTTTGGCGTTTTGGAGATTCGGAATCTTGGAGTTTCGGAATTTTGTAGTTTTGTAGTTTTGGAGTGTCAGAGTTCTGGTGTGTTGGAGCTTTGAGTTTTGGAGTTTATGAGTTTCTGAGTTTTGGATTTTTGCACTTTTGGAGTTTTGGAGTTTTGGAGTTCTGGAGTTTCGGAGTTTCGGAGTTTTGGAGTTTCAGAGTTTTGGAGGTTCAGGGTTGTGGAGTTTCGGAATTTTTGAGTATTGGAGTTCCGGAGTTTTGGAGAATTGCAGTTTTGGAATTTTTGTAGTTTCGAATTTTCAGAGTTTCGGATTTTTGGAGTTTTGGAGTTCCGGAGATTTGGAGTTTCAGAGTTTTGGAGGTTCAGGGTTGTGGAGTTTCGGAATTTTTGAGTTTTGGAGTTTCGGAGTTTTGGAGTTTTGGAGTTTCGGAGTTTCGGAGTTTTGGAGTTTCAGAGTTTTCGAGGTTCAGGGTTGTGGAGTTTCTTAATTTTTGAGTTTTGGAGTTTTGGAGTTTCGAATTTTCAGAGTTTGGAGGTATGGATTTTTGGATATTCAGGGTTTTGTTCCAGAATTTTGTAGTTTTGGAGTTTTGGAGTGTCGGAGTTTCGAATTATTGGAGTTTTCGAGTTTTGGAATTTTTGATTTTTGGAGGTATGGATTTTTGGAGTTTCGGAGTTGTGGAGATTCGGGTTTGTGGAGTTTTGGAGTTTTGGAGTTTTGGATTTTTGCACTTTTGGAGTTTTGGAGTTTTGGAGTTTCGGAGTTTTGGAGTTTCGGAGTTTTGGAGTTTCGGAGATTTGGAGTTTTGGCATTTTGGAGATTCGGTATCTTGGAGTTTCGGAATTTTGTAGTTTTGTAGTTTTGGAGTGTCGGAGTTTTGGAGTGTTGGAGTTTTGGAGCTTTGGAGTTTTGGAGAATTGCAGGTTTGGAGTTTTGGGGTTTTGGAGTTTCGAATTTTCAGAGTTTCGGATTTTTCGAGTTTAGGAGTTTCGGAGTTTCGGAGTTTTGGAGTTTCAGAGTTTTCGAGGTTCAGGGTTGTGGATTTTCGGAATTTTTGAGTTTTGGAGTTTCGGAGTTTCGGAGTTTTGGAGTTTTGGAGTGTCAGAGTTCTGGATTGTTGGAGCTTTGAGTTTTGGAGTTAATGAGTTTCTGAGTTTTGGATTTTTGCACTTTTGGAGTTTTGGAGTTTTGGTGTTCTGGAGTTTCGGAGTTTCGGAGTTTTGGAGTTTCAGAGTTTTGGATGTTCAGGGTTGTGGAGTTTCGGAATTTTTGAGTATTGGAGTTCCGGAGTTCCGGAGTTTTGGAGTTTCAGAGTTTTCGAGGTTCAGGGTTGTGGAGTTTCGGAATTTTTGAGTTTTGGAGTTTCGGAGTTTTGGAGTTTTGGAGTTTCGGAGTTTCGGAGTTTTGGAGTTTCAGAGTTCGAGGTTCAGGGTTGTGGAGTTTCGGAATTTTTGAGTTTTGGAGTTTTGGAGTTTTGGAGTTTCGGAGATTTGGAGTTTTGGCATTTTGGAGATTCGGAATCTAGGAGTTTCGGAATTTTGTAGTTTTGTAGTTTTGGAGTGTCGGAGTTTTGGAGTGTTGGAGTTTTGGAGCTTTGGAGTTTTGGAGTTTTTGAGTTTTGGAGTTTTGGAGTTTTGGATTTTTGCACTTTTGGAGTTTTGGAGTTTTGGAGTTTCAGAGTTTTGGAGTTTCGGAGTTTTGGAGTTTCAGAGTTTTGGAGGTTCAGGGTTGTGGAATTTCGGAATTTTTGAGTTTTAGAGTTTTGGAGTTTGAAATTTTTGAGTTTCGGATTTTATGGAGTTTTTAAGTTTTGGATTTTTGAGTTTTGGATTTTTGGATTTTTGGAGTTTTTGTGTTTTTGAGTTTTGGAGTTTTGGATTTTGGCACTTTTGGAGGTTTGGAGTTCTGGAGTTTTGGATTTTTGGAGCTTTGGAGGTATGGATTTTTGGATATTCAGGGTTTTGTTCCAGAATTTTGTAGTTTTGGAGTTTTGGAGTGTCGGAGTTTCGAATTATTGGAGTTTTCGAGTTTTGGAATTTTTGATTTTTGGAGGTATGGATTTTTGGAGTTTCGGAGTTGTGGAGATTCGGGTTTGTGGAGTTTTGGAGTTTTGGAGTTTTGGATTTTTGCACTTTTGGAGTTTTGGAGTTTCGGAGTTTTGGAGTTTCGGAGTTTTGGAGTTTCGGAGTTTTGGAGATTCAGGGTTGTGGAGTTTCGGATTTTTTGAGTTTTGGAGTTTTGGAGTTTCGGAGTTCCGGAGTTTCGGAGTTTCGGAGTATTGGAGTTTTGCAGTTTCGGAGTTTTGGAGTTTTGGAGTTTCGGAGTTTTGGAGTTTCAGAGTTTTCGAGGTTCAGGGTTGTGGAGTTTCTGAATTTTTGAATTTTGGAGTTTCGGAGTTTCGGAGTTTTGGAGTTTTGGAGTTTCGAATTTACAGAGTTTCGGATTTTCGGAGTTTTGGAGTTTCGGAGATTTGGAGTTTTGGCGTTTTGGAGATTCGGGGTCTTGGAGTTTCGGAATTTTTCACTTTTGTAGTTTTGGAGTGTCGGAGTTTTGGAGTGTTGGAGTTTTGGAGTTTCGGAGTTTCGGAGTTTCGGAGTTTTGGAGTTTCAGAGTTTCAGAGTTCTGGAGGTTCAGGGTTGTGGAGTGTCGGAATTTTTGAGTTTTGGAGTTTCGGAGTTTCGGAGTTTTGAAGTTTTGCGGTTTTGGAGTTTTGGAGTTTCGAATTTTCAGTTTCGGATTTTTGGAGTTTTGGAGTTTTCGAGATTTGGAGTTTCGGCGTTTTGGAGATTCGGAGTCTTGGAGTGTCAGAATTTTGTAGTTTTGTAGTTTTGGAGTGTTGGAGTTTTGGAGTGTTGGAGTTTTGGAGCTTTGGAGTTTTGGAGTTTTTGAGTTTTTTAGTTTTGGATTTTTGCACTTTTGGAGTTTTGGAGTTTTGGAGTTTCGGAGTTTCGGAGTTTTGGAGTTTCAGAGTTTTGGAGGTTCAGGGTTGTGGAGTTTCGGAATTTTTGAGTTTTGGAGTTTCGGAGTTTCGGAGTTTTGGAGAATTGCAGTTTTGGAGTTTTGGGGTTTTGGAGTTTCGAATTTTCAGAGTTTCGGATTTTTCGAGTTTAGGAGTTTCGGAGTTTCGGAGTTTTGGAGTTTCAGAGTTTTCGAGGTTCAGGGTTGTGGAGTTTCGGAATTTTTGAGTTTTGGAGTTTCGGAGTTTCGGAGTTTTGGAGTTTTGGAGTTTCGAATTTTCAGTTTCGGATTTTTGGAGTTTTGGAGTTTCGGAGATTTGGAGTTTTGGCGTTTTGGAGATTCGGAATATTGGAGTTTCGGAATTTTGTAGTTTTGTAGTTTTGGAGTGTCAGAGTTCTGGTGTGTTGGAGCTTTGAGTTTTGGAGTTTATGAGTTTCTGAGTTTTGGATTTTTGCACTTTTGGAGTTTTGGAGTTTTGGAGTTCTGGAGTTTCGGAGTTTTGGAGTTTCAGAGTTTTGGAGGTTCAGGGTTGTGGAGTTTCGGAATTTTTGAGTATTGGAGTTCCGGAGTTTTGGAGAATTGCAGTTTTGGAATTTTTGTAGTTTCGAATTTTCAGAGTTTCGGATTTTTGGAGTTTTGGAGTTTCGGAGTTCCGGTGTTCCGGAGTTTTGGAGTTTCAGAGTTTTCGAGGTTCAGGGTTGTGGAGTTTCGGAATTTTTGAGTTTTGGAGTTTTGGAGTTTTGGAGTTTTGGAGTTTTGGATTTTTGCACTTTAGGAGTTTTGGAGTTTTGGAGTTTCAGAGTTTTGGAGTTTCGGAGTTTTGGAGTTTCGGAGTTTTGGAGATTCAGGGTTGTGGAGTTTCGGAATTTTTGAGTTTTGGAGTTTTGGAGTTTCGGAGTTCCGGAGTTTCGGAGTTTCGGAGTTTTGGAGTTTTGCAGTTTCGGAGTTTTGGAGTTTTGGAGTTTCGGAGTTTTGGAGTTTCAGAGTTTTCGAGGTTCAGGGTTGTGGAGTTTGTGAATTTTTGAATTTTGGAGTTTCGGAGTTTCGGAGTTTTGGAGTTTCGAATTTACAGAGTTTCGGATTTTCGGAGTTTTGGAGTTTCGGAGATTTGGAGTTTTGGCGTTTTGGAGATTCGGGGTCTTGGAGTTTCGGAATTTTGCAGTTTTGTAGTTTTGGAGTGTCGGAGTTTTGGAGTGTTGGAGTTTTGGAGTTTCGGAGTTTCGGAGTTTCAGAGTTTTGGAGTTTCAGAGTTTCAGAGTTCTGGAGGTTCAGTGTTGTGGAGTGTCGGAATTTTTGAGTTTTGGAGTTTCGGAGTTTCGGAGTTTTGAAGTTTTGCGGTTTTGGAGTTTTGGAGTTTCGAATTTTCAGTTTCGGATTTTTGGAGTTTTGGAGTTTTCGAGAATTGGAGTTTCGGCGTTTTGGAGATTCGGAGTCTTGGAGTGTCGGAATTTTGTAGTTTTGTAGTTTTGGAGTGTTGGAGTTTTGGAGTGTTGGAGTTTTGGAGCTTTGGAGTTTTGGAGTTTTTGAGTTTTTTAGTTTTGGATTTTTGCACTTTTGGAGTTTTGGAGTTTTGGAGTTTCGGAGTTTCGGAGTTTTGGAGTTTCAGAGTTTTGGAGGTTCAGGGTTGTGGAGTTTCGGAATTTTTGAGTTTTGGAGTTTCGGAGTTTCGGAGTTTTGGAGAATTGCAGTTTTGGAGTTTTGGGGTTTTGGAGTTTCGAATTTTCAGAGTTTCGGATTTTTCGAGTTTAGGAGTTTCGGAGTTTTGGAGTTTCAGAGTTTTCGAGGTTCAGGGTTGTGGAGTTTCGGAATTTTTGAGTTTTGGAGTTTCGGAGTTTCGGAGTTTTGGAGTTTTGGAGTTTCGAATTTTCAGTTTCGGATTTTTGGAGTTTTGGAGTTTCGGAGATTTGGAGTTTTGGCGTTTTGGAGATTCGGAATCTTGGAGTTTCGGAATTTTGTAGTTTTGGAGTGTCAGAGTTCTGGTGTGTTGGAGCTTTGAGTTTTGGAGTTTATGAGTTTCTGAGTTTTGGATTTTTGCACTTTTGGAGTTTTGGAGTTTTGGAGTTCTGGAGTTTCGGAGTTTTGGAGTTTCAGAGTTTTGGAGGTTCAGGGTTGTGGAGTTTCGGAATTTTTGAGTATTGGAGTTCCGGAGTTTTGGAGAATTGCAGTTTTGGAATTTTTGTAGTTTCGAATTTTCAGAGTTTCGGATTTTTGGAGTTTTGGAGTTTCGGAGTTCCGGAGTTTTGGAGTTTCAGAGTTTTCGAGGTTCAGGGTTGTGGAGTTTCGGAATTTTTGAGTTTTGGAGTTTCGGAGTTTTGGAGTTTTGGTGTTTTGGAGTTTCGAATTTTCAGAGTTTCGGATTTTTGGAGTTTTGGAGTTCCGGAGATTTGGAGTTTCAGAGTTTTGGAGGTTCAGGGTTGTGGAGTTTCGGAATTTTTGAGTTTTGGAGTTTCGGAGTTTTGGAGTTTTGGAGTTTCGGAGTTTCGGAGTTTTGGAGTTTCAGAGTTTTCGAGGTTCAGGGTTGTGGAGTTTCGGAATTTTTGAGTTTTGGAGTTTTGGAGTTTTGGAGTTTCGAATTTTCAGAGTTTGGAGGTATGGATTTTTGGATATTCAGGGTTTTGTTCCAGAATTTTGTAGTTTTGGAGTTTTGGAGTGTCGGAGTTTCGAATTATTGGAGTTTTCGAGTTTTGGAATTTTTGATTTTTGGAGGTATGGATTTTTGGAGTTTCGGAGTTGTGGAGATTCGGGTTTGTGGAGTTTTGGAGTTTTGGAGTTTTGGATTTTTGCACTTTTGGAGTTTTGGAGTTTTGGAGTTTCGGAGTTTTGGAGTTTCGGAGTTTTGGAGTTTCGGAGATTTGGAGTTTTGGCATTTTGGAGATTCGGAATCTTGGAGTTTCGGAATTTTGTAGTTTTGTAGTTTTGGAGTGTCGGAGTTTTGGAGTGTTGGAGTTTTGGAGCTTTGGAGTTTTGGAGAATTGCAGTTTTGGAGTTTTGGGGTTTTGGAGTTTCGAATTTTCAGAGTTTCGGATTTTTCGAGTTTAGGAGTTTCGGAGTTTCGGAGTATTGGAGTTTCAGAGTTTTCGAGGTTCAGGGTTGTGGATTTTCGGAATTTTTGAGTTTTGGAGTTTCGGAGTTTTGGAGTTTTGGAGTTTCGGAGTTTTGGAGTTTCAGAGTTTTGGAGGTTCAGGGTTGTGGAGTTTCGGAATTTTTGAGTATTGGAGTTCCGGAGTTTCGGAGTTTTGGAGAATTGCAGTTTTGGAATTTTTGTAGTTTCGAATTTTCAGAGTTTCGGATTTTTGGAGTTTTGGTGTTTCGGAATTTTGCAGTCTTGGATTTTTGCACTTTTGGAGTTTTGGAGTTTGTGAGTTCTGGAGTTTCGGAGTTTCGGAGTTTTGGAGTTTCAGAGTTTTGGAGGTTCAGGGTTGTGGAGTTTCGGAATTTTTGAGTATTGGAGTTCCGGAGTTCCGGAGTTTTGGAGTTTCAGAGTTTTCGGGGTTCAGGGTTGTGGAGTTTCGGAATTTTTGAGTTTTGGAGTTTCGGAGTTTTGGAGTTTTGGTGTTTTGGAGTTTCGAATTTTCAGAGTTTCGGATTTTTGGAGTTTTGGAGTTCCGGAGATTTGGAGTTTCAGAGTTTTGGAGGTTCAGGGTTGTGGAGTTTCGGAATTTTTGAGTTTTGGAGTTTCGGAGTTTTGGAGTTTTGGAGTTTCGGAGTTTCGGAGTTTTGGAGTTTCAGAGTTCGAGGTTCAGGGTTGTGGAGTTTCGGAATTTTTGAGTTTTGGAGTTTTGGAGTTTTGGAGTTTCGGAGATTTGGAGTTTTGGCATTTTGGAGATTCGGAATCTTGGAGTTTCGGAATTTTGTAGTTTTGTAGTTTTGGAGTGTCGGAGTTTTGGAGTGTTGGAGTTTTGGAGCTTTGGAGTTTTGGAGTTTTTGAGTTTTGGAGTTTTGGAGTTTTGGATTTTTGCACTTTTGGAGTTTTGGAGTTTCAGAGTTTTGGAGTTTCGGAGTTTTGGAGTTTCAGAGTTTTGGAGGTTCAGGGTTGTGGAATTTCGGAATTTTTGAGTTTTAGAGTTTTGGAGTTTGAAATTTTTGAGTTTCGGATTTTATGGAGTTTTTAAGTTTTGGATTTTTGAGTTTTGGATTTTTGGATTTTTGGAGTTTTTGTGTTTTTGAGTTTTGGAGTTTTGGATTTTGGCACTTTTGGAGGTTTGGAGTTCTGGAGTTTTGGATTTTTGGAGCTTTGGAGGTATGGATTTTTGGATATTCAGGGTTTTGTTCCAGAATTTTGTTGTTTTGGAGTTTTGGAGTGTCGGAGTTTCGAATTATTGGAGTTTTCGAGTTTTAGAATTTTTGATTTTTGGAGGTATGGATTTTTGGAGTTTCGGAGTTGTGGAGATTCGGGTTTGTGGAGTTTTGGAGTTTTGGAGTTTTGGATTTTTGCACTTTTGGAGTTTTGGAGTTTTGGAGTTTCGGAGTTTTGGAGTTTCGGAGTATTGGAGTTTCGGAGTTTTGGAGATTCAGGGTTGTGGAGTTTCGGATTTTTTGAGTTTTGGAGTTTTGGAGTTTCGGAGTTCCGGAGTTTCGGAGTTTCGGAGTATTGGAGTTTTGCAGTTTCGGAGTTTTGGAGTTTTGGAGTTTCGGAGTTTTGGAGTTTCAGAGTTTTCGAGGTTCAGGGTTGTGGAGTTTCTGAATTTTTGAATTTTGGAGTTTCGGAGTTTCGGAGTTTTGGAGTTTTGGAGTTTCGAATTTACAGAGTTTCGGATTTTCGGAGTTTTGGAGTTTCGGAGATTTGGAGTTTTGGCGTTTTAGAGATTCGGGGTCTTGGAGTTTCGGAATTTTGCACTTTTGTAGTTTTGGAGTGTCGGAGTTTTGGAGTGTTGGAGTTTTGGAGTTTCGGAGTTTCGGAGTTTCGGAGTTTTGGAGTTTCAGAGTTTCAGAGTTCTGGAGGTTCAGGGTTGTGGAGTGTCGGAATTTTTGAGTTTTGGAGTTTCGGAGTTTCGGAGTTTTGAAGTTTTGCGGTTTTGGAGTTTTGGAGTTTCGAATTTTCAGTTTCGGATTTTTGGAGTTTTGGAGTTTTCGAGATTTGGAGTTTCGGCGTTTTGGAGATTCGGAGTCTTGGAGTGTCGGAATTTTGTAGTTTTGTAGTTTTGGAGTGTTGGAGTTTTGGAGTGTTGGAGTTTTGGAGCTTTGGAGTTTTGGAGTTTTTGAGTTTCTTAGTTTTGGATTTTTGCACTTTTGGAGTTTTGGAGTTTTGGAGTTTCGGAGTTTCGGAGTTTTGGAGTTTCAGAGTTTTGGAGGTTCAGGGTTGTGGAGTTTCGGAATTTTTGAGTTTTGGAGTTTCGGAGTTTCGGAGTTTTGGAGAATTGCAGTTTTGGAGTTTTGGGGTTTTGGAGTTTCGAATTTTCAGAGTTTCGGATTTTTCGAGTTTAGGAGTTTCGGAGTTTCGGAGTTTTGGAGTTTCAGAGTTTTCGAGGTTCAGGGTTGTGGAGTTTCGGAATTTTTGAGTTTTGGAGTTTCGGAGTTTCGGAGTTTTGGAGTTTTGGAGTTTCGAATTTTCAGTTTCGGATTTTTGGAGTTTTGGAGTTTCGGAGATTTGGAGTTTTGGCGTTTTGGAGATTCGGAATCTTGGAGTTTCGGAATTTTGTAGTTTTGTAGTTTTGGAGTGTCAGAGTTCTGGTGTGTTGGAGCTTTGAGTTTTGGAGTTTATGAGTTTCTGAGTTTTGGATTTTTGCACTTTTGGAGTTTTGGAGTTTTGGAGTTCTGGAGTTTCGGAGTTTTGGAGTTTCAGAGTTTTGGAGGTTCAGGGTTGTGGAGTTTCGGAATTTTTGAGTATTGGAGTTCCGGAGTTTTGGAGAATTGCAGTTTTGGAATTTTTGTAGTTTCGAATTTTCAGAGTTTCGGATTTTTGGAGTTTTGGAGTTTCGGAGTTCCGGAGTTCCGGAGTTTTGGAGTTTCAGAGTTTTCGAGGTTCAGGGTTGTGGAGTTTCGGAATTTTTGAGTTTTGGAGTTTTGGAGTTTTGGAGTTTTGGTGTTTTGGAGTTTCGAATTTTCAGAGTTTCGGATTTTTGGAGTTTTGGAGTTCCGGAGATTTGGAGTTTCAGAGTTTTGGAGGTTCAGGGTTGTGGAGTTTCGGAATTTTTGAGTTTTGGAGTTTCGGAGTTTTGGAGTTTTGGAGTTTCGGAGTTTCGGAGTTTTGGAGTTTCAGAGTTTTCGAGGTTCAGGGTTGTGGAGTTTCGGAATTTTTGAGTTTTGGAGTTTTGGAGTTTCGAATTTTCAGAGTTTGGGATTTTTGGAGTTTTGGAGTTTCGGAGATTTGGAGTTTTGGCATTTTGGAGATTCGGAATCTTGGAGTTTCGGAATTTTGTAGTTTTGTAGTTTCGGAGTGTCGGAGTTTTGGAGTGTTGGAGTTTTGGAGCTTTGGAGTTTTGGAGAATTGCAGTTTTGGAGTTTTGGGGTTTTGGAGTTTCGAATTTTCAGAGTTTCGGATTTTTCGAGTTTAGGAGTTTCGGAGTTGCGGAGTTTTGGAGTTTCAGAGTTTTCGAGGTTCAGGGTTGTGGAGTTTCGGAATTTTTGAGTTTTGGAGTTTCGGAGTTTCGGAGTTTTGGAGTTTTGGAGTTTGGAATTTTCAGTTTCGGATTTTTGGAGTTTTGGAGTTTCGGAGATTTGGAGTTTTGGCGTTTTGGAGATTCGGAATCTTGGAGTTTCGGAATTTTGTAGTTTTGTAGTTTTGGAGTGTCAGAGTTCTGGAGTGTTGGAGCTTTGAGTTTTGGAGTTAATGAGTTTCTGAGTTTTGGATTTTTGCACTTTTGGAGTTTTGGAGTTTTGGAGTTCTGGAGTTTCGGAGTTTTGGAGTTTGAGTTTTGGAGGTTCAGGGTCGTGGAGTTTCGGAATTTTTGAGTATTGGAGTTCCGGAGTTTCGGAGTTTTGGAGAATTGCAGTTTTGGAATTTTTGTAGTTTCGAATTTTCAGAGTTTCGGATTTTTGAGTTTTGGAGTTTCGGAGTTCCGGAGTTCCGGAGTTTTGGAGTTTCAGAGTTTTCGAGGTTCAGGGTTGTGGAGTTTCGGAATTTTTGAGTTTTGGAGTTTCGGAGTTTTGGAATTTTGGTGTTTTGGTGTTTCGAATTTTCAGAGTTTCGGATTTTTGGAGTTTTGGAGTTCTGGAGATTTGGAGTTTCAGAGTTTTGGATGTTCAGGGTTGTGGAGTTTCGGAATTTTTGTGTTTTGGAGTTTCGGAGTTTTGGAGTTTTGGAGTTTCGGAGTTTCGGAGTTTTGGAGTTTCAGAGTTTTCGAGGTTCAGGGTTGTGGAGTTTCGGAATTTTTGAGTTTTGGAGTTTCGGAGTTTCGGAGTTTTGGAGTTTTGGAGTTTCGAATTTTCAGTTTCGGATTTTTGGAGTTTTGGAGTTTCGGAGATTTGGAGTTTTGGCGTTTTGGAGATTCGGAATCTTGGAGTTTCGGAATTTTGTAGTTTTGTAGTTTTGGAGTGTCAGAGTTCTGGTGTGTTGGAGCTTTGAGTTTTGGAGTTTATGAGTTTCTGAGTTTTGGATTTTTGCACTTTTGGAGTTTTGGAGTTTTGGAGTTCTGGAGTTTCGGAGTTTTGGAGTTTCAGAGTTTTGGAGGTTCAGGGTTGTGGAGTTTCGGAATTTTTGAGTATTGGAGTTCCGGAGTTTTGGAGAATTGCAGTTTTGGAATTTTTGTAGTTTCGAATTTTCAGAGTTTCGGATTTTTGGAGTTTTGGAGTTTCGGAGTTCCGGAGTTCCGGAGTTTTGGAGTTTCAGAGTTTTCGAGGTTCAGGGTTGTGGAGTTTCGGAATTTTTGAGTTTTGGAGTTTTGGAGTTTTGGAGTTTTGGTGTTTTGGAGTTTCGAATTTTCAGAGTTTCGGATTTTTGGAGTTTTGGAGTTCCGGAGATTTGGAGTTTCAGAGTTTTGGAGGTTCAGGGTTGTGGAGTTTCGGAATTTTTGAGTTTTGGAGTTTCGGAGTTTTGGAGTTTTGGAGTTTCGGAGTTTCGGAGTTTTGGAGTTTCAGAGTTTTCGAGGTTCAGGGTTGTGGAGTTTCGGAATTTTTGAGTTTTGGAGTTTTGGAGTTTCGAATTTTCAGAGTTTGGGATTTTTGGAGTTTTGGAGTTTCGGAGATTTGGAGTTTTGGCATTTTGGAGATTCGGAATCTTGGAGTTTCGGAATTTTGTAGTTTTGTAGTTTCGGAGTGTCGGAGTTTTGGAGTGTTGGAGTTTTGGAGCTTTGGAGTTTTGGAGAATTGCAGTTTTGGAGTTTTGGGGTTTTGGAGTTTCGAATTTTCAGAGTTTCGGATTTTTCGAGTTTAGGAGTTTCGGAGTTGCGGAGTTTTGGAGTTTCAGAGTTTTCGAGGTTCAGGGTTGTGGAGTTTCGGAATTTTTGAGTTTTGGAGTTTCGGAGTTTCGGAGTTTTGGAGTTTTGGAGTTTGGAATTTTCAGTTTCGGATTTTTGGAGTTTTGGAGTTTCGGAGATTTGGAGTTTTGGCGTTTTGGAGATTCGGAATCTTGGAGTTTCGGAATTTTGTAGTTTTGTAGTTTTGGAGTGTCAGAGTTCTGGAGTGTTGGAGCTTTGAGTTTTGGAGTTAATGAGTTTCTGAGTTTTGGATTTTTGCACTTTTGGAGTTTTGGAGTTTTGGAGTTCTGGAGTTTCGGAGTTTTGGAGTTTGAGTTTTGGAGGTTCAGGGTCGTGGAGTTTCGGAATTTTTGAGTATTGGAGTTCCGGAGTTTCGGAGTTTTGGAGAATTGCAGTTTTGGAATTTTTGTAGTTTCGAATTTTCAGAGTTTCGGATTTTTGAGTTTTGGAGTTTCGGAGTTCCGGAGTTCCGGAGTTTTGGAGTTTCAGAGTTTTCGAGGTTCAGGGTTGTGGAGTTTCGGAATTTTTGAGTTTTGGAGTTTCGGAGTTTTGGAATTTTGGTGTTTTGGTGTTTCGAATTTTCAGAGTTTCGGATTTTTGGAGTTTTGGAGTTCTGGAGATTTGGAGTTTCAGAGTTTTGGATGTTCAGGGTTGTGGAGTTTCGGAATTTTTGTGTTTTGGAGTTTCGGAGTTTTGGAGTTTTGGAGTTTCGGAGTTTCGGAGTTTTGGAGTTTCAGAGTTTTCGAGGTTCAGGGTTGTGGAGTTTCGGAATTTTTGAGTTTTGGAGTTTTGGAGTTTTGGAGTTTCGGAGATTTGGAGTTGTGGCATTTTGGAGATTCGGAATCTTGGAGTTTCGGAATTTTGTAGTTTTGTAGTTTTGGAGTGTCGGAGTTTTGGAGTGTTGGAGTTTTGGAGCTTTGGAGTTTTGGAGTTTTTGAGTTTTGGAGTTTTGGAGTTTTGGATTTTTGCACTTTTGGAGTTTTGGAGTTTTGGAGTTTTGGAGTTTCAGAGTTTTGGAGTTTCGGAGTTTTGGAGTTTCAGAGTTTTGGAGGTTCAGGGTTGTGGAATTTCGGAATTTTTGAGTTTTGGAGTTTCGGAGTTTTGGAGTATTGCAGTTTTGGAATTTTGGAGTTTTGGAGTTTCGAATTTTCAGAGTTTCGGATTTTTGGAGTTCTGGAGTTTCGGAGATTTGGAGTTTTGGCGTTTTGTAGATTCGGAATCTTGGAGTTTCGGAATTTTGTAGTTTTGTAGTTTTGGAGTGTCAGAGTTTTGGAGTGTTGGAGTTTTGGAGCTTTGGAGTTTTTGAGTTTTTGAGTTTCTGAGTTTTGGATTTTTGCACTTTTGGAGTTTTGGAGTTTTGGAGTTTTGGAGTTTCGGAGTTTCGGAGTTTTGGAGTTTCAGAGTTTTGGAGGTTCAGGGTTGTGGAGTTTCGGAATTTTTGAGTATTGGAGTTTCGGAGTTTCGGAGTTTTGGAGAATTGCAGTTTTGGAGTTTTGGAGTTTCGAATTTTCAGAGTTTCGGATTTTTGGAGTTTTGGAGTTTCGGAGTTTTGGAGCTTCAGAGTTTTCGAGGTTCAGGGTTGTGGAGTTTCGGAATTTTTGAGTTTTGGAGTTTCGGAGTTTCGGAGTTTTGGAGTTTTGGAGTTTCGGAGATTTGGAGTTTTGGCGTTTTGAAGATTCGGAATCTTGGAGTTTCGGAATTTTGTAGTTTTGTAGTTTTCGAGTGTCCGAGTTTTGGAGTGTTGGAGTTTTGGAGCTTTGGGGTTTTGGAGTTTTTGAGTTTTGGAGTTTTGGATTTTTGCACTTTTGGAGTTTTGGAGTTTCAGAGTTTTGGAGGTTCAGGGTTGTGGAGTTTCGGAATTTTTGAGTTTTGGAGTTTCGGAGTTTCGGAGTTTTGGAGAATTGCAGTTTGGAGTTTTGGGGTTCTGGAGTTTCGAATTTTCAGAGTTTCGGATTGTTCGAGTTTAGGAGTTTCGGAGTTTCGGAGTTTTGGAGTTTCAGAGTTTTCGAGGTTCAGGGTTGTGGAGTTTCGGAATTTTTGAGTTTTGGTGTTTCGGAGTTTCGGAGTTTTTGAGTTTTGGAGTTTCGAATTTTCAGTTTCGGATTTTTGGAGTTTTGGAGTTTCGGAGATTTGGAGTTTCGGAGTTCCGGAGTTCCGGAGTTTTGGAGTTTCAGAGTTTTCGAGGTTCAGGGTTGTGGAGTTTCGGAATTTTTGAGTTTTGGAGTTTCGGAGTTTTGGAGTTTTGGTGTTTTGGAGTTTCGAATTTTCAGAGTTTCGGATTTTTGGAGTTTTGGAGTTCCGGAGATTTGGAGTTTCAGAGTTTTGGAGGTTCAGGGTTGTGGAGTTTCGGAATTTTTGAGTTTTGGAGTTTCGGAGTTTTGGAGTTTTGGAGTTTCGGAGTTTCGGAGTTTTGGAGTTTCAGAGTTTTCGAGGTTCAGGGTTGTGGAGTTTCGGAATTTTTGAGTTTTGGAGTTTTGGAGTTTTGGAGTTTTGAATTTTCAGAGTTTGGGATTTTTGGAGTTTTGGAGTTTCGGAGATTTGGAGTTTTGGCATTTTGGAGATTCGGAATCTTGGAGTTTCGGAATTTTGTAGTTTTGTAGTTTTGGAGTGTCGGAGTTTTGGAGTGTTGGAGTTTTGGAGCTTTGGAGTTTTGGAGTTTTTGAGTTTTGGAGTTTTGGAGTTTTGGATTTTTGCATTTTTGGAGTTTTGGAGTTTTGGAGTTTCAGAGTTTTGGAGTTTCGGAGTTTTGGAGTTTCAGAGTTTTGGAGGTTCAGGGTTGTGGAGTTTCGGAATTTTTGAGTTTTGGAGTTTCGGAGTTTCGGAGTTTTGAAGTTTTGCGGTTTTGGAGTTTTGGAGTTTCAGAGTTTTCGAGGTTCAGGGTTGTGGAGTTTCGGAATTTTTGAGTTTTGGAGTTTCGGAGTTTCGGAGTTTTGGAGTTTTGGAGTTTCGAATTTTCAGTTTCGGATTTTTGGAGTTTTGGAGTTTCGGAGATTTGGAGTTTTGGCGTTTTGGGGATTCGGAATCTTGGAGTTTCGGAATTTTGTAGTTTTGTAGTTTTGGAGTGTCAGAGTTCTGGTGTGTTGGAGCTTTGAGTTTTGGAGTTTATGAGTTTCTGAGTTTTGGATTTTTGCACTTTTGGAGTTTTGGAGTTTTGGAGTTCTGGAGTTTCGGAGTTTTGGAGTTTCAGAGTTTTGGAGGTTCAGGTTTGAAGGTTTGAAGGTTTATTAAAACGAAATACAAATGAGTTGTGAGTTTCATAAAAAAGTTAGTACAGTAGGAGGTCCCAAAGTGAAAACTGTCTGGGGGACCTCCCATCAGGAATACATAAGGAAAGTGCATAAGTTTGGCAGAGGAGCTATAAAAGTATACAATCAAGTTAAAACCTATTAGTGTAATTTGCGGCAATGAATAAGTTATACAATAGTTAGCGGGCATAATTTAACAAAAAAGGCATAAAATAGCAAAACATAAGAGCAATAGAGTTTCGGAATTTTTGAGTATTGGAGTTCCGGAGTTTTGGAGTTTTGGTGTTTTGGAGTTTCGAATTTTCAGAGTTTCGGATTTTTGGAGTTTTGGAGTTCCGGAGATTTGGAGTTTCAGAGTTTTGGAGGTTCAGGGTTGTGGAGTTTCGGAATTTTTGAGTTTTGGAGTTTCGGAGTTTTGGAGTTTTGGAGTTTCGGAGTTTCGGAGTTTTGGAGTTTCAGAGTTTTCGAGGTTCAGGGTTGTGGAGTTTCGGAATTTTTGAGTTTTGGAGTTTTGGAGTTTTGGAGTTTCGAATTTTCAGAGTTTGGGATTTTTGGAGTTTTGGAGTTTCGGAGATCTGGAGTTTTGGCATTTTGGAGATTCGGAATCTTGGAGTTTCGGAATTTTGTAGTTTTGTAGTTTTGGAGTGTCGGAGTTTTGGAGTGTTGGAGTTTTGGAGCTTTGGAGTTTTGGAGAATTGCAGTTTTGGAGTTTTGGGGTTTTGGAGTTTCGAATTTTCAGAGTTTCAGATTTTTCGAGTTAGGAGTTTCGGAGTTTCGGAGTTTTGGAGTTTCAGATTTTTCGAGGTTCAGAGTTGTGGAGTTTCGGAATTTTTGAGTTTTGGAGTTTCGGAGTTTCGGAGTTTTGGAGTTTTGGAGTTTCGAATTTTCAGTTTCGGATTTTTGGAGTTTTGGAGTTTCGGAGATTTGGAGTTTTGGCGTTTTGGAGATTCGGAATCTTGGAGTTTCGGAATTTTGTAGTTTTGTAGTTTTGGAGTGTCAGAGTTCTGGAGTGTTGGAGCTTTGAGTTTTGGAGTTAATGAGTTTCTGAGTTTTGGATTTTTGCACTTTTGGAGTTTTGGAGTTTTGGAGTTCTGGAGTTTCGGAGTTTCGGAGTTTTGAAGTTTCAGAGTTTTGGAGGTTCAGGGTTGTGGAGTTTCGGAATTTTTGAGTATTGGAGTTCCGGAGTTTCGGAGTTTTGGAGAATTGCAGTTTTGGAATTTTTGTAGTTTCGAATTTTCAGAGTTTCGGATTTTTGAGTTTTGGAGTTTCGGAGTTCCGGAGTTCCGGAGTTTTGGAGTTTCAGAGTTTTCGAGGTTCAGGGTTGTGGAGTTTCGGAATTTTTGAGTTTTGGAGTTTCGGAGTTTTGGAGTTTTGGTGTTTTGGAGTTTCGAATTTTCAGAGTTTCGGATTTTTGGAGTTTTGGAGTTCTGGAGATTTGGAGTTTCAGAGTTTTGGATGTTCAGGGTTGTGGAGTTTCGGAATTTTTGTGTTTTGGAGTTTCGGAGTTTTGGAGTTTTGGAGTTTCGGAGTTTCGGAGTTTTGGAGTTTCAGAGTTTTCGAGGTTCAGGGTTGTGGAGTTTCGGAATTTTTGAGTTTTGGAGTTTTGGAGTTTTGGAGTTTCGGAGATTTGGAGTTTTGGCATTTTGGAGATTCGGAATCTTGGAGTTTCGGAATTTTGTAGTTTTGTAGTTTTGGAGTGTCGGAGTTTTGGAGTGTTGGAGTTTTGGAGCTTTGGAGTTTTGGAGTTTTTGAGTTTTGGAGTTTTGGAGTTTTGGATTTTTGCACTTTTGGAGTTTTGGAGTTTTGGAGTTTTGGAGTTTCAGAGTTTTGGAGTTTCGGAGTTTTGGAGTTTCAGAGTTTTGGAGGTTCAGGGTTGTGGAATTTCGGAATTTTTGAGTTTTGGAGTTTCGGAGTTTTGGAGTATTGCAGTTTTGGAATTTTGGAGTTTTGGAGTTTCGAATTTTCAGAGTTTCGGATTTTTGAGTATTGGAGTTTCGGAGTTTCGGAGTTTTGGAGAATTGCAGTTTTGGAGTTTTGGAGTTTCGAATTTTCAGAGTTTCGGATTTTTGGAGTTTTGGAGTTTCGGAGTTTTGGAGCTTCAGAGTTTTCGAGGTTCAGGGTTGTGGAGTTTCGGAATTTTTGAGTTTTGGAGTTTCGGAGTTTCGGAGTTTTGGACTTTTGGAGTTTCGGAGATTTGGAGTTTTGGCGTTTTGAAGATTCGGAATCTTGGAGTTTCGGAATTTTGTAGTTTTGTAGTTTTCGAGTGTCCGAGTTTTGGAGTGTTGGAGTTTTGGAGCTTTGGGGTTTTGGAGTTTTTGAGTTTTGGAGTTTTGGATTTTTGCACTTTTGGAGTTTTGGAGTTTCAGAGTTTTGGAGGTTCAGGGTTGTGGAGTTTCGGAATTTTTGAGTTTTGGAGTTTCGGAGTTTCGGAGTTTTGGAGAATTGCAGTTTGGAGTTTTGGGGTTCTGGAGTTTCGAATTTTCAGAGTTTCGGATTGTTCGAGTTTAGGAGTTTCGGAGTTTCGGAGTTTTGGAGTTTCAGAGTTTTCGAGGTTCAGGGTTGTGGAGTTTCGGAATTTTTGAGTTTTGGTGTTTCGGAGTTTCGGAGTTTTGGAGTTTTGGAGTTTCGAATTTTCAGTTTCGGATTTTTGGAGTTTTGGAGTTTCGGAGATTTGGAGTTTTGGCGTTTTGGAGATTCGGAATCTTGGAGTTTCGGAATTTTGTAGTTTTGTAGTTTTGGAGTGTCAGAGTTCTGGAGTGTTGGAGCTTTGAGTTTTGGAGTTTGAGTTTCTGAGTTTTGGATTTTTGCACTTTTGGAGTTTTGGAGTTTTGGAGTTCTGGAGTTTAGGAGTTTCGGAGTTTTGGAGTTTCAGAGTTTTGGAGGTTCAGGGTTGTGGAGTTTCGGAATTTTTGAGTATTGGAGTTCCGGAGTTTCGGAGTTTTGGAGAATTGCAGTTTTGGAATTTTTGTAGTTTCGAATTTTCAGAGTTTCGGATTTTTGGAGTTTTGGAGTTTCGGAGTTCCGGAGTTCCGGAGTTTTGGAGTTTCAGAGTTTTCGAGGTTCAGGGTTGTGGAGTTTCGGAATTTTTGAGTTTTGGAGTTTCGGAGTTTTGGAGTTTTGGTGTTTTGGAGTTTCGGAGTTTTGGAGTTTCAGAGTTTTCGAGGTTCAGGGTTGTGGAGTTTCGGAATTTTTGAGTTTTTGAGTTTTGGAGTTTTGGAGTTTTGAATTTTCAGAGTTTGGGATTTTTGAAGTTTTGGAGTTTCGGAGATTTGGAGTTTTGGCATTTTGGAGATTCGGAATCTTGGAGTTTCGGAATTTTGTAGTTTTGTAGTTTTGGAGTGTCGGAGTTTTGGAGTGTTGGAGTTTTGGAGCTTTGGAGTTTTGGAGTTTTTGAGTTTTGGAGTTTTGGAGTTTTGGATTTTTGCATTTTTGGAGTTTTGGAGTTTTGGAGTTTCAGAGTTTTGGAGTTTCGGAGTTTTGGAGTTTCAGAGTTTTGGAGGTTCAGGGTTGTGGAGTTTCGGAATTTTTGAGTTTTGGAGTTTCGGAGTTTCGGAGTTTTGAAGTTTTGCGGTTTTGGAGTTTTGGAGTTTCAGAGTTTTCGAGGTTCAGGGTTGTGGAGTTTCGGAATTTTTGAGTTTTGGAGTTTCGGAGTTTCGGAGTTTTGGAGTTTTGGAGTTTCGAATTTTCAGTTTCGGATTTTTGGAGTTTTGGAGTTTCGGAGATTTGGAGTTTTGGCGTTTTGGGGATTCGGAATCTTGGAGTTTCGGAATTTTGTAGTTTTGTAGTTTTGGAGTGTCAGAGTTCTGGTGTGTTGGAGCTTTGAGTTTTGGAGTTTATGAGTTTCTGAGTTTTGGATTTTTGCACTTTTGGAGTTTTGGAGTTTTGGAGTTCTGGAGTTTCGGAGTTTTGGAGTTTCAGAGTTTTGGAGGTTCAGGTTTGAAGGTTTGAAGGTTTATTAAAACGAAATACAAATGAGTTGTGAGTTTCATAAAAAAGTTAGTACAGTAGGAGGTCCCAAAGTGAAAACTGTCTGGGGGACCTCCCATCAGGAATACATAAGGAAAGTGCATAAGTTTGGCAGAGGAGCTATAAAAGTATACAATCAAGTTAAAACCTATTAGTGTAATTTGCGGCAATGAATAAGTTATACAATAGTTAGCGGGCATAATTTAACAAAAAAGGCATAAAATAGCAAAACATAAGAGCAATAGAGTTTCGGAATTTTTGAGTATTGGAGTTCCGGAGTTTTGGAGTTTTGGTGTTTTGGAGTTTCGAATTTTCAGAGTTTCGGATTTTTGGAGTTTTGGAGTTCCGGAGATTTGGAGTTTCAGAGTTTTGGAGGTTCAGGGTTGTGGAGTTTCGGAATTTTTGAGTTTTGGAGTTTCGGAGTTTTGGAGTTTTGGAGTTTCGGAGTTTCGGAGTTTTGGAGTTTCAGAGTTTTCGAGGTTCAGGGTTGTGGAGTTTCGGAATTTTTGAGTTTTGGAGTTTTGGAGTTTTGGAGTTTCGAATTTTCAGAGTTTGGGATTTTTGGAGTTTTGGAGTTTCGGAGATCTGGAGTTTTGGCATTTTGGAGATTCGGAATCTTGGAGTTTCGGAATTTTGTAGTTTTGTAGTTTTGGAGTGTCGGAGTTTTGGAGTGTTGGAGTTTTGGAGCTTTGGAGTTTTGGAGAATTGCAGTTTTGGAGTTTTGGGGTTTTGGAGTTTCGAATTTTCAGAGTTTCAGATTTTTCGAGTTAGGAGTTTCGGAGTTTTGGAGTTTCAGATTTTTCGAGGTTCAGAGTTGTGGAGTTTCGGAATTTTTGAGTTTTGGAGTTTCGGAGTTTCGGAGTTTTGGAGTTTTGGAGTTTCGAATTTTCAGTTTCGGATTTTTGGAGTTTTGGAGTTTCGGAGATTTGGAGTTTTGGCGTTTTGGAGATTCGGAATCTTGGAGTTTCGGAATTTTGTAGTTTTGTAGTTTTGGAGTGTCAGAGTTCTGGAGTGTTGGAGCTTTGAGTTTTGGAGTTAATGAGTTTCTGAGTTTTGGATTTTTGCACTTTTGGAGTTTTGGAGTTTTGGAGTTCTGGAGTTTCGGAGTTTCGGAGTTTTGAAGTTTCAGAGTTTTGGAGGTTCAGGGTTGTGGAGTTTCGGAATTTTTGAGTATTGGAGTTCCGGAGTTTCGGAGTTTTGGAGAATTGCAGTTTTGGAATTTTTGTAGTTTCGAATTTTCAGAGTTTCGGATTTTTGAGTTTTGGAGTTTCGGAGTTCCGGAGTTCCGGAGTTTTGGAGTTTCAGAGTTTTCGAGGTTCAGGGTTGTGGAGTTTCGGAATTTTTGAGTTTTGGAGTTTCGGAGTTTTGGAGTTTTGGTGTTTTGGAGTTTCGAATTTTCAGAGTTTCGGATTTTTGGAGTTTTGGAGTTCTGGAGATTTGGAGTTTCAGAGTTTTGGATGTTCAGGGTTGTGGAGTTTCGGAATTTTTGTGTTTTGGAGTTTCGGAGTTTTGGAGTTTTGGAGTTTTGGAGTTTCGGAGTTTCGGAGTTTTGGAGTTTCAGAGTTTTCGAGGTTCAGGGTTGTGGAGTTTCGGAATTTTTGAGTTTTGGAGTTTTGGAGTTTTGGAGTTTCGGAGATTTGGAGTTTTGGCATTTTGGAGATTCGGAATCTTGGAGTTTCGGAATTTTGTAGTTTTGTAGTTTTGGAGTGTCGGAGTTTTGGAGTGTTGGAGTTTTGGAGCTTTGGAGTTTTGGAGTTTTTGAGTTTTGGAGTTTTGGAGTTTTGGATTTTTGCACTTTTGGAGTTTTGGAGTTTTGGAGTTTTGGAGTTTCAGAGTTTTGGAGTTTCGGAGTTTTGGAGTTTCAGAGTTTTGGAGGTTCAGGGTTGTGGAATTTCGGAATTTTTGAGTTTTGGAGTTTCGGAGTTTTGGAGTATTGCAGTTTTGGAATTTTGGAGTTTTGGAGTTTCGAATTTTCAGAGTTTCGGATTTTTGGAGTTTTGGAGTTTCGGAGATTTGGAGTTTTGGCGTTTTGGAGATTCGGAATCTTGGAGTTTCGGAATTTTGTAGTTTTGTAGTTTTGGAGTGTCAGAGTTTTGGAGTGTTGGAGTTTTGGAGCTTTGGAGTTTTTGAGTTTTTGAGTTTCTGAGTTTTGGATTTTTGCACTTTTGGAGTTTTGGAGTTTTGGAGTTTTGGAGTTTCGGAGTTTCGGAGTTTTGGAGTTTCAGAGTTTTGGAGGTTCAGGGTTGTGGAGTTTCGGAATTTTTGAGTATTGGAGTTTCGGAGTTTCGGAGTTTTGGAGAATTGCAGTTTTGGAGTTTTGGAGTTTCGAATTTTCAGAGTTTCGGATTTTTGGAGTTTTGGAGTTTCGGAGTTTTGGAGCTTCAGAGTTTTCGAGGTTCAGGGTTGTGGAGTTTCGGAATTTTTGAGTTTTGGAGTTTCGGAGTTTCGGAGTTTTGGAGTTTTGGAGTTTCGGAGATTTGGAGTTTTGGCGTTTTGAAGATTCGGAATCTTGGAGTTTCGGAATTTTGTAGTTTTGTAGTTTTCGAGTGTCCGAGTTTTGGAGTGTTGGAGTTTTGGAGCTTTGGGGTTTTGGAGTTTTTGAGTTTTGGAGTTTTGGATTTTTGCACTTTTGGAGTTTTGGAGTTTCAGAGTTTTGGAGGTTCAGGGTTGTGGAGTTTCGGAATTTTTGAGTTTTGGAGTTTCGGAGTTTCGGAGTTTTGGAGAATTGCAGTTTGGAGTTTTGGGGTTCTGGAGTTTCGAATTTTCAGAGTTTCGGATTGTTCGAGTTTAGGAGTTTCGGAGTTTTGGAGTTTCAGAGTTTTCGAGGTTCAGGGTTGTGGAGTTTCGGAATTTTTGAGTTTTGGTGTTTCGGAGTTTCGGAGTTTTGGAGTTTTGGAGTTTCGAATTTTCAGTTTCGGATTTTTGGAGTTTTGGAGTTTCGGAGATTTGGAGTTTTGGCGTTTTGGAGATTCGGAATCTTGGAGTTTCGGAATTTTGTAGTTTTGTAGTTTTGGAGTGTCAGAGTTCTGGAGTGTTGGAGCTTTGAGTTTTGGAGTTTGAGTTTCTGAGTTTTGGATTTTTGCACTTTTGGAGTTTTGGAGTTTTGGAGTTCTGGAGTTTAGGAGTTTAGGAGTTTCGGAGTTTTGGAGTTTCAGAGTTTTGGAGGTTCAGGGTTGTGGAGTTTCGGAATTTTTGAGTATTGGAGTTCCGGAGTTTCGGAGTTTTGGAGAATTGCAGTTTTGGAATTTTTGTAGTTTCGAATTTTCAGAGTTTCGGATTTTTGGAGTTTTGGAGTTTCGGAGTTCCGGAGTTCCGGAGTTTTGGAGTTTCAGAGTTTTCGAGGTTCAGGGTTGTGGAGTTTCGGAATTTTTGAGTTTTGGAGTTTCGGAGTTTTGGAGTTTTGGTGTTTTGGAGTTTCGGAGTTTTGGAGTTTCAGAGTTTTCGAGGTTCAGGGTTGTGGAGTTTCGGAATTTTTGAGTTTTTGAGTTTTGGAGTTTTGGAGTTTTGAATTTTCAGAGTTTGGGATTTTTGGAGTTTTGGAGTTTCGGAGATTTGGAGTTTTGGCATTTTGGAGATTCGGAATCTTGGAGTTTCGGAATTTTGTAGTTTTGTAGTTTTGGAGTGTCGGAGTTTTGGAGTGTTGGAGTTTTGGAGCTTTGGAGTTTTGGAGTTTTTGAGTTTTGGAGTTTTGGAGTTTTGGATTTTTGCATTTTTGGAGTTTTGGAGTTTTGGAGTTTCAGAGTTTTGGAGTTTCGGAGTTTTGGAGTTTCAGAGTTTTGGAGGTTCAGGGTTGTGGAGTTTCGGAATTTTTGAGTTTTGGAGTTTCGGAGTTTCGGAGTTTTGAAGTTTTGCGGTTTTGGAGTTTTGGAGTTTCAGAGTTTTCGAGGTTCAGGGTTGTGGAGTTTCGGAATTTTTGAGTTTTGGAGTTTCGGAGTTTCGGAGTTTTGGAGTTTTGGAGTTTCGAATTTTCAGTTTCGGATTTTTGGAGTTTTGGAGTTTCGGAGATTTGGAGTTTTGGCGTTTTGGGGATTCGGAATCTTGGAGTTTCGGAATTTTGTAGTTTTGTAGTTTTGGAGTGTCAGAGTTCTGGTGTGTTGGAGCTTTGAGTTTTGGAGTTTATGAGTTTCTGAGTTTTGGATTTTTGCACTTTTGGAGTTTTGGAGTTTTGGAGTTCTGGAGTTTCGGAGTTTTGGAGTTTCAGAGTTTTGGAGGTTCAGGTTTGAAGGTTTGAAGGTTTATTAAAACGAAATACAAATGAGTTGTGAGTTTCATAAAAAAGTTAGTACAGTAGGAGGTCCCAAAGTGAAAACTGTCTGGGGGACCTCCCATCAGGAATACATAAGGAAAGTGCATAAGTTTGGCAGAGGAGCTATAAAAGTATACAATCAAGTTAAAACCTATTAGTGTAATTTGCGGCAATGAATAAGTTATACAATAGTTAGCGGGCATAATTTAACAAAAAAGGCATAAAATAGCAAAACATAAGAGCAATAGAGTTTCGGAATTTTTGAGTATTGGAGTTCCGGAGTTTTGGAGTTTTGGTGTTTTGGAGTTTCGAATTTTCAGAGTTTCGGATTTTTGGAGTTTTGGAGTTCCGGAGATTTGGAGTTTCAGAGTTTTGGAGGTTCAGGGTTGTGGAGTTTCGGAATTTTTGAGTTTTGGAGTTTCGGAGTTTTGGAGTTTTGGAGTTTCGGAGTTTCGGAGTTTTGGAGTTTCAGAGTTTTCGAGGTTCAGGGTTGTGGAGTTTCGGAATTTTTGAGTTTTGGAGTTTTGGAGTTTTGGAGTTTCGAATTTTCAGAGTTTGGGATTTTTGGAGTTTTGGAGTTTCGGAGATTTGGAGTTTTGGCATTTTGGAGATTCGGAATCTTGGAGTTTCGGAATTTTGTAGTTTTGTAGTTTTGGAGTGTCGGAGTTTTGGAGTGTTGGAGTTTTGGAGCTTTGGAGTTTTGGAGAATTGCAGTTTTGGAGTTTTGGGGTTTTGGAGTTTCGAATTTTCAGAGTTTCAGATTTTTCGAGTTAGGAGTTTCGGAGTTTCGGAGTTTTGGAGTTTCAGATTTTTCGAGGTTCAGAGTTGTGGAGTTTCGGAATTTTTGAGTTTTGGAGTTTCGGAGTTTCGAAGTTTTGGAGTTTTGGAGTTTCGAATTTTCAGTTTCGGATTTTTGGAGTTTTGGAGTTTCGGAGATTTGGAGTTTTGGCGTTTTGGAGATTCGGAATCTTGGAGTTTCGGAATTTTGTAGTTTTGTAGTTTTGGAGTGTCAGAGTTCTGGAGTGTTGGAGCTTTGAGTTTTGGAGTTAATGAGTTTCTGAGTTTTGGATTTTTGCACTTTTGGAGTTTTGGAGTTTTGGAGTTCTGGAGTTTCGGAGTTTCGGAGTTTTGAAGTTTCAGAGTTTTGGAGGTTCAGGGTTGTGGAGTTTCGGAATTTTTGAGTATTGGAGTTCCGGAGTTTCGGAGTTTTGGAGAATTGCAGTTTTGGAATTTTTGTAGTTTCGAATTTTCAGAGTTTCGGATTTTTGAGTTTTGGAGTTTCGGAGTTCCGGAGTTCCGGAGTTTTGGAGTTTCAGAGTTTTCGAGGTTCAGGGTTGTGGAGTTTCGGAATTTTTGAGTTTTGGAGTTTCGGAGTTTTGGAGTTTTGGTGTTTTGGAGTTTCGAATTTTCAGAGTTTCGGATTTTTGGAGTTTTGGAGTTCTGGAGATTTGGAGTTTCAGAGTTTTGGAGGTTCAGGGTTGTGGAGTTTCGGAATTTTTGAGTTTTGGAGTTTTGGAGTTTTGGAGTTTCGGAGTTTCGGAGTTTTGGAGTTTCAGAGTTTTCGAGGTTCAGGGTTGTGGAGTTTCGGAATTTTTGAGTTTTGGAGTTTTGGAGTTTTGGAGTTTCGGAGATTTGGAGTTTTAGCATTTTGGAGATTCGGAATCTTGGAGTTTCGGAATTTTGTAGTTTTGTAGTTTTGGAGTGTCGGAGTTTTGGAGTGTTGGAGTTTTGGAGCTTTGGAGTTTTGGAGTTTTCGAGTTTTGGAGTTTTGGAGTTTTGGATTTTTGCACTTTTGGAGTTTTGGAGTTTTGGAGTTTCAGAGTTTTGGAGTTTCGGAATTTTGGAGTTTCAGAGTTTTGGAGGTTCAGGGTTGTGGAATTTCGGAATTTTTGAGTTTTGGAGTTTCGGAGTTTTGGAGTATTGCAGTTTTGGAATTTTGGAGTTTTGGAGTTTCGAATTTTCAGAGTTTCGGATTTTTGGAGTTTTGGAGTTTCGGAGATTTGGAGTTTTGGCGTTTTGGAGATTCGGAATCTTGGAGTTTCGGAATTTTGTAGTTTTGTAGTTTTGGAGTGTCAGAGTTTTGGAGTGTTGGAGTTTTGGAGCTTTGGAGTTTTTGAGTTTTTGAGTTTTTGAGTTTTGGATTTTTGCACTTTTGGAGTTTTGGAGTTTTGGAGTTTCGGAGTGTCGTAGTTTTGGAGTTTCAGAGTTTTGGAGGTTCAGGGTTGTGGAGTTTCGGAATTTTTGAGTATTGGAGTTTCGGAGTTTCGGAGTTTTGGAGAATTGCAGTTTTGGAGTTTTGGAGTTTCGAATTTTCAGAGTTTCGGATTTTTGGAGTTTTGGAGTTTTGGAGTTTCGGAGTTTTGGACTTTCAGAGTTTTCGAGGTTCAGGGTTGTGGAGTTTCGGAATTTTTGAGTTTTGGAGTTTCGGAGTTTCGGAGTTTTGGAGTTTTGGAGTTTCGGAGATTTGGAGTTTTGGCGTTTTGAAGATTCGGAATCTTGGAGTTTCGGAATTTTGTAGTTTTGTAGTTTTCGAGTGTCGGAGTTTTGGAGTGTTGGAGTTTTGGAGCTTTGGGGTTTTGGAGTTTTTGAGTTTTGGAGTTTTGGATTTTTGCACTTTTGGAGTTTTGGAGTTTCAGAGTTTTGGAGGTTCAGGGTTGTGGAGTTTCGGAATTTTTGAGTTTTGGAGTTTCGGAGTTTCGGAGTTTTGGAGAATTGCAGTTTTGGAGTTTTAGGGTTTTGGAGTTTCGAATTTTCAGAGTTTCGGATTTTTCGAGTTTAGGAGTTTCGGAGTTTCGGAGTTTTGGAGTTTCAGAGTTTTCGAGGTTCAGGGTTGTGGAGTTTCGGAATTTTTGAGTTTTTGAGTTTCGGAGTTTCGGAGTTTTGGAGTTTTGGAGTTTCGAATTTTCAGTTTCGGATTTTTGGAGTTCTGGAGTTTTGGAGTTTCGGAGTTTTGGAGTTTCAGAGTTTTGGAGGTTCAGGGTTGTGGAGTTTCGGAATTTTTGAGTATTGGAGTTCCGGAGTTTCGGAGTTTTGGAGAATTGCAGTTTTGGAATTTTTGTAGTTTCGAATTTTCAGAGTTTCGGATTTTTGGAGTTCCGGAGTTTTGGAGTTTCAGAGTTTTCGAGGTTCAGGGTTGTGGAGTTTCGGAATTTTTGAGTTTTGGAGTTTCGGAGTTTTGGAGTTTTGGTGTTTTGGAGTTTCGAATTTTCAGAGTTTCGGATTTTTGCAGTTTTGGAGTTCCGGAGATTTGGAGTTTCAGAGTTTTGGAGGTTCAGGGTTGTGGAGTTTCGGAATTTTTGAGTTTTGGAGTTTCGGAGTTTTGGAGTTTTGGAGTTTCAGAGTTTCGGAGTTTTGGAGTTTCAGAGTTTTCGAGGTTCGGGGTTGTGGAGTTTCGGAATTTTTGAGTTTTGGAGTTTTGGAGTTTTGGAGTTTCGAATTTTCAGAGTTTGGGATTTTTGGAGTTTTGGAGTTTCGGAGATTTGGAGTTTTGGCATTTTGGAGATTCGGAATCTTGGAGTTTCGGAATTTTGTAGTTTTGTAGTTTTGGAGTGTCGGAGTTTTGGAGTGTTGGAGTTTTGGAGCTTTGGAGTTTTTGAGTTTTGGAGTTTTGGAGTTTTGGATTTTTGCACTTTTGGAGTTTTGGAGTTTTGGAGTTTCAGAGTTTTGGAGTTTCGGAGTTTTGGAGTTTCAGGGTTTTGGAGGTTCAGGGTTGTGGAGTTTCGGAATTTTTGAGTTTTGGAGTTTCGGAGTTTCGGAGTTTTGGAGTATTGCAGTTTTGGAATTTTGGAGTTTTGGAGTTTCGAATTTTCAGAGTTTCGGATTTTTGGAGTTTTGGAGTTTCGGAGATTTGGAGTTTTGGCGTTTTCGAGATTCGGAATCTTGGAGTTTCGGAATTTTGTAGTTTTGTAGTTTTGGAGTGTCAGAGTTTTGGAGTGTTGGAGTTTTGGAGCTTTGGAGTTTTGGAGTTTTTGAGTTTTTGAGTTTTGGATTTTGACACTTTTGGAGTTTTGGAGTTTTGGAGTTTCGGAGTTTCGGAGTTTCGGAGTTTTGGAGTTTCAGAGTTTTGGAGGTTCAGGGTTGTGGAGTTTCGGAATTTTTGAGTTTTGGAGTTTTTGAGTTTTGGAGTTTTGGATTTTTGCACTTTTGGAGTTTTGGAGTTTCAGAGTTTTGGAGGTTCAGGGTTGTGGAGTTTCGGAATTTTTGAGTTTTGGAGTTTCGGAGTTTCGGAGTTTTGGAGAATTGCAGTTTTGGAGTTTTGGGGTTTTGGAGTTTCGAATTTTCAGTTTCGGATTTTTGGAGTTTTGGAGTTTCGGAGTTTCGGAGTTTTGGAGTTTCAGACTTTTCGAGGTTCAGGGTTGTGGAATTTCGGAATTTTTGAGTTTTGGAGTTTCGGAGTTCCGGAGTTTCGGAGTTTTGGAGTTTTGCAGTTTCGGAGTTTTGGAGTTTTGGAGTTTCGGAGTTTTGGAGTTTCAGAGTTTTCGAGGTTCAGGGTTGTGGAGTTTCGGAATTTTTGAGTTTTGGAGTTTCGGAGTTTTGGTGTTTTGGAGTTTCGAATTTTCAGAGTTTCGGATTTTTGGAGTTTTGGAGTTCCGGAGATTTGGAGTTTCAGAGTTTTGGAGGTTCAGGGTTGTGGAGTTTCGGAATTTTTGAGTTTTGGAGTTTCGGAGTTTTGGAGTTTTGGAGTTTCAGAGTTTTCGAGGTTCAGGGTTGTGGAGTTTCGGAATTTTTGAGTTTTGGAGTTTCGGAGTTTCGGAGTTTTGGAGTTTTGGAGTTTCGAATTTTCAGTTTCGGATTTTTGGAGTTTTGGAGTTTCGGAGATTTGGAGTTTTGGCGTTTTGGAGATTCGGAATCTTGGAGTTTCGGAATTTTGTAGTTTTGTAGTTTTGGAGTGTCTGAGTTCTGGAGTGTTGGAGCTTTGAGTTTTGGAGTTTATGAGTTTCTGAGTTTTGGATTTTTGCACTTTTGGAGTTTTGGAGTTTTGGAGTTCTGGAGTTTAGGAGTTTCGGAGTTTTGGAGTTTCAGAGTTTTGGAGGTTCAGGGTTGTGGAGTTTCGGAATTTTTGAGTATTGGAGTTCCAGAGTTTCGGAGTTTTGGAGAATTGCAGTTTTGGAATTTTTGTAGTTTCGAATTTTAAGAGTTTCGGATTTTTGGAGTTTTGGAGTTTCGGAGTTCCGGAGTTCCGGAGTTTTGGAGTTTCAGAGTTTTCGAGGTTCAGGGTTGTGGAGTTTCGGAATTTTTGAGTTTTGGAGTTTCGGAGTTTTGGAGTTTTGGTGTTTTGGAGTTTCGAATTTTCAGAGTTTCGGATTTTTGGAGTTTTGGAGTTCCGGAGATTTGGAGTTTCAGAGTTTTGGAGGTTCAGGGTTGTGGAGTTTCGGAATTTTTGAGTTTTGGAGTTTCGGAGTTTTGGAGTTTTGGAGTTTCGGAGTTTCGGAGTTTCGGAGTTTTGGAGTTTCAGAGTTTTCGAGGTTCAGGGTTGTGGAGTTTCGGAATTTTTGAGTTTTGGAGTTTTGGAGTTTTGGAGTTTTGGCATTTTGGAGATTCGGAATCTTGGAGTTTCGGAATTTTGTAGTTTTGTAGTTTTGGAGTCTCGGAGTTTTGGAGTGTTGGAGTTTTGGAGCTTTGGAGTTTTGGAGTTTTTGATTTTTGGAGTTTTGGAGTTTTGGATTTTTGCACTTTTGGAGTTTTGGAGTTTCAGAGTTTTGGAGTTTCGGAGTTTTGGAGTTTCAGAGTTTTGGAGGTTCAGGGTTGTGGAGTTTCGGAATTTTTGAGTTTTGGAGTTTCGGAGTTTCGGAGTTTTGAAGTTTTGCGGTTTTGGAGTTTTGGAGTTTCGAATTTTCAGAGTTTGGGATTTTTGGAGTTTTGGAGTTTCGGAGATTTGGAGTTTTGGCATTTTGGAGATTCGGAATCTTGGAGTTTCGGAATTTTGTAGTTTTGTAGTTTTGGAGTGTCGGAGTTTTGGAGTGTTGGAGTTTTGGAGCTTTGGAGTTTTTGAGTTTTTGAGTTTTGGAGTTTTGGAGTTTTGGATTTTTGCACTTTTGGAGTTTTGGAGTTTTGGAGTTTCAGAGTTTTGGAGTTTCGGAGTTTTGGAGTTTCAGGGTTTTGGAGGTTCAGGGTTGTGGAGTTTCGGAATTTTTGAGTTTTGGAGTTTCGGAGTTTCGGAGTTTTGGAGTATTGCAGTTTTGGAATTTTGGAGTTTTGGAGTTTCGAATTTTCAGAGTTTCGGATTTTTGGAGTTTTGGAGTTTCGGAGATTTGGAGTTTTGGCATTTTGGAGATTCGGAATCTTGGAGTTTCGGAATTTTGTAGTTTTGTAGTTTTGGAGTCTCGGAGTTTTGGAGTGTTGGAGTTTTGGAGCTTTGGAGTTTTGGAGTTTTTGATTTTTGGAGTTTTGGAGTTTTGGATTTTTGCACTTTTGGAGTTTTGGAGTTTCAGAGTTTTGGAGTTTCGGAGTTTTGGAGTTTCAGAGTTTTGGAGGTTCAGGGTTGTGGAGTTTCGGAATTTTTGAGTTTTGGAGTTTCGGAGTTTCGGAGTTTTGAAGTTTTGCGGTTTTGGAGTTTTGGAGTTTCGAATTTTCAGAGTTTGGGATTTTTGGAGTTTTGGAGTTTCGGAGATTTGGAGTTTTGGCATTTTGGAGATTCGGAATCTTGGAGTTTCGGAATTTTGTAGTTTTGTAGTTTTGGAGTGTCGGAGTTTTGGAGTGTTGGAGTTTTGGAGCTTTGGAGTTTTTGAGTTTTTGAGTTTTGGAGTTTTGGAGTTTTGGATTTTTGCACTTTTGGAGTTTTGGAGTTTTGGAGTTTCAGAGTTTTGGAGTTTCGGAGTTTTGGAGTTTCAGGGTTTTGGAGGTTCAGGGTTGTGGAGTTTCGGAATTTTTGAGTTTTGGAGTTTCGGAGTTTCGGAGTTTTGGAGTATTGCAGTTTTGGAATTTTGGAGTTTTGGAGTTTCGAATTTTCAGAGTTTCGGATTTTTGGAGTTTTGGAGTTTCGGAGATTTGGAGTTTTGGCGTTTTCGAGATTCGGAATCTTGGAGTTTCGGAATTTTGTAGTTTTGTAGTTTTGGAGTGTCAGAGTTTTGGAGTGTTGGAGTTTTGGAGCTTTGGAGTTTTGGAGTTTTTGAGTTTTTGAGTTTTGGATTTTGACACTTTTGGGGTTTTGGAGTTTTGGAGTTTCGGAGTTTCGGAGTTTCGGAGTTTCGGAGTTTTGGAGTTTCAGAGTTTTGGAGGTTCAGGGTTGTGGAGTTTCGGAATTTTTGAGTTTTGGAGTTTTTGAGTTTTGGAGTTTTGGATTTTTGCACTTTTGGAGTTTTGGAGTTTCAGAGTTTTGGAGGTTCAGGGTTGTGGAGTTTCGGAATTTTTGAGTTTTGGAGTTTCGGAGTTTCGGAGTTTTGGAGAATTGCAGTTTTGGAGTTTTGGGGTTTTGGAGTTTCGAATTTTCAGTTTCGGATTTTTGGAGTTTCGGAGTTCCGGAGTTTCGGAGTTTTGGAGTTTTGCATTTTCGGAGTTTTGGAGTTTTGGAGTTTCGGAGTTTTGGAGTTTCAGAGTTTTCGAGGTTCAGGGTTGTGGAGTTTCGGAATTTTTGAGTTTTGGAGTTTCGGAGTTTTGGTGTTTTGGAGTTTCGAATTTTCAGAGTTTCGGATTTTTGGAGTTTTGGAGTTCAGGAGATTTGGAGTTTCAGAGTTTTGGAGGTTCAGGGTTGTGGAGTTTCGGAATTTTTGAGTTTTGGAGTTTCGGAGTTTTGGAGTTTTGGAGTTTCAGAGTTTTCGAGGTTCAGGGTTGTGGAGTTTCGGAATTTTTGAGTTTTGGAGTTTCGGAGTTTCGGAGTTTTGGAGTTTTGGAGTTTCGAATTTTCAGTTTCGGATTTTTGGAGTTTTGGAGTTTCGGAGATTTGTAGTTTTGGCGTTTTGGAGATTCGGAATCTTGGAGTTTCGGAATTTTGTAGTTTTGTAGTTTTGGAGTGTCTGAGTTCTGGAGTGTTGGAGCTTTGAGTTTTGGAGTTTATGAGTTTCTGAGTTTTGGATTTTTGCACTTTTGGAGTTTTGGAGTTTTGGAGTTCTGGAGTTTAGGAGTTTCGGAGTTTTGGAGTTTCAGAGTTTTGGAGGTTCAGGGTTGTGGAGTTTCGGAATTTTTGAGTATTGGAGTTCCAGAGTTTCGGAGTTTTGGAGAATTGCAGTTTTGGAATTTTTGTAGTTTCGAATTTTCAGAGTTTCGGATTTTTGGAGTTTTGGAGTTTCGGAGTTCCGGAGTTCCGGAGTTTTGGAGTTTCAGAGTTTTCGAGGTTCAGGGTTGTGGAGTTTCGGAATTTTTGAGTTTTGGAGTTTCGGAGTTTTGGAGTTTTGGTGTTTTGGAGTTTCGAATTTTCAGAGTTTCGGATTTTTGGAGTTTTGGAGTTCCGGAGATTTGGAGTTTCAGAGTTTTGGAGGTTCAGGGTTGTGGAGTTTCGGAATTTTTGAGTTTTGGAGTTTCGGAGTTTTGGAGTTTTGGAGTTTCGGAGTTTCGGAGTTTCGGAGTTTTGGAGTTTCAGAGTTTTCGAGGTTCAGGGTTGTGGAGTTTCGGAATTTTTGAGTTTTGGAGTTTTGGAGTTTTGGAGTTTCGAATTTTCAGAGTTTGGGATTTTTGGAGTTTTGGAGTTTCGGAGATTTGGAGTTTTGGCATTTTGGAGATTCGGAATCTTGGAGTTTCGGAATTTTGTAGTTTTGTAGTTTTGGAGTGTCGGAGTTTTGGAGTGTTGGAGTTTTGGAGCTTTGGAGTTTTGGAGTTTTTGATTTTTGGAGTTTTGGAGTTTTGGATTTTTGCACTTTTGGAGTTTTGGAGTTTTGGAGTTTCAGAGTTTTGGAGTTTCGGAGTTTTGGAGTTTCAGAGTTTTGGAGGTTCAGGGTTGTGGAGTTTCGGAATTTTTGAGTTTTGGAGTTTCGGAGTTTCGGAGTTTTGAAGTTTTGCGGTTTTGGAGTTTTGGAGTTTCGAATTTTCAGTTTCGGATTTTTGGAGTTTTGGAGTTTTCGAGATTTGGAGTTTCGGCGTTTTGGAGATTCGGAGTCTTGGAGTGTCGGAATTTTGTAGTTTTGTAGTTTTGGTGTGTTGGAGTTTTGGAGTGTTGGAGTTTTGGAGCTTTGGAGTTTTGGAGTTTTTGAGTTTTTTAGTTTTGGATTTTTGCACTTTTGGAGTTTTGGAGTTTTGGAGTTTCGGAGTTTCGGAGTTTTGGAGTTTCAGAGCTTTGGAGGTTCAGGGTTGTGGAGTTTCGGAATTTTTGAGTTTTGGAGTTTCGGAGTTTCGGAGTTTTGGAGAATTGCAGTTTTGGAGTTTTGGGGTTTTGGAGTTTCGAATTTTCAGAGTTTCGGATTTTTCGAGTTTAGGAGTTTCGGAGTTTCGGAGTTTTGGAGTTTCAGAGTTTTCGAGGTTCAGGGTTGTGGAGTTTCGGAATTTTTGAGTTTTGGAGTTTCGGAGTTTCGGAGTTTTGGAGTTTTGGAGTTTCGAATTTTCAGTTTCGGATTTTTGGAGTTTTGGAGTTTCGGAGATTTGGAGTTTTGGCGTTTTGGAGATTCGGAATCTTGGAGTTTCGGAATTTTGTAGTTTTGTAGTTTTGGAGTGTCAGAGTTCTGGAGTGTTGGAGCTTTGAGTTTTGGAGTTAATGAGTTTCTGAGTTTTGGATTTTTGCACTTTTGGAGTTTTGGAGTTTTGGAGTTCTGGAGTTTCGTAGTTTCGGAGTTTTCGAGTTTCAGAGTTTTGGAGGTTCAGGGTTGTGGAGTTTCGGAATTTTTGAGTATTGGAGTTCCGGAGTTTCGGAGTTTTGGAGAATTGCAGTTTTGGAATTTTTGTAGTTTAGAATTTTCAGAGTTTCGGATTTTTGAGTTTTGGAGTTTCGGAGTTCCAGAGTTCCGGAGTTTTGGAGTTTCAGAGTTTTCGAGGTTCAGGGTTGTGGAGTTTCGGAATTTTTGAGTTTTGGAGTTTCGGAGTTTTGGAGTTTTGGTGTTTTGGAGTTTCGAATTTTCAGAGTTTCGGATTTGTAGAGTTTTGGAGTTCCGGAGATTTGGAGTTTCAGAGTTTTGGAGGTTCCGGGTTGTGGAGTTTCGGAATTTTTGAGTTTTGGAGTTTCGGAGTTTTGGAGTTTTGGAGTTTCGGAGTTTAGGAGTTTTGGAGTTTCAGAGTTTTCGAGGTTCAGGGTTGTGGAGTTTCGGAATTTTTGAGTTTTGGAGTTTTGGAGTTTTGGAGTTTCGAATTTTCAGAGTTTGGGATTTTTGGAGTTTTGGATTTGGAGATTTGGAGTTTTGGCATTTTGGAGATTCGGAATCTTGGAGTTTCGGAATTTTGTAGTTTTGTAGTTTTGGAGTGTCGGAGTCTTGGAGTGTTGGAGTTTTGGAGCTTTGGAGTTTTGGAGTTATTGAGTTTTGGAGTTTTGGAGTTTTGGATTTTTGCACTTTTGGAGTTTTGGAGTTTTGGAGTTTTGGAGTTTCAGAGTTTTGGAGTTTCGGAGTTTTGGAGTTTCAGAGTTTTGGAGGTTCAGGGTTGTGGAGTTTCGGAATTTTTGAGTTTTGGAGTTTCGGAGTTTCGGAGTTTTGGAGTATTGCAGTTTTGGAATTTTGGAGTTTTGGAGTTTCGAATTTTCAGTTTCGGATTTTTGGAGTTTTGGAGTTTCGGAGATTTGGAGTTTTGGCGTTTTCGAGATTCGGAATCTTGGAGTTTCGGAATTTTGTAGTTTTGTAGTTTTGGAGTGTCAGAGTTTTGGAGTGTTGGAGTTTTGGAGCTTTGGAGTTTTGGAGTTTTTGAGTTTTTGAGTTTTGGATTTTGACACTTTTGGAGTTTTGGAGTTTCGGAGTTTCGGAGTTTCCGAGTTTCGGAGTTTTGGAGTTTCAGAGTTTTGGAGGTTCAGGGTTGTGGAGTTTCGGAATTTTTGAGTTTTGGAGTTTCGGAGTTTTGGAGTTTTGGAGTTTTGGAGTTTCGGAGTTTTAGAGTTTCAGAGTTTTGGAGGTTCAGGGTTGTGGAATTTCGGAATTTTTGAGTTTTGGAGTTTCGGAGTTCCGGAGTTTCGGAGTTTTGGAGTTTTGCAGTTTCGGAGTTTTGGAGTTTTGGAGTTTCGGAGTTTTGGAGTTTCAGAGTTTCGAATTTTCAGTTTCGGATTTTTGGAGTTTTGGAGTTTCGGAGATTTGGAGTTTTGGCGTTTTGAAGATTCGGAATCTTGGAGTTTCGGAATTTTGTAGTTTTGTAGTTTTCGAGTGTCAGAGTTTTGGAGTGTTGGAGTTTTGGAGCTTTGGAGTTTTTGAGTTTTTGAGTTTTTGAGTTTTGGATTTTTGCACATTTGGAGTTTTGGAGTTTTGGAGTTTCGGAGTTTCGGAGTTTTGGAGTTTCAGAGTTTTGGAGGTTCAGGGTTGTGGAGTTTCGGAATTTTTGAGTTTTGGAGTTTCGGAGTTTCGGAATTTTTGAGTTTTGGAGTTTCGGAGTTTCGGAGTTTTGGAGCATTGCAGTTTTGGAGTTCTGGAGTTTTGGAGTTTCGGAGTTTTGGAGTTTCAGAGTTTTGGAGGTTCAGGGTTGTGGAGTTTCGGAATTTTTGAGTATTGGAGTTCCGGAGTTTCGGAGTTTTGGAGAATTGCAGTTTTGGAATTTTTGTAGTTTCGAATTTTCAGAGTTTCGGATTTTTGGAGTTCCGGAGTTTTGGAGTTTCAGAGTTTTCGAGGTTCAGGGTTGTGGAGTTTCGGAATTTTTGAGTTTTGGAGTTTCGGAGTTTTGGAGTTTTGGTGTTTTGGAGTTTCGAATTTTCAGAGTTTCGGATTTTTGCAGTTTTGGAGTTCCGGAGATTTGGAGTTTCAGAGTTTTGGAGGTTCAGGGTTGTGGAGTTTCGGAATTTTTGAGTTTTGGAGTTTCGGAGTTTTGGAGTTTTGGAGTTTCAGAGTTTCGGAGTTTTGGAGTTTCAGAGTTTTCGAGGTTCGGGGTTGTGGAGTTTCGGAATTTTTGAGTTTTGGAGTTTTGGAGTTTTGGAGTTTCGAATTTTCAGAGTTTGGGATTTTTGGAGTTTTGGAGTTTCGGAGATTTGGAGTTTTGGCATTTTGGAGATTCGGAATCTTGGAGTTTCGGAATTTTGTAGTTTTGTAGTTTTGGAGTGTCGGAGTTTTGGAGTGTTGGAGTTTTGGAGCTTTGGAGTTTTTGAGTTTTTGAGTTTTGGAGTTTTGGAGTTTTGGATTTTTGCACTTTTGGAGTTTTGGAGTTTTGGAGTTTCAGAGTTTTGGAGTTTCGGAGTTTTGGAGTTTCAGGGTTTTGGAGGTTCAGGGTTGTGGAGTTTCGGAATTTTTGAGTTTTGGAGTTTCGGAGTTTCGGAGTTTTGGAGTATTGCAGTTTTGGAATTTTGGAGTTTTGGAGTTTCGAATTTTCAGAGTTTCGGATTTTTGGAGTTTTGGAGTTTCGGAGATTTGGAGTTTTGGCGTTTTCGAGATTCGGAATCTTGGAGTTTCGGAATTTTGTAGTTTTGTAGTTTTGGAGTGTCAGAGTTTTGGAGTGTTGGAGTTTTGGAGCTTTGGAGTTTTGGAGTTTTTGAGTTTTTGAGTTTTGGATTTTGACACTTTTGGAGTTTTGGAGTTTTGGAGTTTCGGAGTTTCGGAGTTTCGGAGTTTTGGAGTTTCAGAGTTTTGGAGGTTCAGGGTTGTGGAGTTTCGGAATTTTTGAGTTTTGGAGTTTTTGAGTTTTGGAGTTTTGGATTTTTGCACTTTTGGAGTTTTGGAGTTTCAGAGTTTTGGAGGTTCAGGGTTGTGGAGTTTCGGAATTTTTGAGTTTTGGAGTTTCGGAGTTTCGGAGTTTTGGAGAATTGCAGTTTTGGAGTTTTGGGGTTTTGGAGTTTCGAATTTTCAGTTTCGGATTTTTGGAGTTTTGGAGTTTCGGAGTTTCGGAGTTTTGGAGTTTCAGACTTTTCGAGGTTCAGGGTTGTGGAATTTCGGAATTTTTGAGTTTTGGAGTTTCGGAGTTCCGGAGTTTCGGAGTTTTGGAGTTTTGCAGTTTCGGAGTTTTGGAGTTTTGGAGTTTCGGAGTTTTGGAGTTTCAGAGTTTTCGAGGTTCAGGGTTGTGGAGTTTCGGAATTTTTGAGTTTTGGAGTTTCGGAGTTTTGGTGTTTTGGAGTTTCGAATTTTCAGAGTTTCGGATTTTTGGAGTTTTGGAGTTCCGGAGATTTGGAGTTTCAGAGTTTTGGAGGTTCAGGGTTGTGGAGTTTCGGAATTTTTGAGTTTTGGAGTTTCGGAGTTTTGGAGTTTTGGAGTTTCAGAGTTTTCGAGGTTCAGGGTTGTGGAGTTTCGGAATTTTTGAGTTTTGGAGTTTCGGAGTTTCGGAGTTTTGGAGTTTTGGAGTGTCGGAGTCTTGGAGTGTTGGAGTTTTGGAGCTTTGGAGTTTTGGAGTTATTGAGTTTTGGAGTTTTGGAGTTTTGGATTTTTGCACTTTTGGAGTTTTGGAGTTTTGGAGTTTTGGAGTTTCAGAGTTTTGGAGTTTCGGAGTTTTGGAGTTTCAGAGTTTTGGAGGTTCAGGGTTGTGGAGTTTCGGAATTTTTGAGTTTTGGAGTTTCGGAGTTTCGGAGTTTTGGAGTATTGCAGTTTTGGAATTTTGGAGTTTTGGAGTTTCGAATTTTCAGTTTCGGATTTTTGGAGTTTTGGAGTTTCGGAGATTTGGAGTTTTGGCGTTTTCGAGATTCGGAATCTTGGAGTTTCGGAATTTTGTAGTTTTGTAGTTTTGGAGTGTCAGAGTTTTGGAGTGTTGGAGTTTTGGAGCTTTGGAGTTTTGGAGTTTTTGAGTTTTTGAGTTTTGGATTTTGACACTTTTGGAGTTTTGGAGTTTCGGAGTTTCGGAGTTTCCGAGTTTCGGAGTTTTGGAGTTTCAGAGTTTTGGAGGTTCAGGGTTGTGGAGTTTCGGAATTTTTGAGTTTTGGAGTTTCGGAGTTTTGGAGTTTTGGAGTTTTGGAGTTTCGGAGTTTTGGAGTTTCAGAGTTTTGGAGGTTCAGGGTTGTGGAATTTCGGAATTTTTGAGTTTTGGAGTTTCGGAGTTCCGGAGTTTCGGAGTTTTGGAGTTTTGCAGTTTCGGAGTTTTGGAGTTTTGGAGTTTCGGAGTTTTGGAGTTTCAGAGTTTCGAATTTTCAGTTTCGGATTTTTGGAGTTTTGGAGTTTCGGAGATTTGGAGTTTTGGCGTTTTGAAGATTCGGAATCTTGGAGTTTCGGAATTTTGTAGTTTTGTAGTTTTCGAGTGTCAGAGTTTTGGAGTGTTGGAGTTTTGGAGCTTTGGAGTTTTTGAGTTTTTGAGTTTTTGAGTTTTGGATTTTTGCACATTTGGAGTTTTGGAGTTTTGGAGTTTCGGAGTTTCGGAGTTTTGGAGTTTCAGAGTTTTGGAGGTTCAGGGTTGTGGAGTTTCGGAATTTTTGAGTTTTGGAGTTTCGGAGTTTCGGAATTTTTGAGTTTTGGAGTTTCGGAGTTTCGGAGTTTTGGAGCATTGCAGTTTTGGAGTTCTGGAGTTTTGGAGTTTCGGAGTTTTGGAGTTTCAGAGTTTTGGAGGTTCAGGGTTGTGGAGTTTCGGAATTTTTGAGTATTGGAGTTCCGGAGTTTCGGAGTTTTGGAGAATTGCAGTTTTGGAATTTTTGTAGTTTCGAATTTTCAGAGTTTCGGATTTTTGGAGTTCCGGAGTTTTGGAGTTTCAGAGTTTTCGAGGTTCAGGGTTGTGGAGTTTCGGAATTTTTGAGTTTTGGAGTTTCGGAGTTTTGGAGTTTTGGTGTTTTGGAGTTTCGAATTTTCAGAGTTTCGGATTTTTGCAGTTTTGGAGTTCCGGAGATTTGGAGTTTCAGAGTTTTGGAGGTTCAGGGTTGTGGAGTTTCGGAATTTTTGAGTTTTGGAGTTTCGGAGTTTTGGAGTTTTGGAGTTTCAGAGTTTCGGAGTTTTGGAGTTTCAGAGTTTTCGAGGTTCGGGGTTGTGGAGTTTCGGAATTTTTGAGTTTTGGAGTTTTGGAGTTTTGGAGTTTCGAATTTTCAGAGTTTGGGATTTTTGGAGTTTTGGAGTTTCGGAGATTTGGAGTTTTGGCATTTTGGAGATTCGGAATCTTGGAGTTTCGGAATTTTGTAGTTTTGTAGTTTTGGAGTGTCGGAGTTTTGGAGTGTTGGAGTTTTGGAGCTTTGGAGTTTTTGAGTTTTTGAGTTTTGGAGTTTTGGAGTTTTGGATTTTTGCACTTTTGGAGTTTTGGAGTTTTGGAGTTTCAGAGTTTTGGAGTTTCGGAGTTTTGGAGTATTGCAGTTTTGGAGTTTTGGAGTTTTGGAGTTGCGAATTTTCAGAGTTTAGGATTTTTGGAGTTTTGGAGTTTTGGAGAATTGGAGTTTTGGCGTTTTCGAGATTCGGAATCTTGGAGTTTCGGAATTTTGTAGTTTTGGAGTTTTGGAGTTTAGGAGTTTCGGAGTTTTGGAGTTTCAGAGTTTTCGAGGTTCAGGGTTGTGGAGTTTCGGAATTTTTGAGTTTTGGAGTTTCGAATTTTCAGTTCCGGATTTTTGAAGTTTTAGAGTTTCGGAGATTTGGAGTTTTGGCGTTTTGGAGATTCGGAATCTTGGAGTTTCGGAGTTTTGTAGTTTTGTAGTTTTGGAGTTTCAGAGTTTTGGAGGTTCAGGGTTGTGGAGTTTCGGAATTTTTGAGTTTTGGAGTTTCGGAGTTTCGGAGTTTTGGAGTATTGCAGTTTTGGAATTTTGGAGTTTTGGAGTTTCGAATTTTCAGAGTTTCGGATTTTTGGAGTTTTGGAGTTTCGGAGATTTGGAGTTTTGGCGTTTTTGAGATTCGGAATCTTGGAGTTTCGGAATTTTGTAGTTTTGTAGTTTTGGAGTGTCACAGTTTTGGAGTGTTGGAGTTTTGGAGCTTTGGAGTTTTGGAGTTTTTGAGTTTTTGAGTTTTGGATTTTTGCACTTTTGGAGTTTTGGAGTTTTGGAGTTTCGGAGTTTCGGAGTTTTGGAGTTTCAGAGTTTTGGAGGTTCAGTGTTGTGGAGTTTCGGCATTTTTGAGTATTAGAGTTTCGGAGTTTCGGAGTTTTGGAGAATTGCAGTTTTGGAGTTTTGGAGTTTCGAATTTTCAGTTTCGGATTTTTGGAGTTTTGGAGTTTTGGAGTTTCGGAGTTTCGGAGTTTTGGAGCATTGCAGTTTTGGAGTTTTGGAGTTTTGGAGTTGCGAATTTTCAGAGTTTAGGATTTTTGGAGTTTTGGAGTTTTGGAGAATTGGAGTTTTGGCATTTTCGAGATTCGGAATCTTGGAGTTTCGGAATTTTGTAGATTTGGAGTTTTGGAGTTTTGGAGTTTCAGAGTTTTGGAGATTCAGGGTTGTGGAGTGTCGGAATTTTTGAGTTTTGGAGTTTCGGAGTTTTGGAGTTTTGCAGTTTTGGAGTTTTGGAGTGTCGGAGTTTCGGAGTGTTGGAGTTTTGGAGTTTTAGAGTTTTAGAGTTTTGGAGTTTTGAAATTTTTGAGTTTCGGATTTTTGGAGTTTGGAGTTTTTAAGTTTTGGATTTTTAAGTTTTGGATTTTTGAGTTTTGGATTTTTGGATTTTTGGAGTTTTTGTGTTTTTGAGTTTTGGAGTTTTGGATTTTTGCACTTTTGGAGGTTTGGAGTTTTGGAGTTTTGGATTTTTGGAGCTTTGGAGGTATGGATTTTTGGATATTCAGGGTTTTGTTCCAGAATTTTGTAGTTTTGGAGTTTTGGAGTGTCGGAGTTTCGAATTATTGGAGTTTTCGAGTTTTGGAATTTTTGATTTTTGGAGGTATGGATTTTTGGAGTTTCGGAGTTGTGGAGATTCGGGTTTGTGGAGTTTTGGAGTTTTGGATTTTTGCACTTTTGGAGTTTTGGAGTTTTGGAGTTTCGGAGTTTTGGAGTTTCGGAGTTTTGGAGTTTCGGAGTTTTGGAGATTCAGGGTTGTGGAGTTTCGGAATTTTTGAGTTTTGGAGTTTCGGAGTTTCGGAATTTTTGAGTTTTGGAGTTTCGGAGTTTCGGAGTTTTGGAGCATTGCAGTTTTGGAGTTCTGGAGTTTTGGAGTTTCGGAGTTTTGGAGTTTCAGAGTTTTGGAGGTTCAGGGTTGTGGAGTTTCGGAATTTTTGAGTATTGGAGTTCCGGAGTTTCGGAGTTTTGGAGAATTGCAGTTTTGGAATTTTTGTAGTTTCGAATTTTCAGAGTTTCGGATTTTTGGAGTTCCGGAGTTTTGGAGTTTCAGAGTTTTCGAGGTTCAGGGTTGTGGAGTTTCGGAATTTTTGAGTTTTGGAGTTTCGGAGTTTTGGAGTTTTGGTGTTTTGGAGTTTCGAATTTTCAGAGTTTCGGATTTTTGCAGTTTTGGAGTTCCGGAGATTTGGAGTTTCAGAGTTTTGGAGGTTCAGGGTTGTGGAGTTTCGGAATTTTTGAGTTTTGGAGTTTCGGAGTTTTGGAGTTTTGGAGTTTCAGAGTTTCGGAGTTTTGGAGTTTCAGAGTTTTCGAGGTTCGGGGTTGTGGAGTTTCGGAATTTTTGAGTTTTGGAGTTTTGGAGTTTTGGAGTTTCGAATTTTCAGAGTTTGGGATTTTTGGAGTTTTGGAGTTTCGGAGATTTGGAGTTTTGGCATTTTGGAGATTCGGAATCTTGGAGTTTCGGAATTTTGTAGTTTTGTAGTTTTGGAGTGTCGGAGTTTTGGAGTGTTGGAGTTTTGGAGCTTTGGAGTTTTTGAGTTTTTGAGTTTTGGAGTTTTGGAGTTTTGGATTTTTGCACTTTTGGAGTTTTGGAGTTTTGGAGTTTCAGAGTTTTGGAGTTTCGGAGTTTTGGAGTATTGCAGTTTTGGAGTTTTGGAGTTTTGGAGTTGCGAATTTTCAGAGTTTAGGATTTTTGGAGTTTTGGAGTTTTGGAGAATTGGAGTTTTGGCGTTTTCGAGATTCGGAATCTTGGAGTTTCGGAATTTTGTAGTTTTGGAGTTTTGGAGTTTAGGAGTTTCGGAGTTTTGGAGTTTCAGAGTTTTCGAGGTTCAGGGTTGTGGAGTTTCGGAATTTTTGAGTTTTGGAGTTTCGAATTTTCAGTTCCGGATTTTTGAAGTTTTAGAGTTTCGGAGATTTGGAGTTTTGGCGTTTTGGAGATTCGGAATCTTGGAGTTTCGGAGTTTTGTAGTTTTGTAGTTTTGGAGTTTCAGAGTTTTGGAGGTTCAGGGTTGTGGAGTTTCGGAATTTTTGAGTTTTGGAGTTTCGGAGTTTCGGAGTTTTGGAGTATTGCAGTTTTGGAATTTTGGAGTTTTGGAGTTTCGAATTTTCAGAGTTTCGGATTTTTGGAGTTTTGGAGTTTCGGAGATTTGGAGTTTTGGCGTTTTTGAGATTCGGAATCTTGGAGTTTCGGAATTTTGTAGTTTTGTAGTTTTGGAGTGTCACAGTTTTGGAGTGTTGGAGTTTTGGAGCTTTGGAGTTTTGGAGTTTTTGAGTTTTTGAGTTTTGGATTTTTGCACTTTTGGAGTTTTGGAGTTTTGGAGTTTCGGAGTTTCGGAGTTTTGGAGTTTCAGAGTTTTGGAGGTTCAGTGTTGTGGAGTTTCGGCATTTTTGAGTATTAGAGTTTCGGAGTTTCGGAGTTTTGGAGAATTGCAGTTTTGGAGTTTTGGAGTTTCGAATTTTCAGTTTCGGATTTTTGGAGTTTTGGAGTTTTGGAGTTTCGGAGTTTCGGAGTTTTGGAGCATTGCAGTTTTGGAGTTTTGGAGTTTTGGAGTTGCGAATTTTCAGAGTTTAGGATTTTTGGAGTTTTGGAGTTTTGGAGAATTGGAGTTTTGGCATTTTCGAGATTCGGAATCTTGGAGTTTCGGAATTTTGTAGATTTGGAGTTTTGGAGTTTTGGAGTTTCAGAGTTTTGGAGATTCAGGGTTGTGGAGTGTCGGAATTTTTGAGTTTTGGAGTTTCGGAGTTTTGGAGTTTTGCAGTTTTGGAGTTTTGGAGTGTCGGAGTTTCGGAGTGTTGGAGTTTTGGAGTTTTAGAGTTTTAGAGTTTTGGAGTTTTGAAATTTTTGAGTTTCGGATTTTTGGAGTTTGGAGTTTTTAAGTTTTGGATTTTTAAGTTTTGGATTTTTGAGTTTTGGATTTTTGGATTTTTGGAGTTTTTGTGTTTTTGAGTTTTGGAGTTTTGGATTTTTGCACTTTTGGAGGTTTGGAGTTTTGGAGTTTTGGATTTTTGGAGCTTTGGAGGTATGGATTTTTGGATATTCAGGGTTTTGTTCCAGAATTTTGTAGTTTTGGAGTTTTGGAGTGTCGGAGTTTCGAATTATTGGAGTTTTCGAGTTTTGGAATTTTTGATTTTTGGAGGTATGGATTTTTGGAGTTTCGGAGTTGTGGAGATTCGGGTTTGTGGAGTTTTGGAGTTTTGGATTTTTGCACTTTTGGAGTTTTGGAGTTTTGGAGTTTCGGAGTTTTGGAGTTTCGGAGTTTTGGAGTTTCGGAGTTTTGGAGATTCAGGGTTGTGGAGTTTCGGAATTTTTGAGTTTTGGAGTTTTGGAGTTTCGGAGTTCCGGAGTTTCGGAGTTTCGGAGTTTTGGAGTTTTGCAGTTTCGGAGTTTTGGAGTTTTGGAGTTTTGGAGTTTCGGAGTTTTGGAGTTTCAGAGTTTTCGAGGTTCAGGGTTGTGGAGTTTCTGAATTTTTGAATTTTGGAGTTTCGGATTTTCGGAGTTTTGGAGTTTCGGAGATTTGGAGTTTTGGCGTTTTGGAGATTCGGGGTCTTGGAGTTTCGGAATTTTGCAGTTTTGTAGTTTTGGAGTGTCGGAGTTTTGGAGTGTTGGAGTTTTGGAGTTTCGGAGTTTCGGAGTTTCGGAGTTTTGGAGTTTCAGCGTTTCAGAGTTCTGGAGGTTCAGGGTTGTGGAGTGTCGGAATTTTTGAGTTTTGGAGTTTCGGAGTTTCGGAGTTTTGAAGTTTTGCGGTTTTGGAGTTTTGGAGTTTCGAATTTTCAGTTTCGGATTTTTGGAGTTTTGGAGTTTTCGAGATTTGGAGTTTCGGCGTTTTGGAGATTCGGAGTCTTGGAGTTTTGGAGTTTCAGAGCTTTGGAGGTTCAGGGTTGTGGAGTTTCGGAATTTTTGAGTTTTGGAGTTTCGGAGTTTCGGAGTTTTGGAGAATTGCAGTTTTGGAGTTTTGGGGTTTTGGAGTTTCGAATTTTCAGAGTTTCGGATTTTTCGAGTTTAGGAGTTTCGGAGTTTCGGAGTTTTGGAGTTTCAGAGTTTTCGAGGTTCAGGGTTGTGGAGTTTCGGAATTTTTGAGTTTTGGAGTTTCGGAGTTTCGGAGTTTTGGAGTTTTGGAGTTTCGAATTTTCAGTTTCGGATTTTTGGAGTTTTGGAGTTTCGGAGATTTGGAGTTTTGGCGTTTTGGAGATTCGGAATCTTGGAGTTTCGGAATTTTGTAGTTTTGTAGTTTTGGAGTGTCAGAGTTCTGGAGTGTTGGAGCTTTGAGTTTTGGAGTTAATGAGTTTCTGAGTTTTGGATTTTTGCACTTTTGGAGTTTTGGAGTTTTGGAGTTTTGGAGTTTCGGAGTTTCGGAGTTTTCGAGTTTCAGAGTTTTGGAGGTTCAGGGTTGTGGAGTTTCGGAATTTTTGAGTATTGGAGTTCCGGAGTTTCGGAGTTTTGGAGAATTGCAGTTTTGGAATTTTTGTAGTTTAGAATTTTCAGAGTTTCGGATTTTTGAGTTTTGGAGTTTCGGAGTTCCAGAGTTCCGGAGTTTTGGAGTTTCAGAGTTTTCGAGGTTCAGGGTTGTGGAGTTTCGGAATTTTTGAGTTTTGGAGTTTCGGAGTTTTGGAGTTTTGGTGTTCTGGAGTTTCGAATTTTCAGAGTTTCGGATTTGTGGAGTTTTGGAGTTCCGGAGATTTGGAGTTTCAGAGTTTTGGAGGTTCCGGGTTGTGGAGTTTCGGAATTTTTGAGTTTTGGAGTTTCGGAGTTTTGGAGTTTTGGAGTTTCGGAGTTTAGGAGTTTTGGAGTTTCAGAGTTTTCGAGGTTCAGGGTTGTGGAGTTTCGGAATTTTTGAGTTTTGGAGTTTTGGAGTTTTGGAGTTTCGAATTTTCAGAGTTTGGGATTTTTGGAGTTTTGGATTTGGAGATTTGGAGTTTTGGCATTTTGGAGATTCGGAATCTTGGAGTTTCGGAATTTTGTAGTTTTGTAGTTTTGGAGTGTCGGAGTCTTGGAGTGTTGGAGTTTTGGAGCTTTGGAGTTTTGGAGTTATTGAGTTTTGGAGTTTTGGAGTTTTGGATTTTTGCACTTTTGGAGTTTTGGAGTTTTGGAGTTTTGGAGTTTCAGAGTTTTGGAGTTTCGGAGTTTTGGAGTTTCAGAGTTTTGGAGGTTCAGGGTTGTGGAGTTTCGGAATTTTTGAGTTTTGGAGTTTCGGAGTTTCGGAGTTTTGGAGTATTGCAGTTTTGGAATTTTGGAGTTTTGGAGTTTCGAATTTTCAGAGTTTCGGATTTTTGGAGTTTTGGAGTTTCGGAGATTTGGAGTTTTGGCGTTTTCGAGATTCGGAATCTTGGAGTTTCGGAATTTTGTAGTTTTGTAGTTTTGGAGTGTCAGAGTTTTGGAGTGTTGGAGTTTTGGAGCTTTGGAGTTTTGGAGTTTTTGAGTTTTTGAGTTTTGGATTTTGACACTTTTGGAGTTTTGGAGTTTCGGAGTTCCGGAGTTTCCGAGTTTCGGAGTTTTGGAGTTTCAGAGTTTTGGAGGTTCAGGGTTGTGGAGTTTCGGAATTTTTGAGTTTTGGAGTTTCGGAGTTTTGGAGTTTTGGAGTTTTGGAGTTTCGGAGTTTTGGAGTTTCAGAGTTTTGGAGGTTCAGGGTTGTGGAATTTCGGAATTTTTGAGTTTTGGAGTTTCGGAGTTCCGGAGTTTCGGAGTTTTGGAGTTTTGCAGTTTCGGAGTTTTGGAGTTTCGGAGTTTTGGAGTTTCAGAGTTTCGAATTTTCAGTTTCGGATTTTTGGAGTTTTGGAGTTTCGGAGATTTGGAGTTTTGGCGTTTTGAAGATTCGGAATCTTGGAGTTTCGGAATTTTGTAGTTTTGTAGTTTTCGAGTGTCAGAGTTTTGGAGTGTTGGAGTTTTGGAGCTTTGGAGTTTTTGAGTTTTTGAGTTTTGGATTTTTGCACATTTGGAGTTTTGGAGTTTTGGAGTTTCGGAGTTTCTGAGTTTTGGAGTTTCAGAGTTTTGGAGGTTCAGGGTTGTGGAGTTTCGGAATTTTTGAGTATTGGAGTTTCGGAGTTTCGGAGTTTTGGAGAATTGCAGTTTTGGAGTTTTGGAGTTTCGAATTTTCAGAGTTTCGGATTTTTGGAGTTTTGGAGTTTCGGAGTTTTGGAGTTTCAGAGTTTTCGAGGTTCAGGGTTGTGGAGTTTCGGAATTTTTGAGTTTTGGAGTTTCGGAGTTTCGGAGTTTTGGAGTTTCGGAGATTTGGAGTTTTGGCGTTTTGAAGATTCGGAATCTTGGAGTTTCGGAATTTTGTAGTTTTGTAGTTTTCGAGTGTCGGAGTTTTGGAGTGTTGGAGTTTTGGAGCTTTGGGGTTTTGGAGTTTTTGAGTTTTGGAGTTTTGGATTTTTGCACTTTTGGAGTTTTGGAGTTTCAGAGTTTTGGAGGTTCAGGGTTGTGGAGTTTCGGAATTTTTGAGTTTTGGAGTTTCGGAGTTTCGGAGTTTTGGAGAATTGCAGTTTGGAGTTTTGGGGTTCTGGAGTTTCGAATTTTCAGAGTTTCGGATTTTTCGAGTTTAGGAGTTTCGGAGTTTCGGAGTTTTGGAGTTTCAGAGTTTTCGAGGTTCAGGGTTGTGGAGTTTCGGAATTCTTGAGTTTTGGAGTTTAGGAGTTTCGGAGTTTTGGAGTTTTGGAGTTTCGAATTTTCAGTTTCGGATTTTTGGAGTTTTGGAGTTTCGGAGATTTGGAGTTTTGGCGTTTTGGAGATTCGGAATCTTGGAGTTTCGGAATTTTGTAGTTTTGTAGTTTTGGAGTGTCAGAGTTCTGGAGTGTTGGAGCTTTGAGTTTTGGAGTTTATGAGTTTCTGAGTTTTGGATTTTTGCACTTTTGGAGTTTTGGAGTTTTGGAGTTCTGGAGTTTCGGAGTTTCGGAGTTTTGGAGTTTCAGAGTTTTGGAGGTTCAGGGTTGTGGAGTTTCGGAATTTTTGAGTATTGGAGTTCCGGAGTTTCGGAGTTTTGGAGAATTGCAGTTTTGGAATTTTTGTAGTTTCGAATTTTCAGAGTTTCGGATTTTTGGAGTTTTGGAGTTTCGGAGTTCCGGAGTTCCGGAGTTTTGGAGTTTCAGAGTTTTCGAGGTTCAGGGTTGTGGAGTTTCGGAATTTTTGAGTTTTGGAGTTTCGGAGTTTTGGAGTTTTGGTGTTTTGGAGTTTCGAATTTTCAGAGTTTCGGATTTTTGGAGTTTTGGAGTTCCGGAGATTTGGAGTTTCAGAGTTTTGGAGGTTCAGGGTTGTGGAGTTTCGGAATTTTTGAGTTTTGGAGTTTCGGAGTTTTGGAGTTTTGGAGTTTCGGAGTTTCGGAGTTTTGGAGTTTCAGAGTTTTCGAGGTTCAGGGTTGTGGAGTTTCGGAATTTTTGAGTTTTGGAGTTTTGGAGTTTCGAATTTTCTGAGTTTGGGATTTTTGGAGTTTTGGAGTTTCAGAGATTTGGAGTTTTGGCATTTTGGAGATTCGGAATCTTGGAGTTTCGGAATTTTGTAGTTTTGTAGTTTTGGAGTGTCGGAGTTTTGGAGTGTTGGAGTTTTGGAGCTTTGGAGTTTTGGAGTTATTGAGTTTTGGAGTTTTGGAGTTTTGGATTTTTGCACTTTTGGAGTTTTGGAGTTTTGGAGTATCAGAGTTTTGGAGTTTCGGAGTTTTGGAGTTTCAGAGTTTTGGAGGTTCAGGGTTGTGGAGTTTCGGAAATTTGAGTTTTGGAGTTTCGGAGTTTCGGAGTTTTGAAGTTTTGCGGTTTTGGAGTTTTGGAGTTTCGAATTTTCAGTTTCGGATTTTTGGAGTTTTGGAGTTCTCGAGATTTGGAGTTTCGGCGTTTTGGAGATTCGGAGTCTTGGAGTGTCGGAATTTTGTAGTTTTGTAGTTTTGGAGTGTTGGAGTTTTGGAGCTTTGGAGTTTTGGAGTTTTTGAGTTTTTTAGTTTTGGATTTTTGCACTTTTGGAGTTTTGGAGTTTCGGAGTTTCGGAGTTTTGGAGTTTCAGAGTTTTGGAGGTTCAGGGTTGTGGAGTTTCGGAATTTTTGAGTTTTGGAGTTTCGGAGTTTCGGAGTTTTGGAGAATTGCAGTTTTGGAGTTTTGGGGTTTTGGAGTTTCGAATTTTCAGAGTTTCGGATTTTTCGAGTTTAGGAGTTTCGGATTTTCGGAGTTTTGGAGTTTCAGAGTTTTCGAGGTTCAGGGTTGTGGAGTTTCGGAATTTTTGAGTTTTGGAGTTTTGGAGTTTCGGAGTTTTGGAGTTTTGGAGTTTCGAATCTTCAGTTTCGGATTTTTGGAGTTTTGGAGTTTCGGAGATTTGGAGTTTTGGCGTTTTGGAGATTCCGAATCTTGGAGTTTCGGAATTTTGTAGTTTTGTAGTTTTGGAGTGTCAGAGTTCTGGTGTGTTGGAGCTTTGAGTTTTGGACTTTATGAGTTTCTGAGTTTTGGATTTTTGCACTTTTGGAGTTTTGGAGTTTTGGAGTTCTGGAGTTTCGGAGTTTCGGAGTTTTGGAGTTTCAGAGTTTTGGAGGTTCAGGGTTGTGGAGTTTCGGAATTTTTGAGTATTGGAGTTCCGGAGTTTTGGAGGATTGCAGTTTTGGAATTTTTGTAGTTTCGAATTTTCAGAGTTTCGGATTTTTGGAGTTTTGAAGTTTCGGAGTTCCGGAGTTCCGGAGTTTTGGAGTTTCAGAGTTTTCGAGGTTCAGGGTTGTGGAGTTTCGGAATTTTTGAGTTTTGGAGTTTCGGAGTTTTGGAGTTTTGGTGTTTTGGAGTTTCGAATTTTCAGAGTTTCGGATTTTTGGAGTTTTGGAGTTCCGGAGATTTGGAGTTTCAGAGTTTTGAAGGTTCAGGGTTGTGGAGTTTCGGAATTTTTGAGCTTTGGAGTTTCGGAGTTTTGGAGTTTTGGAGTTTTGGAGTTTCAGAGTTTTCGAGGTTCAGGGTTGTGGAGTTTCGGAATTTTTGAGTTTTGGAGTTTTGGAGTTTTGGAGTTTCGAATTTTCAGAGTTTGGGATTTTTGGAGTTTTGGAGTTTCGGAGATTTGGAGTTTTGGCATTTTGGAGATTCGGAATCTTGGAGTTTCGGAATTTTGTAGTTTTGTAGTTTTGGAGTGTCGGAGTTTTGGAGTGTTGGAGTTTTGGAGTTCCGGAGATTTGGAGTTTCAGAGTTTTGAAGGTTCAGGGTTGTGGAGTTTCGGAATTTTTGAGTTTTGGAGTTTCAGAGTTTTGGAGGTTCAGGGTTGTGGAGTTTAGGAATTTTTGAGTTTTGGAGTTTCGGAGTTTCGGAGTTTTGGAGTATTGCAGTTTTGGAATTTTGGAGTTTTGGAGTTGCGAATTTTCAGAGTTTAGGATTTTTGGAGTTTTGGAGTTTTGGAGAATTGGAGTTTTGGCATTTTCGAGATTCGGAATCTTGGAGTTTCGGAATTTTGTAGATTTGGAGTTTTGGAGTTTTGGAGTTTCAGAGTTTTGGAGATTCAGGGTTGTGGAGTGTCGGAATTTTTGAGTTTTGGAGTTTCGGAGTTTTGGAGTTTTGCAGTTTTGGAGTTTTGGAGTGTCGGAGTTTCGGAGTGTTGGAGTTTTGGAGTTTTAGAGTTTTAGAGTTTTGGAGTTTTGAAATTTTTGAGTTTCGGATTTTTGGAGTTTGGAGTTTTTAAGTTTTGGATTTTTAAGTTTTGGATTTTTGAGTTTTGGATTTTTGGATTTTTGGAGTTTTTGTGTTTTTGAGTTTTGGAGTTTTGGATTTTTGCACTTTTGGAGGTTTGGAGTTTTGGAGTTTTGGATTTTTGGAGCTTTGGAGGTATGGATTTTTGGATATTCAGGGTTTTGTTCCAGAATTTTGTAGTTTTGGAGTTTTGGAGTGTCGGAGTTTCGAATTATTGGAGTTTTCGAGTTTTGGAATTTTTGATTTTTTGAGGTATGGATTTTTGGAGTTTCGGAGTTGTGGAGATTCGGGTTTGTGGAGTTTTGGAGTTTTGGATTTTTGCACTTTTGGAGTTTTGGAGTTTTGGAGTTTCGGAGTTTTGGAGTTTCGGAGTTTTGGAGTTTCGGAGTTTTGGAGATTCAGGGTTGTGGAGTTTCGGAATTTTTGAGTTTTGGAGTTTTGGAGTTTCGGAGTTCCGGAGTTTCGGAGTTTTGGAGTTTTGCAGTTTCGGAGTTTTGGAGTTTTGGAGTTTTGGAGTTTCGGAGTTTTGGAGTTTCAGAGTTTTCGAGGTTCAGGGTTGTGGAGTTTCTGAATTTTTGAATTTTGGAGTTTCGGATTTTCGGAGTTTTGGAGTTTCGGAGATTTGGAGTTTTGGCGTTTTGGAGATTCGGGGTCTTGGAGTTTCGGAATTTTGCAGTTTTGTAGTTTTGGAGTGTCGGAGTTTTGGAGTGTTGGAGTTTTGGAGTTTCGGAGTTTCGGAGTTTCGGAGTTTTGGAGTTTCAGCGTTTCAGAGTTCTGGAGGTTCAGGGTTGTGGAGTGTCGGAATTTTTGAGTTTTGGAGTTTCGGAGTTTCGGAGTTTTGAAGTTTTGCGGTTTTGGAGTTTTGGAGTTTCGAATTTTCAGTTTCGGATTTTTGGAGTTTTGGAGTTTTCGAGATTTGGAGTTTCGGCGTTTTGGAGATTCGGAGTCTTGGAGTTTTGGAGTTTCGAATTTTCAGTTTCGGATTTTTGGAGTTTTGGAGTTTCGGAGATTTGGAGTTTTGGCGTTTTGGAGATTCGGAATCTTGGAGTTTCGGAATTTTGTAGTTTTGTAGTTTTGGAGTGTCAGAGTTCTGGAGTGTTGGAGCTTTGAGTTTTGGAGTTAATGAGTTTCTGAGTTTTGGATTTTTGCACTTTTGGAGTTTTGGAGTTTTGGAGTTCTGGAGTTTCGGAGTTTCGGAGTTTTGAAGTTTCAGAGTTTTGGAGGTTCAGGGTTGTGGAGTTTCGGAATTTTTGAGTATTGGAGTTCCGGAGTTTCGGAGTTTTGGAGAATTGCAGTTTTGGAATTTTTGTAGTTTCGAATTTTCAGAGTTTCGGATTTTTGAGTTTTGGAGTTTCGGAGTTCCGGAGTTCCGGAGTTTTGGAGTTTCAGAGTTTTCGAGGTTCAGGGTTGTGGAGTTTCGGAATTTTTGAGTTTTGGAGTTTCGGAGTTTTGGAGTTTTGGTGTTTTGGAGTTTCGAATTTTCAGAGTTTCGGATTTTTGGAGTTTTGGAGTTCTGGAGATTTGGAGTTTCAGAGTTTTGGAGGTTCAGGGTTGTGGAGTTTCGGAATTTTTGAGTTTTGGAGTTTCGGAGTTTTGGAGTTTTGGAGTTTCGGAGTTTTAGCATTTTGGAGATTCGGAATCTTGGAGTTTCGGAATTTTGTAGTTTTGTAGTTTTGGAGTGTCGGAGTTTTGGAGTGTTGGAGTTTTGGAGCTTTGGAGTTTTGGAGTTTTTGAGTTTTGGAGTTTTGGAGTTTTGGATTTTTGCACTTTTGGAGTTTTGGAGTTTTGGAGTTTCAGAGTTTTGGAGTTTCGGAATTTTTGGAGTTTCAGAGTTTTGGAGGTTCAGGGTTGTGGAATTTCGGAATTTTTGAGTTTTGGAGTTTCGGAGTTTTGGAGTATTGCAGTTTTGGAATTTTGGAGTTTTGGAGTTTCGAATTTTCAGAGTTTCGGATTTTTGGAGTTTTGGAGTTTCGGAGATTTGGAGTTTTGGCGTTTTGGAGATTCGGAATCTTGGAGTTTCGGAATTTTGTAGTTTTGTAGTTTTGGAGTGTCAGAGTTTTGGAGTGTTGGAGTTTTGGAGCTTTGGAGTTTTTGAGTTTTTGAGTTTTTGAGTTTTGGATTTTTGCACTTTTGGAGTTTTGGAGTTTTGGAGTTTCGGAGTGTCGGAGTTTTGGAGTTTCAGAGTTTTGGAGGTTCAGGGTTGTGGAGTTTCGGAATTTTTGAGTATTGGAGTTTCGGAGTTTCGGAGTTTTGGAGAATTGCAGTTTTGGAGTTTTGGAGTTTTGGAGTTTCGAATTTTCAGAGTTTCGGATTTTTGGAGTTTTGGAGTTTTGGAGTTTCGGAGTTTTGGACTTTCAGAGTTTTCGAGGTTCAGGGTTGTGGAGTTTCGGAATTTTTGAGTTTTGGAGTTTCGGAGTTTCGGAGTTTTGGAGTTTTGGAGTTTCGGAGATTTGGAGTTTTGGCGTTTTGAAGATTCGGAATCTTGGAGTTTCGGAATTTTGTAGTTTTGTAGTTTTCGAGTGTCGGAGTTTTGGAGTGTTGGAGTTTTGGAGCTTTAGGGTTTTGGAGTTTTTGAGTTTTGGAGTTTTGGATTTTTGCACTTTTGGAGTTTTGGAGTTTCAGAGTTTTGGAGGTTCAGGGTTGTGGAGTTTCGGAATTTTTGAGTTTTGGAGTTTCGGAGTTTCGGAGTTTTGGAGAATTGCAGTTTTGGAGTTTTAGGGTTTTGGAGTTTCGAATTTTCAGAGTTTCGGATTTTTCGAGTTTAGGAGTTTCGGAGTTTCGGAGTTTTGGAGTTTCAGAGTTTTCGAGGTTCAGGGTTGTGGAGTTTCGGAATTTTTGAGTTTTGGAGTTTCGGAGTTTTGGAGTTTTGGAGTTTCGAATTTTCAGTTTCGGATTTTTGGAGTTCTGGAGTTTCGGAGATTTGGAGTTTTGGCGTTTTGGAGATTCGGAATCTTGGAGTTTCGGAATTTTGTAGTTTTGTAGTTTTGGAGTGTCAGAGTTCTGAAGTGTTGGAGCTTTGAGTTTTGGAGTTTATGAGTTTCTGAGTTTTGGATTTTTGCACTTTTGGAGTTTTGGAGTTTTGGAGTTCTGGAGTTTCGGAGTTTCGGAGTTTTGGAGTTTCAGAGTTTTGGAGTTTCAGAGTTTTGGAGGTTCAGGGTTGTGGAGTTTCGGAATTTTTGAGTATTGGAGTTCCGGAGTTTCGGAGTTTTGGAGAATTGCAGTTTTGGAATTTTTGTAGTTTCGAATTTTCAGAGTTTCGGATTTTTGGAGTTCCGGAGTTTTGGAGTTTCCGAGTTTTCGAGGTTCAGGGTTGTGTAGTTTCGGATTTCTTGAGTTTTGGAGTTTCGGAGTTTTGGAGTTTTGGTGTTTTGGAGTTTCGAATTTTCAGAGTTTCGGATTTTTGGAGTTTTGGAGTTCCGGAGATTTGGAGTTTCAGAGTTTTGGAGGTTCAGGGTTGTGGAGTTTCGGAATTTTTGAGTTTTGGAGTTTCAGAGTTTTGGAGTTTTGGAGTTTCGGAGTTTCGGAGTTTTGGAGTTAAAGAGTTTTCGAGGTTCAGGGTTGTGGAGTTTCGGAATTTTTGAGTTTTGGAGTTTTGGAGTTTCGAATTTTCAGAGTTTCGGATTTTTGGAGTTTTGGAGTTTCGGAGATTTGGAGTTTTGGCGTTTTCGAGATTCGGAATCTTGGAGTTTCGGAATTTTGTAGTTTTGTAGTTTTGGAGTGTCAGAGTTTTGGAGTGTTGGAGTTTTGGAGCTTTGGAGTTTTGGAGTTTTTGAGTTTTTGAGTTTTGGATTTTGACACTTTTGGAGTTTTGGAGTTTCGGAGTTTCGGAGTTTCGGAGTTTTGGAGTTTCAGAGTTTTGGAGGTTCAGGGTTGTGGAGTTTCGGAATTTTTGAGTTTTGGAGTTTCGGAGTTTTGGAGTTTTGGAGTTTTGGAGTTTCGGTGTTTTGGAGTTTCAGAGTTTTGGAGGTTCAGGGTTGTGGAGTTTCGGAATTTTTGAGTATTGGAGTTCCGGAGTTTCGGAGTTTTGGAGAATTGCAGTTTTGGAATTTTTGTAGTTTCGAATTTTCAGAGTTTCGGATTTTTGGAGTTTTGGAGTTTCGGAGTTTCGGAGTTTTGGAGTTTCAGACTTTTCGAGGTTCAGGGTTGTGGAATTTCGGAATTTTTGAGTTTTGGAGTTTCGGAGTTCCGGAGTTTCGGAGTTTTGGAGTTTTGCAGTTTCGGAGTTTTGGAGTTTCAGAGTTTTCGAGGTTCAGGGTTGTGGAGTTTCGGAATTTTTGAGTTTTTGAGTTTCGGAGTTTTGGAGTTTTGGTGTTTTGGAGTTTCGAATTTTCAGAGTTTCGGATTTTTGGAGTTTTGGAGTTCCGGAGATTTGGAGTTTCAGAGTTTTGGAGGTTCAGGGTTGTGGAGTTTCGGAATTTTTGAGTTTTGGAGTTTCGGAGTTTTGGAGTTTCGGAGTTTCGGAGTTTCAGAGTTTTCGAGGTTCAGGGTTGTGGAGTTTCGGAATTTTTGAGTTTTGGAGTTTTGGAGTTTCGGAGATTTGGAGTTTTGGCATTTTGGAGATTCGGAATCTTGGAGTTTCGGAATTTTGTAGTTTTGTAGTTTTGGAGTGTCGGAGTTTTGGAGTGTTGGAGTTTTGGAGCTTTGGAGTTTTGGAGTTTTTGAGTTTTGGAGTTTTGGAGTTTTGGATTTTTGCACTTTTGGAGTTTTGGAGTTTTGGAGTTTGGGAGTTTCAGAGTTTTGGAGTTTCGGAGTTTTGGAGTTTCAGAGTTTTGGAGGTTCAGGGTTGTGGAATTTCGGAATTTTTGAGTTTTGGAGTTTCGGAGTTTTGGAGTATTGCAGTTTTGGAATTTTGGAGTTTTGGAGTTTCGAATTTTCAGAGTTTCGGATTTTTGGAGTTTTGGAGTTTCGGAGATTTGGAGTTTTGGCGTTTTGGAGATTCGGAATCTTGGAGTTTCGGAATTTTGTAGTTTTGTAGTTTTGGAGTGTCAGAGTTTTGGAGTGTTGGAGTTTTGGAGCTTTGGAGTTTTGGAGTTATTGAGTTTTGGAGTTTTGGAGTTTTGGATTTTTGCACTTTTGGAGTTTTGGAGTTTTGGAGTATCAGAGTTTTGGAGTTTCGGAGTTTTGGAGTTTCAGAGTTTTGGAGGTTCAGGGTTGTGGAGTTTCGGAAATTTGAGTTTTGGAGTTTCGGAGTTTCGGAGTTTTGAAGTTTTGCGGTTTTGGAGTTTTGGAGTTTCGAATTTTCAGTTTCGGATTTTTGGAGTTTTGGAGTTCTCGAGATTTGGAGTTTCGGCGTTTTGGAGATTCGGAGTCTTGGAGTGTCGGAATTTTGTAGTTTTGTAGTTTTGGAGTGTTGGAGTTTTGGAGCTTTGGAGTTTTGGAGTTTTTGAGTTTTTTAGTTTTGGATTTTTGCACTTTTGGAGTTTTGGAGTTTCGGAGTTTCGGAGTTTTGGAGTTTCAGAGTTTTGGAGGTTCAGGGTTGTGGAGTTTCGGAATTTTTGAGTTTTGGAGTTTCGGAGTTTCGGAGTTTTGGAGAATTGCAGTTTTGGAGTTTTGGGGTTTTGGAGTTTCGAATTTTCAGAGTTTCGGATTTTTCGAGTTTAGGAGTTTCGGATTTTCGGAGTTTTGGAGTTTCAGAGTTTTCGAGGTTCAGGGTTGTGGAGTTTCGGAATTTTTGAGTTTTGGAGTTTTGGAGTTTCGGAGTTTTGGAGTTTTGGAGTTTCGAATCTTCAGTTTCGGATTTTTGGAGTTTTGGAGTTTCGGAGATTTGGAGTTTTGGCGTTTTGGAGATTCCGAATCTTGGAGTTTCGGAATTTTGTAGTTTTGTAGTTTTGGAGTGTCAGAGTTCTGGTGTGTTGGAGCTTTGAGTTTTGGACTTTATGAGTTTCTGAGTTTTGGATTTTTGCACTTTTGGAGTTTTGGAGTTTTGGAGTTCTGGAGTTTCGGAGTTTCGGAGTTTTGGAGTTTCAGAGTTTTGGAGGTTCAGGGTTGTGGAGTTTCGGAATTTTTGAGTATTGGAGTTCCGGAGTTTTGGAGGATTGCAGTTTTGGAATTTTTGTAGTTTCGAATTTTCAGAGTTTCGGATTTTTGGAGTTTTGAAGTTTCGGAGTTCCGGAGTTCCGGAGTTTTGGAGTTTCAGAGTTTTCGAGGTTCAGGGTTGTGGAGTTTCGGAATTTTTGAGTTTTGGAGTTTCGGAGTTTTGGAGTTTTGGTGTTTTGGAGTTTCGAATTTTCAGAGTTTCGGATTTTTGGAGTTTTGGAGTTCCGGAGATTTGGAGTTTCAGAGTTTTGAAGGTTCAGGGTTGTGGAGTTTCGGAATTTTTGAGCTTTGGAGTTTCGGAGTTTTGGAGTTTTGGAGTTTTGGAGTTTCAGAGTTTTCGAGGTTCAGGGTTGTGGAGTTTCGGAATTTTTGAGTTTTGGAGTTTTGGAGTTTTGGAGTTTCGAATTTTCAGAGTTTGGGATTTTTGGAGTTTTGGAGTTTCGGAGATTTGGAGTTTTGGCATTTTGGAGATTCGGAATCTTGGAGTTTCGGAATTTTGTAGTTTTGTAGTTTTGGAGTGTCGGAGTTTTGGAGTGTTGGAGTTTTGGAGTTCCGGAGATTTGGAGTTTCAGAGTTTTGAAGGTTCAGGGTTGTGGAGTTTCGGAATTTTTGAGTTTTGGAGTTTCAGAGTTTTGGAGGTTCAGGGTTGTGGAGTTTAGGAATTTTTGAGTTTTGGAGTTTCGGAGTTTCGGAGTTTTGGAGTATTGCAGTTTTGGAATTTTGGAGTTTTGGAGTTGCGAATTTTCAGAGTTTAGGATTTTTGGAGTTTTGGAGTTTTGGAGAATTGGAGTTTTGGCATTTTCGAGATTCGGAATCTTGGAGTTTCGGAATTTTGTAGATTTGGAGTTTTGGAGTTTTGGAGTTTCAGAGTTTTGGAGATTCAGGGTTGTGGAGTGTCGGAATTTTTGAGTTTTGGAGTTTCGGAGTTTTGGAGTTTTGCAGTTTTGGAGTTTTGGAGTGTCGGAGTTTCGGAGTGTTGGAGTTTTGGAGTTTTAGAGTTTTAGAGTTTTGGAGTTTTGAAATTTTTGAGTTTCGGATTTTTGGAGTTTGGAGTTTTTAAGTTTTGGATTTTTAAGTTTTGGATTTTTGAGTTTTGGATTTTTGGATTTTTGGAGTTTTTGTGTTTTTGAGTTTTGGAGTTTTGGATTTTTGCACTTTTGGAGGTTTGGAGTTTTGGAGTTTTGGATTTTTGGAGCTTTGGAGGTATGGATTTTTGGATATTCAGGGTTTTGTTCCAGAATTTTGTAGTTTTGGAGTTTTGGAGTGTCGGAGTTTCGAATTATTGGAGTTTTCCAGTTTTGGAATTTTTGATTTTTTGAGGTATGGATTTTTGGAGTTTCGGAGTTGTGGAGATTCGGGTTTGTGGAGTTTTGGAGTTTTGGATTTTTGCACTTTTGGAGTTTTGGAGTTTTGGAGTTTCGGAGTTTTGGAGTTTCGGAGTTTTGGAGTTTCGGAGTTTTGGAGATTCAGGGTTGTGGAGTTTCGGAATTTTTGAGTTTTGGAGTTTTGGAGTTTCGGAGTTCCGGAGTTTCGGAGTTTTGGAGTTTTGCAGTTTCGGAGTTTTGGAGTTTTGGAGTTTTGGAGTTTCGGAGTTTTGGAGTTTCAGAGTTTTCGAGGTTCAGGGTTGTGGAGTTTCTGAATTTTTGAATTTTGGAGTTTCGGATTTTCGGAGTTTTGGAGTTTCGGAGATTTGGAGTTTTGGCGTTTTGGAGATTCGGGGTCTTGGAGTTTCGGAATTTTGCAGTTTTGTAGTTTTGGAGTGTCGGAGTTTTGGAGTGTTGGAGTTTTGGAGTTTCGGAGTTTCGGAGTTTCGGAGTTTTGGAGTTTCAGCGTTTCAGAGTTCTGGAGGTTCAGGGTTGTGGAGTGTCGGAATTTTTGAGTTTTGGAGTTTCGGAGTTTCGGAGTTTTGAAGTTTTGCGGTTTTGGAGTTTTGGAGTTTCGAATTTTCAGTTTCGGATTTTTGGAGTTTTGGAGTTTTCGAGATTTGGAGTTTCGGCGTTTTGGAGATTCGGAGTCTTGGAGTTTTGGAGTTTCGAATTTTCAGTTTCGGATTTTTGGAGTTTTGGAGTTTCGGAGATTTGGAGTTTTGGCGTTTTGGAGATTCGGAATCTTGGAGTTTCGGAATTTTGTAGTTTTGTAGTTTTGGAGTGTCAGAGTTCTGGAGTGTTGGAGCTTTGAGTTTTGGAGTTAATGAGTTTCTGAGTTTTGGATTTTTGCACTTTTGGAGTTTTGGAGTTTTGGAGTTCTGGAGTTTCGGAGTTTCGGAGTTTTGAAGTTTCAGAGTTTTGGAGGTTCAGGGTTGTGGAGTTTCGGAATTTTTGAGTATTGGAGTTCCGGAGTTTCGGAGTTTTGGAGAATTGCAGTTTTGGAATTTTTGTAGTTTCGAATTTTCAGAGTTTCGGATTTTTGAGTTTTGGAGTTTCGGAGTTCCGGAGTTCCGGAGTTTTGGAGTTTCAGAGTTTTCGAGGTTCAGGGTTGTGGAGTTTCGGAATTTTTGAGTTTTGGAGTTTCGGAGTTTTGGAGTTTTGGTGTTTTGGAGTTTCGAATTTTCAGAGTTTCGGATTTTTGGAGTTTTGGAGTTCTGGAGATTTGGAGTTTCAGAGTTTTGGAGGTTCAGGGTTGTGGAGTTTCGGAATTTTTGAGTTTTGGAGTTTCGGAGTTTTGGAGTTTTGGAGTTTCGGAGTTTTAGCATTTTGGAGATTCGGAATCTTGGAGTTTCGGAATTTTGTAGTTTTGTAGTTTTGGAGTGTCGGAGTTTTGGAGTGTTGGAGTTTTGGAGCTTTGGAGTTTTGGAGTTTTTGAGTTTTGGAGTTTTGGAGTTTTGGATTTTTGCACTTTTGGAGTTTTGGAGTTTTGGAGTTTCAGAGTTTTGGAGTTTCGGAATTTTTGGAGTTTCAGAGTTTTGGAGGTTCAGGGTTGTGGAATTTCGGAATTTTTGAGTTTTGGAGTTTCGGAGTTTTGGAGTATTGCAGTTTTGGAATTTTGGAGTTTTGGAGTTTCGAATTTTCAGAGTTTCGGATTTTTGGAGTTTTGGAGTTTCGGAGATTTGGAGTTTTGGCGTTTTGGAGATTCGGAATCTTGGAGTTTCGGAATTTTGTAGTTTTGTAGTTTTGGAGTGTCAGAGTTTTGGAGTGTTGGAGTTTTGGAGCTTTGGAGTTTTTGAGTTTTTGAGTTTTTGAGTTTTGGATTTTTGCACTTTTGGAGTTTTGGAGTTTTGGAGTTTCGGAGTGTCGGAGTTTTGGAGTTTCAGAGTTTTGGAGGTTCAGGGTTGTGGAGTTTCGGAATTTTTGAGTATTGGAGTTTCGGAGTTTCGGAGTTTTGGAGAATTGCAGTTTTGGAGTTTTGGAGTTTTGGAGTTTCGAATTTTCAGAGTTTCGGATTTTTGGAGTTTTGGAGTTCTGGAGTTTCGGAGTTTTGGACTTTCAGAGTTTTCGAGGTTCAGGGTTGTGGAGTTTCGGAATTTTTGAGTTTTGGAGTTTCGGAGTTTCGGAGTTTTGGAGTTTTGGAGTTTCGGAGATTTGGAGTTTTGGCGTTTTGAAGATTCGGAATCTTGGAGTTTCGGAATTTTGTAGTTTTGTAGTTTTCGAGTGTCGGAGTTTTGGAGTGTTGGAGTTTTGGAGCTTTAGGGTTTTGGAGTTTTTGAGTTTTGGAGTTTTGGATTTTTGCACTTTTGGAGTTTTGGAGTTTCAGAGTTTTGGAGGTTCAGGGTTGTGGAGTTTCGGAATTTTTGAGTTTTGGAGTTTCGGAGTTTCGGAGTTTTGGAGAATTGCAGTTTTGGAGTTTTAGGGTTTTGGAGTTTCGAATTTTCAGAGTTTCGGATTTTTCGAGTTTAGGAGTTTCGGAGTTTCGGAGTTTTGGAGTTTCAGAGTTTTCGAGGTTCAGGGTTGTGGAGTTTCGGAATTTTTGAGTTTTGGAGTTTCGGAGTTTTGGAGTTTTGGAGTTTCGAATTTTCAGTTTCGGATTTTTGGAGTTCTGGAGTTTCGGAGATTTGGAGTTTTGGCGTTTTGGAGATTCGGAATCTTGGAGTTTCGGAATTTTGTAGTTTTGTAGTTTTGGAGTGTCAGAGTTCTGAAGTGTTGGAGCTTTGAGTTTTGGAGTTTATGAGTTTCTGAGTTTTGGATTTTTGCACTTTTTGAGTTTTGGAGTTTTGGAGTTCTGGAGTTTCGGAGTTTCGGAGTTTTGGAGTTTCAGAGTTTTGGAGTTTCAGAGTTTTGGAGGTTCAGGGTTGTGGAGTTTCGGAATTTTTGAGTATTGGAGTTCCGGAGTTTCGGAGTTTTGGAGAATTGCAGTTTTGGAATTTTTGTAGTTTCGAATTTTCAGAGTTTCGGATTTTTGGAGTTCCGGAGTTTTGGAGTTTCCGAGTTTTCGAGGTTCAGGGTTGTGTAGTTTCGGATTTCTTGAGTTTTGGAGTTTCGGAGTTTTGGAGTTTTGGTGTTTTGGAGTTTCGAATTTTCAGAGTTTCGGATTTTTGGAGTTTTGGAGTTCCGGAGATTTGGAGTTTCAGAGTTTTGGAGGTTCAGGGTTGTGGAGTTTCGGAATTTTTGAGTTTTGGAGTTTCAGAGTTTTGGAGTTTTGGAGTTTCGGAGTTTCGGAGTTTTGGAGTTAAAGAGTTTTCGAGGTTCAGGGTTGTGGAGTTTCGGAATTTTTGAGTTTTGGAGTTTTGGAGTTTCGAATTTTCAGAGTTTCGGATTTTTGGAGTTTTGGAGTTTCGGAGATTTGGAGTTTTGGCGTTTTCGAGATTCGGAATCTTGGAGTTTCGGAATTTTGTAGTTTTGTAGTTTTGGAGTGTCAGAGTTTTGGAGTGTTGGAGTTTTGGAGCTTTGGAGTTTTGGAGTTTTTGAGTTTTTGAGTTTTGGATTTTGACACTTTTGGAGTTTTGGAGTTTCGGAGTTTCGGAGTTTCGGAGTTTTGGAGTTTCAGAGTTTTGGAGGTTCAGGGTTGTGGAGTTTCGGAATTTTTGAGTTTTGGAGTTTCGGAGTTTTGGAGTTTTGGAGTTTTGGAGTTTCGGTGTTTTGGAGTTTCAGAGTTTTGGAGGTTCAGGGTTGTGGAGTTTCGGAATTTTTGAGTATTGGAGTTCCGGAGTTTCGGAGTTTTGGAGAATTGCAGTTTTGGAATTTTTGTAGTTTCGAATTTTCAGAGTTTCGGATTTTTGGAGTTTTGGAGTTTCGGAGTTTCGGAGTTTTGGAGTTTCAGACTTTTCGAGGTTCAGGGTTGTGGAATTTCGGAATTTTTGAGTTTTGGAGTTTCGGAGTTCCGGAGTTTCGGAGTTTTGGAGTTTTGCAGTTTCGGAGTTTTGGAGTTTCAGAGTTTTCGAGGTTCAGGGTTGTGGAGTTTCGGAATTTTTGAGTTTTTGAGTTTCGGAGTTTTGGAGTTTTGGTGTTTTGGAGTTTCGAATTTTCAGAGTTTCGGATTTTTGGAGTTTTGGAGTTCCGGAGATTTGGAGTTTCAGAGTTTTGGAGGTTCAGGGTTGTGGAGTTTCGGAATTTTTGAGTTTTGGAGTTTCGGAGTTTTGGAGTTTCGGAGTTTCGGAGTTTCAGAGTTTTCGAGGTTCAGGGTTGTGGAGTTTCGGAATTTTTGAGTTTTGGAGTTTTGGAGTTTCGGAGATTTGGAGTTTTGGCATTTTGGAGATTCGGAATCTTGGAGTTTCGGAATTTTGTAGTTTTGTAGTTTTGGAGTGTCGGAGTTTTGGAGTGTTGGAGTTTTGGAGCTTTGGAGTTTTGGAGTTTTTGAGTTTTGGAGTTTTGGAGTTTTGGATTTTTGCACTTTTGGAGTTTTGGAGTTTTGGAGTTTGGGAGTTTCAGAGTTTTGGAGTTTCGGAGTTTTGGAGTTTCAGAGTTTTGGAGGTTCAGGGTTGTGGAATTTCGGAATTTTTGAGTTTTGGAGTTTCGGAGTTTTGGAGTATTGCAGTTTTGGAATTTTGGAGTTTTGGAGTTTCGAATTTTCAGAGTTTCGGATTTTTGGAGTTTTGGAGTTTCGGAGATTTGGAGTTTTGGCGTTTTGGAGATTCGGAATCTTGGAGTTTCGGAATTTTGTAGTTTTGTAGTTTTGGAGTGTCAGAGTTTTGGAGTGTTGGAGTTTTGGAGCTTTGGAGTTTTTGAGTTTTTGAGTTTTTGAGTTTTGGATTTTTGCACATTTGGAGTTTTGGAGTTTTGGAGTTTCGGAGTTTCGGAGTTTTGGAGTTTCAGAGTTTTGGAGGTTCAGGGTTGTGGAGTTTCGGAATTTTTGAGTATTGGAGTTTCGGAGTTTCGGAGTTTTGGAGAATTGCAGTTTTGGAGTTTTGGAGTTTCGAATTTTCAGAGTTTCGGATTTTTGGAGTTTTGGAGTTTCGGAGTTTTGGAGTTTCAGAGTTTTCGAGGTTCAGGGTTGTGGAGTTTCGGAATTTTTGAGTTTTGGAGTTTCGGAGTTTCGGAGTTTTGGAGTTTTGGAGTTTTGGAGATTTGGAGTTTTGGCGTTTTGAAGATTCCGAATCTTGGAGTTTCGGAATTTTGTAGTTTTGTAGTTTTCGAGTGTCGGAGTTTTGGAGTGTTGGAGTTTTGGAGCTTTGGGGTTTTGGAGTTTTTGAGTTTTGGAGTTTTGGATTTTTGCACTTTTGAAGTTTTGGAGGTTCAGGGTTGTGGAGTTTCGGAATTTTTGAGTTTTGGAGTTTCGGAGTTTCGGAGTTTTGGAGAATTGCAGTTTGGAGTTTTGGGGTTCTGGAGTTTCGAATTTTCAGAGTTTCGGATTTTTCGAGTTTAGGAGTTTCGGAGTTTCGGAGTTTTGGAGTTTCAGAGTTTTCGAGGTTCAGGGTTGTGGAGTTTCGGAATTTTTGAGTTTTGGAGTTTCGGAGTTTCGGAGTTTTGGAGTTTTGGAGTTTCGAATTTTCAGTTTCGGATTTTTGGAGTTTTGGAGTTTCGGAGATTTGGAGTTTTGGCGTTTTGGAGATTCGGAATCTTGGAGTTTCGGAATTTTGTAGTTTTGTAGTTTTGGAGTGTCAGAGTTCTGGAGTGTTGGAGCTTTGAGTTTTGGAGTTTATGAGTTTCTGAGTTTTGGATTTTTGCACTTTTGGAGTTTTGGAGTTTTGGAGTTCTGGAGTTTCGGAGTTTCGGAGTTTTGGAGTTTCAGAGTTTTGGAGGTTCAGGGATGTGGAGTTTCGGAATTTTTGAGTATTGGAGTTCCGGAGTTTCGGAGTTTTGGAGAATTGCAGTTTTGGAATTTTTGTAGTTTCGAATTTTCAGAGTTTCGGATTTTTGGAGTTTTGGAGTTTCGGAGTTCCGGAGTTCCGGAGTTTTGGAGTTTCAGAGTTTTCGAGGTTAAGGGTTGTGGAGTTTCGGAATTTTTGAGTTTTGGAGTTTCGGAGTTTTGGAGTTTTGGTGTTTTGGAGTTTCGAATTTTCAGAGTTTCAAATTTTTGGAGTTTTGGGGTTCCGGAGATTTGGAGTTTCAGAGTTTTGGAGGTTCAGGGTTGTGGAGTTTCGGAATTTTTGAGTTTTGGAGTTTTGGAGTTTTGGAGTTTCGAATTTTCAGAGTTTGGGATTTTTGGAGTTTTGGAGTTTCAGAGATTTGGAGTTTTGGCATTTTGGAGATTCGGAATCTTGGAGTTTCGGAATTTTGTAGTTTTGTAGTTTTGGAGTGTTGGAGTTTTGGAGTTTTTGAGTTTTTTAGTTTTGGATTTTTGCACTTTTGGAGTTTTGGAGTTTCGGAGTTTCGGAGTTTTGGAGTTTCAGAGTTTTGGAGGTTCAGGGTTGTGGAGTTTCGGAATTTTTGAGTTTTGGAGTTTCGGAGTTTCGGAGTTTTGGAGAATTGCAGTTTTGGAGTTTTGGGGTTTTGGAGTTTCGAATTTTTGCACTTTTGGAGTTTTGGAGTTTCAGAGTTTTGGAGGTTCAGGGTTGTGGAGTTTCGGAATTTTTGAGTTTTGGAGTTTCGGAGTTTCGGAGTTTTGGAGAATTGCAGTTTTGGAGTTTTAGGGTTTTGGAGTTTCGAATTTTCAGAGTTTCGGATTTTTCGAGTTTAGGAGTTTCGGAGTTTCGGAGTTTTGGAGTTTCAGAGTTTTCGAGGTTCAGGGTTGTGGAGTTTCGGAATTTTTGAGTTTTGGAGTTTCGGAGTTTTGGAGTTTTGGAGTTTCGAATTTTCAGTTTCGGATTTTTGGAGTTCTGGAGTTTCGGAGATTTGGAGTTTTGGCGTTTTGGAGATTCGGAATCTTGGAGTTTCGGAATTTTGTAGTTTTGTAGTTTTGGAGTGTCAGAGTTCTGAAGTGTTGGAGCTTTGAGTTTTGGAGTTTATGAGTTTCTGAGTTTTGGATTTTTGCACTTTTGGAGTTTTGGAGTTTTGGAGTTCTGGAGTTTCGGAGTTTCGGAGTTTTGGAGTTTCAGAGTTTTGGAGTTTCAGAGTTTTGGAGGTTCAGGGTTGTGGAGTTTCGGAATTTTTGAGTATTGGAGTTCCGGAGTTTCGGAGTTTTGGAGAATTGCAGTTTTGGAATTTTTGTAGTTTCGAATTTTCAGAGTTTCGGATTTTTGGAGTTCCGGAGTTTTGGAGTTTCCGAGTTTTCGAGGTTCAGGGTTGTGTAGTTTCGGATTTCTTGAGTTTTGGAGTTTCGGAGTTTTGGAGTTTTGGTGTTTTGGAGTTTCGAATTTTCAGAGTTTCGGATTTTTGGAGTTTTGGAGTTCCGGAGATTTGGAGTTTCAGAGTTTTGGAGGTTCAGGGTTGTGGAGTTTCGGAATTTTTGAGTTTTGGAGTTTCAGAGTTTTGGAGTTTTGGAGTTTCGGAGTTTCGGAGTTTTGGAGTTAAAGAGTTTTCGAGGTTCAGGGTTGTGGAGTTTCGGAATTTTTGAGTTTTGGAGTTTTGGAGTTTCGAATTTTCAGAGTTTCGGATTTTTGGAGTTTTGGAGTTTCGGAGATTTGGAGTTTTGGCGTTTTCGAGATTCGGAATCTTGGAGTTTCGGAATTTTGTAGTTTTGTAGTTTTGGAGTGTCAGAGTTTTGGAGTGTTGGAGTTTTGGAGCTTTGGAGTTTTGGAGTTTTTGAGTTTTTGAGTTTTGGATTTTGACACTTTTGGAGTTTTGGAGTTTCGGAGTTTCGGAGTTTCGGAGTTTTGGAGTTTCAGAGTTTTGGAGGTTCAGGGTTGTGGAGTTTCGGAATTTTTGAGTTTTGGAGTTTCGGAGTTTTGGAGTTTTGGAGTTTTGGAGTTTCGGTGTTTTGGAGTTTCAGAGTTTTGGAGGTTCAGGGTTGTGGAGTTTCGGAATTTTTGAGTATTGGAGTTCCGGAGTTTCGGAGTTTTGGAGAATTGCAGTTTTGGAATTTTTGTAGTTTCGAATTTTCAGAGTTTCGGATTTTTGGAGTTTTGGAGTTTCGGAGTTTCGGAGTTTTGGAGTTTCAGACTTTTCGAGGTTCAGGGTTGTGGAATTTCGGAATTTTTGAGTTTTGGAGTTTCGGAGTTCCGGAGTTTCGGAGTTTTGGAGTTTTGCAGTTTCGGAGTTTTGGAGTTTCAGAGTTTTCGAGGTTCAGGGTTGTGGAGTTTCGGAATTTTTGAGTTTTTGAGTTTCGGAGTTTTGGAGTTTTGGTGTTTTGGAGTTTCGAATTTTCAGAGTTTCGGATTTTTGGAGTTTTGGAGTTCCGGAGATTTGGAGTTTCAGAGTTTTGGAGGTTCAGGGTTGTGGAGTTTCGGAATTTTTGAGTTTTGGAGTTTCGGAGTTTTGGAGTTTCGGAGTTTCGGAGTTTCAGAGTTTTCGAGGTTCAGGGTTGTGGAGTTTCGGAATTTTTGAGTTTTGGAGTTTTGGAGTTTCGGAGATTTGGAGTTTTGGCATTTTGGAGATTCGGAATCTTGGAGTTTCGGAATTTTGTAGTTTTGTAGTTTTGGAGTGTCGGAGTTTTGGAGTGTTGGAGTTTTGGAGCTTTGGAGTTTTGGAGTTTTTGAGTTTTGGAGTTTTGGAGTTTTGGATTTTTGCACTTTTGGAGTTTTGGAGTTTTGGAGTTTGGGAGTTTCAGAGTTTTGGAGTTTCGGAGTTTTGGAGTTTCAGAGTTTTGGAGGTTCAGGGTTGTGGAATTTCGGAATTTTTGAGTTTTGGAGTTTCGGAGTTTTGGAGTATTGCAGTTTTGGAATTTTGGAGTTTTGGAGTTTCGAATTTTCAGAGTTTCGGATTTTTGGAGTTTTGGAGTTTCGGAGATTTGGAGTTTTGGCGTTTTGGAGATTCGGAATCTTGGAGTTTCGGAATTTTGTAGTTTTGTAGTTTTGGAGTGTCAGAGTTTTGGAGTGTTGGAGTTTTGGAGCTTTGGAGTTTTTGAGTTTTTGAGTTTTTGAGTTTTGGATTTTTGCACATTTGGAGTTTTGGAGTTTTGGAGTTTCGGAGTTTCGGAGTTTTGGAGTTTCAGAGTTTTGGAGGTTCAGGGTTGTGGAGTTTCGGAATTTTTGAGTATTGGAGTTTCGGAGTTTCGGAGTTTTGGAGAATTGCAGTTTTGGAGTTTTGGAGTTTCGAATTTTCAGAGTTTCGGATTTTTGGAGTTTTGGAGTTTCGGAGTTTTGGAGTTTCAGAGTTTTCGAGGTTCAGGGTTGTGGAGTTTCGGAATTTTTGAGTTTTGGAGTTTCGGAGTTTCGGAGTTTTGGAGTTTTGGAGTTTTGGAGATTTGGAGTTTTGGCGTTTTGAAGATTCCGAATCTTGGAGTTTCGGAATTTTGTAGTTTTGTAGTTTTCGAGTGTCGGAGTTTTGGAGTGTTGGAGTTTTGGAGCTTTGGGGTTTTGGAGTTTTTGAGTTTTGGAGTTTTGGATTTTTGCACTTTTGAAGTTTTGGAGTTTCAGAGTTTTGGAGGTTCAGGGTTGTGGAGTTTCGGAATTTTTGAGTTTTGGAGTTTCGGAGTTTCGGAGTTTTGGAGAATTGCAGTTTGGAGTTTTGGGGTTCTGGAGTTTCGAATTTTCAGAGTTTCGGATTTTTCGAGTTTAGGAGTTTCGGAGTTTCGGAGTTTTGGAGTTTCAGAGTTTTCGAGGTTCAGGGTTGTGGAGTTTCGGAATTTTTGAGTTTTGGAGTTTCGGAGTTTCGGAGTTTTGGAGTTTTGGAGTTTCGAATTTTCAGTTTCGGATTTTTGGAGTTTTGGAGTTTCGGAGATTTGGAGTTTTGGCGTTTTGGAGATTCGGAATCTTGGAGTTTCGGAATTTTGTAGTTTTGTAGTTTTGGAGTGTCAGAGTTCTGGAGTGTTGGAGCTTTGAGTTTTGGAGTTTATGAGTTTCTGAGTTTTGGATTTTTGCACTTTTGGAGTTTTGGAGTTTTGGAGTTCTGGAGTTTCGGAGTTTCGGAGTTTTGGAGTTTCAGAGTTTTGGAGGTTCAGGGATGTGGAGTTTCGGAATTTTTGAGTATTGGAGTTCCGGAGTTTCGGAGTTTTGGAGAATTGCAGTTTTGGAATTTTTGTAGTTTCGAATTTTCAGAGTTTCGGATTTTTGGAGTTTTGGAGTTTCGGAGTTCCGGAGTTCCGGAGTTTTGGAGTTTCAGAGTTTTCGAGGTTAAGGGTTGTGGAGTTTCGGAATTTTTGAGTTTTGGAGTTTCGGAGTTTTGGAGTTTTGGTGTTTTGGAGTTTCGAATTTTCAGAGTTTCAAATTTTTGGAGTTTTGGGGTTCCGGAGATTTGGAGTTTCAGAGTTTTGGAGGTTCAGGGTTGTGGAGTTTCGGAATTTTTGAGTTTTGGAGTTTTGGAGTTTTGGAGTTTCGAATTTTCAGAGTTTGGGATTTTTGGAGTTTTGGAGTTTCAGAGATTTGGAGTTTTGGCATTTTGGAGATTCGGAATCTTGGAGTTTCGGAATTTTGTAGTTTTGTAGTTTTGGAGTGTTGGAGTTTTGGAGTTTTTGAGTTTTTTAGTTTTGGATTTTTGCACTTTTGGAGTTTTGGAGTTTCGGAGTTTCGGAGTTTTGGAGTTTCAGAGTTTTGGAGGTTCAGGGTTGTGGAGTTTCGGAATTTTTGAGTTTTGGAGTTTCGGAGTTTCGGAGTTTTGGAGAATTGCAGTTTTGGAGTTTTGGGGTTTTGGAGTTTCGAATTTTCAGAGTTTCGGATTTTTCGAGTTTAGGAGTTTCGGAGTTTCGGAGTTTTGGAGTTTCAGAGTTTTCGAGGTTCAGGGTTGTGGAGTTTCGGAATTTTTGAGTTTTGGAGTTTCGGAGTTTCGGAGTTTTGGAGTTTTGGAGTTTCGGAGATTTGGAGTTTTGGCGTTTTGGAGATTCCGAATCTTGGAGTTTCGGAATTTTGTAGTTTTGTAGTTTTGGAGTGTCAGAGTTCTGGTGTGTTGGAGCTTTGAGTTTTGGAGTTTTTGAGTTTCTGAGTTTTGGATTTTTGCACTTTTGGAGTTTTGGAGTTTTGGAGTTCTGGAGTTTCGGAGTTTCGGAGTTTTGGAGTTTCAGAGTTTTGGAGGTTCAGGGTTGTGGAGTTTCGGAATTTTTGAGTATTGGAGTTCCGGAGTTTTGGAGAATTGCAGTTTTGGAATTTTTGTAGTTTCGAATTTTCACAGTTTCGGATTTTTGGAGTTTTGGAGTTTCGGAGTTCCGGAGTTCCGGAGTTTTGGAGTTTCAGAGTTTTCGAGGTTCAGGGTTGTGGAGTTTCGGAATTTTTGAGTTTTGGAGTTTCGGAGTTTTGGAGTTTTGGTGTTTTGGAGTTTCGAATTTTCAGAGTTTCGGATTTTTGGAGTTTTGGAGTTCCGGAGATTTGGAGTTTCAGAGTTTTGAAGGTTCAGGGTTGTGGAGTTTCGGAATTTTTGAGTTTTGGAGTTTCGGAGTTTTGGAGTTTTGGAGTTTCGGAGTTTTGGAGTTTCAGAGTTTTCGAGGTTCAGGGTTGTGGAGTTTCGGAATTTTTGAGTTTTGGAGTTTTGGAGTTTTGGAGTTTCGAATTTTCAGAGTTTGGGATTTTTGGAGTTTTGGAGTTTCGGAGATTTGGAGTTTTGGCATTTTGGAGATTCGGAATCTTGGAGTTTCGGAATTTTGTAGTTTTGTAGTTTTGGAGTGTCGGAGTTTTGGAGTGTTGGAGTTTTGGAGTTCCGGAGATTTGGAGTTTCAGAGTTTTGAAGGTTCAGGGTTGTGGAGTTTCGGAATTTTTGAGTTTTGGAGTTTCAGAGTTTTGGAGGTTCAGGGTTGTGGAGTTTCGGAATTTTTGAGTTTTGGAGTTTCGGAGTTTCGGAGTTTTGGAGTATTGCAGTTTTGGAATTTTGGAGTTTTGGAGTTTCGAATTTTCAGAGTTTCGGATTTTTGGAGTTTTGGAGTTTCGGAGATTTGGAGTTTTGGCGTTTTTGAGATTCGGAATCTTGGAGTTTCGGAATTTTGTAGTTTTGTGGTTTTGGAGTGTCACAGTTTTGGTGTGTTGGAGTTTTGGAGCTTTGGAGTTTTGGAGTTTTTGAGTTTTTGAGTTTTGGATTTTTGCACTTTTGGAGTTTTGGAGTTTCGAATTTTCAGTTTCGGATTTTTGGAGTTTTGGAGTTTTGGAGTTTCGGAGTTTCGGAGTTTCGGAGTTTTAGAGTATTGCAGTTTTGGAGTTTTGGAGTTTTGGAGTTGCGAATTTTCAGAGTTTAGGATTTTTGGAGTTTTGGAGTTTTGGAGAATTGGAGTTTTGGCGTTTTCGAGATTCGGAATCTTGGAGTTTCGGAATTTTGTAGTTTTGGAGTTTTGTAGTTTTGTAGTTTTGGAGTTTCAGAGTTTTGGAGGTTCAGGGTTGTGGAGTTTCGGAATTTTTGAGTTTTGGAGTTTCGGAGTTTCGGAGTTTTGGAGTATTGCAGTTTTGGAATTTTGGAGTTTTGGAGTTTCGAATTTTCAGAGTTTCGGATTTTTGGAGTTTTGGAGTTTCGGAGATTTGGAGTTTTGGCGTTTTTGAGATTCGGAATCTTGGAGTTTCGGAATTTTGTAGTTTTGTAGTTTTGGAGTGTCACAGTTTTGGAGTGTTGGAGCTTTGGAGCTTTGGAGTTTTGGAGTTTTTGAGTTTTTGAGTTTTGGATTTTTGCACTTTTGGAGTTTTGGAGTTTTGGAGTTTCGGAGTTTCGGAGTTTTGGAGTTTCAGAGTTTTGGAGGTTCAGTGTTGTGGAGTTTCGGCATTTTTGAGTATTGGAGTTTCGGAGTTTTGGAGAATTGCAGTTTTGGAGTTTTGGAGTTTCGAATTTTCAGTTTCGGATTTTTGGAGTTTTGGAGTTTTGGAGTTTCGGAGTTTCGGAGTTTTGGAGTATTGCAGTTTTGGAGTTTTGGAGTTGCGAATTTTCAGAGTTTAGGATTTTTGGAGTTTTGGAGTTTTGGACAATTGGAGTTTTGGCATTTTCGAGATTCGGAATCTTGGAGTTTCGGAATTTTGTAGATTTGGAGTTTTGGAGTTTTGGAGTTTCAGAGTTTTGGAGATTCAGGGTTGTGGAGTGTCGGAATTTTTGAGTTTTGGAGTTTTGCAGTTTTGGAGTTTTGGAGTGTCGGAGTTTCGGAGTGTTGGAGTTTTGGAGTTTTAGAGTTTTAGAGTTTTGGAGTTTTGAAATTTTTGAGTTTCGGATTTTGGGAGTTTGGAGTTTTTAAGTTTTGGATTTTTAAGTTTTGGATTTTTGAGTTTTGGATTTTTGGATTTTTGGAGTTTTTGTGTTTTTGAGTTTTGGAGTTTTGGATTTTTGCACTTTTGGAGGTTTGGAGTTTTGGAGTTTTGGATTTTTGGAGCTTTGGAGGTATGGATTTTTGGATATTCAGGGTTTTGTTCCAGAATTTTGTAGTTTTCGAGTTTTGGAGTGTCGGAGTTTCGAATTATTGGAGTTTTCGAGTTTTGGAATTTTTGATTTTTGGAGGTATGGATTTTTGGAGTTTCGGAGTTGTGGAGATTCGGGTTTGTGGAGTTTTGGAGTTTTGGATTTTTGCACTTTTGGAGTTTTGGAGTTTCGGAGTTTTGGAGTTTCGGAGTTTTGGAGTTTCGGAGTTTTGGAGATTCAGGGTTGTGGAGTTTCGGAATTTTTGAGTTTTGGAGTTTTGGAGTTTCGGAGTTCCGGAGTTTCGGAGTTTCGGAGTTTTGGAGTTTTGCAGTTTCGGAGTTTTGGAGTTTTGGAGTTTTGGAGTTTCGGAGTTTTGGAGTTTCAGAGTTTTCGAGGTTCAGGGTTGTGGAGTTTCTGAATTTTTGAATTTTGGAGTTTCGGATTTTCGGAGTTTTGGAGTTTCGGAGATTTGGAGTTTTGGCGTTTTGGAGATTCGGGGTCTTGGAGTTTCGGAATTTTGCAGTTTTGTAGTTTTGGAGTGTCGGAGTTTTGGAGTGTTGGAGTTTTGGAGTTTTGGAGTTTCGGAGTTTCGGAGTTTCGGAGTTTTGGAGTTTCAGAGTTTCAGAGTTCTGGAGGTTCAGGGTTGTGGAGTGTCGGAATTTTTGAGTTTTGGAGTTTCGGAGTTTCGGAGTTTTGAAGTTTTGCGGTTTTGGAGTTTTGGAGTTTCGAATTTTCAGTTTCGGATTTTTGGAGTTTTGGAGTTTTCGAGATTTGGAGTTTCGGCGTTTTGGAGATTCGGAGTCTTGGAGTGTCAGAATTTTGTAGTTTTGTAGTTTTGGAGTGTTGGAGTTTTGGAGTGTTGGAGTTTTGGAGCTTTGGAGTTTTGGAGTTTTTGAGTTTTTTAGTTTTGGATTTTTGCACTTTTTGAGTTTTGGAGTTTCGGAGTTTCGGAGTTTTGGAGAATTGCAGTTTTGGAGTTTTGGGGTTTTGGAGTTTCGAATTTTCAGAGTTTCGGATTTTTCGAATTTAGGAGTTTCGGAGTTTCGGAGTTTTGGAGTTTCAGAGTTTTCGAGGTTCAGGGTTGTGGATTTTCGGAATTTTTGAGTTTTGGAGTTTCGGAGTTTCGGAGTTTTGGAGTTTTGAAGTTTCGAATTTTCAGTTTCGGATTTTTGGAGTTTTGGAGTTTCGGAGATTTGGAGTTTTGGCGTTTTGGAGATTCGGAATCTTGGAGTTTCGGAATTTTGTAGTTTTGTAGTTTTGGAGTGTCAGAGTTCTGGTGTGTTGGAGCTTTGAGTTTTGGAGTTTATGAGTTTCTGAGTTTTGGATTTTTGCACTTTTGGAGTTTTGGAGTTTTGGAGTTCTGGAGTTTCGGAGTTTCAGAGTTTTGGAGGTTCAGGGTTGTGGAGTTTCGGAATTTTTGAGTATTGGAGTTCCGGAGTTTTGGAGAATTGCAGTTTTGGAATTTTTGTAGTTTCGAATTTTCAGAGTTTCGGATTTTTGGAGTTTTGGAGTTTCGGAGTTCCGGAGTTCCGGAGTTTTGGAGTTTCAGAGTTTTCGAGGTTCAGGGTTGTGGAGTTTCGGAATTTTTGAGTTTTGGAGTTTCGGAGTTTTGGAGTTTTGGAGTTTCGGAGTTTCGGAGTTTTGGAATTTCAGAGTTTTCGAGGTTCAGGGTTGTGGAGTTTCGGAATTTTTGAGTTTTGGAGTTTTGGAGTTTTGGAGTTTCGAATTATTGGAGTTTTCGAGTTTTGGAATTTTTGATTTTTGGAGGTATGGATTTTTGGAGTTTCGGAGTTGTGGAGATTCGGGTTTGTGGAGTTTTGGAGTTTTGGATTTTTGCACTTTTGGAGTTTTGGAGTTTTGGAGTTTCGGAGTTTTGGAGTTTCGGAGTTTTGGAGTTTCGGAGATTTGGAGTTTTGGCATTTTGGAGATTCGGAATCTTGGAGTTTCGGAATTTTGTAGTTTTGTAGTTTTGGAGTGTCGGAGTTTTGGAGTGTTGGAGTTTTGGAGCTTTGGAGTTTTGGAGAATTGCAGTTTTGGAGTTTTGGGGTTTTGGAGTTTCGAATTTTCAGAGTTTCGGATTTTTCGAGTTTAGGAGTTTCGGAGTTTCGGAGTTTTGGAGTTTCAGAGTTTTCGAGGTTCAGGGTTGTGGATTTTCGGAATTTTTGAGTTTTGGAGTTTCGGAGTTTCGGAGTTTTGGAGTTTTGGAGTTTCGAATTTTCAGTTTCGGAGATTTGGAGTTTTGGCGTTTTGGAGATTCGGAATCTTGGAGTTTCGGAATTTTGTAGTTTTGTAGTTTTGGAGTGTCAGAGTTCTGGAGTGTTGGAGCTTTGAGTTTTGGAGTTAATGAGTTTCTGAGTTTTGGATTTTTGCACTTTTGGAGTTTTGGAGTTTTGGAGTTCTGGAGTTTCGGAGTTTCGGAGTTTTGGAGTTTCAGAGTTTTGGAGGTTCAGGGTTGTGGAGTTTCGGAATTTTTGAGTATTGGAGTTCCGGAGTTTCGGAGTTTTGGAGAATTGCAGTTTTGGAATTTTTGTAGTTTCGAATTTTCAGAGTTTCGGATTTTTGAGTTTTGGAGTTTCGGAGTTCCGGACTTCCGGAGTTTTGGAGTTTCAGAGTTTTCGAGGTTCAGGGTTGTGGAGTTTCGGAATTTTTGAGTTTTGGAGTTTCGGAGTTTTGGAGTTTTGGTGTTTTGGAGTTTCGAATTTTCAGAGTTTCGGATTTTTGGAGTTTTGGAGTTCCGGAGATTTGGAGTTTCAGAGTTTTGGAGGTTCAGGGTTGTGGAGTTTCGGAATTTTTGAGTTTTGGAGTTTCGGAGTTTTGGCGTTTTTGAGATTCGGAATCTTGGAGTTTCGGAATTTTGTAGTTTTGTGGTTTTGGAGTGTCACAGTTTTGGAGTGTTGGAGTTTTGGAGCTTTGGAGTTTTGGAGTTTTTGAGTTTTTGAGTTTTGGATTTTTGCACTTTTGGAGTTCTGGAGTTTCGGAGTTTCGGAGTTTTGGAGTTTCAGAGTTTTGGAGGTTCAGTGTTGTAGAGTTTCGGCATTTTTGAGTATTGGAGTTTCGGAGTTTCGGAGTTTTGGAGAATTGCAGTTTTGGAGTTTTGGAGTTTCGAATTTTCAGAGTTTCGGATTTTTGGACTTTTGGAGTTTTGGAGTTTCGGAGTTTTGGAGTATTGCAGTTTTGGAGTTTTGGAGTTTTGGAGTTTCGGAGTTTTGGAGTTTCAGAGTTTTCGAGGTTCAGGGTTGTGGAGTTTCGGAATTTTTGAGTTTTGGAGTTTCGAATTTTCAGTTCCGGATTTTTGAAGTTTTAGAGTTTCGGAGATTTGGAGTTTTGGCGTTTTGGAGATTCGGAATCTTGGAGTTTCGGAATTTTATAGTTTTGTAGTTTTGGAGTGTCAGAGTTTTGGAGTGTTGGAGTTTTGGAGCTTTGGAGTTTTGGAGTTTTTGAGTTTTGGAGTTTTGGATTTTTGCACTTTTGGAGTTTTGGAGTTTTGGAGTTTCGGAGTTTCGGAGTTTCGGAGTTTTGGAGTTTCAGAGTTTTGGAGGTTCAGGGTTGTGGAGTTTCGGAATTTTTGAGTTTTGGAGTTTCGGAGTTTCGGAGTTTTGGAGTATTGCAGTTTTGGAATTTTGGAGTTTTGGAGTTTCGAATTTTCAGAGTTTCGGATTTTTGGAGTTTTGGAGTTTCGGAGATTTGGAGTTTTGGCGTTTTTGAGATTCGGAATCTTGGAGTTTCGGAATTTTGTAGTTTTGTAGTTTTGGAGTGTCACAGTTTTGGAGTGTTGGAGTTTTGGAGCTTTGGAGTTTTGGAGTTTTTGAGTTTTTGAGTTTTGGATTTTTGCACTTTTGGAGTTTTGGAGTTTTGGAGTTTCGGAGTTTCGGAGTTTTGGAGTTTCAGAGTTTTGGAGGTTCAGTGTTGTGGAGTTTCGGCATTTTTGAGTATTGCAGTTTCGGATTTTTGGAGTTTTGGAGTTTTGGAGTTTCGGAGTTTCGGAGTTTTGGAGTATTGCAGTTTTGGAGTTTTGGAGTTTTGGAGTTGCGAATTTTCAGAGTTTAGGATTTTTGGAGTTTTGGAGTTTTGGAGAATTGGAGTTTTGGCGTTTTCGAGATTCGGAATCTTGGAGTTTCGGAATTTTGTAGTTTTGGAGTTTTGGAGTTTAGGAGTTTCGGAGTTTCGGAGTTTTGGAGTTTCAGAGTTTTCGAGGTTCAGGGTTGTGGAGTTTCGGAATTTTTGAGTTTTGGAGTTTCGAATTTTCAGTTCCGGATTTTTGAAGTTTTAGAGTTTCGGAGATTTGGAGTTTTGGCGTTTTGGAGATTCGGAATCTTGGAGTTTCGGAATTTTGTAGTTTTGTAGTTTTGGAGTGTCAGAGTTTTGGAGTGTTGGAGTTTTGGAGCTTTGGAGTTTTGGAGTTTTTGAGTTTTGGAGTTTTGGATTTTTGCACTTTTGGAGTTTTGGAGTTTCGGAGTTTCGGAGTTTTGGAGTTTCAGAGTTTTGGAGGTTCAGGGTTGTGGAGTTTCGGAATTTTTGAGTTTTGGAGTTTCGGAGTTTCGGAGTTTTGGAGTATTGCAGTTTTGGAATTTTGGAGTTTTGGAGTTTCGAATTTTCAGAGTTTCGGATTTTTGGAGTTTTGGAGTTTCGGAGATTTGGAGTTTTGGCGTTTTTGAGATTCGGAATCTTGGAGTTTCGGAATTTTGTAGTTTTGTAGTTTCGGAGTGTCACAGTTTTGGAGTGTTGGAGTTTTGGAGCTTTGGAGTTTCGGATTTTTGGAGTTTTGGAGTTCCGGAGATTTGGAGTTTCAGAGTTTTGAAGGTTCAGGGTTGTGGAGTTTCGGAATTTTTGAGTTTTGGAGTTTCGGAGTTTAGGAGTTTTGGAGTTTCGGAGTTTTGGAGTTTCAGAGTTTTCGAGGTTCAGGGTTGTGGAGTTTCGGAATTTTTGAGTTTTGGAGTTTTGGAGTTTTGGAGTTTCGAATTTTCAGAGTTTGGGATTTTTGGAGTTTTGGAGTTTCGGAGATTTGGAGTTTTGGCATTTTGGAGATTCGGAATCTTGGAGTTTCGGAATTTTGTAGTTTTGTAGTTTTGGAGTGTCGGAGTTTTGGAGTGTTGGAGTTTTGGAGTTCCGGAGATTTGGAGTTTCAGAGTTTTGAAGGTTCAGGGTTGTGGAGTTTCGGAATTTTTGAGTTTTGGAGTTTCAGAGTTTTGGAGGTTCAGGGTTGTGGAGTTTCGGAATTTTTGAGTTTTGGAGTTTCGGAGTTTCGGAGTTTTGGAGTATTGCAGTTTTGGAATTTTGGAGTTTTGGAGTTTCGAATTTTCAGAGTTTCGGATTTTTGGAGTTTTGGAGTTTCGGAGATTTGGAGTTTTGGCGTTTTTGAGATTCGGAATCTTGGAGTTTCGGAATTTTGTAGTTTTGTGGTTTTGGAGTGTCACTGTTTTGGTGTGTTGGAGTTTTGGAGCTTTGGAGTTTTGGAGTTTTTGAGTTTTTGAGTTTTGGATTTTTGCACTTTTGGAGTTTTGGAGTTTCGAATTTTCAGAGTTTCGGATTTTTGGAGTTTTGGAGTTTTGGAGTTTCGGAGTTTCGGAGTTTCGGAGTTTTAGAGTATTGCAGTTTTGGAGTTTTGGAGTTTTGGAGTTGCGAATTTTCAGAGTTTAGGATTTTTGGAGTTTTGGAGTTTTGGAGAATTGGAGTTTTGGCGTTTTCGAGATTCGGAATCTTGGAGTTTCGGAATTTTGTAGTTTTGGAGTTTTGGAGTTTAGGAGTTTCGGAGTTTTGGAGTTTCAGAGTTTTCGAGGTTCAGGGTTGTGGAGTTTCGGAATTTTTGAGTTTTGGAGTTTCGAACTTTCAGTTCCGGATTTTTGAAGTTTTAGAGTTTCGGAGATTTGGAGTTTTGGCGTTTTGGAGATTCGGAATCTTGGAGTTTCGGAGTTTTGTAGTTTTGTAGTTTTGGAGTTTCAGAGTTTTGGAGGTTCAGGGTTGTGGAGTTTCGGAATTTTTGAGTTTTGGAGTTTCGGAGTTTCGGAGTTTTGGAGTATTGCAGTTTTGGAATTTTGGAGTTTTGGAGTTTCGAATTTTCAGAGTTTCGGATTTTTGGAGTTTTGGAGTTTCGGAGATTTGGAGTTTTGGCGTTTTTGAGATTCGGAATCTTGGAGTTTCGGAATTTTGTAGTTTTGTAGTTTTGGAGTGTCACAGTTTTGGAGTGTTGGAGTTTTGGAGCTTTGGAGTTTTGGAGTTTTTGAGTTTTTGAGTTTTGGATTTTTGCACTTTTGGAGTTTTGGAGTTTTGGAGTTTCGGAGTTTCGGAGTTTTGGAGTTTCAGAGTTTTGGAGGTTCAGTGTTGTGGAGTTTCGGCATTTTTGAGTATTGGAGTTTCGGAGTTTTGGAGAATTGCAGTTTTGGAGTTTTGGAGTTTCGAATTTTCAGTTTCGGATTTTTGGAGTTTTGGAGTTTTGGAGTTTCGGAGTTTCGGAGTTTTGGAGTATTGCAGTTTTGGAGTTTTGGAGTTGCGAATTTTCAGAGTTTAGGATTTTTGGAGTTTTGGAGTTTTGGAGAATTGGAGTTTTGGCATTTTCGAGATTCGGAATCTTGGAGTTTCGGAATTTTGTAGATTTGGAGTTTTGGAGTTTTGGAGTTTCAGAGTTTTGGATATTCAGGGTTGTGGAGTGTCGGAAATTTTGAGTTTTGGAGTTTCGGAGTTTTGGAGTTTTGCAGTTCTGGAGTTTTGGAGTGTCGGAGTTTCGGAGTGTTGGAGTTTTGGAGTTTTAGAGTTTTAGAGTTTTGGAGTTTTGAAATTTTTGAGTTTCGGATTTTTGGAGTTTGGAGTTTTTAAGTTTTGGATTTTTAAGTTTTGGATTTTTGAGTTTTGGATTTTTGGATTTTTGGAGTTTTTGTGTTTTTGAGTTTTGGAGTTTTGGATTTTTGCACTTTTGGAGGTTTGGAGTTTTGGAGTTTTGGATTTTTGGAGCTTTGGAGGTATGGATTTTTGGATATTCAGGGTTTTGTTCCAGAATTTTGTAGTTTTGGAGTTTTGGAGTGTCGGAGTTTCGAATTATTGGAGTTTTCGAGTTTTGGAATTTTTGATTTTTGGAGGTATGGATTTTTGGAGTTTCGGAGTTGTGGAGATTCGGGTTTGTGGAGTTTTGGAGTTTTGGATTTTTGCACTTTTGGAGTTTTGGAGTTTTGGAGTTTCGGAGTTTTGGAGTTTCGGAGTTTTGGAGATTCAGGGTTGTGGAGTTTCGGAATTTTTGAGTTTTGGAGTTTTGGAGTTTCGGAGTTCCGGAGTTTCGGAGTTTCGGAGTTTTGGAGTTTTGCAGTTTCGGAGTTTTGGAGTTTTGGAGTTTTGGAGTTTCGGAGTTTTGGAGTTTCAGAGTTTTCGAGGTTCAGGGTTGTGGAGTTTCTGAATTTTTGAATTTTGGAGTTTCGGATTTTCGGAGTTTTGGAGTTTCGGAGATTTGGAGTTTTGGCGTTTTGGAGATTCGGGGTCTTGGAGTTTCGGAATTTTGCAGTTTTGTAGTTTTGGAGTGTCGGAGTTTTGGAGTGTTGGAGTTTTGGAGTTTCGGAGTTTCGGAGTTTCGGAGTTTCGGAGTTTTGGAGTTTCAGAGTTTCAGAGTTCTGGAGGTTCAGGGTTGTGGAGTGTCGGAATTTTTGAGTTTTGGAGTTTCGGAGTTTCGGAGTTTTGAAGTTTTGCGGTTTTGGAGTTTTGGAGTTTCGAATTTTCAGTTTCGGATTTTTGGAGTTTTGGAGTTTTCGAGATTTGGAGTTTCGGCGTTTTGGAGATTCGGAGTCTTGGAGTGTCAGAATTTTGTAGTTTTGTAGTTTTGGAGTGTTGGAGTTTTGGAGTGTTGGAGTTTTGGAGCTTTGGAGTTTTGGAGTTTTTGAGTTTTTTAGTTTTGGATTTTTGCACTTTTTGAGTTTTGGAGTTTCGGAGTTTCGGAGTTTTGGAGAATTGCAGTTTTGGAGTTTTGGGGTTTTGGAGTTTCGAATTTTCAGAGTTTCGGATTTTTCGAATTTAGGAGTTTCGGAGTTTCGGAGTTTTGGAGTTTCAGAGTTTTCGAGGTTCAGGGTTGTGGATTTTCGGAATTTTTGAGTTTTGGAGTTTCGGAGTTTCGGAGTTTTGGAGTTTTGAAGTTTCGAATTTTCAGTTTCGGATTTTTGGAGTTTTGGAGTTTCGGAGATTTGGAGTTTTGGCGTTTTGGAGATTCGGAATCTTGGAGTTTCGGAATTTTGTAGTTTTGTAGTTTTGGAGTGTCAGAGTTCTGGTGTGTTGGAGCTTTGAGTTTTGGAGTTTATGAGTTTCTGAGTTTTGGATTTTTGCACTTTTGGAGTTTTGGAGTTTTGGAGTTCTGGAGTTTCGGAGTTTCAGAGTTTTGGAGGTTCAGGGTTGTGGAGTTTCGGAATTTTTGAGTATTGGAGTTCCGGAGTTTTGGAGAATTGCAGTTTTGGAATTTTTGTAGTTTCGAATTTTCAGAGTTTCGGATTTTTGGAGTTTTGGAGTTTCGGAGTTCCGGAGTTCCGGAGTTTTGGAGTTTCAGAGTTTTCGAGGTTCAGGGTTGTGGAGTTTCGGAATTTTTGAGTTTTGGAGTTTCGGAGTTTTGGAGTTTTGGAGTTTCGGAGTTTCGGAGTTTTGGAGTTTCAGAGTTTTCGAGGTTCAGGGTTGTGGAGTTTCGGAATTTTTGAGTTTTGGAGTTTTGGAGTTTTGGAGTTTCGAATTATTGGAGTTTTCGAGTTTTGGAATTATTGATTTTTGGAGGTATGGATTTTTGGAGTTTCGGAGTTGTGGAGATTCGGGTTTGTGGAGTTTTGGAGTTTTGGATTTTTGCACTTTTGGAGTTTTGGAGTTTTGGAGTTTCGGAGTTTTGGAGTTTCGGAGTTTTGGAGTTTCGGAGATTTGGAGTTTTGGCATTTTGGAGATTCGGAATCTTGGAGTTTCGGAATTTTGTAGTTTTGTAGTTTTGGAGTGTCGGAGTTTTGGAGTGTTGGAGTTTTGGAGCTTTGGAGTTTTGGAGAACTGCAGTTTTGGAGTTTTGGGGTTTTGGAGTTTCGAATTTTCAGAGTTTCGGATTTTTCGAGTTTAGGAGTTTCGGAGTTTCGGAGTTTTGGAGTTTCAGAGTTTTCGAGGTTCAGGGTTGTGGATTTTCGGAATTTTTGAGTTTTGGAGTTTCGGAGTATCGGAGTTTTGGAGTTTTGGAGTTTCGAATTTTCAGTTTCGGAGATTTGGAGTTTTGGCGTTTTGGAGATTCGGAATCTTGGAGTTTCGGAATTTTGTAGTTTTGTAGTTTTGGAGTGTCAGAGTTCTGGAGTGTTGGAGCTTTGAGTTTTGGAGTTAATGAGTTTCTGAGTTTTGGATTTTTGCACTTTTGGAGTTTTGGAGTTTTGGAGTTCTGGAGTTTCGGAGTTTCGGAGTTTTGGAGTTTCAGAGTTTTGGAGGTTCAGGGTTGTGGAGTTTCGGAATTTTTGAGTATTGGAGTTCCGGAGTTTCGGAGTTTTGGAGAATTGCAGTTTTGGAATTTTTGTAGTTTCGAATTTTCAGAGTTTCGGATTTTTGAGTTTTGGAGTTTCGGAGTTCCGGACTTCCGGAGTTTTGGAGTTTCAGAGTTTTCGAGGTTCAGGGTTGTGGAGTTTCGGAATTTTTGAGTTTTGGAGTTTCGGAGTTTTGGAGTTTTGGTGTTTTGGAGTTTCGAATTTTCAGAGTTTCGGATTTTTGGAGTTTTGGAGTTCCGGAGATTTGGAGTTTCAGAGTTTTGGAGGTTCAGGGTTGTGGAGTTTCGGAATTTTTGAGTTTTGGAGTTTCGGAGTTTTGGCGTTTTTGAGATTCGGAATCTTGGAGTTTCGGAATTTTGTAGTTTTGTGGTTTTGGAGTGTCACAGTTTCGGAGTTCCGGAGTTTCGGAGTTTCGGAGTTTTGGAGTTTTGCAGTTTCGGAGTTTTGGAGTTTTGGAGTTTTGGAGTTTCGGAGTTTTGGAGTTTCAGAGTTTTCGAGGTTCAGGGTTGTGGAGTTTCTGAATTTTTGAATTTTGGAGTTTCGGATTTTCGGAGTTTTGGAGTTTCGGAGATTTGGAGTTTTGGCGTTTTGGAGATTCGGGGTCTTGGAGTTTCGGAATTTTGCAGTTTTGTAGTTTTGGAGTGTCGGAGTTTTGGAGTGTTGGAGTTTTGGAGTTTCGGAGTTTCGGAGTTTCGGAGTTTCGGAGTTTTGGAGTTTCAGAGTTTCAGAGTTCTGGAGGTTCAGGGTTGTGGAGTGTCGGAATTTTTGAGTTTTGGAGTTTCGGAGTTTCGGAGTTTTGAAGTTTTGCGGTTTTGGAGTTTTGGAGTTTCGAATTTTCAGTTTCGGATTTTTGGAGTTTTGGAGTTTTCGAGATTTGGAGTTTCGGCGTTTTGGAGATTCGGAGTCTTGGAGTGTCAGAATTTTGTAGTTTTGTAGTTTTGGAGTGTTGGAGTTTTGGAGTGTTGGAGTTTTGGAGCTTTGGAGTTTTGGAGTTTTTGAGTTTTTTAGTTTTGGATTTTTGCACTTTTTGAGTTTTGGAGTTTCGGAGTTTCGGAGTTTTGGAGAATTGCAGTTTTGGAGTTTTGGGGTTTTGGAGTTTCGAATTTTCAGAGTTTCGGATTTTTCGAATTTAGGAGTTTCGGAGTTTCGGAGTTTTGGAGTTTCAGAGTTTTCGAGGTTCAGGGTTGTGGATTTTCGGAATTTTTGAGTTTTGGAGTTTCGGAGTTTCGGAGTTTTGGAGTTTTGAAGTTTCGAATTTTCAGTTTCGGATTTTTGGAGTTTTGGAGTTTCGGAGATTTGGAGTTTTGGCGTTTTGGAGATTCGGAATCTTGGAGTTTCGGAATTTTGTAGTTTTGTAGTTTTGGAGTGTCAGAGTTCTGGTGTGTTGGAGCTTTGAGTTTTGGAGTTTATGAGTTTCTGAGTTTTGGATTTTTGCACTTTTGGAGTTTTGGAGTTTTGGAGTTTTGGAGTTCTGGAGTTTCGGAGTTTCAGAGTTTTGGAGGTTCAGGGTTGTGGAGTTTCGGAATTTTTGAGTATTGGAGTTCCGGAGTTTTGGAGAATTGCAGTTTTGGAATTTTTGTAGTTTCGAATTTTCAGAGTTTCGGATTTTTGGAGTTTTGGAGTTTCGGAGTTCCGGAGTTCCGGAGTTTTGGAGTTTCAGAGTTTTCGAGGTTCAGGGTTGTGGAGTTTCGGAATTTTTGAGTTTTGGAGTTTCGGAGTTTTGGAGTTTTGGAGTTTCGGAGTTTCGGAGTTTTGGAATTTCAGAGTTTTCGAGGTTCAGGGTTGTGGAGTTTCGGAATTTTTGAGTTTTGGAGTTTTGGAGTTTTGGAGTTTCGAATTATTGGAGTTTTCGAGTTTTGGAATTTTTGATTTTTGGAGGTATGGATTTTTGGAGTTTCGGAGTTGTGGAGATTCGGGTTTGTGGAGTTTTGGAGTTTTGGATTTTTGCACTTTTGGAGTTTTGGAGTTTTGGAGTTTCGGAGTTTTGGAGTTTCGGAGTTTTGGAGTTTCGGAGATTTGGAGTTTTGGCATTTTGGAGATTCGGAATCTTGGAGTTTCGGAATTTTGTAGTTTTGTAGTTTTGGAGTGTCGGAGTTTTGGAGTGTTGGAGTTTTGGAGCTTTGGAGTTTTGGAGAATTGCAGTTTTGGAGTTTTGGGGTTTTGGAGTTTCGAATTTTCAGAGTTTCGGATTTTTCGAGTTTAGGAGTTTCGGAGTTTCGGAGTTTTGGAGTTTCAGAGTTTTCGAGGTTCAGGGTTGTGGATTTTCGGAATTTTTGAGTTTTGGAGTTTCGGAGTTTCGGAGTTTTGGAGTTTTGGAGTTTCGAATTTTCAGTTTCGGAGATTTGGAGTTTTGGCGTTTTGGAGATTCGGAATCTTGGAGTTTCGGAATTTTGTAGTTTTGTAGTTTTGGAGTGTCAGAGTTCTGGAGTGTTGGAGCTTTGAGGTTTGGAGTTAATGAGTTTCTGAGTTTTGGATTTTTGCACTTTTGGAGTTTTGGAGTTTTGGAGTTCTGGAGTTTCGGAGTTTCGGAGTTTTGGAGTTTCAGAGTTTTGGAGGTTCAGGGTTGTGGAGTTTCGGAATTTTTGAGTATTGGAGTTCCGGAGTTTCGGAGTTTTGGAGAATTGCAGTTTTGGAATTTTTGTAGTTTCGAATTTTCAGAGTTTCGGATTTTTGAGTTTTGGAGTTTCGGAGTTCCGGACTTCCGGAGTTTTGGAGTTTCAGAGTTTTCGAGGTTCAGGGTTGTGGAGTTTCGGAATTTTTGAGTTTTGGAGTTTCGAATTTTCAGTTCCGGATTTTTGAAGTTTTAGAGTTTCGGAGATTTGGAGTTTTGGCGTTTTGGAGATTCGGAATCTTGGAGTTTCGGAATTTTGTAGTTTTGTAGTTTTGGAGTGTCAGAGTTTTGGAGTGTTGGAGTTTTGGAGCTTTGGAGTTTTGGAGTTTTTGAGTTTTGGAGTTTTGGATTTTTGCACTTTTGGAGTTTTGGAGTTTTGGAGTTTCGGAGTTTCGGAGTTTCGGAGTTTTGGAGTTTCAGAGTTTTGGAGGTTCAGGGTTGTGGAGTTTCGGAATTTTTGAGTTTTGGAGTTTCGGAGTTTCGGAGTTTTGGAGTATTGCAGTTTTGGAATTTTGGAGTTTTGGAGTTTCGAATTTTCAGAGTTTCGGATTTTTGGAGTTTTGGAGTTTCGGAGATTTGGAGTTTTGGCGTTTTTGAGATTCGGAATCTTGGAGTTTCGGAATTTTGTAGTTTTGTAGTTTTGGAGTGTCACAGTTTTGGAGTGTTGGAGTTTTGGAGCTTTGGAGTTTTGGAGTTTTTGAGTTTTTGAGTTTTGGATTTTTGCACTTTTGGAGTTTTGGAGTTTTGGAGTTTCGGAGTTTCGGAGTTTTGGAGTTTCAGAGTTTTGGAGGTTCAGTGTTGTGGAGTTTCGGCATTTTTGAGTATTGCAGTTTCGGATTTTTGGAGTTTTGGAGTTTTGGAGTTTCGGAGTTTCGGAGTTTTGGAGTATTGCAGTTTTGGAGTTTTGGAGTTTTGGAGTTGCGAATTTTCAGAGTTTAGGATTTTTGGAGTTTTGGAGTTTTGGAGAATTGGAGTTTTGGCGTTTTCGAGATTCGGAATCTTGGAGTTTCGGAATTTTGTAGTTTTGGAGTTTTGGAGTTTAGGAGTTTCGGAGTTTCGGAGTTTTGGAGTTTCAGATTTTTCGAGGTTCAGGGTTGTGGAGTTTCGGAATTTTTGAGTTTTGGAGTTTCGAATTTTCAGTTCCGGATTTTTGAAGTTTTAGAGTTTCGGAGATTTGGAGTTTTGGCGTTTTGGAGATTCGGAATCTTGGAGTTTCGGAATTTTGTAGTTTTGTAGTTTTGGAGTGTCAGAGTTTTGGAGTGTTGGAGTTTTGGAGCTTTGGAGTTTTGGAGTTTTTGAGTTTTGGAGTTTTGGATTTTTGCACTTTTGGAGTTTTGGAGTTTCGGAGTTTCGGAGTTTTGGAGTTTCAGAGTTTTGGAGGTTCAGGGTTGTGGAGTTTCGGAATTTTTGAGTTTTGGAGTTTCGGAGTTTCGGAGTTTTGGAGTATTGCAGTTTTGGAATTTTGGAGTTTTGGAGTTTCGAATTTTCAGAGTTTCGGATTTTTGGAGTTTTGGAGTTTCGGAGATTTGGAGTTTTGGCGTTTTTGAGATTCGGAATCTTGGAGTTTCGGAATTTTGTAGTTTTGTAGTTTCGGAGTGTCACAGTTTTGGAGTGTTGGAGTTTTGGAGCTTTGGAGTTTTGGAGTTTTTGAGTTTTTGAGTTTTTGAGTTTTTGAGTTTTGGATTTTTGCACTTTTGGAGTTTTGGAGTTTCGGAGTTTCGGAGTTTTGGAGTTTCAGAGTTTTGGAGGTTCAGTGTTGTGGAGTTTCGGCATTTTTGAGTATTGGAGTTTCGGAGTTTTGGAGAATTGCAGTTTTGGAGTTTTGGAGTTTCGAATTTTCAGAGTTTAGGATTTTTGGAGTTTTGGAGTTTTGGAGAATTGGAGTTTTGGCGTTTTCGAGATTCGGAATCTTGGAGTTTCGGAATTTTCTAGTTTCGGAGTTTCGGAGTTTTGGAGTTTCAGAGTTTTGGAAGTTCAGGGTTGTGGAGTTTCGGAATTTTTGAGTTTTGGAGTTTCGGAGTTTCGGAGTTTTGGAGTATTGCAGTTTTGGAATTTTGGAGTTTTGGAGTTTCGAATTTTCAGAGTTTCGGATTTTTGGAGTTTTGGAGTTTCGGAGATTTGGAGTTTTGGCGTTTTTGAGATTCGGAATCTTGGAGTTTCGGAATTTTGTAGTTTTGTAGTTTCGGAGTGTCACAGTTTTGGAGTGTTGGAGTTTTGGAGCTTTGGAGTTTTGGAGTTTTTGAGTGTTTGAGTTTTTGAGTTTTGGATTTTTGCACTTTTGGAGAATTGCAGTTTTGGAGTTTTGGAGTTTCGAATTTTCAGAGTTTAGGATTTTTGGAGTTTTGGAGTTTTGGAGAATTGGAGTTTTGGCGTTTTCGAGATTCGGAATCTTGGAGTTTCGGAATTTTCTAGTTTTGGAGTTTTGGAGTTTAGGAGTTTCGGAGTTTCGGAGTTTCGGAGTTTTGGAGTTTTGGATTTTTGCACTTTTGGAGTTTTGGAGTTTCGGAGTTTCTGAGTTTTGGAGTTTCAGAGTTTTGGAGGTTCAGGGTTGTGGAGTTTCGGAATTTTTGAGTTTTGGAGTTTCGGAGTTTCGGAGTTTTGGAGTATTGCAGTTTTGGAATTTTGGAGTTTTGGAGTTTCGAATTTTCAGAGTTTAGGATTTTTGGAGTTTTGGAGTTTTGGAGAATTGGAGTTTTGGCATTTTCGAGATTCGGAATCTTGGAGTTTCTGAATTTTGTAGTTTTGGAGTTTTGGAGTTTTGGAGTTTCAGAGTTTTGGAGATTCAGGGTTGTGGAGTGTCGGAATTTTTGAGTTTTGGAGTTTCGGAGTTTCGGAGTTTTGGAGTTTTGCAGTTTTGGAGTTTTGGAGTGTCGGAGTTTCGGAGTGTTGGAGTTTTGGAGTTTTAGAGTTTTGGAGTTTTGAAATTTTTGAGTTTCGGATTTTTGGAGTTCGGAGTTTTTAAGTTTTGTATTTTTGAGTTTTGGATTTTTGGATTTTTGGAGTTTTTGTGTTTTTGAGTTTTGGAGTTTTGGATTTTTGCAATTTTGGAGGTTTGGAGGTTTGGAGTTTTGGATTTTTGGAGCTTTGGAGGTATGGATTTTTGGATATTCAGGGTTTTGTTCCAGAATTTTGTAGTTTTGGAGTTTTGGAGTGTCGGAGTTTCGAATTATTGGAGTTTTCGAGTTTTGGAATTTTTGATTTTTGGAGGTATGGATTTTTGGAGTTTCGGAGTTGTGGAGATTCGGGTTTGTGGAGTTTTGGAGTTTTGGAGTTTTGGAGTTTCGGAGTTTTGGAGTTTCGGAGTTTTGGAGTTTCGGAGTTTTGGAGATTCAGGGTTGTGGAGTTTCGGAATTTTTGAGTTTTGGAGTTTTGGAGTTTCGGAGTTCCGGAGTTTCGGAGTTTCGGAGTTTTGGAGTTTTGCAGTTTCGGAGTTTTGGAGTTTTGGAGTTTTGGAGTTTCGGAGTTTTGGAGTTTCAGAGTTTTCGAGGTTCAGGGTTGTGGAGTTTGTGAATTTTTGAATTTTGGAGTTTCGGAGTTTCGGAGTTTTGGAGTTTTGGAGTTTCGAATTTACAGAGTTTCGGATTTTCGGAGTTTTGGAGTTTCGGAGATTTGGAGTTTTGGCGTTTTGGAGATTCGGGGTCTTGGAGTTTCGGAATTTTGCAGTTTTGTAGTTTTGGAGTGTCGGAGTTTTGGAGTGTTGGAGTTTTGGAGTTTCGGAGTTTCGGAGTTTCAGAGTTTTGGAGTTTCAGAGTTTCAGAGTTCTGGAGGTTCAGGGTTGTGGAGTGTCGGAATTTTTGAGTTTTGGAGTTTCGGAGTTTCGGAGTTTTGCAGTTTTGGAGTTTTGGAGTGTCGGAGTTTCGGAGTGTTGGAGTTTTGGAGTTTTAGAGTTTTGGAGTTTTGAAATTTTTGAGTTTCGGATTTTTGGAGTTCGGAGTTTTTAAGTTTTGTATTTTTGAGTTTTGGATTTTTGGATTTTTGGAGTTTTTGTGTTTTTGAGTTTTGGAGTTTTGGATTTTTGCAATTTTGGAGGTTTGGAGGTTTGGAGTTTTGGATTTTTGGAGCTTTGGAGGTATGGATTTTTGGATATTCAGGGTTTTGTTCCAGAATTTTGTAGTTTTGGAGTTTTGGAGTGTCGGAGTTTCGAATTATTGGAGTTTTCGAGTTTTGGAATTTTTGATTTTTGGAGGTATGGATTTTTGGAGTTTCGGAGTTGTGGAGATTCGGGTTTGTGGAGTTTTGGAGTTTTGGAGTTTTGGAGTTTCGGAGTTTTGGAGTTTCGGAGTTTTGGAGTTTCGGAGTTTTGGAGATTCAGGGTTGTGGAGTTTCGGAATTTTTGAGTTTTGGAGTTTTGGAGTTTCGGAGTTCCGGAGTTTCGGAGTTTCGGAGTTTTGGAGTTTTGCAGTTTCGGAGTTTTGGAGTTTTGGAGTTTCGGAGTTTTGGAGTTTCAGAGTTTTCGAGGTTCAGGGTTGTGGAGTTTGCGAATTTTTGAATTTTGGAGTTTCGGAGTTTCGGAGTTTTGGAGTTTTGGAGTTTCGAATTTACAGAGTTTCGGATTTTCGGAGTTTTGGAGTTTCGGAGATTTGGAGTTTTGGCGTTTTGGAGATTCGGGGTCTTGGAGTTTCAGAATTTTGCAGTTTTGTAGTTTTGGAGTGTCGGAGTTTTGGAGTGTTGGAGTTTTGGAGTTTCGGAGTTTCGGAGTTTCAGAGTTTTGGAGTTTCAGAGTTTCAGAGTTCTGGAGGTTCAGGGTTGTGGAGTGTCGGAATTTTTGAGTTTTGGAGTTTCGGAGTTTCGGAGTTTTGAAGTTTTGCGGTTTTGGAGTTTTGGAGTTTCGAATTTTCAGTTTCGGATTTTTGGAGTTTTGGAGTTTTCGAGATTTGGAGTTTCGGCGTTTTGGAGATTCGGAGTCTTGGAGTGTCGGAATTTTGTAGTTTTGTAGTTTTGGAGTGTTGGAGTTTTGGAGTGTTGGAGTTTTGGAGCTTTGGAGTTTTGGAGTTTTTGAGTTTTTTAGTTTTGGATTTTTGCACTTTTGGAGTTTTGGAGTTTTGGAGTTTCGGAGTTTCGGAGTTTTGGAGTTTCAGAGTTTTGGAGGTTCAGGGTTGTGGAGTTTCGGAATTTTTGAGTTTTGGAGTTTCGGAGTTTCGGAGTTTTGGAGAATTGCAGTTTTGGAGTTTTGGGGTTTTGGAGTTTCGAATTTTCAGAGTTTCGGATTTTTCGAGTTTAGGAGTTTCGGAGTTTCGGAGTTTTGGAGTTTCAGAGTTTTCGAGGTTCAGGGTTGTGGAGTTTCGGAATTTTTGAGTTTTGGAGTTTCGGAGTTTCGGAGTTTTGGAGTATTGCAGTTTTGGAATTTTGGAGTTTTGGAGTTTCGAATTTTCAGAGTTTCGGATTTTTGGAGTTTTGGAGTTTCGGAGATTTGGAGTTTTGGCGTTTTTGAGATTCGGAATCTTGGAGTTTCGGAATTTTGTAGTTTTGTAGTTTTGGAGTGTCACAGTTTTGGAGTGTTGGAGTTTTGGAGCTTTGGAGTTTTGGAGTTTTTGAGTTTTTGAGTTTTGGATTTTTGCACTTTTGGAGTTTTGGAGTTTTGGAGTTTCGGAGTTTCGGAGTTTTGGAGTTTCAGAGTTTTGGAGGTTCAGTGTTGTGGAGTTTCGGCATTTTTGAGTATTGGAGTTTCGGAGTTTTGGAGAATTGCAGTTTTGGAGTTTTGGAGTTTCGAATTTTCAGTTTCGGATTTTTGGAGTTTTGGAGTTTTGGAGTTTCGGAGTTTCGGAGTTTTGGAGTATTGCAGTTTTGGAGTTTTGGAGTTGCGAATTTTCAGAGTTTAGGATTTTTGGAGTTTTGGAGTTTTGGAGAATTGGAGTTTTGGCATTTTCGAGATTCGGAATCTTGGAGTTTCGGAATTTTGTAGATTTGGAGTTTTGGAGTTTTGGAGTTTCAGAGTTTTGGAGATTCAGGGTTGTGGAGTGTCGGAATTTTTGACTTTTGGAGTTTCGGAGTTTTGGAGTTTTGCAGTTTTGGAGTTTTGGAGTGTCGAAGTTTCGGAGTGTTGGAGTTTTGGAGTTTTAGAGTTTTAGAGTTTTGGAGTTTTGAAATTTTTGAGTTTCGGATTTTTGGAGTTTGGAGTTTTTAAGTTTTGGATTTTTAAGTTTTGGATTTTTGAGTTTTGGATTTTTGGATTTTTGGAGTTTTTGTGTTTTTGAGTTTTGGAGTTTTGGATTTTTGCACTTTTGGAGGTTTGGAGTTTTGGAGTTTTGGATTTTTGGAGCTTTGGAGGTATGGATTTTTGGATATTCAGGGTTTTGTTCCAGAATTTTGTAGTTTTGGAGTTTTGGAGTGTCGGAGTTTCGAATTATTGGAGTTTTCGAGTTTTGGAATTTTTGATTTTTGGAGGTATGGATTTTTGGAGTTTCGGAGTTGTGGAGATTCGGGTTTGTGGAGTTTTGGAGTTTTGGATTTTTGCACTTTTGGAGTTTTGGAGTTTTGGAGTTTCGAATTTTCAGAGTTTCGGATTTTTCGAGTTTAGGAGTTTCGGAGTTTCGGAGTTTTGGAGTTTCAGAGTTTTAGAGGTTCAGGGTTGTGGAGTTTCGGAATTTTTGAGTTTTGGAGTTTCGGAGTTTCGGAGTTTTGGAGTATTGCAGTTTTGGAATTTTGGAGTTTTGGAGTTTCGAATTTTCAGAGTTTCGGATTTTTGGAGTTTTGGAGTTTCGGAGATTTGGAGTTTTGGCGTTTTTGAGATTCGGAATCTTGGAGTTTCGGAATTTTGTAGTTTTGTAGTTTTGGAGTGTCACAGTTTTGGAGTGTTGGAGTTTTGGAGCTTTGGAGTTTTGGAGTTTTTGAGTTTTTGAGTTTTGGATTTTTGCACTTTTGGAGTTTTGGAGTTTTGGAGTTTCGGAGTTTCGGAGTTTTGGAGTTTCAGAGTTTTGGAGGTTCAGTGTTGTGGAGTTTCGGCATTTTTGAGTATTGGAGTTTCGGAGTTTTGGAGAATTGCAGTTTTGGAGTTTTGGAGTTTCGAATTTTCAGTTTCGGATTTTTGGAGTTTTGGAGTTTTGGAGTTTCGGAGTTTCGGAGTTTTGGAGTATTGCAGTTTTGGAGTTTTGGAGTTGCGAATTTTCAGAGTTTAGGATTTTTGGAGTTTTGGAGTTTTGGAGAATTGGAGTTTTGGCATTTTCGAGATTCGGAATCTTGGAGTTTCGGAATTTTGTAGATTTGGAGTTTTGGAGTTTTGGAGTTTCAGAGTTTTGGAGATTCAGGGTTGTGGAGTGTCGGAATTTTTGACTTTTGGAGTTTCGGAGTTTTGGAGTTTTGCAGTTTTGGAGTTTTGGAGTGTCGAAGTTTCGGAGTGTTGGAGTTTTGGAGTTTTAGAGTTTTAGAGTTTTGGAGTTTTGAAATTTTTGAGTTTCGGATTTTTGGAGTTTGGAGTTTTTAAGTTTTGGATTTTTAAGTTTTGGATTTTTGAGTTTTGGATTTTTGGATTTTTGGAGTTTTTGTGTTTTTGAGTTTTGGAGTTTTGGATTTTTGCACTTTTGGAGGTTTGGAGTTTTGGAGTTTTGGATTTTTGGAGCATTGGAGGTATGGATTTTTGGATATTCAGGGTTTTGTTCCAGAATTTTGTAGTTTTGGAGTTTTGGAGTGTCGGAGTTTCGAATTATTGGAGTTTTCGAGTTTTGGAATTTTTGATTTTTGGAGGTATGGATTTTTGGAGTTTCGGAGTTGTGGAGATTCGGGTTTGTGGAGTTTTGGAGTTTTGGATTTTTGCACTTTTGGAGTTTTGGAGTTTTGGAGTTTCGGAGTTTTGGAGTTTCGGAGTTTTGGAGATTCAGGGTTGTGGAGTTTCGGAATTTTTGAGTTTTGGAGTTTCGGAGTTTTGGAGTTTTGCAGTTTTGGAGTTTTGGAGTGTCGGAGTTTCGGAGTGTTGGAGTTTTGGAGTTTTAGAGTTTTGGAGTTTTGAAATTTTTGAGTTTCGGATTTTTGGAGTTCGGAGTTTTTAAGTTTTGTATTTTTGAGTTTTGGATTTTTGGATTTTTGGAGTTTTTGTGTTTTTGAGTTTTGGAGTTTTGGATTTTTGCAATTTTGGAGGTTTGGAGGTTTGGAGTTTTGGATTTTTGGAGCTTTGGAGGTATGGATTTTTGGATATTCAGGGTTTTGTTCCAGAATTTTGTAGTTTTGGAGTTTTGGAGTGTCGGAGTTTCGAATTATTGGAGTTTTCGAGTTTTGGAATTTTTGATTTTTGGAGGTATGGATTTTTGGAGTTTCGGAGTTGTGGAGATTCGGGTTTGTGGAGTTTTGGAGTTTTGGAGTTTTGGAGTTTCGGAGTTTTGGAGTTTCGGAGTTTTGGAGTTTCGGAGTTTTGGAGATTCAGGGTTGTGGAGTTTCGGAATTTTTGAGTTTTGGAGTTTTGGAGTTTCGGAGTTCCGGAGTTTCGGAGTTTCGGAGTTTTGGAGTTTTGCAGTTTCGGAGTTTTGGAGTTTTGGAGTTTCGGAGTTTTGGAGTTTCAGAGTTTTCGAGGTTCAGGGTTGTGGAGTTTGCGAATTTTTGAATTTTGGAGTTTCGGAGTTTCGGAGTTTTGGAGTTTTGGAGTTTCGAATTTACAGAGTTTCGGATTTTCGGAGTTTTGGAGTTTCGGAGATTTGGAGTTTTGGCGTTTTGGAGATTCGGGGTCTTGGAGTTTCAGAATTTTGCAGTTTTGTAGTTTTGGAGTGTCGGAGTTTTGGAGTGTTGGAGTTTTGGAGTTTCGGAGTTTCGGAGTTTCAGAGTTTTGGAGTTTCAGAGTTTCAGAGTTCTGGAGGTTCAGGGTTGTGGAGTGTCGGAATTTTTGAGTTTTGGAGTTTCGGAGTTTCGGAGTTTTGAAGTTTTGCAGTTTCGGAGTTTTGGAGTTTTGGAGTTTTGGAGTTTCGGAGTTTTGGAGTTTCAGAGTTTTCGAGGTTCAGGGTTGTGGAGTTTCTGAATTTTTGAATTTTGGAGTTTCGGATTTTCGGAGTTTTGGAGTTCCGGAGATTTGGAGTTTCAGAGTTTTGGAGGTTCAGGGTTGTGGAGTTTCGGAATTTTTGAGTTTTGGAGTTTCGGAGTTTTGGCGTTTTTGAGATTCGGAATCTTGGAGTTTCGGAATTTTGTAGTTTTGTGGTTTTGGAGTGTCACAGTTTCGGAGTTCCGGAGTTTCGGAGTTTCGGAGTTTTGGAGTTTTGCAGTTTCGGAGTTTTGGAGTTTTGGAGTTTTGGAGTTTCGGAGTTTTGGAGTTTCAGAGTTTTCGAGGTTCAGGGTTGTGGAGTTTCTGAATTTTTGAATTTTGGAGTTTCGGATTTTCGGAGTTTTGGAGTTTCGGAGATTTGGAGTTTTGGCGTTTTGGAGATTCGGGGTCTTGGAGTTTCGGAATTTTGCAGTTTTGTAGTTTTGGAGTGTCGGAGTTTTGGAGTGTTGGAGTTTTGGAGTTTCGGAGTTTCGGAGTTTCGGAGTTTCGGAGTTTTGGAGTTTCAGAGTTTCAGAGTTCTGGAGGTTCAGGGTTGTGGAGTGTCGGAATTTTTGAGTTTTGGAGTTTCGGAGTTTCGGAGTTTTGAAGTTTTGCGGTTTTGGAGTTTTGGAGTTTCGAATTTTCAGTTTCGGATTTTTGGAGTTTTGGAGTTTTCGAGATTTGGAGTTTCGGCGTTTTGGAGATTCGGAGTCTTGGAGTGTCAGAATTTTGTAGTTTTGTAGTTTTGGAGTGTTGGAGTTTTGGAGTGTTGGAGTTTTGGAGCTTTGGAGTTTTGGAGTTTTTGAGTTTTTTAGTTTTGGATTTTTGCACTTTTTGAGTTTTGGAGTTTCGGAGTTTCGGAGTTTTGGAGAATTGCAGTTTTGGAGTTTTGGGGTTTTGGAGTTTCGAATTTTCAGAGTTTCGGATTTTTCGAATTTAGGAGTTTCGGAGTTTCGGAGTTTTGGAGTTTCAGAGTTTTCGAGGTTCAGGGTTGTGGATTTTCGGAATTTTTGAGTTTTGGAGTTTCGGAGTTTCGGAGTTTTGGAGTTTTGAAGTTTCGAATTTTCAGTTTCGGATTTTTGGAGTTTTGGAGTTTCGGAGATTTGGAGTTTTGGCGTTTTGGAGATTCGGAATCTTGGAGTTTCGGAATTTTGTAGTTTTGTAGTTTTGGAGTGTCAGAGTTCTGGTGTGTTGGAGCTTTGAGTTTTGGAGTTTATGAGTTTCTGAGTTTTGGATTTTTGCACTTTTGGAGTTTTGGAGTTTTGGAGTTTTGGAGTTCTGGAGTTTCGGAGTTTCAGAGTTTTGGAGGTTCAGGGTTGTGGAGTTTCGGAATTTTTGAGTATTGGAGTTCCGGAGTTTTGGAGAATTGCAGTTTTGGAATTTTTGTAGTTTCGAATTTTCAGAGTTTCGGATTTTTGGAGTTTTGGAGTTTCGGAGTTCCGGAGTTCCGGAGTTTTGGAGTTTCAGAGTTTTCGAGGTTCAGGGTTGTGGAGTTTCGGAATTTTTGAGTTTTGGAGTTTCGGAGTTTTGGAGTTTTGGAGTTTCGGAGTTTCGGAGTTTTGGAATTTCAGAGTTTTCGAGGTTCAGGGTTGTGGAGTTTCGGAATTTTTGAGTTTTGGAGTTTTGGAGTTTTGGAGTTTCGAATTATTGGAGTTTTCGAGTTTTGGAATTTTTGATTTTTGGAGGTATGGATTTTTGGAGTTTCGGAGTTGTGGAGATTCGGGTTTGTGGAGTTTTGGAGTTTTGGATTTTTGCACTTTTGGAGTTTTGGAGTTTTGGAGTTTCGGAGTTTTGGAGTTTCGGAGTTTTGGAGTTTCGGAGATTTGGAGTTTTGGCATTTTGGAGATTCGGAATCTTGGAGTTTCGGAATTTTGTAGTTTTGTAGTTTTGGAGTGTCGGAGTTTTGGAGTGTTGGAGTTTTGGAGCTTTGGAGTTTTGGAGAATTGCAGTTTTGGAGTTTTGGGGTTTTGGAGTTTCGAATTTTCAGAGTTTCGGATTTTTCGAGTTTAGGAGTTTCGGAGTTTCGGAGTTTTGGAGTTTCAGAGTTTTCGAGGTTCAGGGTTGTGGATTTTCGGAATTTTTGAGTTTTGGAGTTTCGGAGTTTCGGAGTTTTGGAGTTTTGGAGTTTCGAATTTTCAGTTTCGGAGATTTGGAGTTTTGGCGTTTTGGAGATTCGGAATCTTGGAGTTTCGGAATTTTGTAGTTTTGTAGTTTTGGAGTGTCAGAGTTCTGGAGTGTTGGAGCTTTGAGGTTTGGAGTTAATGAGTTTCTGAGTTTTGGATTTTTGCACTTTTGGAGTTTTGGAGTTTTGGAGTTCTGGAGTTTCGGAGTTTCGGAGTTTTGGAGTTTCAGAGTTTTGGAGGTTCAGGGTTGTGGAGTTTCGGAATTTTTGAGTATTGGAGTTCCGGAGTTTCGGAGTTTTGGAGAATTGCAGTTTTGGAATTTTTGTAGTTTCGAATTTTCAGAGTTTCGGATTTTTGAGTTTTGGAGTTTCGGAGTTCCGGACTTCCGGAGTTTTGGAGTTTCAGAGTTTTCGAGGTTCAGGGTTGTGGAGTTTCGGAATTTTTGAGTTTTGGAGTTTCGAATTTTCAGTTCCGGATTTTTGAAGTTTTAGAGTTTCGGAGATTTGGAGTTTTGGCGTTTTGGAGATTCGGAATCTTGGAGTTTCGGAATTTTGTAGTTTTGTAGTTTTGGAGTGTCAGAGTTTTGGAGTGTTGGAGTTTTGGAGCTTTGGAGTTTTGGAGTTTTTGAGTTTTGGAGTTTTGGATTTTTGCACTTTTGGAGTTTTGGAGTTTTGGAGTTTCGGAGTTTCGGAGTTTCGGAGTTTTGGAGTTTCAGAGTTTTGGAGGTTCAGGGTTGTGGAGTTTCGGAATTTTTGAGTTTTGGAGTTTCGGAGTTTCGGAGTTTTGGAGTATTGCAGTTTTGGAATTTTGGAGTTTTGGAGTTTCGAATTTTCAGAGTTTCGGATTTTTGGAGTTTTGGAGTTTCGGAGATTTGGAGTTTTGGCGTTTTTGAGATTCGGAATCTTGGAGTTTCGGAATTTTGTAGTTTTGTAGTTTTGGAGTGTCACAGTTTTGGAGTGTTGGAGTTTTGGAGCTTTGGAGTTTTGGAGTTTTTGAGTTTTTGAGTTTTGGATTTTTGCACTTTTGGAGTTTTGGAGTTTTGGAGTTTCGGAGTTTCGGAGTTTTGGAGTTTCAGAGTTTTGGAGGTTCAGTGTTGTGGAGTTTCGGCATTTTTGAGTATTGCAGTTTCGGATTTTTGGAGTTTTGGAGTTTTGGAGTTTCGGAGTTTCGGAGTTTTGGAGTATTGCAGTTTTGGAGTTTTGGAGTTTTGGAGTTGCGAATTTTCAGAGTTTAGGATTTTTGGAGTTTTGGAGTTTTGGAGAATTGGAGTTTTGGCGTTTTCGAGATTCGGAATCTTGGAGTTTCGGAATTTTGTAGTTTTGGAGTTTTGGAGTTTAGGAGTTTCGGAGTTTCGGAGTTTTGGAGTTTCAGAGTTTTCGAGGTTCAGGGTTGTGGAGTTTCGGAATTTTTGAGTTTTGGAGTTTCGAATTTTCAGTTCCGGATTTTTGAAGTTTTAGAGTTTCGGAGATTTGGAGTTTTGGCGTTTTGGAGATTCGGAATCTTGGAGTTTCGGAATTTTGTAGTTTTGTAGTTTTGGAGTGTCAGAGTTTTGGAGTGTTGGAGTTTTGGAGCTTTGGAGTTTTGGAGTTTTTGAGTTTTGGAGTTTTGGATTTTTGCACTTTTGGAGTTTTGGAGTTTCGGAGTTTCGGAGTTTTGGAGTTTCAGAGTTTTGGAGGTTCAGGGTTGTGGAGTTTCGGAATTTTTGAGTTTTGGAGTTTCGGAGTTTCGGAGTTTTGGAGTATTGCAGTTTTGGAATTTTGGAGTTTTGGAGTTTCGAATTTTCAGAGTTTCGGATTTTTGGAGTTTTGGAGTTTCGGAGATTTGGAGTTTTGGCGTTTTTGAGATTCGGAATCTTGGAGTTTCGGAATTTTGTAGTTTTGTAGTTTCGGAGTGTCACAGTTTTGGAGTGTTGGAGTTTTGGAGCTTTGGAGTTTTGGAGTTTTTGAGTTTTTGAGTTTTTGAGTTTTTGAGTTTTGGATTTTTGCACTTTTGGAGTTTTGGAGTTTCGGAGTTTCGGAGTTTTGGAGTTTCAGAGTTTTGGAGGTTCAGTGTTGTGGAGTTTCGGCATTTTTGAGTATTGGAGTTTCGGAGTTTTGGAGAATTGCAGTTTTGGAGTTTTGGAGTTTCGAATTTTCAGAGTTTAGGATTTTTGGAGTTTTGGAGTTTTGGAGAATTGGAGTTTTGGCGTTTTCGAGATTCGGAATCTTGGAGTTTCGGAATTTTCTAGTTTCGGAGTTTCGGAGTTTTGGAGTTTCAGAGTTTTGGAAGTTCAGGGTTGTGGAGTTTCGGAATTTTTGAGTTTTGGAGTTTCGGAGTTTCGGAGTTTTGGAGTATTGCAGTTTTGGAATTTTGGAGTTTTGGAGTTTCGAATTTTCAGAGTTTCGGATTTTTGGAGTTTTGGAGTTTCGGAGATTTGGAGTTTTGGCGTTTTTGAGATTCGGAATCTTGGAGTTTCGGAATTTTGTAGTTTTGTAGTTTCGGAGTGTCACAGTTTTGGAGTGTTGGAGTTTTGGAGCTTTGGAGTTTTGGAGTTTTTGAGTGTTTGAGTTTTTGAGTTTTGGATTTTTGCACTTTTGGAGAATTGCAGTTTTGGAGTTTTGGAGTTTCGAATTTTCAGAGTTTAGGATTTTTGGAGTTTTGGAGTTTTGGAGAATTGGAGTTTTGGCGTTTTCGAGATTCGGAATCTTGGAGTTTCGGAATTTTCTAGTTTTGGAGTTTTGGAGTTTAGGAGTTTCGGAGTTTCGGAGTTTCGGAGTTTTGGAGTTTTGGATTTTTGCACTTTTGGAGTTTTGGAGTTTCGGAGTTTCTGAGTTTTGGAGTTTCAGAGTTTTGGAGGTTCAGGGTTGTGGAGTTTCGGAATTTTTGAGTTTTGGAGTTTCGGAGTTTCGGAGTTTTGGAGTATTGCAGTTTTGGAATTTTGGAGTTTTGGAGTTTCGAATTTTCAGAGTTTAGGATTTTTGGAGTTTTGGAGTTTTGGAGAATTGGAGTTTTGGCATTTTCGAGATTCGGAATCTTGGAGTTTCTGAATTTTGTAGTTTTGGAGTTTTGGAGTTTTGGAGTTTCAGAGTTTTGGAGATTCAGGGTTGTGGAGTGTCGGAATTTTTGAGTTTTGGAGTTTCGGAGTTTCGGAGTTTTGGAGTTTTGCAGTTTTGGAGTTTTGGAGTGTCGGAGTTTCGGAGTGTTGGAGTTTTGGAGTTTTAGAGTTTTGGAGTTTTGAAATTTTTGAGTTTCGGATTTTTGGAGTTCGGAGTTTTTAAGTTTTGTATTTTTGAGTTTTGGATTTTTGGATTTTTGGAGTTTTTGTGTTTTTGAGTTTTGGAGTTTTGGATTTTTGCAATTTTGGAGGTTTGGAGGTTTGGAGTTTTGGATTTTTGGAGCTTTGGAGGTATGGATTTTTGGATATTCAGGGTTTTGTTCCAGAATTTTGTAGTTTTGGAGTTTTGGAGTGTCGGAGTTTCGAATTATTGGAGTTTTCGAGTTTTGGAATTTTTGATTTTTGGAGGTATGGATTTTTGGAGTTTCGGAGTTGTGGAGATTCGGGTTTGTGGAGTTTTGGAGTTTTGGAGTTTTGGAGTTTCGGAGTTTTGGAGTTTCGGAGTTTTGGAGTTTCGGAGTTTTGGAGATTCAGGGTTGTGGAGTTTCGGAATTTTTGAGTTTTGGAGTTTTGGAGTTTCGGAGTTCCGGAGTTTCGGAGTTTCGGAGTTTTGGAGTTTTGCAGTTTCGGAGTTTTGGAGTTTTGGAGTTTTGGAGTTTCGGAGTTTTGGAGTTTCAGAGTTTTCGAGGTTCAGGGTTGTGGAGTTTGTGAATTTTTGAATTTTGGAGTTTCGGAGTTTCGGAGTTTTGGAGTTTTGGAGTTTCGAATTTACAGAGTTTCGGATTTTCGGAGTTTTGGAGTTTCGGAGATTTGGAGTTTTGGCGTTTTGGAGATTCGGGGTCTTGGAGTTTCGGAATTTTGCAGTTTTGTAGTTTTGGAGTGTCGGAGTTTTGGAGTGTTGGAGTTTTGGAGTTTCGGAGTTTCGGAGTTTCAGAGTTTTGGAGTTTCAGAGTTTCAGAGTTCTGGAGGTTCAGGGTTGTGGAGTGTCGGAATTTTTGAGTTTTGGAGTTTCGGAGTTTCGGAGTTTTGCAGTTTTGGAGTTTTGGAGTGTCGGAGTTTCGGAGTGTTGGAGTTTTGGAGTTTTAGAGTTTTGGAGTTTTGAAATTTTTGAGTTTCGGATTTTTGGAGTTCGGAGTTTTTAAGTTTTGTATTTTTGAGTTTTGGATTTTTGGATTTTTGGAGTTTTTGTGTTTTTGAGTTTTGGAGTTTTGGATTTTTGCAATTTTGGAGGTTTGGAGGTTTGGAGTTTTGGATTTTTGGAGCTTTGGAGGTATGGATTTTTGGATATTCAGGGTTTTGTTCCAGAATTTTGTAGTTTTGGAGTTTTGGAGTGTCGGAGTTTCGAATTATTGGAGTTTTCGAGTTTTGGAATTTTTGATTTTTGGAGGTATGGATTTTTGGAGTTTCGGAGTTGTGGAGATTCGGGTTTGTGGAGTTTTGGAGTTTTGGAGTTTTGGAGTTTCGGAGTTTTGGAGTTTCGGAGTTTTGGAGTTTCGGAGTTTTGGAGATTCAGGGTTGTGGAGTTTCGGAATTTTTGAGTTTTGGAGTTTTGGAGTTTCGGAGTTCCGGAGTTTCGGAGTTTCGGAGTTTTGGAGTTTTGCAGTTTCGGAGTTTTGGAGTTTTGGAGTTTCGGAGTTTTGGAGTTTCAGAGTTTTCGAGGTTCAGGGTTGTGGAGTTTGCGAATTTTTGAATTTTGGAGTTTCGGAGTTTCGGAGTTTTGGAGTTTTGGAGTTTCGAATTTACAGAGTTTCGGATTTTCGGAGTTTTGGAGTTTCGGAGATTTGGAGTTTTGGCGTTTTGGAGATTCGGGGTCTTGGAGTTTCAGAATTTTGCAGTTTTGTAGTTTTGGAGTGTCGGAGTTTTGGAGTGTTGGAGTTTTGGAGTTTCGGAGTTTCGGAGTTTCAGAGTTTTGGAGTTTCAGAGTTTCAGAGTTCTGGAGGTTCAGGGTTGTGGAGTGTCGGAATTTTTGAGTTTTGGAGTTTCGGAGTTTCGGAGTTTTGAAGTTTTGCGGTTTTGGAGTTTTGGAGTTTCGAATTTTCAGTTTCGGATTTTTGGAGTTTTGGAGTTTTCGAGATTTGGAGTTTCGGCGTTTTGGAGATTCGGAGTCTTGGAGTGTCGGAATTTTGTAGTTTTGTAGTTTTGGAGTGTTGGAGTTTTGGAGTGTTGGAGTTTTGGAGCTTTGGAGTTTTGGAGTTTTTGAGTTTTTTAGTTTTGGATTTTTGCACTTTTGGAGTTTTGGAGTTTTGGAGTTTCGGAGTTTCGGAGTTTTGGAGTTTCAGAGTTTTGGAGGTTCAGGGTTGTGGAGTTTCGGAATTTTTGAGTTTTGGAGTTTCGGAGTTTCGGAGTTTTGGAGAATTGCAGTTTTGGAGTTTTGGGGTTTTGGAGTTTCGAATTTTCAGAGTTTCGGATTTTTCGAGTTTAGGAGTTTCGGAGTTTCGGAGTTTTGGAGTTTCAGAGTTTTCGAGGTTCAGGGTTGTGGAGTTTCGGAATTTTTGAGTTTTGGAGTTTCGGAGTTTCGGAGTTTTGGAGTATTGCAGTTTTGGAATTTTGGAGTTTTGGAGTTTCGAATTTTCAGAGTTTCGGATTTTTGGAGTTTTGGAGTTTCGGAGATTTGGAGTTTTGGCGTTTTTGAGATTCGGAATCTTGGAGTTTCGGAATTTTGTAGTTTTGTAGTTTTGGAGTGTCACAGTTTTGGAGTGTTGGAGTTTTGGAGCTTTGGAGTTTTGGAGTTTTTGAGTTTTTGAGTTTTGGATTTTTGCACTTTTGGAGTTTTGGAGTTTTGGAGTTTCGGAGTTTCGGAGTTTTGGAGTTTCAGAGTTTTGGAGGTTCAGTGTTGTGGAGTTTCGGCATTTTTGAGTATTGGAGTTTCGGAGTTTTGGAGAATTGCAGTTTTGGAGTTTTGGAGTTTCGAATTTTCAGTTTCGGATTTTTGGAGTTTTGGAGTTTTGGAGTTTCGGAGTTTCGGAGTTTTGGAGTATTGCAGTTTTGGAGTTTTGGAGTTGCGAATTTTCAGAGTTTAGGATTTTTGGAGTTTTGGAGTTTTGGAGAATTGGAGTTTTGGCATTTTCGAGATTCGGAATCTTGGAGTTTCGGAATTTTGTAGATTTGGAGTTTTGGAGTTTTGGAGTTTCAGAGTTTTGGAGATTCAGGGTTGTGGAGTGTCGGAATTTTTGACTTTTGGAGTTTCGGAGTTTTGGAGTTTTGCAGTTTTGGAGTTTTGGAGTGTCGAAGTTTCGGAGTGTTGGAGTTTTGGAGTTTTAGAGTTTTAGAGTTTTGGAGTTTTGAAATTTTTGAGTTTCGGATTTTTGGAGTTTGGAGTTTTTAAGTTTTGGATTTTTAAGTTTTGGATTTTTGAGTTTTGGATTTTTGGATTTTTGGAGTTTTTGTGTTTTTGAGTTTTGGAGTTTTGGATTTTTGCACTTTTGGAGGTTTGGAGTTTTGGAGTTTTGGATTTTTGGAGCTTTGGAGGTATGGATTTTTGGATATTCAGGGTTTTGTTCCAGAATTTTGTAGTTTTGGAGTTTTGGAGTGTCGGAGTTTCGAATTATTGGAGTTTTCGAGTTTTGGAATTTTTGATTTTTGGAGGTATGGATTTTTGGAGTTTCGGAGTTGTGGAGATTCGGGTTTGTGGAGTTTTGGAGTTTTGGATTTTTGCACTTTTGGAGTTTTGGAGTTTTGGAGTTTCGAATTTTCAGAGTTTCGGATTTTTCGAGTTTAGGAGTTTCGGAGTTTCGGAGTTTTGGAGTTTCAGAGTTTTAGAGGTTCAGGGTTGTGGAGTTTCGGAATTTTTGAGTTTTGGAGTTTCGGAGTTTCGGAGTTTTGGAGTATTGCAGTTTTGGAATTTTGGAGTTTTGGAGTTTCGAATTTTCAGAGTTTCGGATTTTTGGAGTTTTGGAGTTTCGGAGATTTGGAGTTTTGGCGTTTTTGAGATTCGGAATCTTGGAGTTTCGGAATTTTGTAGTTTTGTAGTTTTGGAGTGTCACAGTTTTGGAGTGTTGGAGTTTTGGAGCTTTGGAGTTTTGGAGTTTTTGAGTTTTTGAGTTTTGGATTTTTGCACTTTTGGAGTTTTGGAGTTTTGGAGTTTCGGAGTTTCGGAGTTTTGGAGTTTCAGAGTTTTGGAGGTTCAGTGTTGTGGAGTTTCGGCATTTTTGAGTATTGGAGTTTCGGAGTTTTGGAGAATTGCAGTTTTGGAGTTTTGGAGTTTCGAATTTTCAGTTTCGGATTTTTGGAGTTTTGGAGTTTTGGAGTTTCGGAGTTTCGGAGTTTTGGAGTATTGCAGTTTTGGAGTTTTGGAGTTGCGAATTTTCAGAGTTTAGGATTTTTGGAGTTTTGGAGTTTTGGAGAATTGGAGTTTTGGCATTTTCGAGATTCGGAATCTTGGAGTTTCGGAATTTTGTAGATTTGGAGTTTTGGAGTTTTGGAGTTTCAGAGTTTTGGAGATTCAGGGTTGTGGAGTGTCGGAATTTTTGACTTTTGGAGTTTCGGAGTTTTGGAGTTTTGCAGTTTTGGAGTTTTGGAGTGTCGAAGTTTCGGAGTGTTGGAGTTTTGGAGTTTTAGAGTTTTAGAGTTTTGGAGTTTTGAAATTTTTGAGTTTCGGATTTTTGGAGTTTGGAGTTTTTAAGTTTTGGATTTTTAAGTTTTGGATTTTTGAGTTTTGGATTTTTGGATTTTTGGAGTTTTTGTGTTTTTGAGTTTTGGAGTTTTGGATTTTTGCACTTTTGGAGGTTTGGAGTTTTGGAGTTTTGGATTTTTGGAGCTTTGGAGGTATGGATTTTTGGATATTCAGGGTTTTGTTCCAGAATTTTGTAGTTTTGGAGTTTTGGAGTGTCGGAGTTTCGAATTATTGGAGTTTTCGAGTTTTGGAATTTTTGATTTTTGGAGGTATGGATTTTTGGAGTTTCGGAGTTGTGGAGATTCGGGTTTGTGGAGTTTTGGAGTTTTGGATTTTTGCACTTTTGGAGTTTTGGAGTTTTGGAGTTTCGGAGTTTTGGAGTTTCGGAGTTTTGGAGATTCAGGGTTGTGGAGTTTCGGAATTTTTGAGTTTTGGAGTTTCGGAGTTTTGGAGTTTTGCAGTTTTGGAGTTTTGGAGTGTCGGAGTTTCGGAGTGTTGGAGTTTTGGAGTTTTAGAGTTTTGGAGTTTTGAAATTTTTGAGTTTCGGATTTTTGGAGTTCGGAGTTTTTAAGTTTTGTATTTTTGAGTTTTGGATTTTTGGATTTTTGGAGTTTTTGTGTTTTTGAGTTTTGGAGTTTTGGATTTTTGCAATTTTGGAGGTTTGGAGGTTTGGAGTTTTGGATTTTTGGAGCTTTGGAGGTATGGATTTTTGGATATTCAGGGTTTTGTTCCAGAATTTTGTAGTTTTGGAGTTTTGGAGTGTCGGAGTTTCGAATTATTGGAGTTTTCGAGTTTTGGAATTTTTGATTTTTGGAGGTATGGATTTTTGGAGTTTCGGAGTTGTGGAGATTCGGGTTTGTGGAGTTTTGGAGTTTTGGAGTTTTGGAGTTTCGGAGTTTTGGAGTTTCGGAGTTTTGGAGTTTCGGAGTTTTGGAGATTCAGGGTTGTGGAGTTTCGGAATTTTTGAGTTTTGGAGTTTTGGAGTTTCGGAGTTCCGGAGTTTCGGAGTTTCGGAGTTTTGGAGTTTTGCAGTTTCGGAGTTTTGGAGTTTTGGAGTTTCGGAGTTTTGGAGTTTCAGAGTTTTCGAGGTTCAGGGTTGTGGAGTTTGCGAATTTTTGAATTTTGGAGTTTCGGAGTTTCGGAGTTTTGGAGTTTTGGAGTTTCGAATTTACAGAGTTTCGGATTTTCGGAGTTTTGGAGTTTCGGAGATTTGGAGTTTTGGCGTTTTGGAGATTCGGGGTCTTGGAGTTTCAGAATTTTGCAGTTTTGTAGTTTTGGAGTGTCGGAGTTTTGGAGTGTTGGAGTTTTGGAGTTTCGGAGTTTCGGAGTTTCAGAGTTTTGGAGTTTCAGAGTTTCAGAGTTCTGGAGGTTCAGGGTTGTGGAGTGTCGGAATTTTTGAGTTTTGGAGTTTCGGAGTTTCGGAGTTTTGAAGTTTTGCGGTTTTGGAGTTTTGGAGTTTCGAATTTTCAGTTTCGGATTTTTGGAGTTTTGGAGTTTTCGAGATTTGGAGTTTCGGCGTTTTGGAGATTCGGAGTCTTGGAGTGTCGGAATTTTGTAGTTTTGTAGTTTTGGAGTGTTGGAGTTTTGGAGTGTTGGAGTTTTGGAGCTTTGGAGTTTTGGAGTTTTTGAGTTTTTTAGTTTTGGATTTTTGCACTTTTGGAGTTTTGGAGTTTTGGAGTTTCGGAGTTTCGGAGTTTTGGAGTTTCAGAGTTTTGGAGGTTCAGGGTTGTGGAGTTTCGGAATTTTTGAGTTTTGGAGTTTCGGAGTTTCGGAGTTTTGGAGAATTGCAGTTTTGGAGTTTTGGGGTTTTGGAGTTTCGAATTTTCAGAGTTTCGGATTTTTCGAGTTTAGGAGTTTCGGAGTTTCGGAGTTTTGGAGTTTCAGAGTTTTCGAGGTTCAGGGTTGTGGAGTTTCGGAATTTTTGAGTTTTGGAGTTTCGGAGTTTCGGAGTTTTGGAGTATTGCAGTTTTGGAATTTTGGAGTTTTGGAGTTTCGAATTTTCAGAGTTTCGGATTTTTGGAGTTTTGGAGTTTCGGAGATTTGGAGTTTTGGCGTTTTTGAGATTCGGAATCTTGGAGTTTCGGAATTTTGTAGTTTTGTAGTTTTGGAGTGTCACAGTTTTGGAGTGTTGGAGTTTTGGAGCTTTGGAGTTTTGGAGTTTTTGAGTTTTTGAGTTTTGGATTTTTGCACTTTTGGAGTTTTGGAGTTTTGGAGTTTCGGAGTTTCGGAGTTTTGGAGTTTCAGAGTTTTGGAGGTTCAGTGTTGTGGAGTTTCGGCATTTTTGAGTATTGGAGTTTCGGAGTTTTGGAGAATTGCAGTTTTGGAGTTTTGGAGTTTCGAATTTTCAGTTTCGGATTTTTGGAGTTTTGGAGTTTTGGAGTTTCGGAGTTTCGGAGTTTTGGAGTATTGCAGTTTTGGAGTTTTGGAGTTGCGAATTTTCAGAGTTTAGGATTTTTGGAGTTTTGGAGTTTTGGAGAATTGGAGTTTTGGCATTTTCGAGATTCGGAATCTTGGAGTTTCGGAATTTTGTAGATTTGGAGTTTTGGAGTTTTGGAGTTTCAGAGTTTTGGAGATTCAGGGTTGTGGAGTGTCGGAATTTTTGACTTTTGGAGTTTCGGAGTTTTGGAGTTTTGCAGTTTTGGAGTTTTGGAGTGTCGAAGTTTCGGAGTGTTGGAGTTTTGGAGTTTTAGAGTTTTAGAGTTTTGGAGTTTTGAAATTTTTGAGTTTCGGATTTTTGGAGTTTGGAGTTTTTAAGTTTTGGATTTTTAAGTTTTGGATTTTTGAGTTTTGGATTTTTGGATTTTTGGAGTTTTTGTGTTTTTGAGTTTTGGAGTTTTGGATTTTTGCACTTTTGGAGGTTTGGAGTTTTGGAGTTTTGGATTTTTGGAGCTTTGGAGGTATGGATTTTTGGATATTCAGGGTTTTGTTCCAGAATTTTGTAGTTTTGGAGTTTTGGAGTGTCGGAGTTTCGAATTATTGGAGTTTTCGAGTTTTGGAATTTTTGATTTTTGGAGGTATGGATTTTTGGAGTTTCGGAGTTGTGGAGATTCGGGTTTGTGGAGTTTTGGAGTTTTGGATTTTTGCACTTTTGGAGTTTTGGAGTTTTGGAGTTTCGGAGTTTTGGAGTTTCGGAGTTTTGGAGATTCAGGGTTGTGGAGTTTCGGAATTTTTGAGTTTTGGAGTTTCGGAGTTTTGGAGTTTTGCAGTTTTGGAGTTTTGGAGTGTCGGAGTTTCGGAGTGTTGGAGTTTTGGAGTTTTAGAGTTTTGGAGTTTTGAAATTTTTGAGTTTCGGATTTTTGGAGTTCGGAGTTTTTAAGTTTTGTATTTTTGAGTTTTGGATTTTTGGATTTTTGGAGTTTTTGTGTTTTTGAGTTTTGGAGTTTTGGATTTTTGCAATTTTGGAGGTTTGGAGGTTTGGAGTTTTGGATTTTTGGAGCTTTGGAGGTATGGATTTTTGGATATTCAGGGTTTTGTTCCAGAATTTTGTAGTTTTGGAGTTTTGGAGTGTCGGAGTTTCGAATTATTGGAGTTTTCGAGTTTTGGAATTTTTGATTTTTGGAGGTATGGATTTTTGGAGTTTCGGAGTTGTGGAGATTCGGGTTTGTGGAGTTTTGGAGTTTTGGAGTTTTGGAGTTTCGGAGTTTTGGAGTTTCGGAGTTTTGGAGTTTCGGAGTTTTGGAGATTCAGGGTTGTGGAGTTTCGGAATTTTTGAGTTTTGGAGTTTTGGAGTTTCGGAGTTCCGGAGTTTCGGAGTTTCGGAGTTTTGGAGTTTTGCAGTTTCGGAGTTTTGGAGTTTTGGAGTTTCGGAGTTTTGGAGTTTCAGAGTTTTCGAGGTTCAGGGTTGTGGAGTTTGTGAATTTTTGAATTTTGGAGTTTCGGAGTTTCGGAGTTTTGGAGTTTTGGAGTTTCGAATTTACAGAGTTTCGGATTTTCGGAGTTTTGGAGTTTCGGAGATTTGGAGTTTTGGCGTTTTGGAGATTCGGGGTCTTGGAGTTTCAGAATTTTGCAGTTTTGTAGTTTTGGAGTGTCGGAGTTTTGGAGTGTTGGAGTTTTGGAGTTTCGGAGTTTCGGAGTTTCAGAGTTTTGGAGTTTCAGAGTTTCAGAGTTCTGGAGGTTCAGGGTTGTGGAGTGTCGGAATTTTTGAGTTTTGGAGTTTCGGAGTTTCGGAGTTTTGAAGTTTTGCGGTTTTGGAGTTTTGGAGTTTCGAATTTTCAGTTTCGGATTTTTGGAGTTTTGGAGTTTTCGAGATTTGGAGTTTCGGCGTTTTGGAGATTCGGAGTCTTGGAGTGTCGGAATTTTGTAGTTTTGTAGTTTTGGAGTGTTGGAGTTTTGGAGTGTTGGAGTTTTGGAGCTTTGGAGTTTTGGAGTTTTTGAGTTTTTTAGTTTTGGATTTTTGCACTTTTGGAGTTTTGGAGTTTTGGAGTTTCGGAGTTTCGGAGTTTTGGAGTTTCAGAGTTTTGGAGGTTCAGGGTTGTGGAGTTTCGGAATTTTTGAGTTTTGGAGTTTCGGAGTTTCGGAGTTTTGGAGAATTGCAGTTTTGGAGTTTTGGGGTTTTGGAGTTTCGAATTTTCAGAGTTTCGGATTTTTCGAGTTTAGGAGTTTCGGAGTTTCGGAGTTTTGGAGTTTCAGAGTTTTCGAGGTTCAGGGTTGTGGAGTTTCGGAATTTTTGAGTTTTGGAGTTTCGGAGTTTCGGAGTTTTGGAGTATTGCAGTTTTGGAATTTTGGAGTTTTGGAGTTTCGAATTTTCAGAGTTTCGGATTTTTGGAGTTTTGGAGTTTCGGAGATTTGGAGTTTTGGCGTTTTTGAGATTCGGAATCTTGGAGTTTCGGAATTTTGTAGTTTTGTAGTTTTGGAGTGTCACAGTTTTGGAGTGTTGGAGTTTTGGAGCTTTGGAGTTTTGGAGTTTTTGAGTTTTTGAGTTTTGGATTTTTGCACTTTTGGAGTTTTGGAGTTTTGGAGTTTCGGAGTTTCGGAGTTTTGGAGTTTCAGAGTTTTGGAGGTTCAGTGTTGTGGAGTTTCGGCATTTTTGAGTATTGGAGTTTCGGAGTTTTGGAGAATTGCAGTTTTGGAGTTTTGGAGTTTCGAATTTTCAGTTTCGGATTTTTGGAGTTTTGGAGTTTTGGAGTTTCGGAGTTTCGGAGTTTTGGAGTACTGCAGTTTTGGAGTTTTGGAGTTGCGAATTTTCAGAGTTTAGGATTTTTGGAGTTTTGGAGTTTTGGAGAATTGGAGTTTTGGCATTTTCGAGATTCGGAATCTTGGAGTTTCGGAATTTTGTAGATTTGGAGTTTTGGAGTTTTGGAGTTTCAGAGTTTTGGAGATTCAGGGTTGTGGAGTGTCGGAATTTTTGACTTTTGGAGTTTCGGAGTTTTGGAGTTTTGCAGTTTTGGAGTTTTGGAGTGTCGGAGTTTCGGAGTGTTGGAGTTTTGGAGTTTTAGAGTTTTGGAGTTTTGAAATTTTTGAGTTTCGGATTTTTGGAGTTTGGAGTTTTTAAGTTTTGGATTTTTAAGTTTTGGATTTTTGAGTTTTGGATTTTTGGATTTTTGGAGTTTTTGTGTTGTTGAGTTTTGGAGTTTTGGATTTTTGCACTTTTGGAGGTTTGGAGTTTTGGAGTTTTGGATTTTTGGAGCTTTGGAGGTATGGATTTTTGGATATTCAGGGTTTTGTTCCAGAATTTTGTAGTTTTGGAGTTTTGGAGTGTCGGAGTTTCGAATTATTGGAGTTTTCGAGTTTTGGAATTTTTGATTTTTGGAGGTATGGATTTTTGGAGTTTCGGAGTTGTGGAGATTCGGGTTTGTGGAGTTTTGGAGTTTTGGATTTTTGCACTTTTGGAGTTTTGGAGTTTTGGAGTTTCGGAGTTTTGGAGTTTCGGAGTTTTGGAGATTCAGGGTTGTGGAGTTTCGGAATTTTTGAGTTTTGGAGTTTTGGAGTTTCGGAGTTCCGGAGTTTCGGAGTTTCGGAGTTTTGGAGTTTTGCAGTTTCGGAGTTTTGGAGTTTTGGAGTTTTGGAGTTTCGGAGTTTTGGAGTTTCAGAGTTTTCGAGGTTCAGGGTTGTGGAGTTTCTGAATTTTTGAATTTTGGAGTTTCGGATTTTCGGAGTTTTGGAGTTTCGGAGATTTGGAGTTTTGGCGTTTTGGAGATTCGGGGTCTTGGAGTTTCGGAATTTTGCAGTTTTGTAGTTTTGGAGTGTCGGAGTTTTGGAGTGTTGGAGTTTTGGAGTTTCGGAGTTTCGGAGTTTCGGAGTTTTGGAGTTTCAGAGTTTCAGAGTTCTGGAGGTTCAGGGTTGTGGAGTGTCGGAATTTTTGAGTTTTGGAGTTTCGGAGTTTCGGAGTTTTGAAGTTTTGCAGTTTTGGAGTTTTGGAGTTTCGAATTTTCAGTTTCGGATTTTTGGAGTTTTGGAGTTTTCGAGATTTGGAGTTTCGGCGTTTTGGAGATTCGGAGTCTTGGAGTGTCAGAATTTTGTAGTTTTGTAGTTTTGGAGTGTTGGAGTTTTGGAGTGTTGGAGTTTTGGAGCTTTGGAGTTTTGGAGTTTTTGAGTTTTTTAGTTTTGGATTTTTGCACTTTTTGAGTTTTGGAGTTTCGGAGTTTCGGAGTTTTGGAGAATTGCAGTTTTGGAGTTTTGGGGTTTTGGAGTTTCGAATTTTCAGAGTTTCGGATTTTTCGAATTTAGGAGTTTCGGAGTTTCGGAGTTTTGGAGTTTCAGAGTTTTCGAGGTTCAGGGTTGTGGATTTTCGGAATTTTTGAGTTTTGGAGTTTTGGAGTTTCGGAGATTTGGAGTTTTGGCGTTTTGGAGATTCGGAATCTTGGAGTTTCGGAATTTTGTAGTTTTGTAGTTTTGGAGTGTCAGAGTTCTGGTGTGTTGGAGCTTTGAGTTTTGGAGTTTATGAGTTTCTGAGTTTTGGATTTTTGCACTTTTGGAGTTTTGGAGTTTTGGAGTTCTGGAGTTTCGGAGTTTCAGAGTTTTGGAGGTTCAGGGTTGTGGAGTTTCGGAATTTTTGAGTATTGGAGTTCCGGAGTTTTGGAGAATTGCAGTTTTGGAATTTTTGTAGTTTCGAATTTTCAGAGTTTCGGATTTTTGGAGTTTTGGAGTTTCGGAGTTCCGGAGTTCCGGAGTTTTGGAGTTTCAGAGTTTTCGAGGTTCAGGGTTGTGGAGTTTCGGAATTTTTGAGTTTTGGAGTTTCGGAGTTTTGGAGTTTTGGAGTTTCGGAGTTTCGGAGTTTCGGAGTTTTGGAGTTTCAGAGTTTTCGAGGTTCAGGGTTGTGGAGTTTCGGAATTTTTGAGTTTTGGAGTTTTGGAGTTTTGGAGTTTCGAATTATTGGAGTTTTCGAGTTTTGGAATTTTTGATTTTTGGAGGTATGGATTTTTGGAGTTTCGGAGTTGTGGAGATTCGGGTTTGTGGAGTTTTGGAGTTTTGGATTTTTGCACTTTTGGAGTTTTGGAGTTTTGGAGTTTTGGAGTTTTGGAGTTTCGGAGTTTTGGAGTTTCGGAGATTTGGAGTTTTGGCATTTTGGAGATTCGGAATCTTGGAGTTTCGGAATTTTGTAGTTTTGTAGTTTTGGAGTGTCGGAGTTTTGGAGTGTTGGAGTTTTGGAGCTTTGGAGTTTTGGAGAATTGCAGTTTTGGAGTTTTGGGGTTTTGGAGTTTCGAATTTTCAGAGTTTCGGATTTTTCGAGTTTAGGAGTTTCGGAGTTTCGGAGTTTTGGAGTTTCAGAGTTTTCGAGGTTCAGGGTTGTGGATTTTCGGAATTTTTGAGTTTTGGAGTTTCGGAGTTTCGGAGTTTTGGAGTTTTGGAGTTTCGAATTTTCAGTTTCGGAGATTTGGAGTTTTGGCGTTTTGGAGATTCGGAATCTTGGAGTTTCGGAATTTTGTAGTTTTGTAGTTTTGGAGTGTCAGAGTTCTGGAGTGTTGGAGCTTTGAGTTTTGGAGTTAATGAGTTTCTGAGTTTTGGATTTTTGCACTTTTGGAGTTTTGGAGTTTTGGAGTTCTGGAGTTTCGGAGTTTCGGAGTTTTGGAGTTTCAGAGTTTTGGAGGTTCAGGGTTGTGGAGTTTCGGAATTTTTGAGTATTGGAGTTCCGGAGTTTCGGAGTTTTGGAGAATTGCAGTTTTGGAATTTTTGTAGTTTCGAATTTTCAGAGTTTCGGATTTTTGAGTTTTGGAGTTTCGGAGTTCCGGACTTCCGGAGTTTTGGAGTTTCAGAGTTTTCGAGGTTCAGGGTTGTGGAGTTTCGGAATTTTTGAGTTTTGGAGTTTCGGAGTTTTGGAGTTTTGGTGTTTTGGAGTTTCGAATTTTCAGAGTTTCGGATTTTTGGAGTTTTGGAGTTCCGGAGATTTGGAGTTTCAGAGTTTTGGAGGTTCAGGGTTGTGGAGTTTCGGAATTTTTGAGTTTTGGAGTTTCGGAGTTTTGGCGTTTTTGAGATTCGGAATCTTGGAGTTTCGGAATTTTGTAGTTTTGTGGTTTTGGAGTGTCACAGTTTTGGAGTGTTGGAGTTTTGGAGCTTTGGAGTTTTGGAGTTTTTGAGTTTTTGAGTTTTGGATTTTTGCACTTTTGGAGTTCTGGAGTTTCGGAGTTTCGGAGTTTTGGAGTTTCAGAGTTTTGGAGGTTCAGTGTTGTAGAGTTTCGGCATTTTTGAGTATTGGAGTTTCGGAGTTTCGGAGTTTTGGAGAATTGCAGTTTTGGAGTTTTGGAGTTTCGAATTTTCAGAGTTTCGGATTTTTGGACTTTTGGAGTTTTGGAGTTTCGGAGTTTTGGAGTATTGCAGTTTTGGAGTTTTGGAGTTTTGGAGTTTCGGAGTTTTGGAGTTTCAGAGTTTTCGAGGTTCAGGGTTGTGGAGTTTCGGAATTTTTGAGTTTTGGAGTTTCGAATTTTCAGTTCCGGATTTTTGAAGTTTTAGAGTTTCGGAGATTTGGAGTTTTGGCGTTTTGGAGATTCGGAATCTTTGAGTTTCGGAATTTTGTAGTTTTGTAGTTTTGGAGTGTCAGAGTTTTGGAGTGTTGGAGTTTTGGAGCTTTGGAGTTTTGGAGTTTTTGAGTTTTGGAGTTTTGGATTTTTGCACTTTTGGAGTTTTGGAGTTTTGGAGTTTCGGAGTTTCGGAGTTTCGGAGTTTTGGAGTTTCAGAGTTTTGGAGGTTCAGGGTTGTGGAGTTTCGGAATTTTTGAGTTTTGGAGTTTCGGAGTTTCGGAGTTTTGGAGTATTGCAGTTTTGGAATTTTGGAGTTTTGGAGTTTCAAATTTTCAGAGTTTCGGATTTTTGGAGTTTTGGAGTTTCGGAGATTTGGAGTTTTGGCGTTTTTGAGATTCGGAATCTTGGAGTTTCGGAATTTTGTAGTTTTGTAGTTTTGGAGTGTCACAGTTTTGGAGTGTTGGAGTTTTGGAGCTTTGGAGTTTTGGAGTTTTTGAGTTTTTGAGTTTTGGATTTTTGCACTTTTGGAGTTTTGGAGTTTTGGAGTTTCGGAGTTTCGGAGTTTTGGAGTTTCAGAGTTTTGGAGGTTCAGTGTTGTGGAGTTTCGGCATTTTTGAGTATTGCAGTTTCGGATTTTTGGAGTTTTGGAGTTTTGGAGTTTCGGAGTTTCGGAGTTTTGGAGTATTGCAGTTTTGGAGTTTTGGAGTTTTGGAGTTTTGGAGTTGCGAATTTTCAGAGTTTAGGATTTTTGGAGTTTTGGAGTTTTGGAGAATTGGAGTTTTGGCGTTTTCGAGATTCGGAATCTTGGAGTTTCGGAATTTTGTAGTTTTGGAGTTTTGGAGTTTAGGAGTTTCGGAGTTTCGGAGTTTTGGAGTTTCAGAGTTTTCGAGGTTCAGGGTTGTGGAGTTTCGGAATTTTTGAGTTTTGGAGTTTCGAATTTTCAGTTCCGGATCGTTGAAGTTTTAGAGTTTCGGAGATTTGGAGTTTTGGCGTTTTGGAGATTCGGAATCTTGGAGTTTCGGAATTTTGTAGTTTTGTAGTTTTGGAGTGTCAGAGTTTTGGAGTGTTGGAGTTTTGGAGCTTTGGAGTTTTGGAGTTTTTGAGTTTTGGAGTTTTGGATTTTTGCACTTTTGGAGTTTTGGAGTTTCGGAGTTTCGGAGTTTTGGAGTTTCAGAGTTTTGGAGGTTCAGGGTTGTGGAGTTTCGGAATTTTTGAGTTTTGGAGTTTCGGAGTTTCGGAGTTTTGGAGTATTGCAGTTTTGGAATTTTGGAGTTTTGGAGTTTCGAATTTTCAGAGTTTCGGATTTTTGGAGTTTTGGAGTTTCGGAGATTTGGAGTTTTGGCGTTTTTGAGATTCGGAATCTTGGAGTTTCGGAATTTTGTAGTTTTGTAGTTTCGGAGTGTCACAGTTTTGGAGTGTTGGAGTTTTGGAGCTTTGGAGTTTTGGAGTTTTTGAGTTTTTGAGTTTTTGAGTTTTGGATTTTTGCACTTTTGGAGTTTTGGAGTTTCGGAGTTTCGGAGTTTTGGAGTTTCAGAGTTTTGGAGGTTCAGTGTTGTGGAGTTTCGGCATTTTTGAGTATTGGAGTTTCGGAGTTTTGGAGAATTGCAGTTTCGGAGTTTTGGAGTTTCGAATTTTCAGAGTTTAGGATTTTTGGAGTTTTGGAGTTTTGGAGAATTGGAGTTTTGGCGTTTTCGAGATTCGGAATCTTGGAGTTTCGGAATTTTCTAGTTTCGGAGTTTCGGAGTTTTGGAGTTTCAGAGTTTTGGAGGTTCAGGGTTGTGGAGTTTCGGAATTTTTGAGTTTTGGAGTTTCGGAGTTTCGGAGTTTTGGAGTATTGCAGTTTTGGAATTTTGGAGTTTTGGAGTTTCGAATTTTCAGAGTTTCGGATTTTTGGAGTTTTGGAGTTTCGGAGATTTGGAGTTTTGGCGTTTTTGAGATTCGGAATCTTGGAGTTTCGGAATTTTGTAGTTTTGTAGTTTCGGAGTGTCACAGTTTTGGAGTGTTGGAGTTTTGGAGCTTTGGAGTTTTGGAGTTTTTGAGTGTTTGAGTTTTTGAGTTTTGGATTTTTGCACTTTTGGAGAATTGCAGTTTTGGAGTTTTGGAGTTTCGAATTTTCAGAGTTTAGGATTTTTGGAGTTTTGGAGTTTTGGAGAATTGGAGTTTTGGCGTTTTCGAGATTCGGAATCTTGGAGTTTCGGAATTTTCTAGTTTTGGAGTTTTGGAGTTTAGGAGTTTCGGAGTTTCGGAGTTTCGGAGTTTTGGAGTTTTGGATTTTTGCACTTTTGGAGTTTTGGAGTTTCGGAGTTTCGGAGTTTTGGAGTTTCAGAGTTTTGGAGGTTCAGGGTTGTGGAGTTTCGGAATTTTTGAGTTTTGGAGTTTCGGAGTTTCGGAGTTTTGGAGTATTGCAGTTTTGGAATTTTGGAGTTTTGGAGTTTCGAATTTTCAGAGTTTAGGATTTTTGGAGTTTTGGAGTTTTGGAGAATTGGAGTTTTGGCATTTTCGAGATTCGGAATCTTGGAGTTTCTGAATTTTGTAGTTTTGGAGTTTTGGAGTTTTGGAGTTTTGGAGTTTCAGAGTTTTGGAGATTCAGGGTTGTGGAGTGTCGGAATTTTTGAGTTTTGGAGTTTCGGAGTTTCGGAGTTTTGGAGTTTTGCAGTTTTGGAGTTTTGGAGTGTCGGAGTTTCGGAGTGTTGGAGTTTTGGAGTTTTAGAGTTTTGGAGTTTTGAAATTTTTGAGTTTCGGATTTTTGGAGTTCGGAGTTTTTAAGTTTTGGATTTTTGAGTTTTGGATTTTTGGATTTTTGGAGTTTTTGTGTTTTTGAGTTTTGGAGTTTTGGATTTTTGCAATTTTGGAGGTTTGGAGGTTTGGAGTTTTGGATTTTTGGAGCTTTGGAGGTATGGATTTTTGGATATTCAGGGTTTTGTTCCAGAATTTTGTAGTTTTGGAGTTTTGGAGTGTCGGAGTTTCGAATTATTGGAGTTTTCGAGTTTTGGAATTTTTGATTTTTGGAGGTATGGATTTTTGGAGTTTCGGAGTTGTGGAGATTCGGGTTTGTGGAGTTTTGGAGTTTTGGAGTTTTGGATTTTTGCACTTTTGGAGTTTTGGAGTTTTGGAGTTTCGGAGTTTTGGAGTTTCGGAGTTTTGGAGTTTCGGAGTTTTGGAGATTCAGGGTTGTGGAGTTTCGGAATTTTTGAGTTTTGGAGTTTTGGAGTTTCGGAGTTCCGGAGTTTCGGAGTTTCGGAGTTTTGGAGTTTTGCAGTTTCGGAGTTTTGGAGTTTTGGAGTTTCGGAGTTTTGGAGTTTCAGAGTTTTCGAGGTTCAGGGTTGTGGAGTTTGTGAATTTTTGAATTTTGGAGTTTCGGAGTTTCGGAGTTTTGGAGTTTTGGAGTTTCGAATTTACAGAGTTTCGGATTTTCGGAGTTTTGGAGTTTCGGAGATTTGGAGTTTTGGCGTTTTGGAGATTCGGGGTCTTGGAGTTTCGGAATTTTGCAGTTTTGTAGTTTTGGAGTGTCGGAGTTTTGGAGTGTTGGAGTTTTGGAGTTTCGGAGTTTCGGAGTTTCAGAGTTTTGGAGTTTCAGAGTTTCAGAGTTCTGGAGGTTCAGGGTTGTGGAGTGTCGGAATTTTTGAGTTTTGTAGTTTCGGAGTTTCGGAGTTTTGAAGTTTTGCGGTTTTGGAGTTTTGGAGTTTCGAATTTTCAGTTTCGGATTTTTTTGAGTTTTGGAGTTTTCGAGATTTGGAGTTTCGGCGTTTTGGAGATTCGGAGTCTTGGAGTGTCGGAATTTTGTAGTTTTGTAGTTTTGGAGTGTTGGAGTTTTGGAGTGTTGGAGTTTTGGAGCTTTGGAGTTTTGGAGTTTTTGAGTTTTTTAGTTTTGGATTTTTGCACTTTTGGAGTTTTGGAGTTTTGGAGTTTCGGAGTTTCGGAGTTTTGGAGTTTCAGAGTTTTGGAGGTTCAGGGTTGTGGAGTTTCGGAATTTTTGAGTTTTGGAGTTTCGGAGTTTCGGAGTTTTGGAGAATTGCAGTTTTGGAGTTTTGGGGTTTTGGAGTTTCGAATTTTCAGAGTTTCGGATTTTTCGAGTTTAGGAGTTTCGGAGTTTCGGAGTTTTGGAGTTTCAGAGTTTTCGAGGTTCAGGGTTGTGGAGTTTCGGAATTTTTGAGTTTTGGAGTTTCGGAGTTTCGGAGTTTTGGAGTTTTGGAGTTTCGAATTTTCAGTTTCGGATTTTTGGAGTTTTGGAGTTTCGGAGATTTGGAGTTTTGGCGTTTTGGAGATTCGGAATCTTGGAGTTTCGGAATTTTGTAGTTTTGTAGTTTTGGAGTGTCAGAGTTCTGGTGTGTTGGAGCTTTGAGTTTTGGAGTTTATGAGTTTCTGAGTTTTGGATTTTTGCACTTTTGGAGTTTTGGAGTTTTGGAGTTCTGGAGTTTCGGAGTTTCGGAGTTTTGGAGTTTCAGAGTTTTGGAGGTTCAGGGTTGTGGAGTTTCGGAATTTTTGAGTATTGGAGTTCCGGAGTTTTGGAGAATTGCAGTTTTGGAATTTTTGTAGTTTCGAATTTTCAGAAATTCGG